>NW_024870793.1:65000-1265000 GCF_019054845.1 Dipodomys spectabilis
TCAAGCTCCAGGACAAGTGTATGCACACACATACATGTGTACACAGACACACACACACACACACACACAGAGATACACACACACACATACACAAACACAAACACAGATACCAGAAGTGAAGGTGTGACACCAAATGGTAAAACACTGAGCTTCTATTCTGAGCTCATGGTCAGCACCCAGGCCCTGTGTTCAACCCCAAAACCAGCCATCCTCGGCCAAACTAGGAGAGGTCAAAGGTTTCAAAACTTGATGAGCATCATCAGCCCCAAATGACAGGGAGCATTATGATATTACACATGTGCTTAGATTTAGCAAGCTTCAGGAAACCAAGGAAGCCACCGTTGTCAATAATGAATCATTTCATTATGTTCAGCTCCCTTGTTTTCTGCCAAAAGGACCCTTGAAATAATTGTAGCAGGTTATTTTAACACTGGAACACAGTCTGAAAAAGACAGGATAAATGCAGGGAACTTGGCCTGCCACAGAAGGTGGCACAAATGAAGGTTTCCTGTCAAAACAGCACTGGGGAGAGAGATAGCTTGGGGTACAAAGAGGCCTTTTTCTCCTGGCCTTTAGAGCCTGCCCACACTCCTCCTCACTAATTGGCCTGGATTGAGTTGTTTATTACACAGCTGTACTGGAGTGAGGCCTTTTGTCTGCCTGTTCCAACAATGAGGCAGACTTCCTCCCGCACCCTGGGGTGTGCAGAAAACCTCAGGCTACACTGGGAACAGTGAGGGGAGCCCCGGAACATGCACTGTCTTAAAAGCACGGTCTGTGGTTTGAAATCATTCTATTCAAAGCAAATTTTCTAGCTGGATGACTTTCATCATAGGGACTCTGGACCTTTACCGATAGAAATGCATGCATACATACATGGGGAAACATGGAGTTACTTGTTTTTTATTTTGCTTTTTTTTGGCAGGTCCAGGGGTTGTATTATGAGCCTAGGCACTGTCCCTGAGGTCCTTTTGTTCAAGGGTAGCGCTCTTTCCTTGAGCCACAGCCCCACTCATGACGAGTTTTTATTCCTTTGATCCCTCAGAAATAAGAGTGCTGTGGACTTTCCTGTCCTGGCTGAATTCAAACTGGCATTCTCTACCTCCCAGACTCCTGATGAACTAGGATTACAGGCAGGAACAAATGACACCTGGCTTTCTTTTCTTCTTGTTCTTTTTTTCATTATGACAAACTGAAATATTCACAGTGTCATTCTAATGGTTTGCATTTTGAAGTAAACTACCCAGGCCTGGAGTTCCAATGCCTGGACTGCCACCTACAAATGGAGGGAGATCTTGAGAAAGTCTTTCCTATTCATGTGAATGTTTAATGGAGTGTTATGAAAGTAACAATTGAATTTGCAGTTAGTTCATGATTGTTTTATAGAAGGCCACACAAAAATTATTGGAGTATGTCTTCCATTTTAGCTATTTTGTATAATTCTCCCAATTAAAGAATACTGACTACTTTTACATTAATGCTTTAATAAGTATTCAACAATGATACTTCATTAAATGGAGGCAAAATTTAATAATAATTCATAATATATATAACTTAATATCCTCACACTTTCTCTCTCTCATATATATTACAAACTACACATCTATTTATCTATCTATAACTATATCTATATCCATATCTATATCTACACCTATATCTTTATCTATCAACCACTACTCTGGCTTGTTTCCAGGTCCTCAGAACTGGTTGGCAGCTCAGTTTGCCAAAGGCTTTTGTACTACAACTGATCCTTTCATGAATTGGGCATTGTGGGCTGTGAGTTCAAATCCCAGCATGGCCAAAATTTTGTATGTGGAGTCAGAAGCCAATTTTTACACATTTTTTTCCTTCTCTATGAAAGTCCTGGGTCTCAGTATGATGTATAATCCATATTCAAATAAATCCATGTTATAAGATTAAATAAATGTTATATATGTAATAATACTAAATAAAATAATAATATGGGTAATAAATGTCATATGGAGTAAACCCATGTATGTAAATAGATTTCATATATGAATATTATTTTTTTCAGGGCTGGGGCTTGAATTGGGCCCTGGAAACTGGACTGAAATTCTTGTCTTCAATGACGGTGAGCTTCCTCTCCCCCACAGTGCCACAGTTACCCAGACCCTGAGTTCAAATCCCAGGCCAGCCAGAAAAATGGTGCAAATTCCAAGCCAGGGCCTTAATTTTTTTTGGCCAGGCCTGGGGCTTGAACTCAGCTCCTGGTAACTCTTCCTAACCTTCCTCATCTTAGGCTGAGGTGCAGCCTCTGGACCCACAGCCCATCCTGAGATCCTAGGACCCGAATTCAAATCTTGGGACTAGCAAAAAAAAAGTGCTGGGAAGGTAGCTCAGTAATAGAGCAGTAATAGAGTCCTTGCCTTGCATGCATAAGGCCATGGATTCGATTCCTCAGTACCACATAAGCAGAAACAAGCCAGAAGTAGTGCTATGGCTCAAGTGGTAGAGCGATAGCCTTGAGCTGAAGAGTTGAGGGACAGCACCGAGACCCAGAGTTCTGACCCCAAAACCAAAAAGAAAAAAGAAGAAAAGAGAGGGGTAAAAAAGGAGAAGGTTAAAACTGGGAAGTATCAGAGGCGGTTTTACATTGTTTTTTCCTTTGCATTGCAAACAGGGCTCGGAAAGTGTAAATGACCTTGCACTGCTGAATTTTGGTGGGCTATCTGGGAAGCCATAACCCAAACCAGAAACCTAGGCCTGGGGTATGAATCTCAGGACTCCCACCTATGAATGGTAGGATATCCTAAGAAATGCATTCCGATATACATCCTTATGAATGGAATGTTGTAAAGTAACAATTACATTAGTGTATGATTATATTATAAAATTATACACAATAACTATACTATATTGAAATTTTCAATTAATAATTTGTTATGTATTCAACCATTATATTTCAATACAGGAAGGAATGATTTATTGATAATTGGTAGTAATATAATATATATAATAAAATAATATACAGACATCTCTGTCTTGTTTTATACATATATATATATATATATATATATATATATATATGTTACAATCTACATATCTATTTCTACACTTGTCATTCCTGGAGCTCAGTGGTAGAATGCTCGCCTCGAATGTATGAAGACCTGGGTTCAATTCCACACTATTACATGTACGGATAACCCGGAAGTAGTGCTGTCAAGCAGTTGAGCACTGGCTTTGAGCATGAAAGCTTAGGGACTGTGTCTAGGCCCTTACTCAAGCCCCAGGACTGGAACCAAAAACAAGTTAGAATGTTCTGACTGCAATTATAGAAAGGCAGGATTTCAAATACCTCATCACAGAGCAAGCTGGGAGTCTGAAACTGACAGCTGTCATCTAACCTGACTTAACCAGAGGTCAATAGCTGCAGCCCAGCATCATGGAACCAGACACTGCTGGCTCACCCCTAGCTGCTCAGGGGGTGAGATCAGACACTGGGGGTTGAAAACTCAGCCCTGGCAGGAAATCTGGTAGACTCTGAGCTGTGCCTGAAAGTGATAGAGATCTATCCTTGAGGAAAAGATCTTAGGACAGTACCTCCAACCTATGAGTGAAATCCCTGAGGCTGATGACTCTCCCCCACAAAACACCCCTCTAAACCATTAGATGTGAACTTGGGAGGTTTGTGACGTGTATCTGAAAGAATGGTGATACTGAAGAAAGTACCCTAATTCTAATGACAATTTGTGGGATATAGCTATGTGATGAGTCCTTCCTGGGGTGCTGGGTGTTGAGTACTTCTCGATTGTCCATGGGGTACTGAGTGCTGAATCCTTCACAAGGTGCTATGTGCTAAGTCCTTCACAAGTTTTATTCTTTCATCTGGTCCTTATAAGAGCTACACAAGTAAGATGAATGTGCAGATGAGAAAGTTGAGGCTCAGATATGTCCCCAAGGCAGGGACAAATTTATGTATGTACTAAACTCTAGTGACTTGTCTCCTGCAGAAAATTGTTTTGGTTTAGGTTACTCCATCATGAACCTTGAACTCAGAGCATAGATGCTGACTTTCTTCTTGGGCTCATGGCTAATTTTCTACCATGCTGAGCCAAGGACCCACTTGCAACAAAGTGTCATGGCTTAGATGTCTTTAGCTGAGGTCTATCATTCTGCCTGCTCAGGAAGCTGAGGATCTCATTTCAAAACTATCCCAGATGACAGTCCAAAGTCAGCCTTGGCAGGAAATTCCTTGAGATGGTTATCTCCAATAAACCACCAGAAAGCCTGAAGGGGCATTGTAGCTCAAGTGGTAGTGTACTAGACTGAGATGAAGAGCTCAGAGACAGCACCCAGGCCCAGACTTCAACTCCTCCAACTTAAAAGAAAAGAAAGAAACCTGAAGTGGAGTGCTGGGAATGTTTCTTAAGGGTAGACTGCTTTGTGTGTGTGAAACCCTGGGTTTGAATCCTCAGTACCACATCCCTAGAAAAAAAGCCTGAAGTGGCTTTGTGGCTCAAGTGGTAGAGTACTGGCCTTATACAGGAGAAACTCAGGTACAATGGTTAGGTCCATAGTTCAATCACCAGGACGGTGTATGGACACGCGCGCGCGCGCATACACACACACACACACACACACACACACACACACACACACACACGGAGGCACCGTTGCCAATAATGAATCAATTCATTTTGTTCAGCTCCCTAATTGCCTAACAGAATGACTGTTGAATTAATGGTAGCAGTTTGTTTCAACACTGAAACATAGTCTTACAAAGACAGGATGAGTGTAGGGAACTTGGTCTGCCATGCAGTTGGCACAAATGAAAGCTTCCAGTCAAAACAGAGCACAGGGGAGAGAGATTGCTTGGGGTACAAAGAGGCCTTTTTCTCCTAACCTTAACAGCCTGGGCACACTCATCCTCACTAATTGGCTTGGATGAATTGTTTGTTACCCAGATGCACAGGAGTGAGGCTTTTTGTCTGCCTGTTCCAACAATGAGGCAGATTTCCTCCAGCAGCCTGGGGTATGGAGACCCCCTCAGGTTAACTGGGAACAGTGAGGGGAGCCCCGGAACATGCACTGTCTTGAATGCACACTCTGTGCTAAGAAATCATTCTATTCAAAGCAAATTTCCTAGCTAGGTGCCTTTCTTCATAGCAACTCTGGATCTTCACAAATTCAAATACATGTATACATACACAGACATATGGAGTTACTGGCTCTTTTTTTGTGGCAGGTCCTGAGGCTGGAACTGTGAGTCTAGACATTTTCCCTGATCTCCTTTTGCTCAAGGAAGTATTTTATTGTGTCCTAAATCATGATTACCCTAGGTTGGGATGCAGCTTTTACACCCACAGATGATCCAGGGATCCTAGGACCCGAGTTCAATTCCCAGCACTGGCAAAAATACAGTAAACCAACAAAAATGGATGAGGAAAAACCAGGTAATTTTACACAACAGGTTTACTTTTGTTTACTTAGCACTGTGACCCTCCTGGGGCTCAATGACTTGGCTTGAAAATTGTACGTGACCTTGCATGGATGAAGGCTGGGGGGCTGTCAGTGAAGCATCATTCCAACCCAGATACCTAGGCCCTGAGATCGATCCTAGGCCTGCCACCTCCACATGGCTGAAGATCTTAAGAAACTTGTTCCTATCTATAGGAACACTAATAGAATATTTGAAATGTACTAACTGAATTACTAATTAGATAGTCATTCCAGTATAAGATTGTATGCAATTAATATAGGTCATTGATTAATTCTTTATTAAGTATTCTACCGTGATTAATTAATGGAGGCATAATTTTAGACCAAATAATTGGTAGTAATAGAATATGTTGGGTTAGATATTGATATCTACATAAATATCTGTCTCTCTCTGTATACCTTTGTAGATGCATATACATATGTTAATATACACACACATGCACGCTCACACACACACAAACACACACACACACACTGCAATCTAAACATCTATCTTTTTATATATTGGCCATTCCTAGGCTTGATCTCAGGTCCTCAAATGTGCCCACCAACTTCACTTGCATCAGACTGGTGTGCTAACATTTACCCTTTCATGAAGTGGGCCTGTTAGACCCTGAGTTCAAGGCACAGAACTGGCAAAAACTTAATCCTGTTGGAAAAGCCAATTGTCCCACTTGTTTTCCTTATCGGTGAAAGTCCTGGGCCTCAGGAATGATGTAGAATACATAACCAAATCTATGTCTTATGTAATAGGATGCAAAAAATGTTATATGTGTAATCATACTCACTCAAATGCATAATAAATAAATAAAATATAAAAAATGAATACACTAACCGCAACATGCAATAAACATGTGCATGTAAATATAAATCATGTATTTAAAATGTATACGAATATTATTTTTGAATTCAGGCCCTAGGAACAGGCCTTTCTTTATTGTCTTCCAGCATGGTGATTATCCCATCCCCCAATGTGCTGCAGATTTCCCCAGACCCTGAGTTCAAATCCCAGACCTTGCAGAAAAAATGGCAAGAATTACAAGCCACGGATCCTCATAATATTTTAAATATTTTTAATGTATGTATGTTTTTTTTATTTTGTCAGGCACAGGGCTTGAACTCAGGTAGTGGCAATTCTACCTCAGCTTTGATCACTCTAGGCTGGGGTGCAGCCACTGGACCCACAGCTGCTGATGGGATCCTAGACACTCAGGCCTTTCAGGGAAAACAATGCACAGAAAAAATGTGGCCTTTTTACATTTTCTTCCTTTGCACGGTGACCCTCCTGGATCTGAATGACAATATTGCAAAGGGTACTTCCCCTTGCATTGCTGAAGGTTGGCAGACTATTAGGGAAGCCATAGGCCCAAGTGGCAACATAAGATCTGACCAACCAATGGCAGGAAATACTAAGAAACTGGTTCCCATCCAAAGGAATAACAATGGATTCTTGTCAATGTCACAGTTGAATGAGTTGATCATTAATGATGCTCCTATAAAATTAGACAGCATGTTTTCACGAGTCTGATTGATTTTATTTTTGAAGCATTAAAATAATATTATTATTTACAGGAATGCAATAATTTCAGGACACCGGTTGATTTCATTAATAGTGTAAGGATGAAAACAATAACATTAATTACATGGACGCATAATAAATACCCAAGAATTGGTAGGAATGTAGTCTATATAACTAAATAATGTATAGACATCTCTGGCACTGTATAAAGATACATATTTATTAGTGTACTGTAATCTGCATGTCAATCTGTTCATACTTTTTTAACTCCTGGGCTCGATCTCAGGTCCTGGGAACAGCCTGTCAGCTCAGTTTGCCCCAGGAGGGCGTGTTCACACTCACCCCTTCATGAATTTGGCCCTGAAGGCCATGAGTTCAGAAACCAGCACTCCCAAACAATGAATCCTTGAGTAAGAAGCTGATGCTGACACGTTTTCCTTTTCTGTGAATGTCCTGGGTGTTAGGTATGAAGTGGAATACATATGCAGGCCTATATCCTATGTAATCAATGTAACCAATGTTCTATGTGCCATAATAGTCAATAAAATAAATGATCAATACTTAAATAAAACAAAAAAAAAATAAAATAACTACACTGAATGCAATATGGAGTCATCGTATGTATATAAATATAAATCATATATGTAAATTGTACATGAATAGGTGGGGATCGATTTCAGGCCTAAGGAACAGACTTGAATTTGTTTACTTCAAGGAGACCAGATTCCCCTTCCTACACAGTACAACAGTGTTACCCAGACCATGAGTTCAAATCCCAGTCCTGGCAGAAAAATGGCACCTTTATGGTATGTGAGGCACAATTCTTAGGTATTTCATTATTCCTCCATTTTATGAATGTGATTGTTTAAATGCTTAATAAAGTATTGAATAACATCGATTAGTGTCCTATAATATAATTATGTATAATTTTATCCTAGAATCATTCAAGAACTGCCCATTCAATCATGACATACATCCCATCCCATTTGTATTCATATGGATATGAATGAGTGTCTTAGGATCTCCTGCCATTTGGAGGTGGCAGGACCAGGATTCCAACTGTGGGCTCCAGCTCCCACCATTTAAACCCAAGGATAGGGAACTCACTGGTCTGTCCAAGAACATCAGCAAGACCAATGATTAGGCAGGCACCAGTGGCTCTCAACAGTCCTCCTTGACGTTTACAAGGCTGTGATGGGAGGATCATGTTCAAAGTCACCCTCAGGAGGAAAGTCCTTGAGACCCCTGTCCAACTTCAGTGCCAACAAAGCCAGAAGCCCTGTGGCTCCAGTGGTAGAGGGCTAGCCTTGAGCAAAAGCAGCTCAGAGACTGTGCCCAGATCCTGAGTTCAAGGTTCAGGACTGGCAACAAACAGAAATAAACAAAAATCTGTGCAGCCATCCAGCTAAAGCGGTCTCCCTCTTGTCCCCAACTGAATGGGACAGATTTCCCTGAGAAAATGGCTGGGAGAGCCCCTGTCAACATAACTCTGCCCATGCTGATTGCATCACATCATGTTTCTTTCTGACCAATGGGATACAAGAATGGTGGCAACGTCCACATTCCATGATGCCTGGTAGCACCTGGATTCCCTCTTTTAGTACACCACTACCAGCAGTTAAAGAAGGTAGAGGTGGCTGAGTGTTGAGCAAGAGATTCAAGGTAACTTTAGAGAATAGTAGGAAATTGACATGCCCCGGCTCCCTCACCCCTTCTGTGGTGCTGGATTTCAAATCGCAGCCGGCCTAAGGCCCTGACCTGGTCCCTGCCATTGGTCCTCTGCTCTGGGCCCATGTGTCTGCCATGCCACCACCATCCTTGCTCACTCTACCTGGATCAGCTGCCAACAGCATCTCCCAGTAGCACAGGTGAGTGACCGCCCCAACACCATTCCCAACGTGGGTCAGAAACCCCTCTGAGAGCACCATGATTCCCTGCTTGTTTCTTCTCCCTGGCTCTGAGGAGCCACCTTTCTGTCTTGTGCATTTCTGAGAAACAAACAATATATGCTCAGGCTGGGCTGAGCTCCGGTGGTCCTCCTATCTGTGACATGTATGCTCCACCAGGCCTGGTCCTCTGTAGTTGGGATGGTAGACATGTAGAGCCATGCTCAGTCATCATTTAGATGGATTATCACAAACTCTTAGTCCATGGCAGCCGATTCTTGACCACAGATAAAGCTCTGGGTAGGGCCACAACCATCGGAACTCAGTTTCTTCACAGGACAGTTGTGAGGAAACAAGGGATTTATATAGAGAGATCTTTGGAACATGGCTAGGCACAGAGGGAGTGGCCTTCAGGTAGTGTTCTCGACAATTCTGTGAGCATATGACAGGCAGATACCTGGAAAGGGCTCAGGTGGCCCCTGTTATTAATGGGGCAACAGGTGTGGGATTATGAAACAAAACATGGCTCTCTTTCATCATTACCCTATCCCCATGAGGAAGGGTATCCTTCACTGTGTTGAGTTTTGCAACTGGGGCAAACAAGGCATGGAGATGCTGGGTGACCTACTTATGACCTCAAGTTCACAGTTAGCTAGGCCTGACTTCTATACCATGCTTCCTAGTTAAATGGATGCTATTCAATCCCCTTTTTGTAGTAGGAAGTCCACTTCTTGTCAGTCATGGGGCTTGAACTCTAGGTCTGGGTGCTATTCAGGAGCTCCTCAGCTCAAGACTAGCGCTGTACCACTTGAGCCCACAGCACCACTTCCAGTTTTCTGGTGGATCTTTGGAGATAAGAGTCTCACAGACTTTCCTTCCTGGGCTGGCTATGAACAATGATCCTCATTTCTCAGACTCCTGTGTAGTTGGGATTAGAGTTCTTAGCCACCGGCACAGGGCTTAAGTGTACTTCTCACTTTCTTTCTCCCTCTCTCTCACACGAACTGGTTGAATGTGTGCTGGAGGAGGTGGCTCATTGTCTCCATGTGGCTAGAACCCATGGTGGCCCTCTCATTCCGGAGGTGGGCTGTGGGTCAGGAGCTGTCTCGCTCAGCCTGTTGAAACAGCTCCATGACATAAGCCCCTCTGTACCCTAGCTAGACCATGACGGTTATTCATTTTCCATCCAGCTTTATTGGACTTCTCATTTTGTATTGTTTTCTACATCATTTTCTAGCACCTGGCCAAAATTATGATACATAGTTACAGAATCAAAATGTAATGCCTTCTTAAGAAATTCATTTAGGGTTCTGGGAATGTGGCTTCATGGTACGGTGATTGCCTAGCATGCATGAAACCCTGGGTTCAATTCCCCAGTACCACATAAACAGAAAAACACTGGAAGCGGTGCTGTGCCTCAAGTGGTAGAGTGCTAACCTTGAGGAAAAAAAAAAGCTCAGGAATAATGCCCTAGCCCTGAGTTTAAGCCCCTGGACTGGCAATAAAACAAAAGTATTCAAATATTTTTTCATTCATGTGACTGTTTCTAATATATTTATAAGATGATTTCTTTGTTGCTTTGTATGTCCCCCCGACAGGATATAACCTCTGCTTTCACTGTATTTAATGTTAGTATAATTTGTGGAGGGGAATGGAAAAAAACAAATCATTTAAATAGGGATACAGGTGGACCCATTGCAAAAACGAGAAATACAAGTCGTTATGTTCAAAAACGAACTTTACAATTTTGGCGGGGGGGGCGGTGTAGATGGGGGGGATGTTAAGGGATAGGAAGGGGAAACAAAGGAGGAGGCAACAATACTTGTTAAGAAATGTACTCATTATCTTGCCCATGTAATTTTAACTCCTCTGTACAGTATTTTCACAATTAAAAAAACCATTTAGTTAGTAAATGTAAAATGAAGAAACCATACTTTGAATATATAATTGCTCCTTCCATACTGACACCTGACAATAGTCCCTTATTCATGTACTTTACTTATAATAATATACTCTGTTGAAAAAAAAGTTTTGGTCATTAGGTCAAAGCAACTAATGCCAGGAATGTGCTTAGATGTCAGGTGAAGATTAATTCTGGAAATTCAAAGATTCCAGGATTTTGTGTGGTTACTGCTAATCACAGAGAGAAGGATAGTCTAAGTGACATTTGGAAATCTTTTTGGTCAATCATGGTACCACTTTTGACAGAATAGAAAGAATAACTCGATGGAAGGAATAAATGATAGTAACTACGGTGTACCAGAAACTGTTTTAGAGAACCATTTTTTTTTATTGAAGAACTAGTTATCAACTTAGCTTATTCCTCATTGCCTTTAGCATTCTAAATCTCTTAGGCTAGTTCTTAATATCTGTGTAATAAATGTATCTCCTTCTATGCTGTTCTTTCCTATTCAATCTCCTTGGCTTTCTAAAAATCTCAGTCTTTCTATTTTTCTCTATGAACATTTCCTGATACTAAATACACCTATACAGATGGCAGTGGATGCTAATGTAAGGGTCCCATGAGTCATTAATGTAACAACATGGAAAAGGAAGACATATTTAGTGCTACCTCAATTTTTCTGAAAAGCTGCAATGTCATCATTTGGTTCCAATTTCCATGCTTTGTCTACATAGTGTCTTTCAGTGCACATAAAGGCATATATGAGCCAGGTGCTGATGGTTCACGCCTGTAATCCTAGCTACTCAGGAGGTTGAGACCAGAGGATTGTGGTTCAAAACCAGCCTGGTCAGGAAAGTCTATGAGACCCTTATCTTCAATTAACAACCACAATCCCAGAAGTGGTGCTGGACCTAAAGTTGTAGAGTGCTCAACTTGAGTTGAAGAGCTGAGGAACAGTGCCCAGGATCAGAGTTCAATCCTCACGACCAACAAAAAAAGTGAAATGTGTCTTTAAGCTTCCACAAAAGGAATGACAACTTCAATAATCTTCCCAAGCAGAAAAAATAATTCCAAAATGATTCAGTGTACCTACTTTTGCTGAATTATTTAAGTTATGGCTTTTTTGATGGACATATTCTCTTCTTTTAAAAATTGTCAAATATTAGCTTTACAATAAATTTCATCTAATATTTCTCATTTCAAAAGAGAAGTCTTTACAGTTGATATCACATAGCTTTCTTACTATCTTAGTTCAAAGTCAACCCAGGCAGAAGAGTCTGTCAAACTCTTATCTCTAATTAAACACCAGAAATCCAGAAGTGGAGTTTTGGCTCAACAGTAGAGTATTGGCTTTGGAGGCAGGTGGGCAGAAAAGGCAACTGTTCAATGACAGGGTCCAGCCTCTGGGTTCAAGCCCCACAACCAGCACAAACTAAACGAACAAGCAAACAAAAGCAACACAGATATTTCTTTGGGACCCTCCTTAAAAGAGTACTCCTTTAACAGAAGAGGCTCCTTTTGCTGATCATACTCACTGGATCCTGCTTTTTGAATCCTTATTGCTAAGGAGAACTCAGGACCAGACTAAGGAATTGATAACTGACTCCTGCAACAAGAGCATCATCTCAGGAGTGAAATATCCACACATAAGGCACTTTAAAACTTCTATGTCTTTGTTTCTTTGCAGTAGAACACTTTTAAAGCAACGCTATTTCTTTTTGTTCTATGCTGGCCTTCAAATAACACATTATTTCTTTTTGTAATAATCAACTAAAGTTTACAGAAAAGTTTTATATGAGTAAAGAACACACTCGAAAAAGTCAGGGACAGAGTTTCCTTCAAGCCTTGGGGTTGTTTTCTTGTACAGTAAAAAGGAAAACACATATTAACTTGAACTTTGTCATTCCTCTATGTTCCATTCCTCTCCTGGGATCAGTTTCCACATCCAGTAACCGTTACTTCCAGTAACAACAAATGGTGCTGCTTGAGGTATAATGAACAGGATTCATTGTAGGGTACAATTGGATTCAACATACTTGTAAATAAATGTAACATACACCATCAGCAGAAGCAGGGACAAGAACCACATGATCATTTATATGGATGTAGAAATAGCTTTTAATAAGCTCCAATACCTCTTTATGATTAAAAGGTCTGAGAAGCTAGGAATGCATGCAACTTTCCTCAATATAATACAGAGTATGCGTATGACAAAGCATGTACCTAACAGTGACACATGAAGACATTAAAATCTGGAATGAAGTCTAGACTAAAACTCTTCTACACAGCTCTTCAAAAACCACTTGACCCACAACTATTTTTCTATTTTTCTAATAAAACAATTGCTAATACCAGAAAAGTCTTATTAATTTTGCCTGCATCTGTTGCTTAAAGTTTTGTGATAAGCTGGGCTTCTCAATGAACTCTAAAGCAGAAATATTTGTCTTGGAGTCTGTGGATGCTTTAAACCTGTGGTTTAATTCACAATGTTACATTACATGATTTAAGGGTTTTGTATCATTTCAAACATTTGTGGTGTAATGAATGATCTTTGTTAAACATGTATTCTGTAAAGTGCCATAGTCTTTTTATGTGTAGTGTATTTAAATATTTATATTATATAAAATACATACACAGATTTGTTTGAAAGATGTGCAATAACAAAGGTGCATGTATGTATATATTGGTTGTTTTTTTTTTTTTTTTTGGAAACTGGACAGGAGTCGAAATGGGGTTTTGGCAGAGGAGAATCACACATTTTTTACCTGCATGGCCTAATCATTAGCGTTAAACAATTTTAATGCTACACAAATCTTATGTGAAGAAATGACTGGTATGACCTCATTTTCTCTTAGGTCTAAAATAAAATAATCACTCTATGTGAGTGAAGCCAGACCCAGTTAATGCTAGTCTTTCATGTGAAATGTGAAGCTCCCATGTTGCCTTTTTCTGTTGGTGTGATAACTAGTAATTAGTACATTCTCACTAAGGAGCTATTTCTTAACATAGACCATGTTAATGCTATACCACTGTTTAAAGGGCTAATCTCACACCTTCTTAGCCCTGAGTATGGCTTAGAATGGAGTTCTCTGTGCAATAACTTTTGGCCACTGGAAATCCCTAGCCTCCAGTTGTGTTTGGGTACCAATGAATCAATTGGCCCCAAGAGTTGAAGGGATGACTGGGATTTCAACTGAGACTGTGGTGAAACTCCTCCAAGGCTGAGGGGGTCAAGAGGCGCTTTGGAGGAACTTGGCACCATTTGAAATTGAGTAGCCACTTGAGCCAAATATAAAATTGTATTTACAGGTGACAGACTCAATTTGAGCCTTCAAATTTGTGGTTATTCTATTGTAAAGTAATATGTTGTTTGTCTAGCATTTATTAGATTTTTATGCATATGTATTTTCACAATGTGCCCCTCAGTTTGAATTAAACCAGATTTTGAAAACTCAAAAAATAATAAAATAAAAGCTGGACTGAGACAAGGATGTCCACTCTCTACACTACTCTTCCGTATAGTAGTGGACATTCTAGCAAGAGCAATAGGCAAGAGAAAAACATAAAGGGGATCCAAATAGGGAAGAAGTAAAATGATCCCTTTGTACAGATGAAATGATCCTGTATTTAAAGACCCTATACCTTCCTTCCTCAAGTTAGTAAAGGTGTTGCTAACCTTTAGCAATGTAGCAAGGGTATTAAACCCACAAGAATCAGTAGTCTTTCTGTGTTACCAACAATGGGAACATCCAGGTTGAAATCCAAAAAACAAACCTCAAAATCAAATCAAATCTAAACAAAACAAAAACAACAAAACTAGGAATTAATTTAACCAAAAATGTGAAGGACCTCTACTGGGAAAACTTTAAAAATATAAAAAGGGAAATTGAAGGAGATTCAAGGAAATGCAAAATCTTTTAATGCTTTCACAAATAACATTGTGAAAACTGCACTACTGCCTCAAACAATTGACAATGCACTACCCATCAAAATCCCAACAATATTCTTCAATGCAATAGAGAAAGCAATCCAAATTTAATATGAAATTACAGAATTACAGATGAAAAAGTAGGCTTAGAAATGAACTCATGGGCCTATAGTCATCTTACACACACACACACACACACACACACACACACACACACACACACACACACAAACACACAATGGAATTCTATTCACCCATTAGAAGGGATGAATTTTCACCAGTCTTAAGGAAAATGAAAGGCTTGGGAAAATTATACTAAGAGAAAGGAATGCAGACTCAGAAAAATACAGGTTTCATGGATTCATTCATTTATGGTAGCTAGAAGGTGCCTACAAATCTACAAGACAGATTCTACCTCTTCCCAGTTAGAATGGCCATTATCAAGAAAACTAATAATAGCAAATGCTGCTGTGGGTGTAGCCAATTGGGAACCTCCCTGGGCTGGCTTTGAACCATGATCCTCAGATCTCAGCCTCCTGAGTAGTTAGGATTACAGGCGTGAGCCACCAGCACCTGGCTCCAATTGGGAACTCTATTACACTTTTGGTGGGAAGTTAAACTTGTTCAACCCCTCTGGAATGCAGTATGGAGTTTCCTCAAAAGACTAAACATAGATCTCTCTTATAACCCTGTAATTCCCCTCATGGGCAGTAATCCAATAAATAAACAAGCTCACATACAAGCATAACCATGTTCAGGGCCCAGGCCCAGAGTTCAAGGACTGGAAAAAAATGTTACCACTGCTGGTATTTGATCCTGAAAATATGTACTTTTTGACATAAGATAACAAATCATTATATTTGCAGTAGCTAGGACAGGATTTAAATGTTGTGGGTGATAAAATGGCTTCTTTGTTGAATGTTAGGAAAAGATGTAGGCAGTCCAACAAAAGGGAGATTTTTTTTTGGTGTTGGTTGAGGGGCTTTAAGTCTGGGCTCTTCAACTCAAGGTCAGTGCTCTTCATCTTGAGCCACGGTACCACTCCTGCTTTTCTGGTGTTTAAATGGAGATAAGAGGCTCAGGGTCTTTCCTGCCAGGCTGGCTTTGAAAAGCAGTCCTCAGTTCTCAGCTTCCTGAGTAGCTAGGATTACAGCTGTGAGCCTCTGGCACCAGGCTAAAAATGGGAGATTTTTATAAAAGAAAATCCCCCTCTTCATCTATGTCTAAAGCTCAGATATCACTATTAGAACACATCACCCTCAACTCATTACATCAGACATTTGTAAATTTTCTCTTTTCCTTCATGTGGGAATACTGCAGTAAATATCAACTCAGCTGTGGGACTGGATCAATTGTTTGGTAATTGCTAGCACCTAAATCAGAAACTGTTACATCAAAACAAATGAAACCCTCATTTGGAATGTTTTTTTTCTCTTTTTATTACAAATCTGTGCTTGATTCCTTCCTAATGTGATATTGGACCTCGTAACAGAGTGATGACATTTTCTTTCTCTTCAGCAATTGGCCTTCTCCTACATGTGGTCAAATATTTAAGAATGCAAATATTTCCATTGATAATTCATTAAGCTGACCTCTAAGAGAGTGCACTTTTCTGGAAGTTGGTCTGCGGTTTTGTTCTTATATGCACAGGCTTTCTAAGATTTATTTGCTCTACAAGGAATTGTATTTTCCAATCTTCGTGTGACCAATTTTAGTCTCTCTGATCAGTCTTTTGACCCTCTCTCTGAAGTCTCATTTCAGTCTGCCTCATAAAAATATATTCGTTATCAGCTAAATGACTCTCAGCTTCTGTATTTTGCCTGACTTCATGTAGGCTGTGATAGTTGCCCTGAGTGGCTGTGCCTACTGGAGTTTTGTTTTGTTTTGTTTTTAGAGGTCTAGGATTACTATTCAAGGTAGTAGCTTCTCTGGGCACCATTGATCCCCAGGCCTAGAGTCAATGGGTTTTTCTCCTAAAGATACAAAGAACAGCTGAATAAATTCCTGTTTTAATTGTCTCAAAATGAGGCAATCGGGCATCCTTGCAAAGCCATGGATAATCCAATGTAACCACTTACAAAAAATGGTCTATCAAGATGGCTTTTCAAGGTTGACTGTCAAAAATGTTCATTTACAAGTCGCCAACATAAAACAGATCACATCCCTGGGAGCAGACTTTTGGAAGGAAGGTACCCCTTCCTTCCTTCTCTTATGATAGACCAAACCATAATATTCTGCAGTTGTGGTCAGACTTGAGCACATTTTCCCTAGAATATTCTGTAGTGTAAAAGAGGAACAACTATCAAAATAAAGGTGAAAATACTTGTCCACTACACACTGATTTATCTTTTTTATATCTGTTGTTATTTTCTTTACTTCAAACATATGGATAATTTAAACTTGGGATTAGACAAGTGGCAAAATATTAATATAATAAACATTCAGTTTACTTTTATATATCCAATATAATACACTTAACCCTTTATGGAAAATTAAATCCAATTGTAGAAACAATGGCAGAAATATAAAATAATCCTTAATATGTATAATCAAGCACCCATACACCATCAACTATCTACTCAGAAATTCAGTCTCTCTATAAATATTTATTTGGTAGAAAACATTAAAAATTTAATTAATGAATGTGACTTTTAAGTATCATCTGAAACACTCCTCATATATATAATTGTATATAATTTTATAGATGTTACCTAGGTAGGAATTTAACATGCATGTAGAAATCAAATTTCCCCAATTTAAGCTAGATGAGAGGAGTCAAACTCTGATGTACTGTGTGGTGTGAATATTACCACAGTGCTGAACCCTTCCATCTAATACCAAGTCATGTGCAATAATTTATTATTTGATGTTAAGATGAGTGCTAAGTGTAGAACACATTTTGAATTATTACATTAATTCACAGAAATGAAACAATATTGATATGTTATTTTTTTAAATTCTAATGCTTCTCAATTGTACAATTCATGAAATATATTATTAAACTTAGTTGCACTTTCTTTTCTATAGCTACTGAAATTAAAATTATATATTAAATATTCAGTATTAAGAAATCAATAATAAGTAACCTATTTTTAAAATGATATACTATTAAACTGTGATTTGACGTGTAGTTCTTATAAGTTGTGAGGTAAAAAAACATTACTAGAATTATTAGTAATATTTTTTTAACTTACCAGCTTGTTATTTGTTTAATAATTGTGTCATTTTTTTATTCTTGGTCCATGTAATCTCTTCACCTTAATTGTTTAGTTTTCTATTTTATCTCTATTGGTTTACTGATTGTGCATTTTGTTTTCCCTATTTACTGACTGACATGAGGCTGAAAATCTGTATGCAAGTTTATTACTTCTTATGTTAAAGTCAAATTACTGCTCCCCACAGCTGTTTTATTCTTCTTTGTATAGTACAGTATTTCCCCCACTCACATCTCCTGTATTGCTTCTTGCTATCATGTATTTTATGTTTTTTATTTAAATTTTATTGTCAAGTTAATGTACAGAGGGGTTATAGTTTCATAAGTAAGATAATGAATTCATTTCTTTTATAACTTGTTATCCCTTCCCCTATTTTTCTCCCTCTTCCATCCCAATGCCCCCCCAAGACTATTTCCAACGTATTGTCTTGTGAGTAACACTGTTGCATTATATTGTTTAAATCATTTTCTGTTTACACTTAAGACTATATAAATAAATTTAGTTAGACCTTTTACAAGGCTATATGTATTTTATTTATTTTTTGTTCATGGTTCTTTCCAAAGCCTGCGTGTCTAATTTTTCTAGGTTTCTTTCAGTCTCATGTAGTTCAGATTTCAAACTGAAGTATAAATGGAAAGAACCAAAAAAACAATAGAGTTCCTCTCATCTGATGATTTCTCTACAAGAATGAGGAAAGAGCTCAATCTTCTAAGGACCTTTGATTGTCTATCAAAAAGAATTCATTCCTCTAGGTCTTCCCTATTTTTGCAATTTAACTTAAATGATGTAAAACACAATATACTACTCAGAGACTTTTACATTTTCATCAGTTTTGCACATTTTCATATGTACTTAACCTCAGTCTACAACATTCCTTCATTATTCTGTCCCTGATGTTTTTATACTGCCAACACATAATAAAACCAGTTTGATTTACAGCATGAGAAGCTATCCACCTGGCTGCCTTTGAAGCAGAGCATGGTCAATAGAGAACATTCCTTCTGGTTTCTCGTTACATGTAAAGGCTTTTGTAATGCTTATTGCATTTTATTTAGTATTTTAAAAAACTGCTGGCTAGTTTCTGATCATTTGGGTAAATGCCCCAAAGTGGTATTGCTGGATCATAGAGGAGTTCTATGTGGAGTCTTTGGAGGAACCTCCATACTACTTTCCAAAGCAGTTGAACAAGTTTACACTCCCAACAATTATGCATTAAGGTTCCCTTCTGTCCACATCCCCTCCAGCCTCTGTTGTTATTAGAGTTCTTGATTATAGCCATTCTAACTGGGGTGATATGGTATCTCAATGTTGTTTTGATTTGCATTTCTTTTATGGCTAGAGAGGTTGAGCTTTTCTTCATGTGTCTATTGGCCATCCTCCTTTCCTCTTCAGAGAAGTTTCTCTTTAAGTCTTTAGCTCACTTATTTATTGGGCAGTTGTTTCTTTGAGGATTTGTTGTTGGGGGATTTAATTTTTTTGGGTTCCAGGTATATTTTAGATATGAGACCCTTGTCCGTTACCAGCACAACTATGTTTACTGCAGCATTATTTCCCATGGCTAAGATATGGAACAAACCCAGATGCTCCTCACTAGATGAAAGGATGAAGAAAATGTGATATATATATACACAATGGAATTCTATTCCTCCATCAGAAAGTATGACATAGCCCCATTTGTTAAGAAATGGAAAGACTTGGAAAAAATTGTATTAAGTGAATTAAGCCAGGTCCAAAAAAACATAGGTCCCATGGTTTCCCTTATTTGCAATAACTAGTATATGTCTGAGTCAAGCAGAAAAAGGTCAGATACATTGATGTTAGGTGAAATGAACCCCAAGATGAGGATTCAATTGTTTTTTTCTTTATTGCAATTGTTTCGAACATTTATAAGATGATTTCTTTGTTGATTTGTATGTCTGTCCCCCATGGTATAACCCATGCTTTCACTGTATTTGATGTTGGTATAAGTTGTGGAGGGGAAGGGAAAAAACAAATCGTTTAAATAGGGATGCAGGTGGACTCATTGCAATAATGAGATGAAACAAGTCCTTATGTTGAAAAACGAACTTTACATCTTTGGTGGGGGGGGGTGGTGGGAGGGGGGGTGTGGGGGGAGATGGGAAGGGATGGAAACAGGAAGCAAAGAAGGAGGCAACAGTGCTTGATAAGAAATATACTCATTATCTTGCCCATGTAATTGTAAGCTCATTCCTAGAAGTTTATGTCAAGTATTTCACAAATTTTATTTCTCTTAATTCTTAAGAAAACATTTGCTATAATTCTAATATTATTACCATTTTAGTGTTAGGAAATATTGTAATTAAAGGCACTAAGTGTATGACGCAAAGACACACAGTGGGGAAGGAAATGAGTCAAAATTTCCAAAAGTCAGCAATAAAAAAGTAGGTAAAATCCTCTCCATTCCCTTACACTCTCAATTCAATATTCATGTTGTCCAAGATAGCAATTATTGCCCACGGTAATTGTTTTCTGTCACATTTTGTCTTCAACACGGACTGTATTGGTGACATTGAGTTATGCTCAGAGTTGAGCTCATAAATTGAGGTCTAAAGAGAGACAAATTTCCTCTGTTCCACAGTTCCAGTATACGTTTTAAAAAGTACTAAAACTAGCCGGTAGCTGGTGGCTAACACCTATAATCCTGGCTACAGAGGAAGCTGAGATCTGAGGATTGCGCTTCAAAGTCAGCCCAGGCTGGAAAGTCTGTGATACTCTCATATCCAATAAACCACTAGGAAAGCAGAAGTGGCACTGTGGTTCAAGGGGTAGAGCACTGGCCTTCAGCTGAAAGGCACAGGGACAGCACCCAAGCCCAGAGTTCAAGCCACATGACCCATAAAAAAAAGGATTAAAACTTTTAAATACCATCACTTACTGCCTTTTAAGAATCCAAAAATGAAATAAATTCACATATAATCACTCCAAAATGCTTTAAAAGCAGGAGATGATAAACAAGCCTTTATGAAGTAAATTTTCTTCTACTTTTTAAATTATTCTGAAAGCCTTGTGATGGTTGGTCACACCTGTAATCCTGTCTACTCGGGTATGTGCTCAGGAACCTGAGATCTGTGGATAACCCTTGGAAGCCAATCAGGACAAAAAATATTCATGAAATTATTTTTTAAAAAAAATTAATGAACTAGCAAAGAGCCAAGAATGGAGATTTAGCTTATATAGTAGTTCATCAATCTAGAGAGGAATGGCCTACAGAGAACTTGATGCACTGAATTCTAACTCTGAGAATGAAAATGAGCCGGCACGCACATACATACATACATACATACATACACACACACACACATTTATTCAAAATATCTTCATATCATTGTTTTGCATTAATTTCTTTGTTAATGATATTAAATGGGTAAAATAGGGGAAATATTCTCTTCCATCCAAGAATATTTTTATGTTTTTTTTTATTGTAAAAGTACTGTACATAGTGGTTACAGTTAATAAAAAAGGTAATGAGTATATTTCCTATCAAGCATTGTTACCTCCTCCTTTGTTTTCCCCCACCATCCCTTCCCTCTCACCTCCACAAGTACACTCCCCTCCTCCCACCCCGCCTAAATTGTAAAGTTCGTTTTTCACCATACTGTCTTGTGCGTCACATTGTTGCAATGGGTCATACTGTATCCTTATTTAAGCATTTTGTTTTTTCCCTTTCCATCCCCAAATTAGAAAAGTGTATATAGAAGATGGAGGTGCACCAACATCAGATACAGTGAAAACAGGGGTTTAACTGTGGGGGGCGCACATATAAAAAAATCACATCATACGTTATAAATATATTAGAAACAACAGAAAGAAATAAAAAACCACTTGTGTCCCTCTCATGGGGTTCATTTACCTTAACATCATCTTATCTAGTCATATGCACTTGCTTTTGACCTTTTCTTTTTTTTTTAATTGTGAAAATACCATACAGAGGAGTTACAATTACGTGGAAAAGGTAATGTGTACATTTCTTATCAAGCATTGTTGCCTCCTCCTTTTTTTCTCCTTACCATGCCTTCTTTGCTTATCCCAGACATACATTCGTTATTGCAAATAAGGGATACCATAGGACCTATGTTTCTTTTTTATTGTGAAAATACCATACTGAGGGGTTACAATTACATGGGCGAGTTATTGAGTGCATTTCTTTTTTTTTTTTTTTTTATTGTGAGAATACTGACAGAGGAGTTACAATTACATAGGCAAGATAACGAGTACATTTCTTATCAAGCATTGTTGCCTCCTCTTTGCTTCCCCTTCCCACCCCTTCCCATACTCCCCCACTTCCCTCACCTGGTCCTCCTCCCCCCAAAGTTGTAAAGTTCATTTTTTGACATAAGGACTTGTACATCTCATTGTTGCAATGGGTCCACTTGTATCCCTGGTTAAACGAATTGTTTTTTTTTTTCCTTCCCCTCCACAAATTATACCAACATCAAATGCAGTGAAAGCATAGGTTATACCTTGTGGGAGGGACATAAAAAGCAACATAGAAATCGTCTTATAAATATGTTAGAGAAAAATTGCCTGAAAGAAAAAAAAACAAAATACATTTGAATACTTGTCTTGGGGTTCATTCCCCTAACATCAACTTATCTGACCTTTCCTGCTTGACTCAGACATATACTAGTTATTGCAAATAAGGGAAACCATGGGACTTATGTGTCTTTGGGCCTGGCTTACTTCACTTAATATAATTTTTTCCAAGTCTTTCCATTTCCTAACAAATGGGACAATGTCATTCTTTCTGATGGAAGCATAGAATTCCATTTTTTATCAAGCATTGTTGCCTTCTCCTTTCTTTCCCCTTCTGATCCCTGCCCATCTCCCACTCCCCACCCCCACCAAACCTCCCCCACCCCAGCCCCGTCACCATCTACATCCCTCCACCCCCCGGCCAAAATCATTTTTTGACATAACGACTTGTTCATCTCATTTTAATGGGTCCACCTGCATCCCTATTTAAACAATTTGTGTTTCTCTTCCCCTCCACAAATTATACCAACATCAAATACATTGAAAACAGGGGCTTTAGCTTGCAGGAAAAACATACAAAGCAACAAAGAAATCATCTTATAAATATGTTAGAAACAATCACAAGAAAGAAAAACCATTTGAATCCTTACCTTGGGGTTCATGTTGCCTAACATCAAGTTATATGATGTTTTCTGCTTGTCTCAGACACATAGTAGTTATTGCAAATAAGGAAACCATGGGATATATGTTTCTTTTTGGGCCTGGCTTAATTCACTTAATATAATTTTTTCCAAGTCTTTCCATTTCCTAGCAAACTGGGTGATGCCATTTTTTCTGATGGAGGCATAGAATTGCAGTACACACACACACACACACACACACACACACACACACACACACACAAATATATACACTTTCTTGATCCATTCATTTACTGTGGGGCATCGGGTTTGGTTATGTATCTTATCTATGGTAAATAATGCTGCAATGAACATAGTTTTGCTGGTAGTTTTAGTATGGTCTTGTTTGTGATCATTTGGATGAATGCCCAAAATGGGATTGCTGGGTCTTAGAGGCACTCTATGTAGCTTTTTGAGGAACCTCCATACTACTTTCCAAAGTCTTCGAACAAGTTTAAACTCCCAACAAAAATGCATTAAGATTCCCTTCTGTCCAAAGCCCATCCAGCATCTGTTCTTTTAAAAATCGGGAATGCTTCACGAACCTGCGTGTCATCCTCAGTCAGGGGCTATTGTTCTCTTTATTGTTCCAATATTAGTGTATGTACTACTGAATTGAGCACAGAACATTTTTTATATATAAAGTGTAATTGATTTTCTTAAAGTAGACAATTCCACAAAAATTAAATTCAAAAGAATTGTGGTGAAATTTTAGAACCATGTATTTTTTACATAATAACACATTTAAGAATAAACTCAAGATTGACATGTCAAAAACAAAATAATTCCAGATATTTGTTGTTCAACGCATGTGTTGGAGGAGGAATTCAATTATTCTGTACAAGGAACCTGTGATAATGAACACTATAGAAAGTGTTAAGGTTTGTTAAAAGTTTTAATGTTTTTAATATGTTTAATTTTGGGAATTTGCTCATATATGCCAAAATTTAGACTATTTAGCAGGTTGTAAAACTTTTCCACAAAGCATATAAGATTCATGGTAGCAGTCATACACTACTAAGTATGTACATTTCAGAGTTTATAGAAACTGTACTAATGAGAAGTTGCAAAGTGTTTGTGTAAAGAAGCAGAGTGAAGATTTAAGACATTACCTTCACAGTTTCTGTTAAAATTTAAGGGCTTCCTTACTTTATATGTTAGCGAGGAACAAATGATGGTATAAGCCATATACAAATGATGAGATGAACCATAAATAATAATCTTAGTGAGTAACTTTAAAGGCTATTGATAGCCTATAAAATTCTGGTTTAACATCATAGACTTAGGCAGTTTTAAATGTACAGCAATATGAGAAAATAATAAATCGAATATGTAGTACATTTCAAATATTGGAAACAGTGGTAATTGTTTTGTTTTTTTATTTTATTAATCATTAATATTTAAGTATTGGTTTTCCTTATTTGTAGCATTGTTTTCCTTGTTGTAATATAATACAACTTTTTGTAAGTCATCATTAGGAAGTACTTTGAGAATGTTATTGGGATGGCCACTCTGTTTTTTATAGGTATATGTGAATTTGCAAAAAGCAAAATTAGTAAAAACAAAACATTGATTAAACATTTTATCAATTAGAATCTGAATCAGGAGTGTTGATAAATGTCCACACCTAAAATCTTAGCCCTAGACTGAAGCACTAGTGTTACAATGTTGAGCACACAAAAGTGAGAGATTGTATTTTGTTTTGTTTTGTTTTTGTTGGTTGTGGGGCTTGAACTCTGGGTCCTGGGTGCTGTCTTTCAGCTCTTCAGCTCAAGGCTAGTGCTACTACTTGAGTCACAGCAACTCTTCCATCTTTTTCTGCTTATGTGGTGCTGAGGAATCAAACCCAGGACCTCATGCATGCAAGGCAAGCACTCTACACTGAACCACCCTCCCAGCACCTGAAAGACTGTGTTTTAAAAAATCATCTAAACAACATTTACTTTCTGCTTTGGGTTATATAATGAAATAAAGAATATCTTTTTATGTTTTTGAATGGTCATACTTCTAAACTTATATTAAATTCAGCCCCTTTATCCTTTACAAAGTCATGTAATATCTCTGAGAGTTTGCTTCTGTAAAGATTTTTTTTTATTGATAATTTACTCTGAATAATTTTTTATTTTTTTATCAAAATCACTTTATATTTTATGGTTTATCCTGTTTTTTTTTTAAGTGTGAAAATACCAGTCAGAGGGGTTACAATTACATGGGCAAGGTAATGAGTACATTTCTTATCAAGCATTGTTGCATACTCCTTTGTTTCCCCTTACCATCCCTTCCAATCTCACCCCCCTTACATCCCGTTTCCCCATCCCACTTCCCCCAACCCAAAGTTGTAAAATTCGTTTTTTCGACATAATGTTTTGTATATCCCATTGTTGCAATGGGTCCACCTGTATCCCTATTTAAAAATGTTTTTCCCTTCCCCTCCACAAATTATACCAACATCAAATACAGTGAAAACAGGGGTTATACCATGCGGGAGGGACATACAAAGTAACAAAGAAATCATCTTATAAATATGTTAGAAATAATTACAGGAAAGAAAAATAAATTTGAATTCTTATCTTGCGGTTCATTTCACCTAACATCAACTTATCTAACAATTTCTGCGTGTCTCAGACATACACTAGCAATTGCTAATAAGTGAAACCATGGGACCTATGATTCTTTGGACCTGGTTTTCTTCACTTAATATAATTTTTCCAAGTTTCCATTTGCTGGGGCAATATCATTCTTTCAGATAGAGATATAGAATTCCATTGTGTATATATACAACATTTTCTTCATCCATTCATCTACTGAGGGGCATCTGGGTTGGTTCCATATCTTAGCTATGGTAATGCTGCAATAAATATATTTGTGCTGGTAGTTTTAGTATGGTCTTGTTTGTGAACATTTGAGTAAATGCCCAAAAGTGGGATTGCTGGGTCATAGGGAAGCTCTATGTGGAGTCTTTGGAGGAATCTCCATACTACATTCCAAAGTGGTTGAACAAGATTACACACACACTAAACATGCATTAAGGTTCCCTTTTGTCCACATCCCCTCCAGCATCTGTTGGTTTTAGAATTCTTGATTATAGCCATTCTAACTTACGTGAGGTGATATCTCAATGTTGAATGATTTGCATTTCTTTTATGGCTTGGGAGGTTGAGCATGTGTTTATTGGTCACCCTCCTTTCCTCTTCAGAGAAGTTTCTCTTTATGTCTTTAGCCCACTTATTTATTGGACAGTATTTTCGTTGAGTATTTGTTGTTGGAGGATTTAATTTTTTGTTTTCCAGGTCTATTTTAGATATGAAACCCTTGTCGGTTGTATGGCTAGTGAAGATCATCTCAGATTCCGTGGGCTTTCTATTGATCCTGCTAGCTATGTCCTTTGCCATGCAGAAGCTCTGCAATTGCATGCAATCCCATTTGTCCAACCTTTCTTTCCTTCGTTGTGCTTCTGGGTTTCTTTTTAGAAAATTTCAGCCTTTGTCAAGGAGACCTAGGGTTTCTCCTATTCCATCATGTAATGTTTTCAGAATGTCTGCTTTGACTCTGAGGTTTTTGATCCATTTGGAGTTGATTCTGGTATAGGGTGATATATAAGGATCTAGCCTTAATTTTCTACAAATGATTAACCAATTTTGCCAGTACCATTTACTGAGCAGTCTGTCTTTCTTTGATTTTATCTTTTTAGATCCTTTATAGAATATTAGATGATTATGGGTCTGTAGGTTCATTTCTGGGTTTTTAATTCTATTCTATTGTTCCATTGTTCTTGTACCAGTACAAAACAGTTTTAATTTATATGGCTTTGTAGTAGAGTTTGAAGTTTGGTATTGATATTCCTCCAACACTGTTCTTTCTGTTAAGTATCGCTTTTGCAATTGGGGGTCTTTTGTTTTTCCATATGAATTTTTGGAATGCCTCTTCCATTTCCTTGAGGAATGCGTTTGGAATATTGATAAGTATAGCATTGAACTTGTAGATAGCCTTGGGAAATATTGCCATTTTCACAATGTTTATCCTTCTTATCGAGGAGCATGGGAGGTTTTGCCAATTTCTAAGTTCTGTTTTGATTTCCTTTTTCAGATTTTTAAAGTTTTCATCATAGAAGTCTTTCACTGCTTTGGTTAAGTTAATTCCTAGGTATTTTATTTTTGTGGGGCTATTACAAATGGAAAAGCTTTCTTGATTTGAGCCACGCTTTTCTCATTGTTGGCATACAGAAAAGCCATTAATTTTGGGGTTAATTTTATACCTTGCTATTTTGCCAAAGTTTTGAATCAGCTTGAGTAATTTGGGAGTGGAGTCTGTGGGATTCTTTAAGTACAAGATCATGTCATTTGCAAAGAGGGAGAATTTTACTTCTTCTTTCTCTATTTGGATCCCTTTTATGGAATATTGTCTTATTTCTGTAGCTAGGCATTCTAATACTAAATTGAAGAGAAGTTGAAAGAGTGGACATCCTTGTCTCATTCCTGAGTTAAGAGGAAATGTCTTTAGTATTTCACTATT
This sequence comes from Dipodomys spectabilis, assembly GCF_019054845.1. Taxonomy (NCBI): domain Eukaryota; kingdom Metazoa; phylum Chordata; class Mammalia; order Rodentia; family Heteromyidae; genus Dipodomys; species Dipodomys spectabilis. Next base: position 92,598 of record NW_024870793.1, read on the forward strand.
AATTATATAATGCTGGCTGTAGGTTTTCCATATGCAGCTTTTATTGTATTGAGGAATGTTCCATGGATCCTAATTTTTCCAGAACCTTCATCATAAAGGGGTGTTGGAGGGGGTTCCGGGAAGATGGCGGAGGAGAAGCTGGAATCTGAACAAGCTCTCGCATAGAAAGCAGTTTTAGAGTTCCAGTGAACAGTCCTAAGCCAGAGAATCACACCAAGTGTGCCATCACAGGACAGAGAGTTAGACAAGAGAGGGGAAGCCAAGACAAGGAGACACATCTGAGCGCCTGCCAGCAGCCGCCGCGGCGGCGGCAGGGTCGCAGCGGCGACCGCAGCCGCGGCCATACCTGAGCGCTCACACAGAGAGTCCGGGACGAAGGAGCCAGACGCAGCGGGCGAGAGGATTCTACTCAACACCAGCAAGAACCGACAAGGAGCGGACAACTTCATCCTGCACTTTGCAGACCAGAGACGACCCAGGATACAAGACTCGGCGTGAGTAGAAGCCCGACTTCCTCACTCCTTCTCAGGGAGCAGAGGAGGGAAGGCCACCCCTCCCCCCCAGCACCGGTGATCTCCATCTTGGATACCGACAAAGCTCGGAGGAGCTGCTAGCTCCAACTCAGGCCTTGGAATAAAACGAGTCATTTAACAGGTCACAAGAACTTAACGGCGAAGTGACCTGCCAGACTCAGCTCCATCCATGGAAAAGTTACCCATCTCAGGCACCAGCCATTGGAGTGGCTTTCCTCACTGGGTAACCAGAGCCAGAGGCTGCCCCTCCCTCTAGCAGCCTCCACAATCAATTGAAAAACAGAAACCCTGAGAATGGCTCCAGGGTGGGCTCTTTGAATTTTTCACAAAATAGCCCCAGGGAAAAGCTACTGTCTGTTGAAAGGCCTCAACTCTAACAGAACCTAGCCTCATCACCCCTCTTTTGTGATTCTCAAAGCAGATCACCCTCCCATTAAACTAACCTGGGAGGGGGATCTCAAAATCTTGGGTAAAGCAGAGCATTTTTCTGCCTGTTCCAACAAACTGACTTAAGAAACCAATCAAGCCACAGGACCTCAAGCTGACCAGAGACTCCAACAAGAGGCTGGTTACAGACAAAAGGGAGATACAGGATTCTTCCCACCCCTCCCAAAAAAATCAAAAAAAAAATCAAAGAACTTTTTTTCCTTCTTTTCTTTTTTTTTTTTTTTTGGTACCTTATATATATAAAATATTTTTTCCTTTTCTAAAACTTTTATTAATCTTTAATTTTTGCCTTTTTTGAAAAAATAATTGTTTTCCAGTAACTTTTTTTCCCTCTTATAATTTTTATTTTAGGAATACGTGAATGTACGTTTTCCTTTCTTTTCTTGTCTTCTCTCTCTTTTTCTTTCTTTCTTAATTATCTTTTTGTTTTTTGTCTAGCTCTACTGAACTTCTGATCTTTTTTTTTCTCCCTTTCTTATCCTTTTCACCTTTTCCTTTCTTTTGTTCTTCTGTATGTGACTTAACTCTTGTCCTGCACATCCTGATAGACCCATAGTTAATTAGTAGACCCTATCCCCCATTGTGTACACACTTAATCCACAAATTTATTACTCAATCCAAAACCTATGAGACTTAAATTCCTTAATAGCAGTACTACCTCTTTATACCTATATAATATTATAAGCATTTTTTAAGTTTTTCACATCTCCTCTATCTCCCTCCTGTTTTCTCATTATATTCACATTCCTCTCTAAATAGATGGTCTTTCAATCTCCATAACTATATTAATTTTTACGTTTCTAATTTTTTTTTCTGGTCTCTTTTCATTTCCCTTTACCTTTCTTCTTTTTCTCTCCCTCTCTACTTGCATCCACCCAACCTATTTCCTTCATTGAGATTAGGACATAATTAACTCTCCCTGTGCCTCCCCACACCAATCTATACCTAATTTTTACCCACATCTCTCCCTAACCCTAAAAATTTCTGGTTGTCCAAATTCTTCTCTGCGGTTCGAAGCCCATTAACATATAGTTGTTTGATGTTGAATAGATGTATCTGTTGAACTAGATTGTATCTGTAGACTATTGACTGTATAAATGCAAACGTTGGTTGATGGTTGCCTTAAGATAGTGTTCTAGCACAAAACTGGTGCTATTTTCATCTCAAATGGGCAGAGTAAGCCGAAAAAACACAAGAAAAATGGCAAATCCGGGTATCTCAATTCCCAATCTTGATAATCAGGGGTCAGATCAGATAATGAACAATCCAGAGGAGAGTTCCCAAATAGCTCTACAAACACTGGTGGCAAATATGATAAATGAGAAGTTTGACAACTTACAAAGGACTCTGTATGAGCGTGATAGGGAGAGAGAGGAGGCATCCCAAAAGTTTATACAGGAATATCATAAGCGTGAGGAAGCTACTCAAAAAATGATACAGGATTTGCGTGAACAACTTGAGAATACTCAAAGAGAAAGGGAGGAATGGCGTGAGCAGGCTGAGAACACTCAAAGAGAACTGCAGGAATCCCACAAACAGGAGTAAGCTAATCAAAGAGTAATTCAGGATTGAGAGACCAGGTAGAGAACACACAAAGATCAGTAAAGGCATTCATGGAATCCATTAACAAAGAGCTGAAGGAAGTCAGGGAGACCACAAAGGGAAGGCTGAATTGAACCCAACAGAAGGAATGAGAGTCCAAAGAAACCATAACCAATCAACTAAGTGATTTGAGAAAAAACACTGACCACCAAATTAAGGAAGTAAAGAAATTCATACAAGACCTAAAACAGAGCTTCAACAAAGAACTTGAAGCCATCAAAGCTGACCAATTAGAAGGAAAAGAGATAAAAAACAAAGTAGAGAGTCTTGACAGCAGGTTAGACCATGCAGAAGATCGAATCTCAGGGATTGAAGACAGCCTAGATATTATAGAGAAAGAACATACAACCATCCAAGACAAGTCCAAGAAGTATGATAGATCTATCCAACACCTAGAAGACACCATCAGAAGGCCTAATCTAAGGATAATGGGTGTAGAGGAGCACCTAGAAACAGAAGTTAATGGTCTAGGAAATTTGTTTAACAGGATACAAGCAGAGAACATCCCAAACATGCAAAAAGATAGGCCTATTTAGATACAAGAAGCTTTTAGAACCCCAAATAGACCAGACCAGAATAGGACATCCCACCGTCACATTATAATCCACACAGGATCAACTCAGACCAAGGAAAAGATCCTTAAAGCTGTCAAGGAGAAAAGGTTAATCCCCTATAAAGGGAAACCAATTAGAATCACCTCAGATTTCTCAGCAGAGACAATCAAAGCAAGAAGAGCCTGGAATGATGTATGCCATGCCCTAAAAACAAACAACTATCAACCAAGAATACTGTACCCAGCTAAACTCTCCTTCATAACTGAAGGCCAAATAAAAACCTTCCATAGCAAAGAAAAATTGAAACAATACATCTCCACCAAACCAGCCCTAGAAAAGATTCTTAAAGATGTCCTACACATAGAAAACCAACAAGACCGCAACAAAGGCCAAGAAACTGCACCCAAACTGAGAATCCAAGATCCATAGGAAGAACCTAGTTTTCGCAGCCCCCAAGAAGGTGGATAACATGGCAGGAACTCCCAAATACCTCTCAGTCCTATCTCTTAATGTTAACGGACTGAACTCTCCAATTAAGCGACATAGACTGTCTAGTTGGATTAAAAAACAAGACCCTTCTATCTGCTGCCTTCAGGAGTCACATCTTGCCCGTAAAAACAAACACATTTTCAATGTTAAAGGCTGTAACAAAATGTACCAAGCAAACGGCCCCCATAAACAGGCGGGAGTTGCAATCTTAATATCAGATAAAATAGACTTCAAATTAAAATTCGTGAGAAGAGATAAAGAAGGTCGCTACATACTAATTAAAGGATCTCTAATTCAGGAGGATATTACAATTCTAAATATCTATTCGCCAAACAATGGAGCACCCAAATTTATCAAAGAAACACTACTTTCCCTCAAATCCCATATAGATCCAAAGACATTAATTGTTGGGGATTTTAACACACCACTCTAACCACTAGATAGATCAACTCGGCAAAAACTCAACAGAGAAACCGCAGATCTAAACAGCTGCATAGATCAACTAGACTTAACAGACATCTACCGAACATTTCACCCAGCAGCATCAGAATACACATTTTTCTCAGCAGCACATGGAACGTTTTCTAAAATAGACCACATTTTAGGCCACAAAGCAAACTTGTCTAAATTCAGAAACATTGAAATTATACCTTGCATTCTCTCTGACCACAAGGGAATAAAATTAGAATTCAACACCAAAAGCCACCAAAGAAAGTCCAGTATCACATGGACGCTGAACAACACACTGCTGAATCAAGAGTGGGTCATGGAAGAGATTAGAAAGGAAATTCAAATGTTCATGCCATTCAACAAAAATGAACACACAAATTACCAGCTCCTCTGGGACACAGCAAAGGCAGTACTCAGAGGCAAGTTTATAGCTCTGAGCTCCTACATCAACAAATTGGAGAAATCTGAAACTAGCAATTTAATGACACATCTAAACCTCCTTGAAAAAGAGCAGCAAGATAAACCCCAATCCAGTAGACTGAAAGACATAATCAAAATTAAATCAGAATTAAATGAATTAGAATCCAAAAAAACTATAGAAAGAATCAACAAAACAAAGAGTTGGTTCTTCAAAAAACTTAACAAAATTGACAGACCCTTAGCAAATCTTATCAGAAAAAGAAGAGAACACACCCAAATTAATAAACTCAGAGATGAGAATGGAAACATCACCACGGAAACAACCAAGATTCAGAACATTATAAGGGAATACTTCTCAAAACTTTATGCTAATAAGTTTGAGAACTTGACAGAAATGGACCTTTTCCTAGCAAATATTGACATGCCAAAACTAAACCAAGATGAGTTAAACCAGCTTAACAGGCCCATATCAAGCATTGATATAGAAACAGCAATAAGAGACCTCCCAGCTAAGAAAAGTCCAGGACCAGATGGTTTTACAGCGGAATTTTACAAGGCCTTCAAAGCAGAGCTCACACCAATACTCCTCCAACTCTTCAATGAAATTGAAAGAGAAAGCTCACTACCGAACATATTCTATGAAGCCATCATAACCCTCATCCCAAAACCAGGCAGGGACTCATCAAAGAAAGAGAACTATAGACCCATTTCTTTGATGAACATTGATGCAAAACTTCTCAACAAAATTTTGGCCAATCGACTTCAACAATTCATCCAAAAAATCATACACCACGATTAAACAGGATTCATTTCAGGGATGCAAAGCTGGTTCAATATACGCAAATCAATTAATATTATTCATCACATCAACAGGAGCAAGAATAAGAACCACATGGTTATCTCAATAGATGCAGAAAAAGCATTCGACAAGATCCAACACCCCTTTATGATGAAGGTTTTGGAAAAATTAGGAATCCATGGAACATTCCTCAATACGATAAAGGCTGTATATGACAAACCTACAGCCAGCATTATACTCAATGGTGAAAAACTAAAACCATTTCCTCTTAACTCAGGAACAAGACAAGGATGCCCACTCTCTCTACTTCTCTTCAATCTAGTATTAGAATGCCTAGCTACAGCAATAAGACAAGATGCAGACATAAAGGGGTTCCAAATAGAGAAAGAAGAAATAAAACTCTCCCTCTTTGCAGATGACATGATCTTGTATTTAAAGAATCCCATAGACTCCACTCCCAAATTACTCAAGCTGATTCAAAACTTTGGCAAAGTAGCAGGTTATAAAATTAACCCCCAAAAATCAATGGCTTTTCTGTATGCCAACAATGAGAAAAGTGTGGCTGAAATTAGGAAAGCAACTCCATTTGTAATAGCCCCACAAAAAATAAAATACCTAGGAATTAACTTAACTAAAGAAGTGAAGGACCTCTATGATGAAAACTTTAAAATCTTGAAAAAGGAAATGAACACAGAACTTAAAAAATGGCAAAACCTCCCATGCTCCTGGATTGGAAAGATTAACATCGTGAAAATGGCAATACTTCCCAAGGCTATCTACAAATTCAACGCAATACCTATCAAAATTCCACCCTCATTCTTCAAGGAAATAGAAGAGGCAATCCAAAAATTCATATGGAACAATAAAAGACCCCGAATAGCAAAAACGCTCCTGAATGGAAAGAACACTGCTGGAGGAATATCAATACCAAACTTCAAACTCTACTATAAAGCCATAGTAATCAAAACAGCTTGGTATTGGCATAAGAACAGACCTCAGGACCAATGGAATAGAATTGAAAACCCAGAAATGAACCCACAAACCTATAGCCATCTAATCTTCGATAAGGGAGCTAAAACAATAGAATGGAAGAAAGACAACCTCTTCAGTAAATGGTGCTGGCAAAACTGGTTAACTACATGTAGAAAACTTAAGCTAGATCCTTATATATCACCCTGCACCAGAATCAACTCCAAATGGATCAAAGACCTTGAACTCAAAGCAGACACTCTGAAAACATTACAGGATGGAATAGGAGAAACCCTGGGTCTCCTTGGCTCAGGCCGAAATTTTCTGAATAGAGACCCGGAAACACAACAAATCAAAGAAAGGTTGGACAAATGGGATTGTATAAAGTTGCAGAGCTTCTGCAGGGCAAATGACATAGCTAGCAAGATCAATAGAAAGCCCACGGATTGGGAGAAGATCTTAGCCATACAACGGACAAGGGTCTCATATCTAAAATATACTTGGAACTCAAAAAATTAAACCCCCCAACAACAAATCCTCAAAGAAACAACTGCCCAATAAGTAAGTGGGCGAAAGACTTAAAGAGAAACTTCTCTGAAGAAGAAAGAAGGATGGCCAATAGACACATGAAGAAATGTTCAACATCCCTAGCCATAAAAGAAATGCAAATCAAAACAACATTGAGATATCACCTCACTCCAGTTAGAACGGCAAAAATGAAGAACTCTAACAACAACAGATGCTGGAGGGGATGTGGACAGAAAGGAACCTTACTTCATTGTTGGTGGGAATGTAAACTTGTTCAACCACTTTGGAAAGCAGTATGGAGGTTCCTCAAAAGACTCCACATAGAGCTCCCCTATGACCCAGCAATCCCACTTTTGGGCATTTACCCTAATGTTTACAAACAAGACCACACTAAAGCTACCAGCACAACTATGTTTATTGCAGCATTATTTACCATAGCTAAGATATGGAACCAACCCAGATGCCCCTCAGTAGATGAATGGATCAAGAAAATGTGGTATATATACACAATGGAATTCTATGCCTCCATCAGAAAGAATGACATTGCCCCATTTGTTAGGAAATGGAAAAACTTGGAAAAAATTATATTAAGTGAAGTAAGCCAGGCCCAAAGAAACGTAGGCCCCATGGTTTCCCTTATTTGTAATATCTAGTATATGTATGAGTCAAGCAGAAAAGGTCAGATAATGTGATGTCAGGAAAATGAAACCTTAGATGTGTATTTTAATGTTTTTTTCTTTCATGCATGTGTTTCTAACACATTTATAAGATTATCTCTTTGTTGCTTTGTATGTCCCTCCCCCACAGTATAACCCTTGCTTTCATTATATTTGATGTCAGTATAACTTGTGTAGGAGATGGGGAAAAACCAGTTGTTTAAGGATACAGGTGGACCTGTTGCAACAATGAGAAGTACAAGTTGTCATGTCCAAAACGAACTTTACAACGTTGGTGCGGGGGGGGGGGGAGTTGGGGGGGGAGGAAGGAGAAGGATTGGGATTAGGGGGGGAGGGTTGAGGCTGGGAAGGGATGTGAAGGGTAAACAAAGGAGGAGGCTGCGATGCTTGGTAAGAAATGTACACATTATCCTGCCCATGTAACTGTAACTCCTCTGTACAGTATGTTCACAAATAAAATTAAATTAAAATTAAAAAAAAAATGTTTGGTAGGGATTTCAAAAAAAAAAAAAAAAAAAGGGGGTGTTGGATCTGGTCCAATGCTTTTTCTGCATCTGTTGAGATAACCATGTGATTTTAATCCTTGCTCTTGTTGATGTGATAAATTATATTAATTGATTTGTGTATATTGAACCAGGTTTGCATCCCAGAAATGAATCCTGTATGATAGTGGTATATGATTTTTTGGAGTAATTGTTGAATTCGATTGGCCAAGATTTTGTTGAAAAGCTTTGCATCAATGTTCATCAAAGAAATGGGTCTATAGTTCTCTTTCTTTGATGATTCCCTGCCTGGTTTTGGGATGAAGGTTATGATGGCTTCATAGCATGAGTTCGGTAGTGAACTTTCTCTTTCAATTTCATTGAAGAGTTGGAGCAGTATTGGTGTGAGCTGTTTTGAAGGTCTTGTACAATTCTGCTGTAAATCCATCAGTTCCTGGGATTTTTTTAGATGGGTGGTCTCTTATTGGTGTGTTTATTTCAACGCTTGATATGGGCCCCTTAAGATGCTTTAACTCATCTTGGTTTAGTATTTGCATGTTGATAATTGCTAGCAATGGATCCATTTCTGTCAAGTTTTCAAACTTATTAGCATAAAGGTTTGAAAATATTCCCTTATAATGTTCAGAATCTTGGTTGTTTCTGTGGTGATATTTCCATTCTCACATCTGAGTTTATTTATTTGGGTGTGTTCCTTCTTTTTCTGATAAGATTTGCTAAGGGTTTGTCAATTTTTTCAAAGAAACAACTTTTTGTTTTGTTGATTCTTTCTGTTTTTTTTTTTTTTTTCTAATTCGTTTAACTCTGATTTAATGTTAATTATTTCTTTCCATCTATTGAATTGGGGTTTATCTTGCTGATCTTTGTCAAGGTGGTTCAGATGTCTCATTAAGTGGTTGGATTCAGATCTCTCTAATTTGTTGGTGTAGGAACTCAGAGCTATAAACTTGCCTCTGAGTACTGCCTTTGCAGTGTCCCAGAGGAACTGGGAACTGGTAATTTGTGTGTTCATTTTTGTTGAATATCATGGACATTTGAATTTCCTTTCTAATCTCTTCCGTGACCCCCTGGTTATTCAACAGTGTGTCGTTCAGCCTCCATGTGTTACAAGACTTTTTTGGTGTCTTTTGGTGTTGAGTTCTAATTTTATTCCCTTGTGGTCTGAAAGAATGCAAGGTGTAACTTCAGTGTTTCTGAATTTGGACAAGTTTGCTTTGTGACCTAAAATGTGATCTCTTTGGAAAATGTTCCATGTAGTGCAGAGTAAATCGTGTATTCTCATGCTACTGGATGAAATATTCAGTAGATGTCTGTTAAATCTATTTGCTCTATGCAGTTGTATAAATCTGCGGTTTCTCTGTTGATTTTTTTTGCTGATTTGATCTATATACTGAGGATAGTGGTGTGTTAAAATCCTCAACAATTAATGTCTTTGGATCTATGTGAGATCTGAGGGAAAATAGTGTCTCTTGGATAAATTTTGGTGCTCCATTGTTTGCTGATTCCATATTTAGAATTGTAATATCCTCCTGAAGTAGAGAACCCTTAAGTCGTATGTAGCGACCTTCTTTATCTCTTTTCACTAATTTGAATTCGAAGCATATTTTATCTGATATTATTATAGCAACTCCTTCCTGTTTATTGCAGCTGTTTGCTTGGTAGATTTCATTCCAGCCTTTCATTATAAAAACGTGTTTGTTTTATAGGTAAAGTGTGCCTCCTGAAGGCAGGAGATAGAATTATCTTGCTTTTTAATACAACTAGACAGTCTATTTCGCTAAATTGGAGCTTTAAGTCCGTTAATGTGAGAGGTAGGACTGTGAGGTGTTTGGTAGCTCCTGCCATGCTATCCACCTCCTTGGGGGCTGTGGAAACTTGGTTCTTCCTATGGTTCTTGGATTCTCAGTTTGGGTGTGGTTTCTTAGCCATTATTGTAGTCTTGTTGGTTTTCTGTGTGTAAGCCATCTTTAAGTATTTTTTATAGGGCTGGTTTTCAGTTTTTCTTTGCTATGGAAAGTTTTTATTTGACCTTCGGTTATGAAGGAGAGTTTAGCTGGGTACAGTATTCTTGGTTGAAAATTGTTTGTCTTTAGGGCATGGTATACAGCCTTTCAGGCTCTTCTTGCTTTAATTATCTATGCTGAAAAATATAAGGTGATTCTAATTGGTTTTCCTTTATAGATGATTGATCTTTTCTCCTTGACATTTTTAGGAACTTATTCTTGGTCTGAATTGGTCCTGTGTGGATTATAATGTGACAATGGGAAGTGCTGTTCTGGTCTGGTCTATTTGGGGTTCTACAAGCATCTTGTATCTGAATAGGCCTATCTTTTTGTTCGTTTGGAAAGTTCTCTGCTAGGATCCTGTTAAACAAATTTCCTAGACAATTAACTTCTGTCTCTACGTGCTCCTCTACACCATTTGTCCTCAGAGTAGGCCTTCTGATCGTGTATTCCAAATGTTGAATAGATCTATCATATTTCTTGGATTTGTCTTGGATAGTTGTATGTTCTTTCTCTATAATACCTAGGCTGTCTTCAATCCCCGAGATTCGATCTTCTGCATGCTCTAACCTACTGTTGTCTTTCTACTTGGTTTTTTTAATTTCTTTTCCTTCTAATTGGTCGGCTTTGATGGCTTCAAATTCTTTGTTGGAGCTTTGCTGTAGATCTTCTATGAACTTCTTTACTTCCTTAATTTGGTGTTCTCTAATCACTTAGTTGATTGGTTATGGTTTACTTGGACTCTCATTCCTGCTGTTGGGCTCCATTCAGCATTCCCTGTGTGGTCTCCCTGAATTCTTTCAGCTGTCTGTTTATGGATACCATGAATGCCTTTATTGATCTTTGTCTATTCTCATACCGATGTCACAATTCCTGTCTTATGCTTTGATTAGCTTCCTCACGTTCATGCAATTCCTGTAGTTCTCTTTGACTTTTCTCAGCCTGCTCACGCAATTCCTGTCTCTCTTCATCTGTTCTCTGCCTGCTCAGGCAATTCCTTTCTTTCCCTTTGATTGTTCTCAGCCTGCTCTCACAATTCCTTTATTTCTCTTTGACTGTTCTCAACCTGTTCACGCAACTACTGTATCAGTCTTTGAGTCATTTCCTCACAGTCACGAGATTCCTGTATTAATGTTTGGTTTGCCTCCTCTCTCTCTCCCTATCAGGTTCAAACTGAGTCCTTTGCAAGCTTTCATTCTTTTCATTCACCACGTTTACCAGTAGTGTTTGTAGTGCTTTGCAGGAACTCTCTTCTGGATTACTCATTAACTGTTCTGTCACTGGGTTATCATGAATGAGAATTGAGATATCCAGACTTTCCATTTTTCTCATGTTTTCCGGCTTGTTCTGCACACTTGATATGAAAGTGACACCAATTTTTTGCTAAAATACTATTTTAAGGCAAGCATCAAGGAATGTCCTGTAGTTGCATAGACAAAATGGCTGCAGATACAACCTAGTTCAACAGATACAATCTATTCAACATCAAACAACTATGCATTAATGGGCTAAGAACAGCAAAGACGAATTTTTCAAATCAGAAATTATTATGTTTAGGGAGAAATGTGGGGAAAATAGGATTAGAAGTATGTGGAGAGATTAAAGTAAATTTAACCAAGTCCTAATCTCAGAGAGGGAAAGGGATTGGACAGAATTATAGGAGAGAAATTAAAAGAAAGATAATCAAAAATGAAAAAACAAAAATTTAAATTTAAAAAGTGAAACATTTAAAAATTGTGTAACTTTAAAGAAGTGATATTGAGAGAAGAAAAGTATAGGATGACAGGAGGGGGATGATAGAAAGGAGACATGAAAAACTAAAAAATAAAAATTCTTAAAAGTATTTACTTGAAAATTATCTGGTATAAAGATATAATACTGCTATTAAAAAGATAAGCATAAAAGTTTGTGAATTAAGTAATACATTTCTGGATTAATTATGTACACAATGGGGGATAAGTTCTAATAATCGATGAAAGGTATTTATCTGGGGATGAGTCAAAAGAGCAATTAAGTCACACACAAAAAAAGAAAGACAAAAAAATGAAAAGAATCAAAAAAATAAAAAAATAAAAAAAAGGACCAAAAGGTCAATAGCGATTTTTTTTTAAATGCACACACCCACACCCACCCACCCACACACACACACACACACACACACACACACACACACACACACACACACACACACACCTAAAATAAAAATTAGGAGAAGAAGAAGAAAAACGATTAATAGAAAACAATTTAAAAATTTTTAAAAATGGTACCAACAAGAGTTCTTTAATTTTTTTTTTGGTTGGGGGATGAGGAATGGAAAGATCCTGTATCTCCCCTGTGTCTGTAACCAGTCTCTTCGTGGAGTCTCTGGTCTGCTTGTGGTGTTTGGTTTTCCTGTGGCCTGATTGATTTCTTACATCAGTTTGTTTGAGCAGTCAATAAAATTCTCCGCTTTATCCAGGATTTTGTGATCCTCTTTCAGGCTAGTTCAGTGCGAGGGAGATCTGCTTTGAGTATCACGAAAGAGAAAGATGGCTCTTTCCTCTAGTTTGGAGATGCTGTGATGAGGCTAAGTTCTGGGTAGGGTTGAGGCCTTTCAGCAAACAGTAGCTTTTCCCTGAGGGTCTAGCTCCTGAGACTCCCAGACCCCAGCCTGGAGCCATTCTCAATGTTTATGTTTATTGAATTTCAATTGATTGTCTAGGCTGCTGTAGGTAGGGGAAGCCTCTGGTTCTGTTAACCCAGTGAAGATGGTCACTCCTCTGTGAGGGCAGAAATCTCTCTGTTTGGGCTAGGTGACTTTCTCCTGGGTGGGTCTGAGCCTGGAAGGTCAGGTCAGATACCTGTGACCTGCTAACTGACTCTTTGTTTTCTTCCAAGGCCTGAGTTGGAGATAGTTGCTCAGCCTGGCCTTTCTCAGTATCAAAGATGATGTCTGGTGGGGTCGGGGGAGGGGCAGCCTTCCCGCCTCTGCTCCATGAGAAGGAGTGAGGTTGTCAGGATTCTACTCAGGCAGGAGTCTTTGTTCCTGGGTATCTCTGCTCTGTGATCTGCAGGATGAATTTATCTGCTCCTTTTTAGTTCTTGTTGGTGTTGAGTAGAATCCACTCACCCACTGCATATGGCGACTTTGTCCTGGACTCTCTGTTGTAGATATGGTGGCTATGGGTGCCACAGATGCTGCCACAACCGTGGCTCCTGGCAAGTGCTCAGATCTGTCTTCTTGCCTGGATCTTCCCTCTCTAGTCAAACTCTGTGTACAGTGATGGCACACTTGGTGTGATTATCTAGGCTAGTACTGTTCACTGGAACACTAAAACTGCTTTGTATGTGAGAACTTGTTTAGCCTCCAGGTTCTCCTCTACCATCTTCCTCCGACATTCATGAAAATCTTTATATTTTATGTTGATTGGTTATTATACAACAAATACCTTCAAATGTACATGTAGTGTCTAAAGATAGCCGTATTAATATTCTCATATAGCTCTTATTTATCTGTTACGCACTTTCAGTATTATGATATTTCTCTCTCTCTTATACTTTCTCATTTCCTCACTTTCTCTTTCATGCTTCATGTCTGCTACATAGAATTTCTGGTGGTCTACTATCATCATTCAGGATCCACTGGTTTGTGGGAACATGAGAGGGATAAGCAGTTACCTTGCCTTATTTAAGAGTTACAACTGTGATGTGATATTATTATTTGCCATTCTAAATGGTAAAACAACAGTCTAGGAATTCCTTTTCACTTTTATTACTATTATAAATTTTATCTCATAGGAATAATTGGGATGGATAAGATACTTTTAACCTGTGACCTAAAAGTACTTTTCCTTTTACAAACAACCTTTTCTTTGACTATCAGTGAGTAACTACATGTAATGAAAACAAAGCTATCCTATGGAAAGTACTCTGAAGTTGTTCACAGGGATGAAAAACAAGGTAATGGGGAAGTGAGTACAAAGGCTACCCATCAGTTCCGGGAAGATGGCAGAGGAGAAGCTGGAATCTAAACAAGCTTTCGCATAGAAAGCAGTTTTAGAGATCCAGTGAATAGTCCTAAGCCAGAAAACCACACCAAGTGTGCCATCACAGGACAGAGAGTCAGGCCACAGAGGGAAAATCCAGGCAAGGAGACAGATCTGAGCTCTAGCCAGCAGCCACCATGCAGGCAGCTGTGGCACTGGCGAAGAGCGCAGGAGCCATACCTGAGCCACAGAGAGTCCGGGACGAAGAAGCCAGATGCAGTAGGTGAGCAGATTCTACTCAACACCAGCAAGAACCGACAAGGAGAGGAAATCTTCATCCTGCAGTTCGCAGACCAGAGACGACCCAGGAACCAAGACTCGGCGTGAGTAGAAGCCTGACATCCTCACTCCTTCTCAGGGAGCAGAGGAGGGAAGGCCACCCCTCCCCCCGCCAGTACCGGAGATCTCCATCTTGGATACCAACAAAGCTCGGAGGAGCTGCTAGCTCCAACTCAAGCCTTGGAATAAAACGAGTCATTTAGCAGGTCACAAGAACTTAATGGCGGTGTGACCTGCCAGACTCAGCTCCACCCAGGGAAAAGTCACCCAGCTCTGGCACCAGCCCTAGGAGTGGCTTTCTTCACTGGGTAATCAGAGCCAGAGGCTGCCCCTCCCTCTAGCAGCATGGACAATCAATGGAAATTCAGTAAACAGAAACCCTGAGAATAACTCCAGGCTGGGCTCTGTGAGTTTTTCACAAACTAGCCCCAGGGAAAAGCTATTGTTTGTTGAAAGGCCTCAACTCTCCCCAGAACCTAGCCTCATCACTACATGCCCCTCTTTTGTGATTCTCAAAGCAGATCAACCTCCCATTGAACTAGACTGGGAGGAGGATCGCCGAATCCTGGGTAGAGCAGAGCATTTTTCTGCCTTTTCAAACAAACTGACTTAAGAAACCAACCAAGCCACAGGACCACAAGCAGACCAGAGACTCCAACAAGAGGCTGGTTACGGACATAAGGGAGATACAGGATTTTTCCAACCCCTCCCAAAAAATTCAAAGAACATCTTCTTCTTCTTCTTCTTCTTCTTCTTCTTCTTCTTCTTCTTCTTCTTCTTCTTCTTCTTCTTCTTCTTCTTCTTCTTCTTCTTCTTCTTCTTCTTCTTCTTCTTCTTCTTCTTCTTCTTCTTCTTCTTCTTCTTCTTCTTCTTCTTCTTCTTCTTCTTCTTCTTCTTCTTCTTCTTCTTCCTTATATAAAAAAGAAATTTTTTTCTATTCTAAAACATTATTTAATCTTTAATTTTTGACTTTTTTGAAAAAAAAATTGTTGTCCAGTAACTTTTTTTTCCCTCTTATAATTTTTATTTTAGGGATATGTGAGTGTGCGTTTTTCTTTCTTTTTTTGTTTTCTTTCTCTTTTTTCTTTTTAAATTATCTTTTTGTTTTTTGTTTAGCTCTACTGAACTTCTGATCTTTTTTTCCTCCTTTCTTATCCTTTTCACCTTTTCCTCTCTTTCGTTCTTCTTTATGTGACTTAACTCTTGTCCTGCACTCCTCAGATGAATCCATAGTTGAATATTAGACCCTATCCCCCATTGTGTACACACTTAATCCACAAATATATTGCTCAATTCAAAACCTCTGAGACTTAAATTCCTTAATAGCAGTACTATCTCTTAATACCTATATAATATTTTAAGCTTTTTTATTCTTAAGTTTTTCACATCTCCTCTATACCCCTCCCCTTCTGTCAATATATTCACGTTCTTCTCCAAATAGATTGTATTTATCTCCATAATATTATTAATTTTTACTTTTCAATTTTTTTCTGGCTTCTTTTCTTTTCCCTTTCCCTTTCTTATTTTTTTCTCTCTCTCTACTTTCATACTACCCAACCTATTTCCTGCTTTAAGATTAGGACTTAATTAACTCTCCCTGAGCCTCCTCACACCAATCTATTCCTATTTTTTACCCACATCTCTCCCTAACTCTAATAATTTCTGGTTTTCCAAAGTCTTCTTTGCGGTTCGAAGCCAATTAACATATAGTTGTTTGATGTTGAATAGATGTATCTGTTGAATTAGATCGTATCTGTAGACTATTGACCATACAAATGCAAACTTTGATTGATGGTTGCCTTAGGATAGTGTACGAGCACAAAACTGATGCTATTTTCATCTCAAATGGGCAGAGTAAGCAGGAAAAACACAAGAAAAACGGCAAATCCGGGTATCTTGATAATCAGGGGACAGAACAGATAATGAATAATCCAGAGGAGAGTTCCCAAATAGCTCTACAAACACTGCTGGCAAACATGATAAATGAAAAGATTGAAAGCATACAAAGGACTCTGTATGAGCGTGATAGGGAGAGAGAGGAGGCAATCCAAAAGTTTATACAGGAATATCATAAGCGTGAGGAAACTAGTCAATAACTGATACAGGATTTGCACCAGCAGCTTGAGAATACAAAAAGAGAAAGGCAGGAATGGCGTGAGCAGGCTGAGAACACTCAAAGAGAAATGCAGGAATCCCACGAATGGGAGGAAGCTAATCAAAGAGTAATACAGGAATTGAGAGAGCAGGAAGAGAATACACAAAGATCACTAAAGGCATTCATGGAATCCATTAACCAAGAGCTGAAGGAAGTCAGGGAGACCACAAAGGGAATGATGAATAGAAGCCAACAGAAGGAATGGGAGTCCAAGGAAACCATAACCAATCAACTAAGTGAATTGAGAATAAACACTGAACACCAAACTAAGGAAGTAAAGAAGTTCATACAAGATCTAAAACAAAGCTTCAACAAAGAATTTGAAGCCATCAAAGCCAACCAATTAGAAGGAAAAGAAATAAAAAAACAACAAGTAGAATGTCTTGACAGCAGGTTAGACCATGCAGAAGATCGAATCTCAGGGATTGAAGACAGCCTAGATATTATAGATAAAGAACATACAACCATCCAAGACAAGTCCAAGAAATATGATAGATCTATCCAACACTTGGAAGACACCATCAGAAGGCCTAATCTAAGGATAATGGGTGTAGAGGAGGACCTAGAAACAGAAGTTAATGGTCTAGGAAATTTGTTTAACAGGATACAAGCAGAGAACATCCCAAACATGCAAAAAGATAGGCCTATTTAGATACAAGAAGCTTTTAGAACCCCAAATAGACCAGACCAGAATAGGACACCCCACAGTCACATTATAATCCACACAGGATAAACTCAGACCAAGGAAAAGATCCTTAAAGCTGTCAAGGAGAAAAGATTAATCACCTATAAAGGGAAACCAATTAGAATCAACTCAGATTTCTCAAGAGAGACAATCAAAGCAAGAAGAGCCTGGAATGATGTATGCCATGACCTAAAAACAAACAACTATCACCCAAGAATACTGCAACCAGCTAAACTCTCCTTCATAACTGAAGGCCAAAGAAAAAACTTCCATGGCAAAGAAGAATTGAAACAATACATCTCCACCAAACCAGTCCTACAAAAGATTCTTAAAGATGTCCTACACATAGAAAACCAACAAGACCACAATAAAGGCCAAGAAATTTCACCCAAACTTAAAATCCAAGAACCATAGGAAGAACCCAGCTTTCGCAGCCCCCAAGAAGGTGAATAACATGGCAGGAACTCCCAAATACCTCTCAGTCTTATCTCTTAACGTTAACGGACTGAACTCTCCCATTAAGCGACATAGACTGTCTAGTTGGATTAAAAACAAGACCCTTCTATCTGCTGCCTTCAGGAGTCACATCTTGCCCGTAAAAACAAACACATTTTCAATGTTAAGGGCTGTAACAAAATCTACCAAGCAAACGGCCCCCATAAACAGGCGGGAGTTGCAATCCTAATATCATATAAAATAGACTTCATATTAAAATTCGTGAGAACAGATAAAGAAGGTCGCTACATCAAATTAAGGGATCTCTCCTTCAGGAGGATATAACAATTCTAAATAACTATTCACCAAACAATGGAGCACCCAAATTTATCAAAGAAAAACTACTTTCCCACAAATCATATATAGATCCAAAGACATTAATTGTTGGGGATTTTAACACACCACTCTCCCCACTAGATAGATCAGCTCCGCAAAAATCCAACAGAGAAACCGCAGATCCAAACAGCTGCATAGATCAACTGGATTTAACAGACATTTACCGAATATTTCACCCAGCACCATCTGAATACACATTTTTCTCAGCAGCACATGGAACATTTTCTAAAATAGACCACATTTTAGGCCACAAAGCAAACTTGTCTAAATTCAGAAACATTGAAGTTATACCTTGCATTCTCTCTGACCACAAGGGAATAAAATTAGAACTCAACATCAAAAGCCACCAAAGAAAGTCCAGTATCACATGGAGGCTGAACAGCACACTGCTGAATCATGAGTGGGTCATGGAAGAGATTAGAAAGGAAATTCAAATGTTCATGCAATTCAACAAAAATGAACACACAAATTACCAGCTCCTCTGGGATACAGCAAAGGCAGTACTTAGAGGCAAGTTTATAGCTCTGAGCAAATACATCAACATATTGGAGAGATCTGAAACCAACAATTTAATGACACATCTAAACCTCCTTGAAAAGAGCAGCAAGATAAACCCCAATCCAGTAGACGGAGAGAAATAATTTAAATTATATCAGAATTAAATGAATTAGAATCCAAAAAAACTATAGAAAGAATCAACAATACAAAGAGTTGGTTCTTCGAAAAAATTAACAAAATTTCCAGACCCTTAGAAAATCTTATCAGAAAAAGAAGAGAACACACCCAAATAAATAAACTCAGAGACGAGAATGGAAACATCACCACGGAAACAACCAAGATTCAAAACATTATAAGCGAATACTTCTCAAAACTTTACGCTAATAAGTTTGAGAACATGACAAAATTGAACCTTTTCCTAGCAAATATTGACATGCCAAAACTAAACCAAGATGAATGAAACCAGATTAGCAGGCCCATATCAAGCATTGAAATAGAAACAGCAATAAGAGACCTCCCAGCTAAGAAAAGTCCAGGACCAGATGGTTTTACAGCGGAATTTTACAAGGCCTTCAAAGCAGAGCTCACACCAATACTCCTCCAACTCTTCAATGAAATTGAAAGAGAAAGTTCACTACCGAACACATTCTATAAAGCTATCATAACCCTCATCCCAATACCAGGCAGGTATTCAACAAAGAAAGAGAACTATAGACCCATTTCCTTGTTGAACATTGATGCAAAAGTTCTCAACAAAATTTTGTCCAATCGACTTCAACATTTCATCCAAAAAATCATGCACCATGATCAAACAGGATTCATTTCTGGGATGCAAAGGTGGTTCAGTATACCCAAATCAATTAATATTATTCATCACATCAACAGAAGCAAGAATAAGAACCACATGGTTATCTCAGTAGATGCAGAAAAAGCATTCGACAAGAACCAACACCCATTTATGATGAATCTTTTAGAAAAATTAGGAATCCATGGAACATTCCTCAATACAATAAACCCTGTATATGACAAACCTACAGCCAGCATTATACTTAATGGTGAAAAACTAAAGCCATTTCCTCTTAACTCAGGAACAAGACAGGGATGTCCACTCTCTCCACTTCTCTTCAATCTCGTATGAGAATGCCTAGCAACAGCAATAAGACAAGATGCAGACATAAAGGGGATACAAATAGGGAAAGAAGAAATAAAACTCTCCCTCTTTGGAGACGACATGATCTTGTATTTAAAGAATCCCATAGATTCCACTCCCAAATTACTCAAGCTGATTCAAAACATTGGCAAAGTAGCAGGGTATAAAATTAACCCCCCAAAATCAATGACCTTTCTATATGCCAACAATGAGAAAATTGTGGCTGAAATTAGGAAAGCAACTCCATTTGTAATAGCCCCACAAAAAATAAAATACCTAGGAATTAACTTAACCAAAGAAGTGAAGGACCTCTATGATGAAAACTTTAAAATCTTGAACAAGGAAATCAAAAGAGAACTTAGAAAATGGCAAAACCTCTCATGCTCCTGGATTGAAAGATTAACATCGTGGAAATGGCAATACTTCCCAATGCTATCTACAAATTCAACGCGATACCTATCAAAATTCCAACCTCATTCTTCAAGGAAATAGAAGAGGCAATCCAAAAATCCATATGGAATAATGAAAGACGCCGAGTATAAAAACGCTCCTCAACAGAAAGAACACTGCTGGAGGAATATCAATACCAAATTCCAAACTCGACTATAAAGCCATAGTAATCAAAACAGCTTGATATTGGCATAAGAACAGACTTCAGGACCAATGGAATAGAATTGAAAACCCAGAAATGAATCTACATACCTATAGCCATCTAATCTTCGATAATGGAGCTAAAACAATAGAATGGAAGAAAGGCAGCCTCTTCAGTAAATGGTGCTGGCAAAATTGGTTAACTACTTATAGAAAACTAAAGCTAGATCGTTATATATCACCCTGCACCATAATAAACTCCAAATGGATCAAAGACCTCGAAGACAAAGCAGACACTCTGAAAACATTACAGGATGGAAACGGAGAAATCCTAGGACTCCTTGGCGCAAGCCGAAATTTTCTGAATATAGACCCGGAAACACAACAAATCAAAGAAAGGTTGGACAAATGGGATTGCATGAAGTTGCAGAGCTTCTGCATGGCAAAGGTCATGGCTAGCAAGATCAATAGAAAGCTCACGGATTGGGAGAAGATCTTCACTAGCCATACAACAGACAAGACTCTCATATCTAAAATATATTTGGAACTCAAAAAATTAAATCCCCCAACCACAAATCCTCAAAGCAACAACTGCCCAATAAATAAGTGGGCTAAAGACTTAAAGAGAAACTTCTCTTAAAAAGAAAGAAGGATGGCCAATAGACACATGAAGAAATGCTCAACATCCCTATCCATAAAAGAAATGCAAATCGGGGCTGGGAAGGTCGCTCAGTGTTAGAGCGCTTGCCTTGCATGCCTGAGGTCCTGGGTTCGATTCCTCAGCACCACATAAGCAAAAAGAATAAAGCCAGAAGTGGCGCTGTGGCTCAAGTGGTAGAGCGCTAGCCTTGAGCTGAAGAGCTGAGGGACAGCGCCCAGGCCCAGATTTCAGCCCCACAACCGGACCAAAAAAAAAAAAAAGAAATGCAAATTAAAACGACATTGAGATACCACCTCACTCCACTTAGATTCGACTTGCAAAACCTTTATGCCCAGATCTCCCTTTTAAGACTGATTTCAACTTCATGGGATTTGTTAAATATCTCTGCCATTGGTATGTGGCTTTGGGCTTGCCATATCCTCTCTTCCATGTTTGACCTACATAAATGAGGATATTTCTACATTTTTCTAATCTCTGAATATCTGAGTTAGGTCATTAATCTGGGTATCCTTTTCATTTTTTAAATTTCAAATATAGTATAAACTTTGTTTGACTAGTCATTTTCTAAAAATGAGTGATATTCATGAACACTAATATTTTGGTACCAAATTGAGACTGTATTAACCTTGATGATAATAGTAACCAATCTATTTTAAGTAGATTGAGATGCAACTAAAGTATTTTCATTATCTTTATTTCTTAGTGATCATTTTTTAATGATTAAATGAGACTTTTCCATCCAGTTTAGGTTAAGAGCGTTAAGTAATGTACTAGATGGTAAGTAAATCCGAAAATGTTTTAGGTTACAGGGGTTCAGGAAAAGGTAGGATCAATGGATACTACAGTATTTTTACTGATAAGAGAATTTGAGGGCAAGTTATTTTATAATGGTTCATGTTAGGGAACAAGATAACTTCAGAGGAAGAGTCAGAAAATTTGTGGTAATCAGGACAATCTGAAACTCATTTCCAGAGTGCAAACTGATTAAAACTAGACTATTTTTCATAAACATTACAATGGGACTATCATTAGGGTGAAAGTTAGGTTTCAGTTGCAGCTGTGGTTAGTGTTAGCATTAGGGCAATGGTAAGTTTAGGGTCAAACTGAAACTATCTTTGAATAAAAAGTGATGTTAGAATTAGGATGAATGTGAAATATGAAACTGCTAATTATATTAAGATTAGGATATGATAAGTGTAATGGTTAGCCTCAATATTCCAGTTAAGGTTAGGTTTACAAAAATGGCAAGATAATGAATAAAACTACAAACTACTTTTAGAGAGATTAGTTGAATCAAAGTTAGGATGAATAAGTCTAATGTATTTGTATGGCTTTTAGAATCCATAGGCTATTAGTACTATGGTTAGGGTTACTGTTCTAGTTCAGGTTAGACTTAGGGTTAGAGAAGGGTAAGCTTTAAGGTAAAACTGAGTTTTCTGCTAACATTTTCAAGTAAAATAAGTGTGAAATTTAACAAAAACTACAGAGTTTTCCTAATTTTCCTATTCAGGGTACAACAGGGTTAAATTTAGAGTTAGGTTTCTAGTAAGGTTTAGATATATAGTTAGGGTTAGGAACTAGAGTATAATTTAAATAAACCTGCAACTTCTTTTTGGAGATATAGGAGTTCAGTAAAAGTTAAGATCAGTGGACACTATGATAGTTTTCATGATATGAAGATTTGAGGTTAATATTCATAATAGGGAACGATTTCAGAATCCAAGTAAGGGAATCTGTAGGATTTGGCGCAAAGTGCATGAGTATCTGTTAGGATATATTTTCCATTAATTTTAGGATTGGGTTACTATTATCATCAAGGTTACTCTCAGGGTTCTGACCAGGATTAGAGTTAGGATTATGGAAATGGAAGGTTGAGAACTTGAGTGACTTACTTCCTTTGTGTATGTATATGCACTATTCTAAGGCTTGAACTCAAGGCTTGGGTTCTATCCCTGAGCATTATGCTGTAGGCTAGCATTCTACCACTTGAGTGATGATTCCACTTCCAGCTTTCTTTGGCAGTGAATTGGAGATGAGAGTCTCACAGATTTTCCTATCCAAGCTGACATTGAACTGAGATCCCCAGATCTCTGCCTTCTGATTAAAGGTAGGATTAAACTCATGAGCTACAAGTGCCATGGAAAGTGCCTGACTTTTATTGATTGTTTTTACTTTTGTTCAAGATCAACCTTGAATTCAATATCTGAAAGCATTGCTCACTAGGTAACAAGCTGCCACTTGAACCATATCTCCAAAAATGGTTATCTTAAATAGCTGGAAATCATTAAATTTTCTTCAGATGATATGTATCATTAGTGTTGTTCTAAAAATTATCCTAACCAAAACAGATTTATAGACCCTAGAGGTGATCTGAGCAGATTCTCATGGTTGGTCTCTAATTGCATAATATTTTAGGGACATGATTTTTTAATTATTATTTTAAGTAGCAAAGGAGTTATTAAACAAAGCAGTTTCTGCGTACAATATACCTTAATCAATGCCAAACCTTTCAACATTCGCATCCTTCCTCTATGCACCTCTTCCTTCACTCTTCTTAATTTTGTAGGATATTTACTGGATTGCTCTGTGCACTTCCCCCATTTTCTCCTGGTCTTTCTTGTACCTTTTCCCCCTTCACCCCTGTTTTGACTATCCACTTACATATGATCCAGCAACTCTACTCCTAGGCATTTACCTGAAAGATTACAAACCAGGATATTCTAAATATTTCAGCACAACCATGCTTACTGAATCATCCCAGATACCCCTCAAGAGAGAAATGATTCAAGAAAATGTAATACAGAGAGAGAGAGAGAGAGAGAGAGAGAGAGAGAGAGAGAGAGAGAGAGAGAGAGAGAGAGAGAGAGAGAGAGAGAGAGAGAGAGAGAGAGGAAATCCTATTTACCCACGATCAGAAAGAGTATTGTACTATTTGTATCTCTCATTTCTCCTTTCTTCTGCCTGTTATCCCATTGTTGTCGTACTGTCCCTGTACTGCAGTAAGTGACACATGCAAACTGATGTAAAAGATTGTCAGTGTTATCGGCTAGCCATAGATTCTTAAATATGAGTTCTATGCTCATTCTCTTTGTTTATTCATGCCTTTGAGTTGTGATTGCACAGTTTCATTTGTACCATTTGCTACACAGAAAAGAGATGAACCACATATATGTATATATGCATATACGCACATACATGTATATACAAACATACATGGATATATGTATACATATGGGTATATATTAAATACTTGAATATATTTTATGTTTTTGAGAATTATGGAGCTAACAAAAATCACATGTCTCCTTTGAATACATAATTTTAAAGAGAACATCACCATCTCTAATCTTTCAGTGGCCTTGAAATTAGATGTTCAAATGGGGAAAAGTTATTTAGGCTTTTTTTGTGGAAGAGAGAAGTATTACTAGGGTTCTATTCAGGTGTTCTCTGCTTGCTAGATAGGACTTGATTTGTATAGCAACAAGTAGCTCAATTACTTTTGCCATACTTCTAGTCCATTTTATTTACTTGAGGTCTTGAACTTTTTGCCCGGGTCTGATCTTAGATTGACTGAATGATCTTAGATTGCTTCTTATGTGTCCCACACAATTAGCTAAGATTACAGATGTGAACCACTATGGCCAGCTCATTTGTTGAGATGGATGTCTTGGCAGTTTTTTTCTGTGGCCTGGCCTCAGACTGTGATCCTCGTCATTTCTGCTTCCCGCGCAGCTGGGTTTACAGAGGTAGGTTACTATACTAGATGTACATGATACCTTTTTTTTTTTTTAAAGAGGTTTTTATTGAAAAAATACAGTATAGAGGGGTTATAGTTACATGAGCAAGGTAATGAGTACATTTTCTATTAAGCCTTGCTACCTCCTCCTTTGTTTTCCCCTATCCTTCCTTCCTTCCCACCTGTACAATTACTCCTCCATTCCCCCTTCCCTTCTTCCCCGCCTAAATTGCAAAGTTCCTTTTTCAACATAGTGTATTGTGTATCTCATTGCTACAATGGATCAGCCTGTATCCCTATTTAAACAATTTGTTTTTTCCCTTCCCCTCCCAAAGCTAAAGAATTATCTATACAAGATACAGGGCACTGACACTGAATACAGAGAAAACAGGGGTTATACCATGGGCAAGGAACATACAAAGAAACAAAAAATAATCACATGTTATATTATAAATCCCTATTTTGTAGCTCAATTTGCTTAACAATATCTTATCTGGTCATATGTACATACTTTTTGAACTTTTATTCTTGTCCCAGATATATACTACTTACTGCAAATAAGGGAAACTATAGGACCTATGATTTTTTGGGTCTGAATTATTTCAGTTAATATAATTTTTTCCAAGACTGCACTTAGAGCTCACCCAGCAATCTCACTTTTGGGCATTTACCAAATGATCAAAAACAAGAACATACTAAGCTACCAGCACAACTATGTATATTGCAGCATTATTTACAATAACTAAGATATCAAACCGACTCAGATGCACCTAAGTAGATGAATAGATATATACTTATATACATATATATGGAATTTATACATATATACCTATGTGTATATATATATATACTTATATACATATATATGGAATATATACACATATAACTATGTATTTATATATACATATATATGTGCCACATTATCTTGTATATATATGCATATACATATATACATACATATATATGTATGTATATACATACATATACGTATATATGTATGTATACATACATGTGTATATACACATATATGTATGTATATATATATATATGAATTCTATTCCTGCATTAGAAAGAATGACATAGTCCCATTTGTTAGGAATTGGAAAGATGTGAAAAAATTATAGTAAGTGAAATAAGCCAGGCCCAAATAACCATACTTGAAGTAACTAATACATGGTACCATATAATCATATAAGATATTGTTAACTGAAATGAACCCCAAGATAGGGACACAAATGATTTTTATTCCACAAGCTTCTTATCTTTATATAATCCCCCACATAAATTTGGAAGGGAGTTGTGGTTCAAGTATATAGTACCACCCATTAGGGAAAAAGCTTAAGTGAGAATGTAAGGTTTAACCACAATATCAGAGTTTAAGCCACAATATCAGCACTCAAATATATTTCTTTCTTTGAGGTTTTTATTAAATTGCTCACAAAATAGCAACATTATATTTATGTTTAACATTACTATTAAAATCATGTTATGTTTATTGATGTTATTCTTTATTTTCCTAAATTTTACTTACTCATTAATAATATCCAGTAATGAAAAGAGATGATTACTGTTTCTCAAGCTTTTATGACAGTTGAATATATGAATAAAAGATGCATACAAGGAGTTTGGACTGAAAATAGATATTTGAAGGCTCTTCACATAAATAAATGATAGTTGAAGAAGCTGTGGGCATGTATGAAATAAACTAAAGAAATTGCAAGGAAAGATATGGTATGATTCTGGAAACCACACAATTTTGGAAGAAAAAAAATGAAAAATATGTAGCTTCTGGTAAGAACTTTGTAACCCACCTGTACATTTGATTCCTTATTTCTAGTGGAAGACATTTCAGTTAATTTTATTTTACAAAGTTAAACATGATTGACATTTATATTAACTGGCCTCTGTCTCAGGTAAGCAATTATTCTAACCAGGAGCCAGGAACTCATACCTATATTCCTAGCTACTCAGAAGGTTGAGATCTCTAGATCCTAGTTAAAAGCCAAGTTGGAGAGGAAAGCTGGTGAGTCGTTTCTGTTCAATTAACCACGAGAAAACTGGAAGTGGCACTGTGGCTCAAAGTGGCAGCACTAGCCTTGAGTAATAAACCTCAGAGACAGAACCCAGGCCCTGAGTTCAAGCTCTCTGAAATTATTCTTCAAATACTTATCAGGATTTCTTTAACTTGTCTAGAAGAATGTTTTAAACTTAGGGATTTTTTTATTTCATGTTGTCAGCATTGATTTTTAAGATGTGCAGAGAAAAATTATTTATAGTCAGAACTGGTTTGTATTGCTTTGTATTATACATTGCCTCTACACCCAGGGATCAGCTGGAATGTAGATGGCCAAATCTTGACTGTTGGTAATGAATATGGATATGTGTTTCTTTTAGCAAAGAAAAAATTTATGAATTAGTAGCCCTTATATATAACACCTTAAGAGTAATTATATAATTACTATTATTACTAGTATTTTTTTGTCTGTTGTGGGACTTGAACGCTAGTCCTGGGCATTGTTCTTCAGTTCTTCAGCTCAAGGCTAGCAAAAGTGCCACTTCACATTTTCTGAACCTTAAGTTGTAGATAAGGGTTTCACAGATTTTCCTACCAGTGCTGGCTTTGAAAAGAGACTTTCAATCTCAGCCTCCTTAGTAGCTAGGATTACAGGTGTGAGCTACTGACACCTGGCAGTACAATTATTTTGAAAAAGAAAAAAACCCATGATTGTATCCTTAAAAAAATCACAATATGGCAAGTGTATCTGTAATGTAAGTTGTATCAAGGAACCTTCGGCAGCAATCATTTTTAGATCTCACTATGTCCTGTCCAATGCCAGATAATATTTCATTAATTTATTTTACTTTTTCCTAACAAAGTTTATTATAAATGCACAACAGAACAATTTTGTATTGAGTATAAAGAATTCTTTAGCTCTGGGGCTTGAAATCAGGGCCTAGGCACTCTCGTTGAACGTCTTTTGCTCAAGGCTAGCACATTACCAATTGAGCCATAGCACCACTTCCAGTTTTTCTGCTTATGACACACTGAGGAATCAAATCAAGTGCTTCATGCATGATACCCTAGCACTCTACTACATTCCCAGTCATTGAGTCTTTTGTTGTTGTTGTTTTAAGATAGCATTTTGCTATGTGTCCTTCTGTTGGCCTGAAATTTAGACTGGTCCCAAGCCTACTCCTAAATGAGCCACCCAAATTCAGAGATTACAGACATTGACCATCATATTCAGCCCACGATTCCTTGTGATACTCGTTTCAGATATAGTAACAGTTATTCTGTCTTCTTTGGATTGGATGGTTTTTTCATTCATCACTGTTAATCACATTTCTTGTCCTGGATTGTTGACCCTTCTAGATCAATAGAAATATTTCAGGTTCTTTTGAGGAACCTCCATACTACTTTCCAAAGTGGTTGAACAAGTTTACACTCCCACCAACAATGATGTAAGGGTCCTTTCTGTCCACATTCCTTCCAGCATCTGTTGTTATTAGAGTTCTTGATTTTTGCCATTCTAACTGGGGTGAGCTGCTATCTCAATGTTGTTTTGATTTTCATTTCTTTTATGGCTAGGGAGGTTGAGCATTTCCTCATGTGTCTACTGGCCATCCTGCTTTCTTCTTCAGAGAAGTTTCTCTTTAAGTCATTAGCCCACTTATTTATTGGGCAGTTGTTTCTTTGAGGATTTGTTGTTAGGAGATTTAATTTTTTTGAGTTCCAGTATATTTTAGATATGAGACCCTTTTCCATTGTATGGCTAGTGAAGATCTTCTCCCAATCCATGAGCTTTCTATTGATCTTGCTAGCTATGTCCTTTGCCATGCAGAAGCTCTGCAACTTCATGCAATCCCATTTGTCCAACCTTTCTTTGATTTGTTGTGTTTCCGGGTCTCTACTCAGAAAATTTCAGCCTGTGCCAAGGAGACCTAGGCTTTCTCCTATTCCATCCTGTAATGGTTTCAGAGCGTCTGCTTTTACCCCGAGGTCTTTGATCCATTTGGAGTTTATTCTGGTGCGGGGTGATATATAAGTATCTAGCTTTAGTTTTCTATAAGAAGTTAACCAATTTTGCCAGCACCATTTACTGAAGAGGCTGCCTTTCTTCCATTCTATTATTTTAGCTCCCTTATGAACTATTAGATGGCTATAGGTCTGTAGGTTCATTTCTGGGTTTTCAATTCTATTCCATTGGTCTTGAGGTCTGTTCTTGTGCCAGTACCAAGCTGTTTTGATTCCTATGGCTCTATAATAGAGTTTGAAATTTGGTATTGATATTCCTCCAGCAGTGTTCTTTCCGTTGAGGAGCGTTTTTGCTACTCAGGTTCTTTTATTGTTCCATATGAATTTTTGGATTGCCTCTTCTATTTCCTTGAAGAATGAGGTTGCAGTTTTGATAGGTATGGCGTTGAATTTGTAGATAGCCTTGGGAAGTATTGCAATTTTCACGATGTTAATCTTTCCAATCCAGGAGCATGGGAGTTTTTTCAATTTTCTAAGTTCTGTTTTGATTTCTTTTTCAAGTTTTTAAAGTTTTCAACATAGAGGTCTTTCACATCTTTGGTTATGTTAATTCCTCCCCTATGACCCAGCAATCCCACTTTTGGGCATTTACCCAAATGTTTACAAACAAGACCACACTAAAGCTACCAGCACAACTATGTTTATTGCAGCATTATTTACCACAGCTAAGATATGGAACCAACCCAGATGCCCTTCAGTAGATGAATGGATCAAAAAAATGTGGTATATATACACAATGGATTTCTATGCCTCCATCAGAAAGAATGACATTGCTCCATTTGTTAGGAAATGGAAAGACTTGGAAAAAATTATATTAAGTGAACTAAGCCAAGCCCAATGAAACACAGATCCCATTATTTCCCTTATTTGCAATATCTAGTATATGTCTGAGTCAAGCAGAAAAGGTCAGATGAGGTGATGTTAGGAAAATGAACCCTAAGATATGTATTTTAAATGTTTTTTCTTTCATGCATTTGTTTCTAACGCAATTATAAGATTATTTCTTTGTTGCTTTGTATGTCCCTCCCCCAAAATATAACCCCTGCTTTCACTGTAAAAAAAAAAAAAGAAATATTTCAGGTTCTGATCTTGAAACTGATCCTTGCCATCCAACAACATCACATGTTTGTGAAAAGCATTAGCTGGCCTAATGAGCATAGCAGCCAGCTGGAGTTCAGCTATCTGATGGCCTTAGGGTCCAACAATGCAATCATTTCTGTGCACCTACTGAAAACTGTCACAGGTAATTTTGATTTATTCCATACAATTCTCAACCATTTGCCTTTCTCAGCTTTGCATGCTTTAAATTCTGTTAAACATTAATTACTATTTCATCATTTTCACAAGTAACATATATGTCTTACTTTAAAATTTATTCAAACATGCAAAAATGTTATCGTAGTTGCTGTCCACCAGCTCAAAAACTGAGGATTCTGGTTTAAAACAGCCCATGTGGAAAATTGTGAGATATTTCTCCCATTAAGAAACCAAAATCCAGAAGTGGAGATGTAGCTCAAGTAATAGAGTGTCAGTTTTGAGCAAAAAGACTAAGCAAGAATAATATGTCTACTTCTGACTGCATTATTTACTTATGGAACACTCACTCACACACACACACACACACACACACACACACACACTATACATTCTTCTAGACTCTCCTTCCTGAGCAGTACTCAATGCCATTAACTTAATGCATGTTTTCTCCAAATTATTATGGTAGGGATTAAACTACATTTGTGTTATGATACTGCAATTTTTGTACTTTTTGTTTTGCAATTTTTTGTACTTAAGTAAGAAAACAGTCGTTTGTGAAGACTAACCAGAAATAAATGTGTCGGTAAATAGGTAGGTGGCAGATAGACTGAAACTTGCAGATAATACCATTTGAAATTTTATTTCTCCAAGTTTAAATATATATATATATATATACATATATATATATATGTATATATATATATATACACACACACACACACACACACATATGTATGTGTTTAAAACTTGTGCCAAAATTTTATTTCCAATAACAATGATCTATTTGTTCCATTATATAAATTTAACTTATTGTATGTTTCATAGTAGATAAATATATATAGAATTTCTTTTCTTTGGACACAAGATTCTGCAGTTTAGACCAGGCTTTCTTCAATTCCTAATTCTCAAGTTTCAGGTTCCTGAGAAGTTCAAACAGTCAAGGGAAGACTGGAGTATGAGTTATTACCTCAAGAGTATTTAAGTTAGAGCTGTTGGACATTAAAAGATTAAGACTTTGGAGACAAGATGGATGTCTGTGTTATGGTTGTAATGACTATTGCTCCCTTAGGCTCTCTAACAAAAAGGGATTTAATTATCATTATGTATACAAACAATACGTCATGTTAATAGTTGTAACCACAAGCTAGATTGATGCCTTAGTTTGTGGACATACCTGTAGGCACTGACCACCTCCCAACCCTGTAGTAGAATGAATATAAAGCATGTTAAGCAGGATTTTGGGATCCAGAACCTGGCAAAGAGGCTATGGGTCCTCTGGTGTCTTCTTTCCTATCACTTCCTGTGATTTCTCAGATTTTTGGCCAGGTATCCCATCATCTTTGCTGTTCCATGGTTGTTGTTAGTTACAGTATTGATATTCTGAACACCTCAAAACAAACTATGGAAAAACACCTCCTTGAACAAGATTCAGAAGTGTATAGGAGCACCTCGGAAGATCCCAAACATCAGCAGTCATCCTGTGATTTTCTAGCAAGAAAGTACAATTCAGATGTATCTTTATTTTTGATAATATAAAGAGATGGATAATTGTCTTTTTGTATATTTTGTACTGATATTGCATAAATTTTCAGAAAAATATATACATTGTGAAATAATGTTATTTTTTCCATGGGTCAGAAAACCTCGTAACTGAAGTAATGACCCTAATGTCTTATCTCAGTTGACTGAATCAGATTTAGATGAGTATGAATTGCCTAATTATGAACATTTCTCCATGAAACTCAACAACATAGAACGAAGTGTGAAGGTCAGGCCATTCTATACCTCTAAGGATTTTACATATGTTAGACTAATATACACCCACACTGCTCAGCACTAATGGCACATTGTTGTGTCATAATTGTCTTTATATCAGAAATACGCTAGAGCTTAAAGTAGAATGATGGGCTGTACATTTTCAAAGCAAGAGTGATGATCACCTCCTGCAATTACTCTCAGTGTTGAATCCTTCCTATACATTTTACTGACTTAGCTTCTACTCTGTGCTTTACCATTATCAGGGAGGGTCACACTGTATCAAGCTACAATACTGCGGCAACCTTAGCTGCCTTTGAGTTTTACCTCCAATCTTGATCCCAAGGTGAACTCTGCAACTCTAATCACATGGTTAGTGGACACCCGAACTTTTCAAGCCTGGTTAAAATTTCAGCTATCATTGCTCATTGCCAGGGTTAAAGATCTCACTACTTTAGATTTGTTGTTTATCTTCTTGTATTTCCAACACTGCCTTTGAAGTTGGTTTTTGAAGTAGAGCTTTTAGTTTGCATTTGATTTATGGAGGTGTTAGTGATGCCAGTTGAACTGCATATATTATAATGTAAGTAATTTGATGTTTTCATATATGAATTTAATTTTGGCAGTTGAGGAATTGAATACACATCACTCACAAAACTTTATTTATGTGTATTTGTATTGCTTTATTGTGAGCTTCCTAAAAGCCAGTCATGGGAGAACATGTCCCTAATCACATCACTTCTGTCACTGAGACAAGGTTTGAAATGTCCAGACCACTTGGCACTTCATAGTGAGAACCTTGCTACAAAGAAGGGGAGATAATAGCAAAAAGAGAAAATGAATCTTCCATCGGTTTTATTATATGTGCTTTACACTTAGCCATTAAGACCACCATAATACTATTTTTTATGACTTCTTACCTACTCTTTTCCTGTTCTGAGCTGTTTTATTTATGGATCTCTAAGAAATCATGTAAGAATCATATAAAAAATATATATAAGTCATATAAGAAATCATAAAAAATAGATTGTTAGGGTTATATAATCCAAAAGGAATAATTTCAGGAAACTATTAAGAACATAAAATATAATGCACATCTAAAATTTTCTCTTTGTTGAAAACATTAGCAGTTTTTGTTTATTTATTCTGATAACAAAGATTATGAACTAAGTTACAATAGTATTCCAAATGGAACACAGAACTAGAAATATGAAGGGTAGCACTAAAGAGTGCTACTGCTACCACTAATAGATTAAGAATGAAATTTAGGCAAAACTACTTCAGTGTAAAAGCCACAGGACAGCCCTAACATTACTTTCATTTTTTCTTATGAAGAAAAGACTTTTTTAAATAAAGACAAATTTTCACAGATATTAATATCAATTGGGTATATATTTCTTAATGCCTTCAGGAAGGATGCTGTGACCATACTGATGGAAGCTGACTTCTCTGTGCAGACACCATTCCAAGCACTGCACCTGCATTAGGGTAATTAGTGCTTATGACAGTCCTTCAAGTTAGGAAATTAATTATTTTTTTATTTTTTATTATTTTTTTTTAGTCAGTTGTGGAACCGAAACTCTGGGTGCTGTCCCTCAGCTCTTCAGCTCAATGCTAGCACTCTACCACTTGAGCCACAGCACCACTTCCAGCTTTTTCTGTTTATGTGGTGCTGAGGTATTGAACCCATAGCCTCATGCATGCAAGGCAAGCACTCTACCACTGAGCCACCTACCCAGCCCTAAGTATTTTATTAAAAGCAGAAGTAGGCAACAAGGCCAAACAAATTTCCCAAGTACCTAAGACTGACCAGTTGTAGACCCATAATTCAAATCCAGGTTTTTACCAGGCATATCTGAGAATATTCTGACCTTTCAAGAGCTATTGAGTAGATGATCTCACATTTTCTTCCTAATTATGGTTATAACGGCAATAACATTGCTACAGAATATAAGTATTTTAAATGAAAAGGGTCTGGGTAATGACATTGTAAGTGATTTTTATTCCAAATGAAATAACAATGAACATCATTCAGTTTCCACTGTTTATTATTCCAGGAGTAATTGCTTAAGGAGAACAAATCCATGTCAAAGACTCCTGTGCTGATGAACACAGGCTTTTATCATTCAGTACCTTGAATACACAAGGAATAGTTTGTTATGGATATATAATACAAAATGAATAATTTTTGTGACTAGTTTCTTCCTTGTTGTACCAAAGAAAATTTATTCCCTATTCTAAAATATATATCAATTTAATGGATATTAGTGTTATCAGTATAAAATTGGTGTGCATAATATATGCAATATATCACATAACATAAAAATGATATATATATATGAATAATTACTGATATTTTATAACTACTATAAAAATACATGTATAAACTGGTTTTAGTATTATACTGTGAAGGATACAAGAAATGACATCTTTATTTAAATACATATATTTGCATGTTTTATTCACATAATTTATTTTTGTACCAGTACTGAGGCTTGAACTATGCTCTAGATGTTGTCCCTGAGCCATTTCACGCAGAGTGGCTTCATATATCTGTCCTCAGATCTTGGCCCCTAAGTAGCTGGGATTACAGATATGACTGATGTTGTATTTTTTAATTCCATCCGTGGCATGTTCTTACATAATTATTTTTGAATGTTCAATTATATTGCAATATTCCATTTCTAAACCAATTGAGGAACAAATTAATTATTGGGTTAAACTATATGTTACATAAAATTGTAAGGACCATACTTTGCTATCAATTTTCAAAGATATTCCTAGTTTAATTCCTGGACAGATAAGTAGAAAAATTAAATTATGTGTGCATAATGTATGTATTGTTATATTACATAACATATGAATGATATATTTGTAATATTTGCATAATTAGTGATATTCTATAATTACTATAAATAATATTTGTATAAAACTGGTTTTAATTTAATACTGTGAAAGATACAAGGAATGTCAACATCCCTATCTTGTCTCTTTTTCAGCAGTATACAAACTATGCTACAAACATATATCTTCAAGAAAACTCACCTTTGTAATCACATATGCACCTTCAAATATTCTCCTCATCGCTATAAACATCCTCTAAGATTGGCTTCACTTATCCACTAGAGTCATCCTACGACAGCAAACACTCTTATACTTTCTGGATAAAGTTGCTCCTCCTCATCTTCATCAACTTCCAGTAACTTCAGTAAAGAGCGTTTTCTCCTGCTTTGCCTTAGACGATAGCATCCTTTTTTATTTCCCAGCAAAGAAATTGTGGCTTGCAGGCTTGAGCATTTGTACATTCAGAGCTTCTTCGGTTGTGAATTTTTCCTTTCCTTTCTTGGTAAGATAGCTAGAATAACAAAAAGCATTTAAGGCAATGTGTTTTAGTGTAAATGAAAACATACTGATTTGAAAATATTAGAAATATTCATTCCTTTTTTATTGTGAAAATACTGTACAGAGGGGTTACAATTAGATGGCAAGATAATGAGTACATTTCTTATCAAGCATTGTAGCCTCCTCCTTTGTTTCCCCTTTCCATCCCTTCCAAGCTTCCTCCAGCCCCCCACTTAATGCTCCCCCCCATAAAAGATGTAAAGTTCGTTTTCGACATGACAACTTGTACTTCTCATTGTTGCAACAGGTCCACCTTTATCCTTATTTAAATGACTTGTTTTTCCCCTTTCCCTCCACAAATTATACCGATATCAAATACAGTGAAAGCAGGGGATATACTGTGGGGGATGGACATACAAAGCAACAAAGAAATAATCTTATAAATGCGTTAGAAACAAATGCATGAAAGAAAAAATATTTGAATACATATCTTAGAATTCATTTTCCTAACATCACCTTATCTTACCTTTTCTGCTTGACTCATACATATACTAGATATTGCAAATAAGGGAAACCATGGGATGCCCCTCAGTAGATTAATGGATCAGGAAAATATGGTAATTATACACAATGAAATTCTATGCCTCCATCAGAAAGAATGGCATTGCCTCATTTATTAGGAAATGGAAAGACTTGGAAAACAATTATATTAAGTGAAGTAAGCCAAGTCCAATGAAACATAGGTCCCATGAAATATTCATTCTTTAAATTTATTTTTCATTCAAATATAATAGGGGTGGTTTTAGTGGTGCATGCCTTTAAATATAGCTATTTAGAAGGCTGAAAACAGAGGATCATATTTTCAAGCTAGACTAGTTAAATGGATCAAGACACACTTATCTTCAACTAAGAACCAAAAAGCCAAAAGTTGAGCTGTGGTTCAAATAGAAGCCTGCAAGCGTGAGCAAAAAAAAAAAAAAAAGTAAAAGAACCTAGGCTCTGAATTTAACTCATAGTACTAGCACACATATTTTCTGTATGTATGTATGGTTCATAAAATATTCCGTGAGTTAATTTGTTGAAACCTGGTCATAGATTAAATATGAGGAGTGGAAAGTATGTAAGTCTGAAATGACTGCCAGGTATTTTGACAAGACTAGAAGAATTATCACTTAATTAAATAGTAATGAGGACTAGGTATGTATATAAAGATCAAAGCTCACTTTGGGATCTTTTTAGTTTGTTAAAATCAGTAGCTAGTTGTCAGTAGACAGGATGCTATTAAGGACTTGAATTAAAGAAAAAAACAGAGCTGGAGAGAAAAAAAAAGAAATAATTACATGTACTCAGTGATAACAACCATGAGAATGAACATTACAGAACTAACCCCTGGGATATTCAAATATGTAAAACATGACAAATGAAGAAAAACAGTAATAAGTATGTAATGCAGACTTATATGGATAGGTATTTTTAATGTTTAAGGGCTACGAAGTGAGTATGTGATGACCTAAAATTTAAGAAATTGGTAAGGTCAATTATCCCTTGGGCCAAACATAGCTAATAGTTTAGGTAAAACAGGGCCACAATATTGTGTCTTGATTTACCAAAGTAAAAACAGGTCAATATTTGGAAAGTTATTTTTTGGACATGTGGTTGGAGTGACAATTACTGACGTTTGTTCAAGTGTCAGTAGAAGGATACAGTTTTAGCACAATGATAGAAATCTTTCAGGGATCTGGTAAATTTGCCCTCTGTCTTCAATTTCCTTTTTTTCTGAGAATTAAAATATCATTACTGGAAGTCAGTCACAAATTGTGCCTTTTCCAATTTATCAGATATTGTCTATCACATGCCCAAATAATAGAGAATGGGAACAGGTCTACATTGAGCACTCACAGTAGACAGGTCTCTGGACTTTCTCAGGAAGAGCTTTCTGCCATTGTGGGATGGATAGGGCTGGATAATATACAAAACA
This sequence comes from Dipodomys spectabilis, assembly GCF_019054845.1. Lineage (NCBI taxonomy): Eukaryota > Metazoa > Chordata > Mammalia > Rodentia > Heteromyidae > Dipodomys > Dipodomys spectabilis. The sequence continues at coordinate 129,548 of NW_024870793.1, forward strand.
GACATCATAGATTGAAAGTATTGTGCTAAGTTGACACCTGAGATATAGGATGTTTTAACTGCATAGTATTTTTTTTCATGAATCAGTTAATCAGATTCTTTACACAATATGATATTACTAGACTGTGGAATGCATGTTTATTGCATTTACTTTGTATTACATATTTTGGAATTTGGTATAAATCGTTCATCTTTTTTTTTTTTGATATGGATTACTCCTAGTTGTCAATAGTGAGAAAATGCCCTGGAACTTTGTAACTTGAAGTCTTGTGTTGCCATGTGTTATATCCTATTTTCCTTTTACAGAGTTGATAAAAAATTATATGTAATTTATTTTTTATTTTATTTCTTATCTATTACAGAATTTGAACTCAGAGCCTGGCCATGCTCCTGATGTCTTTTGCTCAAGGTTAGCTCTCTACAACTTCGAGCCACAGAATCAATTTTAGTTTTCAATGATTAATTGGTGATAAGTGTCCCGCGGGGACTATTCTCAACCTGGCTTTGAACTGTGATCCTCATATTCCAGCCTCCAGATTAGCAAATATTACAGGCATGAGCTACCTCCACCCGGTTATACATAATTTAAACTGTAGTTTTCTGAAGTGTTTCATCCTGCACTGAATATTTTTTCTTACAAGTATTCTAATAAATATGTAATCTATTCAATTTTGAAAAGTACTGTGTACCTCCCACTTATTTGTGGCATTTCTGAAATCCAAGTTTCTCTGTGTGACAGGGTGGATACTTTTGCCTGTAACAAGTATGTTGAACATATAACATCTGGCTACTTACAGAACAAAGCATGTGAAGCTAGAGTAGCCAGATAAAGAACTTCCAGGACAACTTAATGGCAACTCATGTACTCTCTCTGTAGGTGAATAGGCAGCATAGAAAAGAAATTCTTATATTTGAAAGTGATTGAGTGTGTGTGCACATAGGTGTTCACTTATTTATCTGTTATTATAGTTTTAGATATATTCACTATTATAAAACAATATTTCAGATAGATAGATAGATAGATAGATAGATAGATAGATAGATAGATAGATAGATAGATAGATAGATAGATAGACAGATAGATAGATAGATATGCAATAACAGTTTCCAAAATCCAGGGAACCACCTCCATGGGCATCGCTTACCTATATGTTGCTCTTTGGGTAATAAGAATGAAACTTGGAATTGTCCTGTGGTAGAGAAATTACTCAGAGATTCAAGCATTTTTCTTTTAATAGGTTGCTTGTTCCTAACTCTAAAATTAGGAAGTCTGTTAATATATATGTTATATTATAATATATTTAATATATTATATATAATGTATAATATATTGTTTATTATAAAATATATTTCATATAATACCTGAGAATATTATATATTTATGAGGAAAAATACAACAAACGTATCAGTCCATACTTTCCTAGCCATGATTAGCTTCAGTACAGTTAGGCACATTACACCTCAACATGAAAATTCTACTGAAGTTCTGATCACCTTGAGCTAGATAAGAAGAGTTCCTGTAAAAAAAGCCTCTCCTCAATTATGAGTAAAGATATGTTTGGAAGTTTAGTTTAGTTTTTTGTTTTGTTTTGTTTTGTTTTTTGTGGCCAGTCATGGGGCCTGAACTCTGGGCCTGGGCGCTGACCCTCACCACTTCAGCTCAAGGTTAGTGCTCTACCACTTGAGCCATAGCTCCACTTCTGGCTTTTTCAGCTTATGTGGTGCTGAGAAATACTACCCAAGGCCTCATGCATGCAGGCAAGCATTCTACAACTGAGCCACCAACCCAGCCCAAGTTTGCAAGTTTTTGAGAAGAGGAATTTGGCATTTGCTTTGCATCCTTGATTAGTCATGAATAGATATCATTTGGCTCCAAATTTTGTCTCCTTGTAGGTTCCATAAACAGTTACACATCAGCCTCATTGCATCACATATCTTTAAGTCCTTCTTTTATTTCTTTTTATCATTATTGTTTTGTTGTTGTTGTATTTCTGATCCTGAAGCTTGAACTCATGGCCTATGCAGTGTCCCGGAGCTCAATGCTTGTGCTCTACCACTTGACCCATGTACCACTTCTGGCTTTTTCTGTATGGACATGCTTTGAATCATAATACTCAGATCTCAGCCTCCAGGGTAGCTAGGAACACAGGTGTGAGCCACCAGTGCCAAGCAAGTTCCTCTCTTTTAGATATTATTCTAAAAGCCTCCTATCCAATGTCACTCCTAAGATAGTAAATGGAACTATGCCAATAGTTTCTTCACACTCCCATCTCCTGTTATGGCTATGGTGTATCTTTTGCAAATTATATTGAAACTACTTCACTGTTCTCTTCCTAATCCATGATTCTACATGTGTTTGTAATAATTACTTAAATTTAGCAGCTATGAATCCTAAATCTCTCAATTATTAATTTCACTTAATTCTTTCAATATGATTATTTTTCAATACAAATATGAGCTTATACTCACCTTCTTGAATTTACCCCTTGGCATGAGCAGTGCCTGGGCCTATTCTACCTCAAATGCAAGAGGTTGGCAAAATAATAGCCTACAGTATTACTGCCTAAGAGTCAGGACAAGTAGTTGAGTGCCTAAAAGAAGAAATGCATTTCTGGCCTGGGAAGGGGTGGGAGAGGCAACAGCCTAGAAAGCAACCTGGCAATCACAACATTTAACAACTTCTCCTTTGGGGAAACTGATCTCCTGCAAAGTGGCAGTGAGATAACTCACCTAATGAATTTTCATATATGAAGGAAGTTGTCATGTCTCACTACACAACTCACTTGGAGTCAAAGAGAGGGTCATACTTTTGTGTCCTCCTTAGGCCCAGTCTCATTTTATCTTCATCTTAGACTTTGCCCAGACTCTATTCCTACCAGAAGGTCCCTGATGAGGAGGAATGTATGATCTCTTGGCTTTTGATTAGCCCTATGGGAACTGAGGCCACTTTTAATTTTGATCCTGTTCATTCTGACAAGGCTGTGGTGGGTGGTGGGAAAGCTCATTCTCTGAATTGTTCCCTATTACCAAATCTCTTCAAAGAAAGTCAAGGAATGACAGATTCTGCCTGAGGGAGTGTGTTTCTCCATTTCTAAAGAGGTTAATTAATATCTGATTATGAGGCCCACGTGGTGGTCCTTCCCCAGATCCTCCAAACAGGAGTGGATGTTACCTCAGACACCAGTCCATCCTCATATTTCTTCAGCTCTTTCTCATGAAACTAAAGGTCACAGGAGTTGAGTTGAGAAACAAGAAGAAATGAGAGTAGCAGAAGAATCATTGGCATGTGGAGAAATTAGAAACTCTGGGTGAAAAAAGGGCTCAGAAAATCTAGGATCACTCACATCATTTGGGAATCACATCACAAGATTAGGGAATAAAAGTAATAAGTTACTACCTAAATTAGTAACTCCACTGCTCTGACTACATTACAAGTGTTCTCTCAAAAGGTAGCTGTCCTATTTTGATGAGGAAAAAGGAGAACATTCTTTCCTCACAAAGTTCTACTAAGTATCTTCTTCCATAACCCAGGTTGTTCTTACCCTGAACTTGTCGGTTACTTTCCTTTGCTAGATTCAATCAATGACACTTGAAAATGTAATCATCTTCAGACATGTAGTTACATTTTGTTTTAATCCATTCGTTATAAAATAAAACAAATTTTGGGGAAAATATGTCTATGCTATATTTTCTTCCATGCCATATTTATTTGATGTTATTAAGTATTATTTTAATAGTTTCATATTTAAAACTTGAGGAAAATGTTTTGTTACTGTTAGCACTAATTAGTTGCACTTTTTTTCTATTTTTCCATATCTGTATATTTGTTATTAATCTTCTAACATTGTGTTTTCCCCCTACTGTTATCTTCTTAAAATTGCCTCAAATTATAAACTCTATATGATGATCTGTATGTATTCATTGATATATTTAAATTTTATCTAATATGCACATTTTATATGATATTTTCATCCTATTGTAACTGCTCTGAAATCAATATGGAAGTCCTTTATTAAAGAAAAAACACTATACCACAAAACCCAGTGAAATTAGGATTAGGTATCTATCCAAAAATATTTAGTAATGATATAGTAGAAACGTCCACTTCTCTTATATACCAAAACATGTTTATAGCTTTGGAACATCCAAGTTGATTACACAGCTTGGTTGCTATGAATATTGCTGCCATGAACATGTATGTTCATATTGATTTACATTCTTTTTTTTGGGGGGGGGGGTCCGGTCGTGGGGCCTGAACTCTGGGCCTGGGCGCTGTCCCTCAGTTCTTCAGCTCAAGGCTAGCATTCTACCACTTGAGCCACAGTGCCACTTCCGGCTTTTTTCTTTTTGCTTATGTGGTGCTGAGGAATCGAACCCAGGGCCTCATGCATGCAAGGCAAGCGCTCTACCACTGAGCCACCTTCTCAGCCCTTGATTTATATTCTTTCAGTATGGATCCAATTTGCAATAATGATCTTCAAGATATGTGTCTTTTTTGTATCGTGTAATCTTCCATCATGATCTCCATATGGGTTGCACTAGTTTACAATGCCACACCACCAAACACAATTCCTGATTTATTTCAACCTCTCCAGGAGTTTATTTGCGTGGTGATAGCTATTCTGGTGTGTAAGATGGGATCTCAGTGACTTTACTATTTATTTTCCTATGTATATCCTATGTGGATAAGAATCTCAAACATTTCATTTATTTACTAAACACGTTGGTATTTCATTATTGATCAATGTCTTTCTTTTTCTTTTGATCAATTTTTAAGTTTTATAATATTTGATTTTTCCCATTCCAAATACTCACTTTAGTAAAAAGATTTTTTTCATTACAGTGGTGTATTGCTTGGATATTTTGATCTTGTGAAGGCTAAGAGAATTTGATATTGTTCTCTAAGTCAAATTATAAGCATGTAAAAATGAAGTGAACCTGATTAAATGAAGTCCTTTCTGCACATTTTCTCCGGTACAGATTTCTCTGATTTAAGAAATGTATATTTTATGTCATACTGGATGCCTACCTAAGTCTGTGTGTGTGGATGATTCAGTAAGAATTGCAGAATTCGCCACATAGATTTTGGAGCAAAGGCTTACAGCTGGAAACAGGACAATGATTCAGAAGACAGCTGAGGCTGAAGCTGTGATCCCTTCTAACTGTGTTCAGCTCCCAATCTCTTGTAATACACCCCTCACTTCCCATGCGGTGGTTTCTTTTTCTATGCAAAATGTTTCTGGAGCTTCATGTTATTCTTGCCTCCTAGTATGCCAACATGAGGGGAGTGAAAGCAAACAAGGCAGATGTGGCAGAGGAATTTATTTTTTTTAATTGTGTAAATACCATACAGAGGGGTTACAATTACATGGGCAAGGTAAAAAGATTACATATCTTATCAAGCATTGTGGCTGCCTCCTTTGATTCCCCTTCCCATCCCTTCCCAACTCCTGGCCCCCACCCCGTGGTCCCTCCTCAGACCCTCCTCCCACCAAAGTTGTAAAGTTTGTTTTTCAACATAACGCCTTGCACATCTCATTGTTGCACTGGATCCACCTGTATCCCAATTTAAATAATTTGTTTTTTTCACTTCCCCTGCACAAAGTATGCCAACATCAAGTGCAGTGAAAACATGGGGCATGCCATGGGGGAGGGACATACAAAGCAACAAAGAAATCATCTTATAAATATGATAGAAACAATCACAAGAAAGAAAAAATATTGAATTCTTATCTTGGGGTTCATTTCGCCTAACATCAATTTATCTGACAGTTTCTCAGACATGTACTAATTATTGAAAATAAGAGAAACCATGGGGCCTATGCTTCTTTGGGCCTGGCTTACTTTGGTCTGTTTTGGGGCTTGAAATCTGGGCCTGGGCACTGTCCCTCAACTCTTCAGTTCAAGGCTACCACTATCCCACTTGAGCCACAGTATCACTTCCAACTTTTACTGCTTATGTGGGGCTGAGGAATCGAACCTAGAGCCTCATGCTTGCAAAGCAAGCACTCTACCACTGTGCCACCTTCTCAGCCCTGGCAGAGGGTTTTTATCTGAAGATCCATCACACTTGGGAGCTTCTGGCTGAAAACTCCAGAAAGACAAAAGTGAAGAAATATTTAAGAGAAAATGTAAAACAGAAAGCCACAATGTTTAACCTTGAAACCAGTTTCTAGGATAAGGAGACTCAAGAATTGGTGTCTCCTGAGGAGAAAGAGGAAATATTCAGGAAGAATGAGAAGGAAGTGGGAGGAAATAGGGAGAAAGAGACCTAGACTACCTAGAGCTGGGACCTCAATGTGAGCTTAATTTTACTGTGGGAAACCAACCCCAAGGATGCAATACCTTACAATTTTGATTAATCTCTCTCATGCTACAAAGCCTATTCCAGATCAACTTCCACTCAGCATGGTGTCCATTCTGGGATCCAGACTGACTGCTGGAGGTTCCCAGGGGATGCAAAGAGTGAAAACCACAGTGCTAAAGCTTAGAAAAGACACATGCCATCACTTCTCACATGTCATTTGTCAAGTAAGTTCTACAACCAAGCCTGGTATCAATGGGGATGGGAATAGATATTGAGAGCATTATAATAATATCTACTATTATTATCATATAATAATCTAACATCTATTGTTTCATCAAAGGGAGAGAGATAGCATTTCTCCCTTTTTAGGAGTATGGGACAGGGCATTCTACAGAATGTTCTTCAATTGGGGGCTCTCTGAATCTTTTCTCCCAAGATTGTAGTTTCAGGAAGGAGAATGACAGTGGAAAAGTGAGTTCTCAAGCTGGATACTGATGGGTGACACCTATATTCCGAGCCTGAGATCTGAGGATTATTATTTAAAGTCAGTCTGGGCAGGAAAATCCATTGGAATCATCTCCAATTAAACAAAAAGAGCCAGAATTGGATCTGTGTCTCAAATGTTAGAGCATTAGCTATGAGTGGGTGGAGGGGACAGAATCTTGGCCCTGAATTTAAACCCAGGATTGGGGGATGAGAGGAAATGTGTTCTCAGTGCATGAAATCAAGGGTGTGTGGTCAACATCACTATTGATGTTAATGTTGGGGTAGAGTTGATCAGTTTTATTCTGGAAATGATTTGTTCCACTCTTCTCTGTCCTGTATTCTTTAAAAGAAACAGCTTTGAGAAATCTATACCTAAGATGTGTGGATTGCACTGAAGAACTAGTTTCATTTTTTTCTACATACAAAATGATACATAAGTAGTGTACAAAGAAGTTTTAATTTAATATGTCGGTTTGTGAATATATCTTGATCGATGTCATCAATTTGATCATTCTTCTCTATCTCACCCAACCCCCCCCCCTCCATTTACGTGGTCACATTTTCACACATGTACATTGAATATTATGACGGGATTCTCCCACTGCACCAGTTTGGCAAAGAAATTTCTTCATTGTACAGGCAAGGAAGATGAAGCTGAGGACTACAAGTCCAAGACAGCATAGCTATTACTTTGCATCAAGATTATTTGACTTACAAAATCTTCACCAAAAGAAGCATTATAAAAAAGAACATGGCTAGGAACTAGAAGCATCTATCTTTGTGCGTGTGCTGGTTTTGGGGCCTGAGTGCTGTCCCTGAGCTGCTTTGCTAAAGGTTAGCACTCTACCACTTGAGCCACAGTACCACTTCCAGCTTTATGTTATTTAATTGGAGGTAAGAATCTCATGGATTTTCTATCTTGGGCTCATTATAAACCACAATCTTCAGACCTCAGTCTCCGGAGTATCTAGGATTGCTGGTGTGAGCCACTGGCAGCTAACAAAAAATCTATTAGTTGTCCCAATTAAACATGTGGAGCAATAGGTCATTTGATACTGGTGACACTCAGATAATGATTCCTCTACTTGTTCCTTTCTGGTGTTATGACTAGTGTGATAATGCTTGCTCAGGTTTATATCACTGTGCAATCATTGCTCCATTTTGTTCAGTAAAAAGCTTTTCAGGACAGGAGAACTGTGAGAGGAGGATATGGGATGAAAATTTTATCTGTACTTCTTGTGGCCTGGCAAAAGCTTCTCAGAATGTTTGCAATCAGAAATAAGAGTCCATTTCGGCCGAATAAAATGAAAGACACACACCTGACACAGAAGCAGTGCCACAGAAGGACAAATGGGAAAACTCATCCAGGCTCAGAACGAATCAACAGTATGAGTTGTTCAGGTAGGTGAAAATTTGTGAAGATTGTCTTTCTAACCATGGAGAGATCATTAAATGCTGGACTCATATCTGTTTAGGTCTGTTTCCTCTGAATCATCTTTGATAAAGACAGAAACGAGAATGTAACAATGGAACCTAGTTATGTTTTCTGAATGAGATTTCATCTCTTTCACAAATCAAGTAAGGGTTGTAATGAATGACTTGTATTTCCTGAGAGAAATTCATGTTTGATTCCTTGTTTCTATTAAGCTTATCAAGTGAATAACTTTAAATTTGTAAGCTGTTATTATAACAAATATGAAATGATTTTTTTATGTTTCTAGGAGGCACCCAGTTTCCTTTTTGATAGAAAATATTTATCTGGCTTCCAACCAAAATCTTTACATCTCAGCCTCCAGAGTACCTAGGATTCCAGGCATCAGTCACCTCTCCTAGCTGAGACGAATATTTTTGGTATAGAAAAATCACTATGATATAGAACATGAGGAATGAATAATTTAGATTAACAAGGAATATTTTGAAAACATTAACAAATCTGAAGTTATCACAAACTTGCCTGCTTCAGTGAGGAGAAAAATGAGAAAGAAGTTACAGAGGTAGAGAATTGGAGACTAAAGAGAAGTGAGTGAATAGTTCTTTGTTAGCAGAGCTACTGAAGATTTCTTTTTAAGAAAATTCAGCTTGATATAGTGGTACATGTCAATAATTCTAACTACTTATGAGCTAGACTCTGGAAGGTATAGGAGGTTTGCAGTTGGTATGGTAAAAGTATAATACTGGGACTTCAATATTTAAAACACACTGGTGCCACATGGTGATAAGAGAGGCAGAAGTAGGAGAGTCATGGTTTGAGACCAGACTAGGCAGTTAATAAGAAACTATCTGAAAATCAATCTAAAGCTAAACAAAGTGCTAGGTGTATGGATCAAGAGCAATTATCCAGCAAGTTTGAGGCCCTGAGTTCAATCCCTTCTCCTGAGAAAAAGAGACAATAAAAAGGAAGAAAGATTATAATACAATTTTCAAAATATTTCCTGTGTAACTTTCTGCAACAATTTCCTTCTTTGATTGCCTTAAAATGTTTACGAAGTCACTTACACAAATGACTACCGTCATTTGGGGAAATCACAGAAAAGTCTTTGCAACCAGCTTTGTAACAGAACAATTTTGTCAAGCAGATTTCAATGAGCAGAAAATGAGAGATAATGGGCTCATGAAATTGCATTTCATAGCTATGTGTCAGAATGTGAGGAGCTCATAAAGAGGATTTATTTCTTAAGAGAAAAGGAGTATTGAGTTGATTGATCAACTTGAAAAATTATGGTAAATTCTGTTGGTATTTGGGATACACTTTCAAGCAAGGTGTTAAGCCAATAAAATTATGGTTGAGATTATTTAAATATTTTTATTTTTAGTGGTTGAGATTTTTATAAAGCTGTAAGATAATTTTTTCATAGATTTTTATACAAGCTATTCAACAATTGTTGGATAAATCACAATAATGCAAATATGTGTGCTGTGTCATCTGATGGTGTTACCTATCTCATCATCTAGGGTTGGAAGAATGTTATCTTCATTTTAAAAATGCAGAAATGGAGGCACGAGGAGAGTTGGTGTGTTTCTGAAGGCTGATGTGTAAAATACTGCCCCAGCCCGCGGGGTCGGTCAACAAGGGCAGGAAGAGGAACTGACCTGAATGAGAGACAAACCAGACACAAGGAAGGAGACCAAGACAGGGTTCTGATCAAGGTCTCAAACTTTATTTTTTATACACAGCAGTATATATATAGCACGCTGAACAGGGTAATTAGGATCAGCAGGTCAATAGGGTTGCTAGGTTCCAAAACTGCAAATTATATCTTGCAAAAGGTCATAGGTGGGGAATCTTGAGAAGGCGCCAAGCAATGTTATCAAAGTTGTAAGGCTTAATGACTCTTATGCAAAGTGGTGGCAGTTCTTATGCAAAGTGGTGGCTCCAAGCAATGTTGTCAAACAGGGTATCAATAGGCTCCAAGGCTTAACAGCTCTCATCGAAGGTAGTAGCTGTATTTTCTAGCAAACAGCACTTGGTTCCCGGCATCTCCTCCCTTTTTATTTAATTAAATGGGCCAATTATTTACAGGGAATGGGTGACAAGGTCTTGAACCGAGTCTTGCAGAGGTCTGGTAGTATAAGGGCCTTTACCAGTGGAAGGAAGTAGAGACCCATCCCCCTAGAACGTTTTAACGATCCTTTTTGAGGGGAGAGGATTACAGATGGATCCAAGTTCTATGAAGATGTGTTTGCTTCTATGAGCCCGAAAGGCGAGTTTTTGGTCGCCCTCGTCGGCGGATACCACTAGGTTCCACCCTTCCATAGGTGCCCATGGCATGTGTGTCTAGCCGATTCGGGTTTTGGCTGCCAAGAGGCCTAAGCTGTGCCGTTTGACTTGCCTGTATAGCAAGAGGCAGTGGCTCCACGAAAGTCAGTCACCCCGTTCCTGATTGGCCAAATCTAGCCTGTGGTAATGAATTTGCAGGGGTTTGGATGTCAGGGAGTCAATTTACTGTCTTACGAAATGAATTATCCTGTAAAAAATACATGATCCCACAATAACAATTAGCAGGATTGCACTAAGGGGTCCAAGCAGAGGAAGAACATAGGGGAGTATGCTGTCAGTCCCCCACCATCGGGTGGATGAGTCACCTTGCCATCTTCTTTTTTCTAAGTTTTCTTGAAGTTGTCTAACTTGATCGAGAACCATGCCACTCTGGATAACATAAAAGCAACATTCCTCTTGTAAGAAAACACAGAGACCATCCTGCCTGGCAGTAAGAAGGTCGAGGCCTCGCCTATTTTGAAGCACAACTTGTGCAAGGAGTTTAGCTGTTCTTGAATGGTCAAGACAATTCGAGTTACTGCTTGAATGTCATTAACCAATTGGTTTTGTAAGGAGTTATGAAGTGAAATGGAAGTGGCAATGCCAGCAGCACCTGCAGCCATGCCAGCGGTGACTCCCAAGCCTATGATAAAGGGAATAAATGAGGGCATTATTTTCTTGCGTGCAAACTCAGTCAAATAAATGGGAACGGGTTCTGACCTGGGAAGAATATCAATATGGGGGGAACAAAAAAACAATTATACAGGCTTTAGTCCAATTTCCTCTAAAAAAGAGATATAAGCCATCGTGGCATAAAAAGGAGGTTTTTTTGGTGGGGGGGAACAGTATGTCTTTTCCTTCTGTAGGCCAGAAGTGTTAAAAAATCTTCAGCAATCTAAAAAATATTTGGTTTGATTAAAGGTAATATAGTTAATGCATGTGGAATTTTCTGGTAGAACCTCCAGCAGAACCTGGGGAGAATACATATATGGGGAGGCATGGCAAGAGGTGATAACTTCTAACAATTTAGCATTGGGGGGGCCAAATACTCAGCCGCATCTAAAGGTATCTCATGGGTGGGACCCATACACAGCCAGGAGCCTTGTGAAAATTCCGGGCGTGTGGTATTTAGCAGCAAAAAGGACCTCTTAAGGATGTCTAGTATTAAGGAGAAGGTTCAAGAATGCACCGGATCCAATTGGGCAGCAATAGAGGAAAAAACTTGGGAGGAATTAACAACCTGTTGAATAAGAACTTCAGCGGGGGAGGCAGTAGGTTTGGGTATCCAAACCTTTTAATTTGTAGGAACCCATAAGGGTCTCGCCCTCGGCCATCCACCCATATTCCTGCTGTTAATCCTGATATCCACTTGGGATTCAATGGGTCAGTAATTGTATACTTGACTGGGTTACAGCCACCTGTAAAACATTTTTTGCCCGTAGGATGCAACAACTCCAAATTAGAGCTGAGGGACCCGGAATGTTCATGTGGGAAGGACCAATAAGGGCAATACAATTGCCTGCTTGACTGGCCAGATGCTTCCAGCAAATATATTTATGATTTGTGACGTAACTCTGTTCCCAGCTGCCACAAGTTCCCCAAATATATTGAACAGTGGGTTTTCAGGCATCCAAGTATAATTCTACTTGGCTATTTTTAAAGCAGGTCTTATTCAACAGTTGTGGGAGGTCAAACTCTATTGCAAAAACTTGAAATTCCCAATGACTGGAGTCAGCTTCAATAATGGCATCTGGAACCAGCATCAGCAGGTGGAGGATCATCAAATTTTTCAGTGGCAACAGCATGTGAAACAACCAAGGGTGGATTCTCAGGGTTCTCTTTTCCCCTGGAAGATGGAGGGTTAGTTACTCTTGTTATCAACTGGTTTAACAAGGTTTTCTGGAAGCCATCGAGCTGCGCCCTCTTTATTGTCAAATATATAGGCAGACCCGAGTCCCCAAATTAGTACGGGGTCAGGACCTTTCCATTGATGGGTTAGGGGATCTTTCCAAAAAACAAACAGTAGCATAATTTTGACTTGTTTGTGGATGCCAGAGCCGATCAGCTGCAGATTTTCTGTTAATGTCCAAGCTTAGGAAATTAATAACAAACAAGGCATGATGAAGGATGTTTTCTGGAGCTCTTTTTATAGGGTAAAGGTTCCCCGTTTTTAATTTTTGAAGTGTATTTTTTAAAGTTTGGTGAGCCGGTTCAACAATGTCCTGACCTTGAGGGTTATAAGGGATCCCAGTAATATGTTTAATTTGTAACTGGTGGCAAAATTGTTGAAAGTTATTTCCAGTATATCCAGGGCCATTATTGGTCTTAATAACGTTGGGTTTTACCATAACAGTTAACAGGCAAGTACGTGGGCAATAACATTTTTAAGGGCTTCCCTGGTGTGAAGGCTGGCAAAAATAAAGCCACTAGATGTATCAATGGTAACATGAAGATATTTAAGACTGCCAAAAGGTGGAATATGTGTAACATCCATTTGACAAATTTCATTGGGCACCAAACCCCTAGGGTTAACACCTAAATGGGGAATATGCAAAAAGGTGACACAATTATGATATTGTTTTACAATTTGCCTCGCCTGTTCTCTGGAAATATTATAAAGAAGGCGCAGTGTTTGAGCATTAAGGTGCTGTAAAGAGTGAGCCTCTTTTGCCTGAGATACAGGATCATGTTCCACCAGAAAAACAAGCTGAGTTGCTTGATCCATTACATTATTGCCTTTTGTTAAAAGTCCAGGGAGGCCTGAATGAGCACAAATGTGTCCAATAAAAAAGGGGCAAAGTCTGGCTAAAATATACTGTTGAATCAAAGAAAACAGTGGGGTGGCATTAGTGGTTGGTTTAATATAAGAAACTGTTTCTAGTAAGGGGATGGAATGAGCAATATAGTAACTATCAGTATACAGGTTAAAAGGAACAGTAGATAGTTGAATAAACACTTGTAAAACTGCAAAAAGCTCAACCGATTGTGCCAAACGGTAAGGGGACTGAAGGGAAACAGTCTGAGAATCAATGGTAAAAGCTGCTATACCATTGGAGGAACCATCAGTAAAAGCCAGGAAAACATGAGATAAGGGTTGAGGGGAAGTTTGTGTGGGGAAAACAAAGGACTGATATCTTAAAAACTGGAGAAGTTTGTTAGCAGGGTAATGATTATCAAGGGTTCCTTGAAGGGAAATGGAAGACACAGCCCAATCATCATCATTTTGTATCAACCACTGAATTTGAGTGGGAGAATAAGGCAGTATTATTTTATCAGGATCTTTGCCAAACATTTTTTTTTTACTATGTTCTCTTCCCATTTTGATTAATTCTGTTACCCAGAAGGTGTATGGTGTAAGGACCTTAGGAGGAGAGGCAGGCAAATGTACCCAAAACAAAGGTCCCTCTTGCCAAAAAACTCCAGTGGGTGTAAAGCTGGTGGCACATATAATGTACTGAAGGGGTTTATTATAGGAAATAAAAGTAATTTGTTGATTTGTAATGGCTGTTTCTACCAATCTCAACGCTTCTAGGGCTTGGGGGTTTAATGATTGGCTGGAGGTCGGATTTGGGTCCCCTTTAAGGATATCAAATAGAGGTTTAAGTTCACCAGTAGTTAGTTTAAGGTATGGCCGGAGCCAGTTAATGTCTCCGAGAAGCCTCCGAAAATCATTTAAAGTTTGTAAATGGGCTGTTCTAAGTTGAATTTTTTGTGAAAAAATCCCTTTATAAAAAAGCTCAAAGCCCAGAAATGTATAGGGAGGAGCCAGCTGGATCTTATCTGGAGCAATTTGAAGGCCAGCATCAGTAAGGGCTTTAGAAAGTCTTTGGGAGCAGTAAAGAAGCTGATCAGGGTCAGGGCCCACTAAAAGTAAATCATCCATATAGTGAATTAAATATATGGAGGGCCCCTGTTGCCTAAATGGATCCACCACCTGGGCTACAAACTTTTGGCATAATGTGGGACTATTTGCCATGCCCTGGGGTAAAAACCTTCCACTGAAATCATGGCATAGGGCCTTTAAAATTAGTTACTGGTAAACTAAATACAAAATATTCACGGTCCTCAGGATGTAAAGGAATAGTAAAACAGCAATCCTTTAAATCAATAACAATCTTATGGTACCCCGTGGGAATAGCCACGGGTGTGGGAAGTCAGGGTTGAAGGGCTCCTATGGACACCATGGCCTTATTTACTTCTCTAAGATCCTGAAGTAATCTTCATTTTCCTGATTTCTTTTTAATTACAAAAATGGGAGTGTTCCACGGAGATGTGGTGGGTTCAATGTGGCCTGCAGCAAGCTGTTCCTGTACTGTAGCTGTAGTACCTGTACCTGTAGTAGCCGTAGCCAGTTTTTCAGAGGACAAAGGCCATTGATCAACCCATACAGGCTCAGTCCTTTTCCAGGATATTTTGTCTGCATGGAGTACAGGCATGTCAACCGCCCTAGGATAAATTTTTATAGCCCATACGGAAAGGAATGATTTTTACCTCCACCTGAATGGGTTCTTTAGGGCCTTGAGAATGTTTTCCTAAGCCTTGTCCAGGGCGGAAGCCCTGGTTAAGAATCTGTTGAGTAACCAATTCATTTGGACTATACATTATAAGCTTCATTTGGGATAAAATATCACGTCCCCACAAGTTAACCGGGAGGGTCTCAACCACGTACAGCTGGACTGTGCCCTTATTTTTTGCTCCACTTTCCCAGGTTAAAATTTTGGAGCTCTGTAATGGGTTAGAGGTTTGTCCAATGCCTTTAAGGTGAGTCATGGAAGGGGTAAGGGGCCAGGATGGGGACCAGTCTCTTTTAGAAATAATTGTAGCATCAGCACCCATATCCATAAGGCCTTCAAATTTTTCCCCATCCAATTTTAGCTTGAAGAGAGGCCGGTCCTGAGTAATCTCCTGGACCCAGTAAGCATCCGAAGACCTAAAGCCTCTGGATCCTCTCTTTTGTGTAAGGCTAGGGTTTGTCTTATCAAGGGGAAGCAATATTAATTGAGCAATTCTTTGTCCAGGAAAAACTTTTGACTGGCCCCTGAGAAGCAGTAGCCAGTAACTTAATCTCTCCCTCATAGTCCTTGTCAATAACCCCAGGGGAAATACTAAGGCCCTGAAAAACAGCACTACCACACCCCAGAATGAGACCAAAGGTGTTTGGGGGCGGTGGGCCAAACACTCCTGTGGAAAGAATCTGATTTCCTAACTCGGGGGTCAATATTGTGTGGGAGGAGGCACAGAGGTCCAATCCTGCACTTCCTGTGGTTGCCCATATGAGGGCGCTGATGGTGCGTGAGGGGTCACTTGGGGGACGAACCTGACAGCTCCAGGGTTCTGTCCTGTTTTGATTTTGCGGCCCTGGGGCAGACCCCGGACAAAGTTTCCCTGTTTGGGTGGTAGGGGATTGCCCTGGATATTGGTTTTGGAGCGACATTCAGAGGCCCAATGTATGACCCGTTTGCACGTTGGGCATAAAGACAGAGGGGGTGGTTTTTCAGCCTTGGGGGTCGTACAGTCCTTTGAAAAATGGCCAGGCTGTTTACAATTAAAGCAGGTTTTAGGTTTTTGGCTCTGAGTAAAATCCTTAAGGGCAGCGCCTATGGCCAGGCCGATGTTGCGTGAGGCAGGGTCAACATTAGAGCAAAGTCTGATAAAGTCAGTAATGGTTTTGCCACGGCGGTGGGGACGTAAAGCCGTTTGGCAAGCAGAATTGGCATTTTCAAAAGCAAGATGTTTAATAAGCTCATTATCAGTTTCTTCCTTTCCCATAAGGCACTCGGCAGCCTCTGTAAGGTGTCCAATGAACTCGCTGTAAGATTCATGGGGTCCCTGTAGAACTTTGGCCAAGGAGGTAACAGCGGACCCTTGAGAAGGGAGGTTTTACCAGGCCCTAAGGGCAGCATGTTGAATCTGAACAAGCAATCCTGGGGGAAATTTAGCCTGTTTTTCATTAGTATCAAATGGCTTATTGCCCATCAATTTTTCTATGGTCCAGGACTTAGAGTGACAACCAGCAGATGTGTTACAGCGAGCTATATCCTGGCACCTTTCACCATAATCAGCCTTCCATAAAAGAAAATCTCCTCGTGTTAAAGTAGCTTTGGTTAGCATGGCCCAGTCATTTACTGTAAGCCAGTCCTCGCTCAATGATTCCAAAAGAGAAATGGTAAAAGGAGCGGTAGGGCTGTACAAGGAAACAGCATTTTTTAATTCTTTAATATGTCTAAATTTAAGGTGATGGTATTTTTGAGCTCTAATAACCAGATGCTCTCCTCCTTTCTCTTCCCCATTTGAGTCATCACACTTGGGCCCTCCCTCCCGCTCTTCCTCTCTGTCATCTGCCTCAGTCTCTTGATCATCAGATTCTCCTTTTAGATTTTCCGAAATGGCTCTAATTTGAGACAGAGTGACTGGAAAAGCATGAAGGATCTTTTTCTTTTTTGTCATTAATTTTTGTAAATTTGTGTTCCTAATTTCTAGGTCCAGTTTATATAGTTGTAATAGTTTGGCCTTTTCTTTCTTGGCCTGAAGTAGGGCCCTTAAGGACTGGGCTTCCCGGGAAAGCTTAACTGTGGCTTGTCTGGTGACCTCCTCAAGATCTGTTGAAGAGGCCAAGGCAGGGGCACAGAAGGGAGGGGCTGTTTTATAGGGAGAAGTTTGCATGCCCAAGGGGTTTAGAGGGGGCCAGTCTGAGGCGTGGTATCTAGCAGCCTTCTCTTCTAAAGTGGCCTAGTCCTTCGGGGGAAGGACAGCATCATTGGGCCTTTGGGATCTGAGGTTAGAAAGAACCGTGTATATAGCTTTTGGTTTTTGTAATTGTGAGTCACTGTTAGCGTCAGGCATTGGTTTGGAAACCGAGGGACAATGAGACGTGACTGAGGGGGGATAGGAGAAGGGTTTTGGGGCAAGGGAGGCCTGACTCCCTGTAAATTTAATTTTTAAAAATTCTTCACCTTCCTTAACCACTCTAGACACATCTTTGTGTTGGTAGCAAACTTGGAGGATCTCATTTATGAGGTTCTAATATGAAAAAGCCTGAACACGAATCTTTTTGGGGCCAAAAGTTTCATAATAATCCTTATGACAGTCTCCAACATGACCCTACCTTTGTCTATATTGCCTTCCTGAGGAAACCAAGGGAAAATATCCTCCATCAGCATAAAAAATTGAGTTGAATCTTTTTTCTTAACCCGTGTTCCTCGTGCCTTGAGTAAGGCTTTTAGGCCTTGAACAAAAAGTTCATGCTTACTAAGTGTTTGTCCCATGATTGCATCACCTCCCTTACCTTACAGATCTGTATCACAGTCGGGCGTTTCTGCAGTGATCAGGATGCAGATCTTCCCTCACGGGCTGGGTGGCCATCCAAGAAGAAGAGAGAGGCTGGTCAATCGGACGACGTTCAGACCAGGATCCACGTTTCGAGCCCCATGTTGGGCACCACCTGCCCTGGCCCGCTGGGTCGGTCAACAAGGGCTCAAAGAGGAACTGACCTGAATGAGAGACAAACCAGACACGAGAAAGGAGACCAAGACAGGGTTCTGATCAAGGTCTCAAACTTTATTTTTTACACAGCAGTATATATACCACGCTGAACAGGGTAATTAGCATCAGCAGGTCAATAGGGTTGCTAGGCACCAAAACTGCAAAGTATATTTTGCAAAAGGTCATAGGTGGAGAATCTTCAGAAGGCGCCAAGCAATGTTGTCAAACAGGACATTGGTAAGTTGTAAGGCTTAACGGCTCTTATGGAAAGTGGTTGCTCCAAGCAATGTTATCAATCAGGGTATCAATAGGCTCCAAGGCTTAACAGCTCTTATCGAAGGTAGTGGCTGTATTTTCTAGCAAACAGCACTTGTATACCACAAGAAACAAAGTTATTATAGTTAAGAATAGATATGTCATCACACCCAGAAGATACATTTTAGTGCATTCTCACTAAAAAGAAATGTTACATGCAGAAATTAATGGATATGTTGGAGCTTATCATTACACAATATATAAATAAATGGGATTACCACTCAATACTTTATAAATATGTAAAAATGATTATGTATCTAGGAGCCAGTAGCTCATTATTGTAACCCTAGCTACTAAGGAGGCTGAGAGCTTAGAATCATGGTTCAAAGTCAGCCTAGGCAGGAAAGTCGACGACTCTCTTATCTCCAATGAGCCACCAAAAAACTGACAGTGGCTCAAGGGCTACAGCACTAGTCTTGAGCTAAAGAGCTGAGGGACAATGTCCAGGCCCAGATTTCAAGCCCCACAACTGACTAAAAATAAACAGTTAAAATAAATATTTTGACATAAGTGTTAAAATATATATTCTAAAAAAGTTTACATCCTCACTAGATATACCAGTTTATATAAATATAGAGAAGTTTTTTCTGGATTTAGTTATCATTGAATTTTGTAAATCACATATTTGTCACTCAATTCATATTTGTGTGTTTATATACTTATATACCATAAGTATAATTAAATGATATGTGATAGGCAGTGCTGTTTTAGGAATTTTCCTTGGCTTTTTAACATTAACCCTTCTACCCTAAAATCGATATACCCTCCAACCTTATCAGAGGTTTCATCTCGTTGGAGCAGAAAAGTATAAGCTATCATCGTTTTTTGGAACAACTGTAACATTTTAAATGAATTTCACTTAGTTTAAGATCCAAAACATTCAAGTCATCTTAACCATGCCAGTAATAGCAAAATGTCTTCTGAGCTTTGCAGTCTCTTAAGAGATGAAAATCGTTAATTATACATCTAGTTTTTTCTGCCTAACATCTTATATCTTAGGGAGATCTTTTTGGGTAACCCTGTGTTCCTGACTAGAAGACTGCAACAAAGGCAATAATGAAAATAACTAAGGAAAATATTTGAAAACAATTAAAAAAGCAATCACAGACACTCCTGTAATCACCAGTTTCAATGTGAATATACATTAAAGTAACACGTTTTTGTTGCATTTAAAGAGCAATAATTAAACTTTAATTAGCAGTGAAGAAGGTAACAGAAAACTGTGTTTGAAGACATCTTGACTTTGAACAATTCAATATAAGCGTAATGGATTTATCTTGTTTTTCTGTGGAGTTGCCAAAATAATAGAGAGCAACACCCAAAGGCAGGAAAACACCTAAGCCAAAGCAGTAAACTTTTGTCTATAAAAGAATTGTGAGGGTGTGACTCTTCCAAAGTCAGGCTTGCAAAGAGGAAAGTGTATTTGCTTTGAAGTGAGCAATAAAAAATATAAAAATCCTTTATTAATGTTTTACATATCTTGACTAGGACTTCTCATGTTGGAGAAGAGGAAAGGTATGAAAAATTTCAAGATTGTTTGACTATTCCCGAAGATCATTCTTATTTATCAGGTATGGCCTGGGTTACACTTAGTATCCTGCTTGTTTAAATTTAGAAGCATTATTTGTTTCTGACTTAAAAGCTGCAAAGCCTTGAGTATTAATACAGGGTCATTTCCTAAGAGGTGAAAGTTGTTGTTTAAACAAACCTAAAATATCAAAGACAGCATAGTGGAAACTATTTTCTAGCTATATGACAATCTGTGGTGTAGATTTTGTTTCACATTTTTCCAGGGGACTCATTTTTGTTATCTTCTTTTTCAACATCTAGTGTTCCTATAATATTCTATACCATCCTGGGATGACTATAACTTTACTGGATTCTTTAATTTCTCTGTTTCTGTATTACCTTTTTTAATTACTTTAGAAACTCTAACTCAAACATGACATAAATTATCTTTATAATATTAGCAAACAGATTTCATTTCCCATATTCTTAACCTAGCCTTCTACATAACTTTGGTACTTAGTGATCCCCAAATGTGAAAATAAAGATAGGGAGCTTCTTATTTAGATATTATTTAGTATTTCAAGACTTCATTAATGCAAGGCCCTTAGTAGTATGTACATCATACATGTGTACTAAGCTGGTGGCAACTTTTTCTTATTCTCAGAAACTAGGAAATGTGGTCTCCCTGTAGTTATATTAGGAAAAGTCTGTAGTTGAATTAATTTACTAAACCAAATCTGCTGTAAAGTATTTCTACAAGTTATTTGGCTTACATAATCCGTATTTACCATTTTACAGTTCTAAAGGACAGAAATCTAAAAGAAGTCTCACTAGATTAAAATAGAGACACCCACAGAGCTAAAATATTTTTCAAATGATTCTAGTGTAAAAGGCATTTACCTCCTATTCTGCTTCCCAGAAATTCAGAATCTGTATTGTTATTTTTTCCTTTATCTTCTAATGTAGCATCTTTACATCTTTCTGATGGTTGTTACCTAATCATGTCCCTTTTGAACTACCCCTGGGACTTTTAACTACCTTTGAGTATACTTCCCCCATATGATAATTATTCAAATTTGTGCTTCTTGGGTAATGAGAGGTTATAATTTTACAAACATATATATAATGCAAATCTACATTTCAAGGATTAGGTATGTGGGAAAGATAGATATTCTGTGAAGGTATTTGGTATGTACAATGAATGTGTAGCATTCTTTCTACTATAACCTGTTATCCTTTCATTAACCTGAACAACATATTTCTTCAATGAAATATAACTAGAAAAAATTTAGTCCCTGAAAGCAATTAATCCTGATTAAAACATTGTCATGTACTAGAAATCCTAAATGCCTGAAGCAGTTCTGGCACTATCACTTTTTATATATTCTGAATACAATCTTCTCTTTTCAAGAGCATTTGGTTGTTATTATTTTGGAATTATGGTTAATATTTATTTGGCTGCTATTTTTAAAGAATGCATCACCCAATACTGGTTTTCTTTTTCTAACTTTTTTGGGTCTAATCTATTTTTGAAAGAAAGGCAGCCATTTTAATTACATGAACTGCTTATTGAATTTGAATCAGCATGGAGAGGAAAAGAAGAAAGTAGATGACTTTGTGGGTATATCACATTAAAAATATATCTACAAGCGATTTATCTTAAAATCGTCTATTTTTCATTATGTTTAGATTCTGATATAATTTAGTCTCTCAACTCACACATTGTTAATGCAGTCTTATTTCATGCCTCCCAAAAACAAACAACAAATTACTATTTATTTTTAAATTATCATTTATTTAAAAAACTATATTTTAAAAAATTAGTCGAGGGAAATGGTTTATTAGATATTTAGAGTCATGTTCATACTCTAAGGTGGAAGCCAGAAAGGGAAAAAAAAATCCTGTTTTTATTCTTCCTTGAGCCACTCTGATTTAATTCATCTGTTTCTGAAAGAATGAAATTCTTGATTTGAAGCCTTTTGGTTGATATCCACAATGTGTCATTCTTCCTTTATTAATAGAATTTGGAGAAAGGATGAGAATTCACACTAGAAATAGGAGAAGAGGAAAAGAGAAGAAGAAATCTAGATATTTTATTCATCCTCATCACAATCACAAGGTCTGGATAATGATAATAGATATTAGATACAGTGCTCTAGAGTGATTAAACCCATCTATAGAAAAGATAACCCTACAAGTGATCACATAGAGAATGCTTATTTATAAAATATTGTAATAATTTCCAACAGGAAATTTTATCTATTTGTTAAGTTCTTGGTTAGGATTTGTTAAATTCTCGTGTGCTATAGTCAACTATCATAATGGTATACAGGATGGTAAGAAACTAACATCTTAATATCACATTCTAATATTAGCTTAATTCTGCCTGTGTTATATGTATGAGGCTGAATTTGAGTTTTGCTTCAATTTCACATGCTATCTTCTTCCAGTATATAAATTGAAGGAAGACTCCCTCTGAAATATGCTATTATTATCGCTAAGGGAAAACAAGTCAGCTTTTAGACACAGACAATGAGATAGAAATCTTCACCTAGAAATAGTCTTTCTCCAATTCTGGTTCACTTTTGTAAACTGAAGTAAGTCACATAACCCATTTTGACATTGCAGGTAGAGGTAAATCTCACCTACAGAAGCTGATGCAAGACATAGAGTAATATACCAAGATATGCAACACTTGAGATAAAGAGAACTATAATACAATCAATCATACTTGTGCTCACATGTCTCTGCAGGAAGGAAGGTATTATGTACCTTTGTTTCTAAAACTACTGAGATCTTCAAATCATGTCTTTTATGCTTGGATGTTACAGGAATTAGAGAACATTTTGATACTGAGACAGCATAAAATCTCAAAGAAAGCTGGACTAATCATTTCAATACTACCTTTTGTTCTCTAAGAAAATAAACCATTTTATAAACAATATTTTATAATTTCTTACCTAGTATCTTTTCTTTTCCAGAATTGATTTTGTTAATATATGTGACTATCCACCAGAATAAATATCTTCATTTATATGCATCTTGTGCAGACAGCAAGTCAATTAGATGTAAGTGTGAGTTCATCAGTAGCACTTTTTAAAACTGCAAAAAATCGTTTAAATAGGCATGCAAGTGGACCAATTGCAACAATGTACAAGTCGATATGTCAAAAAATGAACTTTACAACTTTGGTGGGGGAGGTAGCGGGGAGGATTGGGTTGGGGTGCGGAGGGAGGATGGGAAGGGATGGGAAGGGGAATCAAAGGAGGAGGCTATAATGCTTGATAAGAAATGTACTCATTATCTTGCCCATGTAATTGTAACCCTTCTGTAAAGTATTTTCACAATAAAAAAATAATATAAAGAAGAAAAATAAATAAATAAAACTGCAAAAAATTTGTACACGAGCTAATACACATATTTTTCCATCATCACCTACCAAATCCTCCTTCTTCCTTTCTAGGAAACATACCCAATTAATAAAAAGTCATAGATATTTGGCTTTTGACCTTGAAAATGGAAGCAGAATGTTATAGATGTCTGAGATGAGCGTTAATAGTGTTTTACATAGTAATGTCACATGCAACAACCCTATGAGTCCTGCAGGTCTTAACACTACTTCCTTAGTGATGTAATAGGAATGTCAGCTTCATTGGATGTAGTATTGTTTTCCACTTCCTTTCCTACCAACTGACCTACATCATAATACATATTATGGATGTGTTCTCTTCTTTTTCTGATAAGATTTGCTAAGCGTCTGTCAATTTCGTTGATTTTTTCGAAGAACCAACTCTTTGTTGTGTTGATACTTTCTGTGTTTTTTTTTTAATTCTAATTCATTTAATTCTGATTTAATTTTAATTATTTGTTTCCATCTACTGGATTGGGGTTTATTTTACTGCCCTTTTACAAGGAGGCTCAGATGTCTCATTCAATTGTTGGTTTCAGATCTCTCCAATTTGTTGATGTAAGAACTGACAGCTATAAACTTGCCTCTGAGTACTGCCTTTGCTGTTTCACAGAGGAGCTGGTAGTTTGTGTGCTCATTTTTGTTGAATAACATGAACACTTGAATTTCCTCTCTAATCTCTTCCATGAACCAATCGTGATTCAGCAGTGTGTTTATCCGGCTCTTTGGTTGTTACAGGACCCTCTTTGGTGGTTTTTAGTGTTGAGTTCTAATTTTATTCCCTTGTGTTCCGAGAGAATGCAAGGTATAAATTCAATGTATCTGAATACGGACAAGTTTGCTTTGTGGCCTAAAATGCTGTCTATTTTGGAAAATGTTCCATGTGCTGCTGAGAAAACCATGTATTCTGATGTTGCTGATTGAAATATTTGGTAGGTGTCTGTTAAAGCTAATTGATTTATGCAGTTGTTTAGGTCTGCAGTTTCCCTTTTGAGTTTTTGCCGAGTTGATCTATCTAGTGGGGAAAGTGGTGTGTTAACGTCCCCTACAATTAATGTCCTTGGATCTATGTGGGATTTGAGGGAAAATAGTGTTTCTTGGATAAATTGGGGTGCTCCGTTGTTTGGCAAAAAGATATTTAGAATTGTAATATCCTCCAGAAGGAGATTTCCCTTAATTAGTGTGTAGTGACCTTCTTTATCTCTTCTCACTAGTTTTAATTTGAAGTCTATTTTATCTGATATTAGTATTGCAACTCCCACTTGATAATGGGGGCTGTTTGCTTGGTAGATTTTGTTCCAGACTTTCATATTGAAAATGTTTTTGTTTTTATGGGCAAGACATGAATCCTGAAGGCAGCAGATGGAAGGATCTTGCTTTTTAATCGAACTAGACAATCTATATCGCTTAATTGGAGAGTTAAGTTCAGTAATGTTGAGATATAGGACTGAGAGGTATTAGGGAGTTCCTACCATTTTATCCACCTTCTTGGGGGCTAAGACAACTGAGTTCTTCCTATGCTTCTTGGATTCTCAGTTTGGATTTAGTTTCTTAGCCTTTATTGTGGTCTTGTTGGTTTTCTATGTGTAGGACATCTTTAAGAATCTTTTGTAGGGCTGGTTTAGTGGAGATAAATTATTTTAATTTTTCTTTGCTATGGAAGGACTTTCTTTGACCGTGGGTTATGAAGGAGAGTTTAGCTGGGTATATTATTCTTGGTTGATATTTGTTTGTCATTAGGGCATGGCATACATCATTCCAAGATCTTCTTGCTTTAATTGTCTCTGCTGAGAAATCTGAGGTGATTCTAATTGGTTTCCCTTTATAGGTGATTGATCTTTTCTCCTTGACAGCCTTAAAGATGTTTTCCTTGGTCTGAATTGATCCTGCAAGGATTGTACTGTGAGAGTGGGATGTCCTGTTTTGGCCAGGTCTATTTGTATTTTTAAAAGCTTCTTGTATCTTAATAGGCCTATCTTTTTGCATTTTTGGGAAGTTCTATGCTAGGATCCTGTTAACCAAATTTCCTAGACCATTAACTTCTATTTCTAGGTGCTCCTCTATACCCATTATCCTCAGATTAGGCCTTCTGATGGTGTCTTCCATGTGTTGAATAGATCTAGCATATTTCTTGGATTTTTCTTGAATGGTTGTATGTTCTTTCTCTATAATATCTACGCTGTCTTCACTCCCCGAGATTCAATCTACTATCAAGACTTTCAACTTTGTTATTTATTTCTTTTCCTTCTAGTTGGTTGGCTTTGATGGCTTCCAATTCTTTGTTGGAGGTTTGTTTTAGATCTTGTATTAACTTCTTTACTTCCTTAATTTAGTGTTCAGAGTTTATTCTCGTCTCTTAATTGATTGGTTATGGTTTCCTTGGACTATCATTCCTTCTGTTGGGTTCCAGTTAGCATTCCCTTTGTGGACTTCCTGACTTCTTTCAGCTCTCTATTTATGGATTCCATGGATGCCTTTAGTGATCTTTGTGTATTCTCATCCCATTCTCTCAATTTCTGTATCACTCTTTGATTAGCTTCGTTATGTTCACTCAATTCCTGTAGTTCTTTTTGAGTGTTCTCAGCCTCCTAACACCATTCATGACTTTCTCTTTGTCTCTTCTATGCCAGCTCCCACAATTCATGTCTATCTCTTTGACTGATAGCCTGCTCACACCATTGTTTTATTTCTCTTTGAGTGTTCTCAAGCTGCTCATACAATTCCTGTATCAATCTTTGAGTAGCTTCCTCAGGCTCATGATATTCCTGTATTGACCTTTGGTATGTCTTCTCTCTCTCTCTCTCTATCACACTCACACAAAGTCTTTGCAGGTTTTCAATCTTTTCATTTACCATGATTACCAATAGTGTTTGTAGAGCTTTTTGGAAACTCTCCTCTGGATTATTCATTTCCTGTTCTGTCTCCTGATTACCATGAGTGGGAGTTAAGATACCCAGACTTACCATTTTTCTTGTGTTTTTTAGGTTTGTTCTGCCCATTTGGGTTGAATGTAACACCAGTTTTGCGCTAGAACACTATCTTAAGGCAAGCATCAACCAAAGTCTGCAGTTGCACAGTAAAAAGTCTGCAGATACAATCTAGTTCAACAGATATATCTATTCAACATCAAACAACTATGAATTAGTGTGCTGCGAACTGCAAAGAAGTATTTGGCAAAGCAGACATTATTAGGTTAAGGGAGATATGTGGGTAAAAATAGGAATAGAGGGATGTGGAAATGTAGAGGGAGAGTTAACTTGACTAAATCCTAATATCAAAGCGGGCAATACGTTGGATAGAATGATAGTAGAGAGAGAGAAAAAAGAGAAAAAAAGGGGCAAGAAAAAATAGAAACAAAAATTAAAAATTAAAAGTGAAACACTTATAAATTATGCAAATTAACAATGTAATATTCAGAGAAGAATGGGGATAGGATAAGAGAAGGGGAGGGATAGAATGAGATGTGAAAATCTTAAAAATAAAAATGCTTAAAATATTATATAGGTATATAGAGGTAATACTGCTATTAAGGAACTTAAGTCTAAGAGGTATTGAACTGAGTAATAAATTTCTGGATTAAGTGTGTACAAAATGGGGGATAAGGTCTAATAATCGACTATGGGTATATCTGAGGGTGAGCAGAACAGCAATTAAGTCACACAAAGAAGAACAAAAGAGAAGAAAAAGTGAAAAGAATGAGAAACAAAGAAAGAAAGAAAGAAGGAAAGAAAGAAAGAAGGAAAGAAAGAAAAAGAAAGAAAGAAAAGGATCAAAAGTCTGTAGAGCTAAACAAAAAAATGAATAAAAGGCAAAAAAAGAAAAAAATCACACACACACATATACCCTTAAAATGAAAAGTATAAGAGGAAGAAAAAAACAGTTAATAAAAAAATTTTTTAAGATAAAAATTAAAAAGTTTAAAAAGTTTAAAAAAATTATAAAATGTACAAGAAAAGAATTCTTTGATATTTTTGGGGTGGATGGGTAGATCCTGTATCTCCCTTGTGTCTGTAACTGTCTCTTGTTGAGTCTCTGGTCTGCTTGTGGTGTTTGATTTTCCTGTGGCTTGGTTGGTTTCTTAAGTCAGTTTGTTTGAGCAGGCAGAAAAATGCTCTGCTTTACCCAGAATTTTGTGATCCTCCTCCCAGGCTAGTTCAACGAGAAAGAGATCTGCTTTGAGTTTCACAAAAGAGGGAGATGGCTATTTCTTCTAGTTTGGAGATGCTGTGATGAGGCTAGTTTCTGGTGGGGTGGAGGCCTTTTAGAAAACAGTAGCTTTTCCCTGTGGGGCTAGCTTCTGAGACACTGACAGAGCCCAGCTTGGAGCCGTTCTCTGGGTTTATGTTTACTGAATGTCAATTGATTGTCAAGGTTACTATAGGGAGGGGCAGCCTCTGACTCTGTTCCAGTGAAGAAAGCCACTCCTGGGGCTGGTGGAGCTTGCTCAGCTGTGCTGGGTGACTTTTCGCTGAGTGTAGCTGAGCCTGGACTGTCAGGATAGGTTCCTGTGACCTGCTAAATGACTCTTGTTTTCTTTCAAAGCCTGAGTTGGTGCTAGCTGCTCAGCCAGGCCTTTGTCAGTATCAAAGATGGAGATCTCTGGTATTGGGGTGGGGAGGGGTGGTCTTATTCCTCTGCTCTCTGAGAAGGAGCGAGGATGTCAGGCTTCTACTCAAGCCAGAGTCTTGGTTCTTGGGTCATCTCTGGTCTGCAATCTGCAGGATGAAGATGTCTGCTCCTTATCAGTTCTTGCTGGTGTTGAGTAGAATCCACTCACCTGCTGCATTTGGCGTCGTTGTCCTGGACTCTCTGTGTTGCAGGTATGGTGGCTACGGCCGCCGCGTGTGGCTGCTGACAAGTACGCAGATCTGTTTCCTTGCCTGGATTTTCCCTCTTTGGCCTAACTCTCTGTACTGGGATGGCACACTTGGTGTGATTCTCTGGCTTAGGACTGTTCACTGGAGCACTAAAACTGCTTTCTATGCGAGAGCTTGTTTAGCCTCCAGCTTCTCCTCTGCCATCTTCCCGGAACTCCTGTATTTATTTTTATTTTGTCAAGCCCTGAGCTTGAACTTAGATAGTGGCAGTTCTGCCCCAGGTTTGATCACTCTAGGCAGGGGTGCAGCCACTGGACCCACAGCCAAACCTGGGTTCCTGGGTCCATTGGGACCAGCCATTGGGCTGACAGGAAAAAAAATTTAATGCAAAACAGAAAAAACACTAGAAATTTGCAGATGGCTGCCAATTTTACATTTTTTTCTTTGCTAGGTGACCATCCTGGGTCTGAATGACATAGTTGAAAAATGTTGGTAACCTGGCATTGCTGAAAGCTGGCAGGCTACCAGGGAAGCCATAGGCCAACACAGCAACATAGGCCCTGTGTTTGAAGCCTGGTCCTGACCCCTAAGAGATCCAAAGAGTCTCCTTCATAGTCATAGGAATACCGATGGAAGATTATGAATGGCAAGGTTGAATTAGTTATTTCTGAATACTACTATACAATTAGAGTGATTTTAGGAGGCCAATTGATTTTAATGTATGCTTTAGACACATTCAAAGAATACTATTAATTACATGTATGCTATAGTTTCAGGACAATGGTTGATTTAATTAATAATTCATTAAGGCTGAAAACAATAATATTAATTACATGAAGGCATAATAAATACACCAGAATTGGCAGCAATGTAGCCTATATAGCTGAATAATGTGTAGACATTTCCGGCACTCTATAATGATCTATATTTAATTGTGTACTACAATCAGCATGTCAATGTGTTTTTATTTTGTCAACTCCTAAATCTCAGGTGATGGAAATGCTAGTCAGCTCAATATGCTCCAGGCTGGCATGCTGACACTTACCCATTAATGAATTGGGCCTTGTAGACTGTGAGTTCAGATGCCAGCACTAACAAATTTGAATCATAGAGTAAGAAGCCCACGGTGATACGTTTTCCTTTTCTGTGAAAGTCCTGAGTGTCAGGTGTGAAGTTTCATACATAGGCAAAACTATATCCTATGTAATAAATGTAATAAATATTTCATGTGTAATAAGTCAATAAATAAGTGGTAAATAAATGAATAAAGCAAAAAATGAGTAACTACACTAAGTGCAATATGTGGTCAACATACGGGGCTCAATCTCAGGGCCTAAGAACTGCCTGGCAGCTGAATTGGCTAGAGGCTGCTGTGCTGACAGTCACCCATTCACGAACTGATCCTTCTAGGCCCTGAGTTTAGATCCCAGAACTGCCAAACATGTAATTGTGGAATGAGAAGCCGAGCGTGAAACATGTTTTCTTTTTCTTTGAAAGTGCTCGGTGACAGGTAGGGTGTACAATTCAGATGCAAATCTATATGCTATGTAATAGGATGTAATAATGTAAAAAATGTCATAAGTAGAAGAATTGTCATTACAATAAATGAAAAACAGATTGAATTAGTAGGGAATCATTCTAGGATGAAATTAGACACAAAAATTATAGGACGTGGATTAAGTTTAATATTTTATTAAGCATTAACAGAATAAAAATTTCATGGAAACATAAATATCTAATAATTAGTAGTAATACATGATGCATAATTTAATAATATATAGCTATCTGTCTCATTCTATAAAGTACATAATTAGATGTAGGTATGTACATACATATGTGATAAACAATAACAGGATATTGAGTAATTTTAATTAATGCTTTATTAATTGTTAACTGGGACACATCATTAAATGGAGACATAATTTAATACCTAATAATTGGTAGTAATACTATATATAATTTAATAATATGCAGACATCTCTCTTTTTGTGTATATAATTTTTATATACAACAATCTCTGTCTATTTATATCTCATTCACTCCTGTGTCTCAATGGTTGAATGCTCACCTAGGAAGCACGAAGCACTGGGTTTGATTCCTCAGTACCACATAAATAGAAAACCCAGAAGTCCTGCTGTGTTTCATTCAATTGTGTGCTAGCCTTGAGCACAAACCCTTAGGAACAGGGTAAAAGCCCATACTCAAGCTCCAGGACTGCCGCCAAAAAAGTAGAATGTTCTAACTGCAACTATAGAAGGGCAAGAAGGACAGGACTTCAAAGACCTCATCACAAGGCAATCTAGGAGTCTGGTGCTGACAGCTGCCACCTAACCTGACTTAGCCAGATGTAAACTGCTGCAACCCAGATCCATGGGTTATCCCCGTCATCCTGGTTACCCTGGCTTATCCCCACATCCTGGGTGCTCAGGGGCTTTAAAACATGGCAGGAAGTCTGCTAGAATCTTTGAAATATGGCTTGAAGTGGTAGAGCTCTAGCCTTGAGCAAATGTTATTAGAATAGTATCCTCATGTTTAGAGTTCAAGCCCCATGGCTAACCCTCCCTGCCCCCCAAAAAATAAAAACACCACACTAAACCATTAGATGTGAAC
The DNA here is from genome assembly GCF_019054845.1 of Dipodomys spectabilis. Lineage (NCBI taxonomy): Eukaryota > Metazoa > Chordata > Mammalia > Rodentia > Heteromyidae > Dipodomys > Dipodomys spectabilis. The sequence goes on from NW_024870793.1 coordinate 160,239, forward strand.
TTGTGTGGTTTGTGGAATGTTCCTCAAAAAATGGTGATACTGATAAAAAGCACCCTAATTCTAATGAAAGCTTGTGGAATAGAGCTAGGTGCTGAGTCCATCACAGGGTGCAGTTTGCTGCATCCTGCATTGGGTGCTGTGTGCTGAGTCTTTCAAAGGATGCTGTGTGCTGAGTCATGCAAAGAGTGCAATGTGCTGTGTCCTTCACAGGGTGCATTCTTTCTTCGGGTCCTTGTAACATCTCTACAACTGAGATGATTATTCAGACAAGAATATGGAGGCTCATTTATGTCCCCATGGCAGGGACAAAGATGTATTACTGAGGACTAGTAAGTTGTCTCCTGCAGACAATTGTTTTGTTTTGTTTTTTCTCATTCATGAACCTTGAACTCAGGGTCTAGGTGCTGGCCCTTACCTCTTGGGCTTATAACTAGCACTCCACCACGTGGAGACAAGGATCCCCTTGTAGCAGAGGCTACAGCCTAGGGGTCTATAGCTGAGGTCTGTCATCCTGCCTTCTCAGGAAGCTGAGATCTGAGGATCTGGGTTCCAAACTATCCCAGACAAAAAAGCCTATTATCTTCAGTTATCTCCATGAGCCTATTATTTCCAATTCACCACTAAGAAACCCGAAGTGGAATCTGGGTGCTTGTTGTTCATGTCTGTCATCCTAGCTACCCAGGAGGATGAGATCTGAGGATCATGGTTCAAAGCTAGCCTGGGCAGGAAAGACCTTGAGACACTTAGCTCCGATGGACCCCCCAAAAAGCTGAAGTGTTGTTTGGCTCAAGTGGTAGAGCACAAGACTTGAGCAGAAGAGCTCAAGGACAGTACCCAGGTCCAGATTTCAACTCCTACAACAATAAAGAAAAGATAGAAACAAACTAACAAACCTGAAGTAGAGGGCTCAGAATGTGTAGAGTGTAGAGTGTTTTGCATATATGAAACCCTGGGTTTGATTTCTCAGGACCATATCACTAAAAAAAAGCCTGAAGTGGCTCTGTGGCTCAAGTGGGACAGGGGTATCCTTATACAAAAGAAAATAGGTACAGTGCTCAGGACCTGAGTTCAAATTCCAGGAATGGTGTATGTGAATGTGCACACACAGGCTCACACACACACACACACACACACACACACACACACACACACACACACACACACACACACACTCACAGACTAGAAGTGATGCTGTTAGACAAAATGGTAAAGCACCGGGCTTCTACACTGAGCTCATGGTCAGCACCCCAGCCCTGCTTTCAACCCCAAAACCTAGCCAGCCAGGGCCCAACTAGGAGAGGTCAAATGTTTCAAAACCTGAAGAGCTTTACGAGCCCTAGATGAAAGGAAGCTTTGTGATATCAGGTATGTGCTTGGATTTCCCAAGCTTCCAGAAACCTAGGAGAGGCATCATAGGCCCATCGTCATCCTCAATGAAACTTTTCATGAGTTTCAGTGCCCTAGTTGTCTGCCAGAAGGACTGCTGAATTATATTGAGCACTGTATCTGAACACGGGAATATAGTCTCACAATGGCAGGATAAGTGCACAGGACTTGGCCTGCCACGGGAGGTGGCACAAATGGCTTCCTGTCAAACCAGAGCACTGGGGAAAGAAATAGACTGGGCTAAAAATAGACCTTTTTTCTTGAACTTCAGAGCCAACCCACACTCATTCTCACTATCTGACACAGATGGAGTTGTTTGTTACACTGCTGTACAGAACTTAGGCCTTTTGTCTGCCTGTCCAGACAATGAGAGAGACTTCTTCCCGCAGGCCTGGGATGCAGAGAAACCCTCAGGCTATACTGGAAACAGTGAGGGGAGTCGCAGAACGTGCACTGTCATGAAATCAGTCTCTGTTATGAAATCATTTTATTGGATACAAATTTTCTAGATTGGTGCCATTCATCATACCTACTCTGGAGCTTCACCTATAGGAATAATACATACAAACACAAAGATATGGAAGTACAGGTTCTTTTTGAGGGAGCAGGTCCTGGTGTTGAACTATGAGCCTAAGCATTGCTCCTGAGATCCTTTTGCTCAAGGGTAGTGCATTAACCTTGAATCAAAATTCCACTTCTGGGTTTTTCTGTGATCTCTTAGAAATAACAGTGTCATAGACATTCCTATGCTGGCTGGATTCAAACTCAGATTCTCTACATCTCAGCCTACTAAGGAGCTGAGATTACAATGAGAAGCCACTGGCACCTTCTTTCTTTTCTTCTTCATTTTTTAATCTGGAAACCTGACTTCTTAACAGGGTCATACCAGTGTTATGAATTTATAAGTTAACTACCCAATGTCCTTTATAGCTGCTTTCTCTAATAAAGATTTTCTCTCCTCCTCTTACCATCTGTTCATAGGTTTGAAACCAAAAGTGAGAAATGAGTGTCACAGGATTTGGGAGCAAATGTCCACAGGACATGCCAGCTCTGCCAGTTAGCATTGAGCTACAACAATTTACTGTCTCAAGATGGGCGGACCAAAAGCTAGAGAGATCCTTATACTGTCTGCATTGCTTCTTTTGCCTACAAAATGATCTAATAATTAGGAGTGTTGTGTGTCTCCTACCTTAAGTATCTAGAATACACTAGAAGCATCTTCATGCATCACTTTTCTCTAGTGCCTCTTGAGAGTTAGACTACAGGTTTGTGTGGAGGGGCTCCTTGGTGAGTCCCTGAGGAAAGCCGCTTGAAACCTTTTTGGGAGATCACCCTTCAAAGTCAGCCTTAGAAGGAAGTCTGTGAGACTCTTATGTCCAATAAACCACCAGAAAACCAGAAGTGGAGCAGTGGCCCAGAAGGTAGGGATCGAGCTTTGAGAGAGAAAGCTGAGCAGGAGAAACAGGCTAGACCAGGCAGGAAAGCCTGGGAGGCACTTATGTCCGATTCACCACCAGATGGCTGGTAGTGGAGCTGTGGCAGTGGTAAAGCCGCAGCCTTGGGAAAAACAGCTGAGGAACGCATCAGACCCTGAGTTTAAGCCATGGGATAGCCTCAAAAAATTTTTCAAAAAGAGAAGGCCACGTTTATGTATCAGTGCCCTACTTATTTATGTGTGTATATTACCTCCCTGAGTTCAAACACACTGTATGCAATGATGCTTCTTTTATTTATTTATTTATTTTTCAGATATAATCCTTGCGCCTACTGCATCATCCTCTTCATATCAGGACCATTGTTTTCTCTTCCAGGGTTCCAGGCCTGTGTCCTTATATGATGCACACTGAAGATCTCAGCAGTATTTATTAGCATTTTATTATGAGGACAATGCAGGAACAGTCACAAATCAGGCAGGGGAACAGAAAATAGGATTTTTTAGAAGTAACCAGTCTTCAGAAAATTAAACTTGGGGACATAAAATGGTAGCATACTTACGTAAAAACTACCATTAAGAAAAATATGAGGGGTCTGGGAATGTGGATTAGTGATAGAGTGCTTGCCTAGCATGCAAGAAGCCCTGGGTACGATTCCTCAGAAGCACATACACAGAAAAGGCCAGAATTGGTGTTGTGGCTCAAGTAGTAGAGTGCTACAGACAGTTCCCAAGCATTAAGTTCAACCCAAGACCTGGCAAATAGATACCTAGGTAGGTAGGTAGATAGATAGATAGGAAGAGAGAAAGAAAGAAAGAAAGAAAGAAAGAAAGAAAGAAAGAAAGAAAGAAAGAAAGAAAGAAAGAAAGAAAGAAAGAAAGAAAGAAAGAAAGAAAGAAAGAAAGAAAGAAAGAAAGAAAGAAAGAAAGAAGGAACGAAGATGATAGATTAATGTTTGGACGTCAGGAGAAAAGAAGGGAACACTTCCCAGTCAGGAGGCCTTTTGCAGTGTGCCTTCACATAACCCCAGAGCAGGAAGACTGTCTCTTTCCCACTTCTCAGGCAACCAAGGGCCCCAGAGTCAAGAGGGCAGAGCTAGGTTCTAACTCATGTGCTTGGAGACAAAATAGAAACAGTCCTGCCTCTAGTTAGTCTGGGGATTTGCATTAATTATGTGGAGAAGGAAGGAAGGAGAATGGACTGGCAGAGACAGAAGGGTCTTCAAATCTGATAGATGGGGAGTCAAAAACCCACTCCCTAAGACCAGCGGGCAGGGTTTATTTTACTCTATTCCTCCCCTCTCCCCCACTAAACTGGCTCTCTATTGGTAACCTAAAGGTAGACTGAGGCTCCCTTCACATGAGGGAGGAAGGTTAATTAGTCATTGTTTGAAGAGGCTGAGTAAAGCCTGACCCTGGTGTAACTTTATCAAATGTTGCAGGTTTTCCCCATTGCTGCTTGTGCCTGGAATAAATGAAGTGGTTTTGCAGCTCACTTCCCTGTTGAGTGTGTACATTCTGCCTCCTAATCCTGTAGGCCTGGTCTCTGCACCTAGCCTGGCTTTTGAAACTGTTTTCTGTCCTTCAATTACAGAGTTACACTGGAGTTCTTCCTGCTATCAGAGCTAGGGCTTGGATCCTGAGAACTTCATTTGAATCCAGGACAGGTCAATAATGTTTCTTTCCTTCTTCTATAGCTCGAGAACTCTAAGAACATTTAATGTGCAAGTAAATTCTCATCACCAAGGGAAACACAGGAAGCTCTTGAACATCTGACCTTTCAGAAGTGGAAGTCATTTTGTCATAGATTTCCTCCCTTGGCTGGCTTCACCCTGTGATCCTGAGACCTCAATCTCCTGACCTAGGGTGATGGGCATGAGCTACTTGTGCTCTCCTAGGTTCAGAACTATAATGACATTGACAATACAATTCAACTGCTTATCACAAAGGGCTTGTGGAGCATAATAAGCCTTTTAACCTTGGACTTTTAAGAACCCTATAGGACACAATATTACAATGTTACAGTCTGAGAGGATGGGCATATGTATGTGCTACACTTGAACCTTGAGCTCTGACTCCAATTCTGGTGTACATCAGTGTTCATCTTCCAAAGAATGTTCTCGTAATTAGCAAATAGGAAAAGTATTTTAATTAACCCTCACTTTTTTTCCAGTTGTGAGTCTCAAACTCTAGTCTGGGCACTGACCCTGAGCCCTTCAGCTCAAGGTGAACACTCTACCACTTAATCCAAAATGCTAGATGGGTTCTTTTGGTGGTTCACTGGAGATAAGAATCTAACAGGCTTTCCTTTGGACTGTGGTCTTCAGCTCTCAGCCTCAGGAGAAGCTACTGATCCATTTATGAGCCACTGGCATCTGGCTTATTGTTTTTGACAGTCCTGGGGCTTGATTTTAGGGCCTGGGTACTCTCTCTGAGCTTCTTTTTCTCAAGGCTAGCCACTTGAGCTACTCCACAGCTTCTAGCTTTTTCTGAGTATGTGGCACTGAGGATTCAAACCCTGGTATTCATGCATGCTGAGCAAGCAATTTACCACTAAGCCACATTTCTAGCCCCACCCTCACAATTTTATCCCTCACTTGCCTATCCTCAAGAAAAGGCTTCTGAGTATAAATCATCTAAAGAAAACCTGATAGGAAGGTTCCAAAGATAAATAAGACAAAGCTCATACTTGTGAGAGAATTTAATCATGTGAAGACTGTGACAAATGCTTCCATTTAATTATGTATTATATGTTTCAACACTTAATAAAATATTAATGAAAATGAGTCAATGTCCTAAATTATTGGGTACAAATACAGTAATCAATAAATAAATGAATCAAAGAAAAATAAAATACAAAATCATTCTTTTTCTGGGGGCGGGGGGGTCCGGTTGTGTGGCTTTAACTCTGGGCCTGGGTGCTGTCCCTCAGCTCTTCAGCTCAAGGCTAGCACTCTACCACTTGAGCCACAGCGCCACTTCTGGATTTTTTCTTTTTGCTTATGAGGTGCTAAGGTATCCAACCCAGGGCCTCAGGCATGCAAGGCAAACACTCTACCACTGATCCACCTTCATCATAATATGAAATTAACATACATATGTAAGTATACATATCATATAATACACATGTATAGAGATTTTTTTCCATTGCAGGGCCTTCATTCAGGCCCTGGGAACTCTAGCCTGAATTTCTTTCCTCATGGACAGTAAGCTTCGCCTTCACCCATGATGCAAAATAGTTACCTGGATGGTGAGCTCAAATCCTAGCAATGACAGAAATACTGGCCCCAGTTCCAACACACTGACATAATTTTTAATGGAACCAGTTATGTTTATTCAGTTCCATACTGAATATTTTAAGAAGTGTAGAATTTTGTACAGCTATTCAGTCAGAAATCCTTCTCTTACCTCCAAAGTGCTTCTCTGAGAACTACATTGTTTGTCTTTGTTCATTTTTTATTGTAAAAATATTGTACAAGAGTAAGGTAATGAGTAAATTTCATATTGAGCATTGTTACCTCCTCCTTTGTTTTCCCCCTACCATACCTTCCTTCCCATATCCACAACTACCTCCCCCTGCTTAGGTCAGTGAGTTAGTTTTTCGTTTTTGTTTGGCACAAGGTTTGAACTCAAGTAGTAGCAAGTCTTCCCTGACATTGCTACAGATTTACCAAGACCCTGAGTTCAAATACCAGGCTAGGAAAGAAAACTAGCTGAAATTCCAAACTAGGGAGCTTTATTTTTTTAATTTAGTTAAATATTTCTTTTTTCTTTTTCTTTTTTTTTTTGGCCAACCATGGGGCTTGAACTCAGGTCATGGAAACTCTGCCTCAGCTTGGATCTCCCTAGGCTCGGGTGCAGCCTCCGGAACCATAGCTGATCCTAAGATCCTAGGCCCAGGGGGCATTCTGGAAGAAAAAAAAACTGGAAAGCAGAAAAAGTGGCAACCTTCAGGGGGCTGGGGTTTTATTATTTTTTTCTTTGCACAGTGACCATCCTGGGTTTGAATGACATGGCTGCAAAGTAGATATGACCTGCCATTGCTGATGGCTTGTGGGCTATCAGTGAAGCCATAGGACAACCTGTGAACATAGGCCCTGGGTTCAAATCCCAGTCCTGACACCAATGACAGGATATCACAAGAGACTCATTCCTATGCATGGGAATATCCATTGAATGAGTAGTTCATGCATCCGTCTAGTCTAAAATTGGATGCTATAGTCCTAGAATGTTGATTGAGCTTAACGTATAGTTTATTAAGCATGAAAAGAATATTATTCCTTCAATGGTGGTATAATAAATACCTAAGAGTTGGTAGGAACGTAGTAGGTGTCATTCAATCATAGATAGACGGCGCTGGCACTCTTTAACAATATATATTACTTTGTATACCACCATCTGCCTATCCATGTATCGCTGTTTTGGCCAAACCTGGGGGTCGATCTCAGTGCCTGGGAACCACTTGACAGCTTCATTGGCTAGAGGCTGCCATGCTCAAACTCACCCATTCATGAATTGGGCCTGCTAGGCCCTGAGTTCAGATCTTAGCACTGCCAGGCATGATGGAGAACACATCTAAAATCTAGATTCTATGTGATAGGATGTAAACAATGTAATAAATGGTATAAGTGTCATAAGAGTCAATACAATAAATGGGAAATAAATTAATAAAACAAGAAATAAAATGAATAAACGCATCAAACACAATATGGACTGAACATCTGAACGGAAGTATAAATCCTATTGTTAAAATGTATATAAGGAGTAACTTTTCCAGGACTGAGGCTTGAATTCAGTCCCCCTAAGAGGAGGGAATGGCAGGAGATCCTGAGATACTTGTTTCTGGACCTAGGAAGAGTCATGGTATGCGATCAATCTCATCCTTGAATGAGTAGTTTGTGCATGATGCGAGTAGGAAATGATATGCAAGACTCATGTTGTATAGATTATTTGTAAAGAAGAGTTAATGAAGCATGACAATAATCATCACAGACATGAAATTAATGCATCAGAAAAGATCCAAATATAGGTACTCACAGATTGGATTTCATCACAGGTCACCATCAATCCTACTCTATACAAATATGTACTTATTTGCTTTCTACCTTCAACTTATGAATGGATGACTATTATGCTCCCCACTCTCCCCCCAAGGGGGCTCAAATTCAGGTTCTGGGAACCATGAGCTCCTTTGTCGCTCACAGGCTGGTGTGCGCATCTGGACCCATTCACCAATTGGGCCTGCTAGGCCCCGAGTTCAGATCCCAGTCCTGCCAAAAGATTCATCTTCACGTCAGAAGCCAATGGTTGCATCTGTTTTCATTTCCTGTGCAAGTCTTGGGTCTCAGCAAGGATGGAGAATGCATGGGCCACCCTGTGGTCATGGGAATAAGTTGTTATCCATGTCAGCCCAGTTATACCTGTCATCATATACATAAGAAAATACACAGTACATCCACGAGTAGCATACAAAATAAACACAATAAGTACACTCAATGCACGATGCAGTCCACACACAGATGTGAATATACATCCCATATTTAAGTGATGCATTGAGCACTATTTTGGCCTCCCTGTGGCTCGATCTCAGTTCCTGGGAAGAGCCCATCTCCTTACTGGCTCAAAGTCTGGTGTGATCACGTGGACCAATTGGGCAGTTGGGCCTCCTAGGCCCCGAGTTCGAAGCCCAGCCCTGCCAAAAATTCACCCTGATGTGAGAAGCCAGTCATTGCACCTGTTTTCCTGTGCTGTGCAACTTCTGAGTCTCAGCCAGGATGGAGAATATATAGGAAACTGATGTCAGCTTATATTTCCATAATTCATTCATCTGCAATAACAATTTGCAAGACTGGAGATGTGAAGAACTTAGACATGATTTTATTCTTGTTCATTTGGAAGATTAATCTTTAGTCAACAGGAAAGTTTAAAAATCACTTAGAATTTATTCCTAACTACCAGTTTTTATAAATGGCTTTGTACAATGGTATGTGATTATTTTATTTTACAAAGGATAATTTTTTCTACTACCTATAAGTTTTGGAATGAGAAGAAAACTAAAATTTACTACTTAGAGGAATGTGATAGAAATAGAAGACAGATTTTATGTTCGTCACATCTCTCATCAGTACCCATATTCAAGACTTAAAGTCATATTTATTACTATGTTAGACAGATAGGGAAAATATATAATAAGGCAACACATGATAAGGCAACTATTAGTGACTTTTTAGAATGTACCTTCTTATGTGATGAAATTTACTTTATTAGCTAATATTTGGATTTGGAATATGGGAGGCTGATCTATTTAACACATTTCTGAAAGGCACCTACTGAACAACACAAATGGTGGGGGGTACTATTTCTACACTTTAATGAATGGTTGAACTTGTTTGGTATTAGTGCTGAATACGTAAATCAACTCTATTGTAACTTGCTCTCTACACTTGAAAACCTTTTAATGTCACTGTCATCTACTTGTCAAGTGTTATTTTGGTGAATATGATTTGAAAAAGTTTATTTGAAAAGGAATATACTTTCAGGAGATTAAATGTAGGTTATCATTGGTTTGAGAATGACAACATTTTTAAACTACAGAACCAAATTTTACTGAAGTACCAGTGTTTTGAAGCACTAAGGGTCTTCTCAATTAATGTTTTTCTAAATTATATTTGACCTCTAAATCAAGTTTTCCTAGTCTTGGTTGACCAATTATGGATCTATGATTCTAGAAATTATATTTTTGGCTGCACTGAAATCTTTCATTAATCATTAGGAGAGGGGTATTAAAAATAACCTTGTTCATTTGTGATTTTGTTCACTCATATGGGCTGGTCATCTGTAAATTGAAAGTTTGAATTACAGTACTTTCATTCAAATTTTGTGATCTCATCTTTCATTTTAACTTGCCTTGCATTTCACAATTGATTACTGCTAATTCTTGTAAAGAATTGGGGCCCTGAAATATTATAGGAAATGAGAAATTGAGATGAGTCTTCAATTATTTTCTGTTGATATGTTGCATGGGCCTATGTGAGAAGTCATGCCCTTGTTATCTGATGACGCAGATAACTGGGACCTGGTATCCTAGGACCCGTGGGTCCTGCAGAAAAATAATAGCTTTTAGACATCATATCAGCAAAATTTGGGTATAATCAGTAAGAATGCTTCAGAAATATGGAGAAAAACACTTTGCGACCAGCGGGTTAAAACAATAAACAGAGCATCAGAATAAAATCCCTTATATATTAGCAGAAAACAATACTGTTATTTTACCATGTGAATTCAGAAGACCATGAACACTTAGAAGGTATCACAAGTTTATACCGAAGATATTGCATTAATACTTTTTATATTCTAATATATATTCTAAACCTAATTATTTATATTCCAATTTATTTATGGGAATAAATGTCAATATATTTGTCAAATTATCAATTCTAGTAAGATTCACTTTATGAAATTTAAAATCAGCACATATAAATATATAAGTATATATAATATAAAAATTGTTTTGCATTGTTGGGTTGTGTTTAGGGAATCAAAGGCAACTCTGTTTTAAAGTATTATTCCATTACCTCTACCTCAGTTTCTGGTAGAGTTAGACTTAAAGCTTTACCATTTGTAGATTTATGGCCTAGAGGCAAGAGGAAACACTGTGATTAAAACATTACCAAATTAAGGCCTAATATCGAGGAGAAACATGTGGACTTATCCAGGAGCTATGGAAATATTTGGTGATAGAATGTCAGAAGTGTAAGTTCCTGCTTGGTTGGATGATAGACAGGCCAGGACAATAGGTAATCATGCATATGAACAATTTTTTTCACTTTCTTGGCTTTAGCTACTTTTGAAATGATAAGTATAATTAACAATTATGTTTTGATAAAATACCTTCCATTCTGAACAATTCTGTCTGAACTGTTCATCTCTCTATGATCCCTTGTAACTAAGATTAGCTTTGTTCCAGTAAGACAATCTATGCTATCAGGGTAAGATATTCTGGTTGGTCTGTTCCTACATGGAAGAAGGGTAAAGGTTTAGGTAGATATTTGTCCCAGCAAGACCTCATTTGGGAAATTTTAAGCTGCAGAAAGTTAGAAGTAGCTCTTAAGCAAGGCTTACTTTGAGTCCATTAGCTCCACAAAGCTAACTCAGTTGGTATATAAGTACTTGAAAAGCCACCACCTTTGGACTTATCTGTAAAGGTTTCAAAGTATGATCAAATTTAAAATGAAAATGACATTTTATGTCATTTAATGACATAGTCATTGACAAAAAAATTGTAAATGTGAGAAATCGAACAAACTATATAAGTTTTTTCCAGTATACACAGATTTTTAGAGAAATGAGATCAATAGCATTTTTAGGAACAATAAGGGTTCCTTGTTACAAAAAGGCAACTATGGATACATGCCTTTATAAAGATTATATCATTACGTACTTAAATTTAGAGTATACTACATGCTTCAGCAGCAGGTCTACCCAAATTACAACAATACAGAGATTAACATGGCAATTGCACAAGGATGATATGAAAATTTGTGAAGTATTCCATATTTTTCATTCTTCTGATGCAAGAAATGAAAAAAAGTTATTAAAAAGTTGATTACAAAAATACAAGTGTAACATACATGTAATTCATAGAATTAAAGGTTAGTTTGACATCAGTGTATTAAATTTTCACCTTAGAAAGGTAACCTTTACAAAACTTGAAATTAGATAACATTGCCATTTTATCCCAAAGAAATAAAATAAGAACCTAGTGAAAAAAGGAATCTTAAATTCCTTCTATATGGAATGCAATCTGAAAGGTCACATTTATTAATGAATCTATACATGATATAACAATGTAGAATTCAAAGTATTATATCTAGGATGAATGAAATAGATTATGGACATTATACAAACATAGATATACTTTTTTCAGAAATGCACTCGGAACATCTTTAGTTTCTATACTATTCATTCCAACAGATAAGTTAAAATTATTTCTGATTAAAAAAATCACAAACTCTGCAGGAATCATTATAGATGTATACAAACAGCTCTTGAATACATTTTGATATCAAAGTCATGCAATTCACTTGGAAGAATACCATGGAATACATGAATTTTTATAGTAAGATATTGCTGATGCTTTGTATTGTGAAAAAACAATTTGTAGGGACACAAAAGATAGACTGGCATTTTTGAAATTTAAGAAACTTAACCAAACCATAACGACTTAGGAGAACAATTTGTACAGCCTTTTACAACTTCAAAGAGGTAGTGATACATACTTATCCTTTTGGCAATATCAAATGCAGTTTCTTCCAAGTTGTTCTCCAGACCTTGTTTGATATAATGGTTCAACAGAAGGAGATACAGAGTATCTTTGCTATTTCTATTCCCAGCAGCAAGATGCAAGGGGGTCAAGGGCCCTTTAGTTTGGGGATTGGTATCTGCATCATGATGAAATAATAAAGAAGCCACTCTGGTATTATTCCACATATAAGCACTGTGCAGGGGTGTCCAGCCATTCAGAGTTATTGCATGAATATCTGCCTTGAGCTACCAACTCATGGACAATGTCTAAGTGTCCACTCTAGGCTTACCGATGAAGAGGGGTATACTCATCCTCATCCCTAGTATTCATCTGGGTGGCCTTTTTGGAAAGTAGTCTCCGCACCATAGTAAGCCGATAAATTTTGGCATCCCAAAGAAGAAATTTGCTTGGATCCTACTCCATTTTTTTCTTGCAATTCATACCATTCCTCACTATTTCATCTTGTTCCTTGTCTTCATCAGAATTGCCTAACCAGACACTTTGAGTGCCAGTGGGAATGCGATGTCCATGTATTTCCCCAATAGTTCACATTGGTTGAACTAGTCAGAAAAAACTGGTGAATTTTTTGCATATGTATTTTCACCATGATTTATTTTCTCTTTTTCCATTTTTACTATTCTAAATTATTCTAACTGGAGAGTAGTGAATTGATAGAGAGCAGAGGAAAGATTTTCCTCAGTATTCAAAGGCACAGAGTGAAAATGAGGACCAGTGGTGTCTTCATGTGCAGCTTATTCTAGGAATGAGAAAATAGGAAACAATGCCTTCTATGTAAATGATTTGGGAAATACCATGTTATAGTGTAAGAGAACTCACTATTCAACATATGGTCTTTAAGAGCTTTCTAGTAGCTTTCTAATGTTGGTATTCAACATTATAAAAAATGTATAATGCAGTAGTAAAATAGAAGTCCTTTGTTTGACTACCTAAATTCTTGTTTTTTAAAGACACTTGTTTTCATATAAAAATAGGCCTATCTATTGTCTGCAGGTGATTTTGATGATTGAAGATGCTTAATGAGAAGTCAAAATGTATTAGTAGTCCTTTGCTGCCAATTAAATTTCACTTTTTCTTCTTGGAGAATATAATGATCAAAGCAATAGTTCAGAATCAGCAAGCAATAGTTCGGAATCATGCTTCAAGCGCAAGTGAATCACCAGTAAGTAATCCTCGATTCCATTTTCCACAAAGTTTTGTCACAGATACATTCTGCCTGCCTTCTCTAGCTGCTTTCCTAGCCTGGACCTGTTCCGTCATTGTACAGGAAAAGTGTGATTCAACTGATTTCAGTCAGATCTGTTAGTAGAATTATCAAGTATTTAGATTCTTTTTTTTTTTAATTATTTGTGGGGCCTGACCTCTGGGCCTGGGCACTGTCCTTGAGCTCTTCAAATCAAGGCAAGCGCTGTACCACTTGAACCACAGCACCCCTTCTGGATTTTTCTGTTTATGTAGTGCTGTTTTGGGAAATGGCAGAGCAGAAAGTGAAATGATGCAATCAAAAATATAAAAGCAAAATAAATTAGGATAATTATGGAGCAATCATGAAAGAGAGAGAGGAAAAGAGACACAGATGTGCAATGACCTAGCTAGCCACAAAATCCATGCTTCTAATCAATTACAGAGCAAACAATTTTTTATTTTTTAAAAGAGATGGAAATAGAATTTATGTATTTACTTGAAATCAGTAAATACATTTTTAGTCGCCCACATAAAGAGACATAGCTTTGACCAAATTACAGACAAGAATCTTAATCCTTGGGCTGGGAAGGTGGCTCAGTGTAGAGTGCTTGCCTTGCAGCTTACTACAGTGCAGACACTACTTTCCAAAGAGGCCACTCATATGAATACTAGGGATGAGGATGAGTATACCCCTCTTCATCGGGAAGCCTAGAGTGGACACCTAGACCTTGTCCATGAGTTGGTATCTCAAGGCAGATATTCATCCAATAACTGTGAATGGCTGGACACCCCTGAACAGTGCTTATATGTGGAACATATTGCAACACACACACACACACACACACACACACACACACACACACACACACACACACATACACACACCCCATCAGATTTCTTCTTAAATATTTTTTGTGTATGGTCTTAAGAAGAAATTTACATTACTAACTTGAATTTCTGACAGGACAATATCATCACTGTACATCTTGCTTCTGTGTTTTCAGTTTTAAATTACTATATAAGTATGTGCATTACATAAGTATAGGAAAAAGTAGGAGCCACAGGGGTGGCTCAGGTCTTTAATCCTACCTAATCAGAAAGACGAAATCTGATGATTGTGCTTTGAAACCAGACCAAGAAAAAAAAGTCCATTAGATTATGAATTGAAAGTAACCACAGAAGCTTGAAATGGAGTTGTATTATAAGCAGTAAAATGCTAGCCTTGAGAAAACTAAAACAAAATAAATAACAAATTCTGAGACAGAGCCAGGCCCTGAGTTCAAGCTCTAGTATTAGCACCAAACTAATGAATGAGTGAATGAACTAAAAATAAATTAAATGGTCACATGTGGAGAGACAGGTAAAATGTAACAACCATGGTGACTGGATTATGTATTATTTTGTAAAAAGGCAAATTATTATTTTTCCTAATCACTAATATTTTACTTGAACATTTTTGTACAATAAACCCCGAATTTGACATGCATGTATATGTGTGTGTACATGTGCGCACATGTGTATGTATGTGTGTGTGTGTGTGTGTGTTCGTTTGCAATGTTGCTTGCCAATGAGGACAGAGTGAGGCTGAAAAGAGCTGTGTTGCAATGTTGTTATTTATCAGTGTTCCATCCTGTCATTTCAGTGGAACCACCCTTCTTTACATTTTATTTGTCAAATAATAATATCATCATAATCAAAGTATTTACAACATTAAGTTAGATAAAAGAGATCACTTTCAGCTCTTTGTATATGTTAGGCAATAAGATACACATATATTTGGGTAGTAAGTTATTGCTGTAAGATGACTGTCAGTACAAAATATGTATTTGACCTCTTAAATTGGTTATACTTTTAAGATATACTCATGGAGTGAGTTTGACTGACTTGACCAAACAGGTATTACTCTCTGGTTATTCCTGTGAAACTCAAGGTGGATAAACTCTTTCCGGATTTCTGTTGAAAATAACTTTCTTTGTAAGATCATATCTATTCACACTAAGATAATAAATCCCGTATTTTTTAGGTTTGAATATCCCATCATATTGACTGAAAATCAGTATTGTGGATATGTTTGTTAGATACACATTGCAAACAAAAAAGCATGTGTCACCTCCAGATTGTGGATGCATTTGAAGTTGTATTTTACATACAAAGGTTTCTTCATTAATAGTTCTTTTGTGGGAGTAACTATCACAACTTTAACAATTAAGGCTTTTTGAATATCTTTTCCAATAGAAATAACATTCCAGAGCGAGTCTTTCAATTTCTGAAAACCCGTTGAATATTTTAGTGTTATTTCAGTTCATTGACTACACAGCTAAAGACATTTCTGAAATAAGCATTGTTAAAATCTGAAAATGTAAGTGGGGATATAGGTTTTTTTATGCATCATTTTATGAAAAGACAGTTCTTATGAAACTAAAAGATATAGAATAAAAGAATGGAAGTGAATTGGGTGAGCTAATTATTAGTATAACTTTGTTTTCTATTAGCGTAGTCCTTTGAATGTACATGATGAATTTAAATTATGTCCTTTGTGACACTATGATTAAGCTATTTTTAGAATCTTTGTAGTTATAAGAGTGAATTTGTAGTGTAAATAAATGTCTTTGGAAATGATTAGGATTAATCTTGTGTTTTGTTTCCTACTCCCAAGAAAATGAGTTATTTTCAACTGTTAAGAGTTTACAATTGAATCTTCAGCATCATGAGAAATTTTGAACAAATATAGTAGTATTTATGTCTTTTTTGGGGGAGGAGGGGGTCTGGTAGTGGGGCCTGAACTCTGGGCCTGGGCGCTGTCCCTCAGCTCTTCAGCTTAAGGATAGTGCTCTCGACTTGAGCCACAGCGCCACTTGCGGCTTTTTTCTTTTTGCTTATGTGGTGCTGAGGAATCAAACCCAGGGATTCACGCATGCAAGGCAAGCGCTCTACCACTGAGGCACCTTCCCAGCCCTTTATGTCTTTTAAAACCAATTGTATTCACAAGTTGGAGAGGCTTTAATTCATACTTAGGTCTTGTTGTCTATGATTTTTATCCTCTCATTCCTAACATTAATGATTGGTCAGACTGCATTTTTGGGTACATGAAAGGTAAAATATTTATCTAGAGTCAAAGGTGATTTTTATATGTCTTATTTTAATAGCATTTTAAAGTAGTACCTTTCTCTCAAAATGTTGGGTATAAAAAGCAATTAAAATACTTCTAATGGTAAACAACTTAATTGAGCTACAATGTGGAAATGATTGGTCCATAAGACCTGCTGTCTGTTTCCATCAGGAATTGGGGAGGTCATTCTTTCAGTAAGACAGTGTTAAACAAAGATAGGGTCCCCAGGCAGTCAGTGTTGAGTGAAGGGATAGAATATGATTTCTGCTATTTTTACCTAGAAACCAAGAATGTTATACTTTAGCAATTCTTCTCACCAGGGAGGTATTCATTGATTATGAACTTTGAGTATTCATATTACAGTTCCCTATTTTCTAACAAAGATAAAGTGAAATATTATGAGTGTACACAATAATTCTGGGAAATTTTCCTAGAATTAGTAGACTAAGTGCTGGTATTTTAGTCATAAAATAGAATGAGGTTAATTGATACAGTGGGAGATGAACCTCAGGCTAACACTTACCATGTGTGCAATGTTGTACTAGTAATTCCAACTCTGAGGACTTCAATATCATCGTCTGAGAATTAAAAATGTAAGTAGTTCCACTTTATGGAATTATTGTGAGGATTAAATTAGATACCATAGGTAAAGTACTTGGAAAAACAATCAATTAGCATTTGGCAAATTCTACCTGTTATTTTATCATGTGGTTAATTCTAACATCTTTTACTGTGATTTTTTTTTGTGTTTCTTTATGATGTGCAATGTGATGGTTTTCCCAAACTGATTCTCACAATTCACATTCCATTCAACAAAAAGAAA
Organism: Dipodomys spectabilis; assembly: GCF_019054845.1. Classification (NCBI taxonomy): domain Eukaryota; kingdom Metazoa; phylum Chordata; class Mammalia; order Rodentia; family Heteromyidae; genus Dipodomys; species Dipodomys spectabilis. The sequence continues at coordinate 177,496 of NW_024870793.1, forward strand.
TGTGTAACAATTCCGTTTGTTTTGCTCCTTATTAACTTTTGTTTCCATTTTATTTTATAATGAAATATTATTTCATAAATCTACTGCAGATGCAAAAATATGTTAATATATTTCTAGCTGTATGTATTGTTCTATACATATACACATATAATACACAGGTTACAATGATTATTTATAACTTCTGTAACTATACAATTTACTAAATTATTAAAAACATCGACGGCTCATGCCTGGAATCCTGGTGATTCAGGAGGCTGAGATCTGACTATCATGGTTTGAAGCCATTCTGGGCAGAAATGTCCATGAGCCTCTTATCTCCAAACAACCAACAGAAATTCAGAATTGGAACTGTGGATCAAAGTATTAGAGTGGTAGCCTTGAGAGAAAAAGCTCATGGACATCACCCAGGCTCTTAGTTCAAGAACTACAATCTACCCCCCAAAAAATCTATTTAATTTACACCTGTGTAAGTAGAGTATTTCCATCACCCAAATGCACATCCATGCTCATTTGCAAGGTAACTCTGTTTTACCTAAAGTACCACTAAACATTATCACTAAAGGTCCATTGGAATGTGGTTTCATTCTATCTCTCTAATGGATTTTCCCCACTCAAATACTCAAGTGTTACAATTGTTCTAATTATTAAAATCATAGCTTTTTTCTTTAATAACCCTAAATTAGAGTTTGAATTGAGTGTTTTGTTCCCCTTAAATAGGTATTCTTACCACTTTGTCATGCCCCCAGCCCTAAGTAATCCTGATTATTTTTCAGCTAGAAAATGGCTTCCTACTTGTGTATGAACTTGGCCTCAGTCCACTTGATGTTATTCTACCTGGAATTTAGAATAACAGGTGCATGGCATTGTGTACAGAACTTTCTGTTCCGTCTGGGCTTTTGCCACTATCCTCACAACATTGCACTCCTATGTAGTCACGAATTTCATAAGCTTGTCATACCTGATTTTTTTTCTAAATCTTTCATTTCCTGCAGGTTCTTGAGTAATGAATTAATTTGTGTTTTCTTGGGTTGTTTATTTCATTTGAATCTATGTGTTGAGTTGTTCCTCACTTTTCCTTTTGTGTCTTTCCCTCAAGTTCTTACCTAAAGTGCTGAGAAACCAGTTCTTCTTTCTCAAGATAGTCAGGGTGAACATTATTTATTCCAAAGCAATTTCAGTATCTATGAATGGTATACACATGCTAACCGCTGAGAAGGGTGTTTTTATTTTCATGGCAGTCTTTGGCATACATAGACAGATCATGAAATATATGAAGAAAATAAAACTACAGATGAATGCCAAGAGGAGAATAAGCTATTATTAATTGTTTGACAGAGGTTTCTCTTCTAGTGAAAGAAATATATTGCTTGATGCAGGATTTCACAAAATCATATTGCTAGGAGGAACCTAAAAAATCATCTAATACTATAGACTTGAAAGTGATGAATTGACTTCCTGAATAATTTACTTTTGTGTCAAATAGAAGCAGGCTTCCAAAAAGAGAGTGGATTTTAGAGAAACATGATGAATTTTATGTAAATATGTCCTTAGCTGATTTTGTTAATTTGTGAACTAATACAGGGAAATAAAGTACAGCAAGATAAAAAAATATAAACTTCACACTGAAATACTCATTTGTGTTTTTGTATGTGTGCATGCATGTGCGAGTACACACACGCACATGTGCATGTGTTGCAGAGCTTCTTCAAGGCAAAGGACATAGCTAGCAAGATCGATAGAAAGCCCACGGATTGGGAGATGATCTTCATTAGCCATATATTGGACAAGGGTCTCATCTAAAATATACCTGGAACTCAAAAAATTAAATCCCCCAACAACAAATCCTCAGAGAAACAACTGCCCAATAAATAAGTGGGCTAAAGACTTAAAGGGAAACTCTGAAGAGGAAAGAAGGATGGGTGATAGACATATGAAGAAATGCTCAACCTCTCTAGCTATAAAAGAAATGCAAGTCAACCCAACATTGAGATACCACCTCAGCCCAGTTAGAATGGCTATAATCAAGAATTCTAATAACAACAGATACTGGAGGACATGGGGACAGAAGGAAATCTCAGTGCATTGTTAGTGGGAGTGTAAACTTGTTCAACCACTTTGGAAAGTAGTATGGAGGTTCCTCAAAAGACTCCACATAGAGCTCCCCTATTTCCCAGCAATCCCACTTTTGGTCATTTACCCAAATTATCACAAACAAGACCATACTAAAGTTTCCAGCACAACTATGTTTATGGAAACATTATTTATAATAGGTAAGATATGGAACCAACCCAGATGCCTCTCATTAGATGAATGGATCTAGAAAATGTGGTAGATATACACAATGAAATTCTATGCCTGTATCAGAAAGAACAACATTGCCCCATTTGTTAGGAAATGGAAAGACTTGGAAAAAATTAAGTGAAGTAAGCCAGGCCCAAAAATATAGGTCCCATGGTTTCCCTTATTTGCAAAAACTAGTATATTTTTGAGACAAGCAGAAAAGGTAAGATAAGTTCATGTTAGGTGAAATGAACCCCAAGATAATTATTGAAATGTTTTGTTTTTTCTTTCTTGCAATTGTTTCTAACATATTTGTAAGATTATTTCTTTGTTGCTTTGTATGTCCCTACCCCATGGTATAAACCCCTACTTCCATTTTATTTGATATTGTTATAATTTGTGGAGGGAATGGGCAAAACCCAACCTTTAAATACGGATACGTCGGACCCATTGCAACAATGAGCTATACAAGTCATTATGTCCAATAAGGAACTTTACAACTTTTTCTGTTGGGGGGGTGGAGAGGGGAGATGGGAAGGGATGAGAAGTGGAAACAGGAGGAGGCAACAATGCTTGGTAAGAAATGTACTCATTACCTTACCCATATAATTGAAACCCCTCTGTACGGTATTTTGAAAAAAAAATTTTAAGTTTGTCAGAATAATGTCAAAAATTTTTGACAGAATAATCATTAGTGTCTCGCCTAGAATCTAGATATGGTTAGTAACTCTAGAGGATTTTCTCATGCTTTCAAAATTTTCGTAAACATATACAATAGAAGTCAAATGAGGTGGTTTATACCTATAATCCTAGCTACTCTGAAAATAGAAATGTCGATAGTTGCATTTCAAGGTCAAGTTGGAAAACATAAAAGAGACCTCCAGCTCAATCAATAAAAGCTAGGTGTGCCAATGAGTGGCTGTCATGCTACCTATGTTGAACATAAACTAGGAAATTCACTATCCAGGTAGCTTAGGAATAAACAAATACAAGATTCTATCTCAAAAATAATCAAAGAAAAATTACTGGATGTGACATGGTTCAAGTGGTCAGAGGCCTGCCTGGCAAATGCAAGGCTCTGAATTTGAATCCAAGTATTTACCTCAAAAAATTAAAAGTAAACAATATGAATTATTTCTCTAAATCACTTCTCAGTGCAATTATTGTATGTATTCTTCAAATAATCTGGTAGTGAAGGCAGAGAATTGATTAAACCAGATCAATATAATAGGTGAAATGAACCCCAAGTTAAGAATTGAAATGTATTTTTTTCTTTCTTGCAATTGTTTCTAACATATTTATCAGATTATTTCTTTGTACTGGGAACACCTAGTTTCTTCATGGCTCACTCTTCATGGTGTGCTCATGTGGAACTATTCACCAATTAGGCCTTCTAGGCCCCGAGTTCAGATCCCAGCCCTGCCAAAAGATTCATCTTGATGTCAGAAGCAAATTGTTGCCCCTGTTTTCCTTTCCTGTGCAACTCCTGGGTCTCAGCTAGGATGGAGAATGCATGGGCCACCCTGTGGTCATGGGAATAAGTTGTTATACATGTCAGCTGCGTTATACCTGTCATCATATACTCAAAAAATACACAATACATCCATGAATACCATACAAAACAAAGACAAGAACTACACTTAATATACGATGCAGTATACACACGGATGTGAATATACATCCCATGTTTCAATGATGCATTGAGGACTATTTTGGCCTCTCTGGGACTCAATCTCAGTTACTGGTAACAGCCCAGCTCCTTCTTGGCTCACAGTCAGGTGTGTTCTCGTGGACCCATTGGGAATTTGGGCCTCCTAGGCCTTGAGTTCGAATCCCAGCACTGCCAAAAATTCACCTAGATGTGAGAAGCCAGTCGTTGCACCTGTTTTCATGTGCTGTGCAAATTATGGTTCTCAGCTAGGATAGAGAAGGTATAAGCAACTCTATACTCATGGGAATAGGTTGTCTTCCAGATCACCACAGTGATATCTGTCAACCTATACTCAAGAAAATACACAATACTTTTCATCATAGAGGTCCTTCACTACTTTGATTAAGTTAATTCCTAGGTATTTTATTTTTTGTGGGGTTATTACAAATGGAGTTGCTTTCCTAATTTCATCCACACTTTTCTCATTGTTGGCATACAGAAAAGTCATTGATTTTGTGGGGTTAATTTTTTACCCTGCTACTTTGTCAAAGTTTTGAAACAGCTTGAGTAATTTGGGAGTGGAGTCTATGGGATTATTTAAATACAAGATCATGTCATCTGCAAAGCGGGAGAGTTTTATTTCTTTTTCCCTATTTGGATCCCCTTTATGTATGCATCTTGTCTTATTGCTGTAGCTAAGCATTCTAATACTAGATTGAAGAGAAGTGAAAGCTTTAAAAACTTGAAAAAGGATATCAAAACAGAACTTAGAAAATGGCAAAACCTTCCATGCTCCTGGATTGGAAAGATTAACATCGCGAAAATGGCAATACTTCCCAAAGCTATCTACAAATTTCATGCAATACCTCTCAAAATTCCAACCTCATTCTTCAAGGAAATAGAAGAGGCAATCCAAAAATTCATATGGAACAATAAAAGACCCCGAATAGCACAAACAATCCTCAACGCAAAGAACACTGCTGGAGGAATATCAATACCAAATTTCAAACTCTACTATAAAGCCATAGTAATCAAAACAGCTTGGTACTGGCACAAGAACAGACCTCAGGACCAATGGAATAGAATTGAAAACCCAGAAATGAACCTACAGACCTATAGCCATCTAATGATAAGGGAGCTAAAAAAATAGAATGGAAGGAAGACAGCCTATTCAGTAAATGGTGCTGTCAAATTGGTTAACTACTTGTAGAAAACTAAAACTAGATCGTTAAATATCACCTTGCACTAGAATCAACTCCAAATGGATCAAAGACCTCAGAGTCAAAGCAGATACTCTGGAAACATTACAGGAGAAACCCTAGGTCTCCTTGGTGCAGGCCGAAAATTTCTTAATAGAGACCCAGAAACACAACAAATCAAAGAAAAGTTGAACAAATGGGATTGCATGAAGTTGCAGAGCTTCTGCATGGCAAAGGACATAGCTAGCAAGATCAATAGAAAGCCCACAGATTGAGAGAAGATCTTCACTAGCCATACAACGGACAAGGGTCTCATATCTGAAATATACTTCTAATTCAAAAAATTAAATCCTCCAACAAGAAATCCTCAAAGAAAGAACTGCCCAATAAATAAGTGGGCTAAAGACTTAAAGAGAAACTTCTCTGAAGAAGAAAGAAGGATGGCCAATAGACACATGAAGAAATGCTCAACCTCCCTAGCCATAAAATAAATGCAAATCAAAACAACATTGAGATACCAGCTCACCCCAGTTAGAATGGCAAAAATCAAGAACTCTAATAACAACAGATTCTGGAGGGGATGTGGACAGAAGGGAATCTTACTTCATTGTTGGTGGGAGTGTAAACTTGTTCAAACCCGTTAGAAAGCAGTATGGAGGTTTCTCAAAAGACTCCACATAGAGCTCCCATATGACCCAGCAATCCCACTTTTGGGCATTTACCCAAATGTTTACAAACAAGACCACACTAAAGCTTCCAGCACAACTATGTTTATTGCAGCATTATTTACCATAGCTAAGATATGGAACCAACCCAGATGCCCCTCAGTAGATGAATGGATCAAGAAAATGTGGTATATATACACAATGGAATTCTATGCCTCCATCAGAAAGAATGACATTGCCCAATTTGTTAGGAAATGGAAAGACTTGGAAAAAATTATTTTAAGTGAAGTAAGCCAAGTCCAAAGAAACATAGATCCCATAGTTTCGCTTATTTGCAATATGTAGTATATGTCTGAGTCAAGCAGAAAATGTCAGATAAGGTGATGTTAGAGAAATGAACCCTAAGATATGTATTCAAATGTTTTTTTCTTTCATGCAATTGTTTCTAATTCATTTATAATATTATTTCTTTGTTGCTTTGTATGTCCTTCCCCTACAGTATAAACCCTGCTTTCACTGTATTTGCTGTCAGTACAATTTTTGGAGGAGAAGGGGAAAAACAAGTCGTTTAAGGATAACTGTGGACCCGTTACAATAATGAGAAGTACAAGTTTTCATGTAGAAAACGAACTTTACAACTTTGGTGTGTGGGTGGGGAGGATAGGGTCGGGGAGGGGGGAGGCTGGGAAGACATGTGAAGGGTAGACAAAGGAGGAGGCTGCAATGCTTGATAAGAAATGTACTCATTATCTTGTCCATTTAATTGTAACCCCTCTGTACAGTATGTTCACAATAAAAAATAAAAATTAAAAAAAAAGAAAATACACAATACATCAATGAATAAGACACAATATAAAGAGAATGACTACACCAAATGCAAGATGTCGCCCACCCATATTTGGAAATATATATCCTTTGTTTAATTATGAATTTATGACTATACTGGCCCCCACCAGGACTCCATCTCAGGTCCCAGAAATGGCTTAACTCCTTAGTGGCTCATAGGCTGGTGTGCTCACCATGATCCATTCACCAATTGGGCCTGCTAGGCCTTGAGTTCAAATTCCAGCACTGCCAAAGATTCATTCTGATGTGAAAAGCCTAGGGTTCCACACGTTTTCCTGTTCTGTGAATGTCCTGGGTCTCATTGAGGATGGAAAATGCTATATAAGCAACTCAATAGCCATGGGAATAGGTTGTCATCCATGTAAGCACAGTTATATCTGTCAACATATTCAATAAAATGCACAATACATCCATGAATAAGATAAATAAAAAATTAATAAAAAGTATAAATACACTGAATGCAAGATGCATAACACACCTGTAGGTAAAGAGAGATCCTATGTTTAAAAAAGGTGGGCTTGCTATTTTGTTCAGTGCTGGGGCTTCAAATCAGGTCCTGGACCAGGCCTGACATTCTAGTCTTCAAGGATGGTGGGCTTCCCCTTCCTCCTCAGTGCAACAGTGCTATCCAAACCTGAGCTTAAATCCCAGCATTCACAAAAGATTCATCCTGTTGTCAGAAGCCAGTTGTTGTAAACGTTTTCCTCTCCTGTGTAAGTCCTGAGTCTCAACTAGGAAGGGGAATTCCTAGGCAGCCCTATAACCATAGGAACAGGTTGTCATCCATGTCAGCACAGTTAAACCTGTCACCTTACTTAGTCAAATACAAAATACCTCCATGAAGTAGAGACAAAATAAGGAGAAGTTCACCGAACTTCTACAAGATGCTGTACACACATGTTTGTCAATATAGATCGTATGTTTAAAGTATGAATTTATGACTATAGTGGACCACCCTGGTGATCAATGTCAGATCCTGGGAATGGCCTAGCTCATTAGTTGCTCACAGGTTAGTGTGTTCACCTTGACTTATTGGCCAGTTGGCCCTACTAGGCCCTGAGTTAAGATCCCAGCACTACCAACAAGTGAATCGTGGAGTAAGAAGCCAAGTGTGAAACTTGGTTTCCTTTTCTCTGAATATCCTTGGTGATCCTGAGAATCCTGGCATGATGGAGAACATTTCTATAAATCTAGATGCTCTGTGAAAGGATGTCATCAATGTAATACATGGAAGGGGTTTCATCATAGTACAATCAATGGTAAAGAAATTAATAAACAAAAAATACAAGAACAACCACACCAAACATGTATGGACTGAACATCTATAGGTAAGTATCAATCCTATCTTTACAATGTGTATAAATAGTATGTTTCCGGGGCTGTTGCTTGAATTCAGGACTAGTGAACAGGCCTGACTTTCTTATCTTCATCCCCATTGCTGTAGGTTTACCCAGATCCTGAGTTCAAATCCAAAGCCTGGAAGAATAAACAGCGTGAATTGCAAGCCAGGGAGCTAATTTTTTTTAATTTTACTTTTCTCAATACGGTGCTTGAACTCAGGTCGTGGCAACTCTGCCTCAGCTTTGATCACCCTAGGCTGGGGTACAGCCACTAGATCTGCAGCTCCTCCTGGGACCCTAGACCCCCAGGCCTTGCAGGGAAAGCAATGCACAGAAAAAATATGGCCATTTTATATTTTCTTCCTTTGTATGGTGACCCTCATTGGTCTGAGTGACACTGTTGCAAAGGGTACTTCAACTTGCATTGCTGAAGGCTGCCAGACTATCAGGATTAACAATGGAATGTTGTCAATGTCATGGTTGAATGAATTGATCATGGAAGATGCTCTATAAAATTAAATTAAAATTTCAGGAGGCTGATTGATTTGATTTAATATTTATGAAGCATTGAAAGAATATAATTACTTAAAGGAACGCAATAATTTCAGGACACTGATTTCATTAATAGTTTACGGATGAAAACAATTTATTAATTACATTGAGGCAGAATTAATACCCAGGAATTGGTAAGAATGTAGTCTATATAAGTGAATAATGTATAGACATCTTTGACACTCTATAAAGATATATATTTATTAGCGTACTGCCATCTGCATGTCAATCTTTTCTTATTTTGGTAACCCCTGGGGCTTGACCTGAGGTCCTGGGTCAGCTCAATTTGCCACAGGATGGCATGCTAACACTCACCCATTCATGAATTGGGCCTTGTAGCCTTGTAGGCCTTGAATTCAGATGCCAGCATTACCAAAAATGAATCGTGGAGTAAGAAGATAATGGTGACACATGTTTTCCTTTTCTGTGAAAGTCCTGGGTGTCAGGGATGAAGACCTATATCCTGTATAATCAATGTAATCAATGTTTTATGTTCCATAATAGTAAATAAAATAAATGGTCAATACGTGAATAAAACAAAAAAAATAACTACTGAATGCAATATGGAGTCAACTTATGTATATAAATATAAATCGTATATGTAAATTGTACATGAACAGGATGTTTTCTAGTGGTGGGGATCTGATTTAGGCATGAGGAACAGACCTGAATTTCTTGACTTCAAGGAGGCCAGCTTCCCATTCCCACACAGTGCAACAGAGTTACCAAGACCATGAGTTTCAATCCCAGTCCTGGCAGAAAAATGGCACCTATGCAGTATGTGAGGCCCAATTCTTATGTATTTTATTATGCCTAAATTTTATGAATGTGATTGTTTAAATGTTTAATAAAGAATTAACTAAAATCGGTCAGTATCCTATAATATAATTGTGTATAATTTTATCCTAGAATCATTCAAGAACTGCCCTTTCAATCATGACATACATCACATTCCATTGGTATTCATATGGATAGGATGAGTTCCTTAGGATCTCCTGCCATTTGGAGGTGGCAGGACCAGGATTCCAACTGTGGGCTCCAACTCCCACCACTTCAACTTGGGGACAGGGTACTCACCGTTCTGTCCAAGAATATCAGCAAGACCAATGATTAGGCAGGCACCAGTGGCTCTCAGCAGTCCTCCTTGATACTTACAAGGCTGTGATGGGAGGATCATGGTCAAAGTCATCCTAGGCAGGAAAGTCCTTGAGACCTCTCTCCAACTTCAGTTCCAACAAAGCCAGAAGCCCAGGGCTCCAGTGTGGAAGGCGAGCCTTGAGCAAAAGCAGCTCACAGACTGTTCCCAGATCCTGAGTTCAAGGTCCAGGTCTGGTAACAAACAGACATACACAATAATCTGTGCAGCCATCCAGCTAAAGAAGGTCATCCTCTTTTCTCCAACTAAATTGGTCCCTGGGAAAAGGGCTGGGGGAGCTGCTGTCTTCTTGACTCCACCCATGCTGCTTGCATCACAGAATTCTAGACACACCCCCATTATTTCATGGTTCTTTCTAACCAATGGGATACAAGAATGGTGGCCACGCCCACATTCCATGCTGCCCAGTAGCACCTGGATTCCCTCTGTTAGTTTCCAATACTACCAGCAATTGAGGAAGGTAGAGGTGGCTGAGTGGTGAGGAAGAGACTCAAGCGACTTTGGAGTATAGTAAGAAATGGAGATGCCAGCCCACACCCCGGCTCCCTCCCCCCTTCCCAAGGTGCAGGATTTCAAACCTCAGGTAATGGTGCACTGCCAGCCCACCTAAAGCCCTGACCTGGTCTCTGGCCCTGGTTCTCTGCTCTTGGCCCATCTGTTTCCGGGGTCAGACACTCCTCTGGGGGCACCATGACCCCCTGCTTATTTCCTCACCCTGGCTCTGAAGAGCCACCTTTCTGTCTTGGGCATTTCTGAAACAGAGACTCAATATATGCTCTGGTTGGTCTGGATTGAGGTCCTCCTATCTGGGACAGGTATGCTCCACCAGGCTTGGTCCTCTGTAGTTGGGATGGTAGACCTGTAGCACCATGCTCAGTCATTGATTTAGATGGATTATCCCAAACTTTTAGTCCACAGCAGCCGATTCTTGACCACAGGTGAAGCTCTGGGTAGGGCTACAACCATCAGACCTCATTCTCCTCACAGGACAGTTTTGAGGAAACAAGGGATTTATACAGAGGGAATCTCTTGAGCATGGCTTGGCATGGAGGGAGTGGCCTTTAGAGAAGGTTCTCGGCAATTCTGTGAGCAAATGACAGGAAGATACCAGCAAAGGGCTCAGGTGGGGTCAGTTATTAATCATGCAACAGGTGGGGATTTTGAAACAAAACATGGCTCTCTTTCATCATTACCCTATCCCCATGAGGAAGGGGATCCTTCACTGTGTTGAGTTTTGCATCTGGGGAAACCGAGGCACAGAGAAGTCAGGTGATCTCCTTATGACTTCAGCTTCACAGGAAGCTCGGCCTCACTTCACTACCATGCTCTCAAGGACAATGGGTGCTATTCAATCCACTTCTTGTGGTAGGAAGTCCACTTCTTGTCAGTTGTGGGGCTTGAACCCTAGACATGGGCGCTGTTCCTGAGCTCTTCAGCAAAAGGCTAGTGCTCTACCACTTGAGCCCACAGCACCACTTCTGGTTTTCTGGTGTTTCTTTGGAAATAAGAGTCTCAGAGACGTTCCTGCTGGGGCTGGCTAAGAACCATGATCCTCATATCTCAGCCTCCTATGTAGTTAGGATTAGATTTCTGAGCCATCAGCACCCGACTTAATTGTAATTCTGACTTTTCTCTTCTCTCTTTCACAAAAACTGGTTGAATGGGTGCTGGAGGAGGGGGTCCAGCATCCCCATGTGGCTGGAATCTAAGGTGATCCTCTCATTCTGGAGGTGGGCTGTGGGTCAGGAGCTATCTCGCTTAGCCTGTTGAAACAGCTCCCTGAGGTAAGACCCACTGTGCCCTGGCTAGACTGTGAAATTCGTTGTCCATCCAGTCTTAATGGACTTATTGTATTGTTTTACTTTCTACATCATTTTCTAGCACCTGGACAAACTTCTGATGCATAGTTACAGAATGAAAATGTAATGCCTTCTTATGAAAGTCATTTAGGGCTCTGAAAATGTGGCTTCATGGTATGGTAATTGCCTAGCATGCATGAAACCCTGGGTTCAATTCATCAGTAACACATAAAAAAGAAAAACACTGGAAGGAATGCTGTGCCTCAAGTGGTAGAGTGCTAGCCTTGAGAAAAAAAAAAAAAGCTCAGAAATAATTCCCTACCCCTGAGTTTAAGCCCCTGGACTGGCAAAAAAAATAGTAAATGGAAAATAAATAACCCATACTTGAAATATATAATTGCTCCTTCCATACCGACACCTGACAATAGTCCCTAATTCATGTACTTTACTTATGTTAGGATACTGTGTTGAAAAAAGTTCTGTTCATTAAGTCACAGCAATTATTGCCAGGAATGGGCTTAGATGTTAGGTGAAGATTAATTCTGGAAATTCAATGATTCCAGGATTTTGTGTCATCACTGCTAATCACAAAGTGAAAATAGTCTAAGTGTGATTTTGAAACCTTTTTGGTCAGTTTTGGCACCAAAAAGGCAGAAGCTAATTAATAGTTGTGACAGAAAATAAGGAATAACTCCAGATGGAAAAAAAATGATAGTAACTAAGTTTACCAGAAACTGGTCTAGAGAACCATTTTTGGTTATTGAAGAACTAGTTGTCAAGTAGGCTTTTCCTCATTGCCTTTAGCATTCTAAATCTCTTAGGCTAGTTCTTAATCGCTGCATGATAAATGTATCTCCTTCTATGCTGTTCTTTCATACCTTATCTCCTTTGTTTTCTAAAAATCTCATTCTTTCTAGATTTCTCTATGAACATTTCCTGATACTAAATATACCTATACAGATGTCACAGGATGCTAATGTAAGGGTCCCATAGCTCATGAGTCATTAATGTAACAAAATGGAAAAGGAGGACATATATACTGCTACCTCAATTTTTCTGAAAAGCTGCTATGTTATCCTTTGGTTAAAAATTCCATTCTTTGTCTACACAGTGTCATTCAGTGACATATTTGCAAATATGAGATGGGGGTTGATGGTTTACACCTGTAATCCTCTGGTTGAGACCAGAGGATTGTGGTTCAAAGCCAGTCTTGTCAGGAAAGTCCATGAGACCATAATCTTCAATTAACCACCAGAATCCCGGAAGTGGTGCTGTAGCTAAAGTGGTAGTGCGCTCAACTTGAACTGCAGAGCTGAGGGACAGTGCCCAGGATCAGAATTCAAGCTGCACAACCAACAAAAAAGTGAAATATGACTTTAAGTTTCCCCAAAAGGAACAACAAGATCAATAATCTTCCCAAGCAAAAAATTAATTCCAAATGATTCAGTGCACCTACTTTTGCTGAGTTATGTTGTGGATTCTTTGCTGGACATATTCTCTAAAAACAAATCGTTTAGGGATACAGCTGGACCCATTGCAAAAATGAGATGTACAAGTCGTTATGTTGAAAAACGAACTTTACAACTTTGGTGTGGGGGAGGGGGGAGTATGGGAAGGGATGGGAAGGGGAAACAAAGAAGAGGCAACAATGCTTGATAAGTAATGTGCTTGTTATCTTGCCCATGTAATTGTAACTCCTCTGTACGGTATTCTCAAAATAAAAAAAAAGAAAAAAATGTCAAATATTAGCTTTACAATAAACATCTAATATTTCTTCTTTGAAAAGAGATGTCTATAAAGTTGATGTCACTTAGTATTACTCCTACGTGGAACACGAAGTATGAGGCCACTCCCTTTCTAAACCATGCTTGCTAATCACGCAACTTTGTAGACAGTAGAATGGAAGCACAATTCTGTTTCCAATGCAAATCAGATATAAGAGCATGAACTTAATTGGAAAAAAGTCCATCCTGAGAGAGCAGGGATTATACTAGCCATGAAGTGGTCGATAAGATCACATTTTCTTTCCTTTACTTATATATTTTTTGGTGGTGGTGGTCTTGGCATTTGAACACTGGGCCTGGGAGCTGTCCCTCTGTTATTCAGCTCAAGGCTAATGCTCTATACTTGAGCCACAGTGCCACTTTCAGTTTTCTTGTAGTTAATTGGAAAAAGAGTCTCCAGGACTTTCCTGCCCGGTCTGGCTTTGAACCCTATCCGAAGATCTCACCACCACCCAGCTTAGGATCACATTTCTAACAGTGTACATTCAGCATATGTAATGTGCATGTTCATCTATATATGAATTTTGAGTTAAAAATCTAGGCTACAGCTTAGCCTTTACACTCACAAAATGTTTGTAATTTAAAATTGATACTACTGGAGAAATAAAACTTAAGAATGTAAAGGTGTCTGGGAAGTTCATTTTGCATCCAGCCTGGGAAGAACAGTTTTGAGAAACTATATATAATTAACCAGCCAAAATCTGGATTGAAAGAATGGCTCAAGTATTGGAATACCAGACATGAGCAAGATTGCTGAATAAGATGTTGAGACTTTTGCATACATACATGCAATCATACACATATATACAGAGGCACTTATATATGCACAAGTACACATATTAAGCAACTCTCAGAATATGTGGAAAAGTTAGAAAACAATAGAAAATATGTCCTGAGTAAGACTAGAATCAAGTGATAATTTTTAATGTTAGAAAGTTCTCAAGTGAACTTTCTTCAAAAAAGTTTAAGAATATTACATAGATAGGGACCAGAGATATAGAGTCAAGTAATCATTATTAAAGAGATCGGATCCATGGAGGAATGAATCAGAGACTCCTGCAGGTGCATCTGAAAATGTTCATATCCTGTGTCAAATGTTATAACATCTTTGAAAAGAGTACATGAACACTCTGAGCAGTGCAGTGGATAATATTACTGGATTAGTTCAGAATTGATAGTCTGTATCTAGATTAAATAAACCAAGAAACTATGGAAGGGCAATGTGATACAAGGCTAGAATTCTAGCACTCAGACTAAGATAGGAGATTAGATAGTGGAATTACACAGTGATACCTTCCCTGGACCAGGTAGTATAATTTTGTCTTAATAAAACAAACCAAACAAGAAAGGAATACAAAGTTGGACGTTTGGGCTAATTATGTCATTATGTTTTGAGAATTCAAGTTTCCTATTGAAATGCAACTCATATATAATCCTCAGTTGTGTTTTAAATGCTCTCTTCATTACAGAACATTCTTAGATGCAAAATAGCTCATGATTCCCATCCAAAATTTGAAAAAGTAAGTAATCACCACTGTGTTAGATTCCAAGGAAAGGATGAAGGATTACAAAAACTTAAGCCTGGAGAAAGAGCAAAGTTAATCTAATGAAAGACTATGTAGAACTTGCTAAATTAGAGTTTAGATTTAAAATAAATATTTTGGTTTTGCTTGTAATTTCATATTCTATAGGATACTTACAAAATTTTTTTAAGTAGACAAATTTACAAATGTTTCTTGCATTCTATTTGCCTAGAATATTTTTTCATGAGAGTTATAATTAGAACTCAGGTAATAGATAACTCCAACACTTCATGTATAAAATGTTAATGTGAATAATGTACACAGAGTTGCCAACAAATGGATGATATTAATTTATAAATTTAGAAAAAGGGCAATTTTTTGAGGCTTTGCTATAACATGGTATGAAGAGAATAATTGTGGGACATCTTCTTTCTTCTATTTCTTTGTAACACAGGAAGCAATTTCCTTTATTACGTGCCTCTGTATACAGTGAGAAAAATGTTAGGTTTGGGATTTGTTTTTTATTTTTGTTTTATTGGTTTGTCCTAGGGCTTGTACTCTGGGACTGGACACTGTCTCTGTGCCTGTTTATGCTCAAGGCTTGTGCCCTACCACTTCAACCTCAGCTCACTTGTGTCTGTCTTTTGCTGAGAAGTTTATTGGAGATAAGAATCTAGGGAACCTTCCTGCCTGGGTGGGCTTTTGTCAACATCTACTGCGTTAGGGTCCCTGGGTAAGGGTAACGAAATCACAAGGACATAGGGGATGCAGAATGCAAACAGCAATTGCCACTGAATGCTGTGCTTTATTGTTAGTGGTATTTAAAAACAAGCAAGCATGATCTTTTCCAAGATTTGGTCAGAAGACATTCACACAAAAATTTCAACAGATACATTTTTACTTGACCTATGAGACAATGTCTTGGTATATTATTATCTAAACTATTTTAGAGCAAACTCAAACCACTTCTCCAATATCAGGAAAATGCTTGACCAGCTGCTCATCTATGCTTAAGCAAGCAGAAGAGCTACTTCCTCAGCTCCCAGGAGTCTGTGACATGTGTTTTGAGACAGGTAAAGAGAACATTTTCCCTCTCCAGCCCGGCATGCCAAGAGCTTTCCTAATACTCAAACACAGTCCACAGATAATCCTGAGGCCAGAGCCTGCATCATTCTGCCCCTTTAACATAGACCCTGAGTCTTCACAATTTCCTTCTTTTTTCTTTTGTTTTAAAAGTAAAGCTTTCCAGAGGGTTATCATAGACGCTTGCATTGGTTTCATAAAAATCAAATATAACAGTACAAGTGCAAACAAAATAATAACAATCATAATTCCTATACCACTAGCAGTATGTGAAATGCTTTGTAGTATTTCGGATCCAACCCTTCCAATTGTTTAATAAATGCATCAGCAATATTAGAAGCATCATCATTTGTAAATTGTTTACCAAAAATATCATGTACATTAAATTGTAACTGAGCAATCAATTGAGCAGCTGTAGAATTTCCAGAAAAATAGTGCTGTATTACATTCTAATCATGTATAGATTTTTTATATTTTACATTAGTAATGCAAAAGGTAGTGAAATTCCAATCACATTTTAACAATAACTGTTTTTCCACAACCAATAACTTTTTTCCTAACCATCCCACTGTCTGTTTAAGAATATTAATCTGTGTTTATAATAGAGCATCAATTTCTACCTGTGAGACCCACAATTCATGTGAATCCCGGTGCCATTCTTCCACAAAGTGCTTAGTTTGTAAGGAAGTGTGTAGGGCAATTCCAGACACTGCAGCAACAGTGGTAATAGCAATTAAGTTTAAGATCACTGATACAATGGCTTTGTACGTTTTAGTAGTTTGGTAAAAAACTTCAATATCAACACTATCCAAAGGATTTTGGGACCATTCTCTTCTGAATTTAACAGGTAGCCAAATATGAGTTCTTTGTTGTAATATCATACTACTATCACTGTCATTAAAATTAAGAGAAGAATTAACACAAGAATACAGGCGACAATTAAAACAAGAAATAGTAGGAGAAAATGTAAAATTTCCCACTAAAATACATAAGGCAGAGGTACACAAACAGTCACATCATAAGATTTGTACAAAGTAAAATTATAAGTGGATGCAGAGTTCCACGTCCCTAAAAAATGATCCATTTGATAGCATCACGGGTTTCAGCACCACTCTGACCTTCCAAAGATGAGTGTGAACAGCAGTGGGTGCAGCCATGAAAGCCCATCGAGCATCTGCAATGCCTCCATCTCCCCAGGCCATTAGTCGATCTCCAGTAAATGATCCATTAATGGCTTCCAGCATCCTAGTAACATTTGATGAATCACATCTGGTAATATTCTATTCTGAACATGTGTTAATAAACTTTCCAAAAGGTCCCCAATTAATAAAATTATTGAACACTTTTCCAACACTCTTGCCACACAAAAGGCTGATATTTTAAATCAATATAAGTAAAATCGGGACACATAGGTAAGGATAACTTGCCATCAAAGGTCACACTTTCGCAGTTACTATTAATGGACCAAGTAGTTAATCGCTGCAGCTGTGTCCTAGAATTGGAAGTGCATTTCCCAGGTAAAACCCAATGTTGCCCATTCATAACTAAACATGGAGGAGGCCCCAGACAAACAGGCAAGGAATGAGTATAGTAAGTAAAATTTAAAAAGCTACATCATCCTTATTGCAAAATGTCAAATTATTCCAAGGAGGAGATAAAACAGCAGGAACATGATAGATGGTTATATCCATGTCTCCCCAAACAACAGGTTCCAATAAAGGAGGATTAGGAACAAAGGCCCAATAAATTAGCATTAGCATGGACAGAGTTTATAGTAAGCAGGGCACACATGGCCAAGAATAAGTTCTCATCCATGACAGGTTTACCATTGCATTGTTACATCTTTTGTCCTTCTGCAGTCAACTTTTTAACCTGCCCCCAGGTGGGCAGTGGGTATTTCTTTTTCCTCAACTGGTGGACTATTCCTCGCAGGATATGGGGCTGTCCTCAATGGGCTGCGTCTGTATGCATCAGGCAGGAAGCTAGTATTGTTTGCCATCCTGTGTAGACACAAAACCCTATCCTCGCCCCTTATGTAATAACGTTCCTAGTTGCTATTCTGCATCTAATGCAATCTTAATCCATACGGGAGCATTTAAATAAGGTTTTTCTGATATTTGTTCAAAATGGCACTCAGCTCTAGTTAAAGTATCTACTTGTGGTAAGTTTAAAATATTAAGAACAAAAAGAACTTGATGTAAAATTATTTTAGGATTTTGCATGGAAAACCACAAAATATCCATACTTTCATCCAACTTTTCCTCCTTTTAAATTTTTTGATTTGTTGTTTTAGTGTGCAATGAACTCGTTCAATAATGGATTGTCCTTGGGGGTTATATTCTATTCCTGTAATATGTACCACATCATAAAGTTCACAAAATCTTTTAAATTTGATAATTTTTTAGGCTGGTCCATTATCAGTCTTTATTTGGCAGGCACTCCCATAATGGCAAAAGCTTCCAAAAAGTGTTCTATTACATTGTTAACAGTTTCTCCCGTAAGGGCAAAAGCCCAAATTTGGAATAAGTATCTATTGTAACATGTACAAAGGAAAAATGGGCAAAGGCTTGTACATGGATTATATCCATTTGCCATTGCTCATTAGGTTGTAATCCTCGAGGATTTACTCCAGCAGGTACAACTGTCAAATGCATTAGTCTGCAGATAGGAGACGTTTTAATAATTTGTTTACCTTGAGAATAAGGTATTTTATAATGCATATGTAAATGGCCAGCATTTGTATGTAAATGAGCATGATCCTGTTTAGCAGAAGCAAAACTATCAACATGATTATTGCCATATACAAGGTACCCAGGTAACGAAGAGTGAGCCCTAATGTGAGTTACAAACACTTTGGCATTACATTGTTGCAGTAATGCTTGTAATTGTTTAAATACTTGGTTTAGCTGGAGTTTAGATGAATATGTAACAGCAGTGACTATATTAGTCACAACCCCTACAGCATAGGCAGAATCAGTAACAATATTAATATCTCCCACAAAATCTTGTAACACCTTAATAATAGCAAAAAGTTCATTTTGTTGAACTGATGCTAAAGTAGTTGTTTGTACCCAATATTTATTTGTTGTCCAATAAGCACTTTTTGTTTTGGAGCCATGTATAAAAACAGTAAGAGCAGTGGAAATAGGGGCCGTGGTAATTATATTATTAATTACAAATTGTTGTGAATGTAAGCAATCCCACAATCTACATTTGGGGAAATGATAGGAAAATTGCCCAGTAAAATTTACTAATGCTATTTGTAGAATTTCAGACATGTTTAAAAAATATTTTACTTAGTCTTTTGGCAAAGGAAAGATAATTTCAAATAAATCATACCCTGATAGGGTAAATACCCATTGCCTGGCCTGTTTAATAATTGCCAACGATTGTTCATATGGCATATTTTTTGTAAATCTATGCCGTGTATAAATCCATTCTAATGGTATCTCATTTTCTCCTATAATTCCTGTTGCTTATTTCCATCTATCTAAAATATATAAATTTATGAGTTGATTTAGCGTTACTCGATGTAAAACCATTTTTTATTCTCTATTGTACAAATTGTACTTCTCTTTCAGCTTCCTTAGTTAAAGTTCTTTTGCTATGTAAATCAGATTCCCCTTGCAACAATGAAAACAAATTATGTAATTGATAAGTAGGAATTTCTAAGGCCGGTTGCATCCAATTAATATCTCCTAGTAACTTTTGATAATCATTTAACGTATGTAATTGATCACGTCATAAAGATATTTTTTGAGGTGCGACTGTTTGTCTAAAAACAACGTATCCTAAATATTTTACCACTGTATTTTTTTGTATTTTTTCAGGTGCTATTATTAATCCAAAATCTTTATAGAGGGTAAGCACTATAACACCTTTTCTAATTCTGTCATATTTGGTCCTGCAAATAAAATATCATCCATATAATGAAAAATATAAATGTGAGGCCATTTTGTCTAACAGGTTTTAAGGCCTTATCAACATATATCTGACACATAGTTGGAGAATTCATCATTCCTTGGGGCAACACCTTCCATTGGAAGCACTGATGAGGGGCTTGATGATTTATTTGTGGTAAAGAAAAGGCAAGTCTTTTACAATCTTTTACATGTACAGGAATGGTAAAAAAGCAATCTTGTAAATCTATTACTATTATTGGCCAATTTTTAGGAAGCATTGCAGGCTACTGTATAACAGGTTGTAAAACCCCCATAGGGTACATGGATGCCTTAACTCCTCGTAAATCAGTCTGCAATCTCCATTTCCCTGACTTCTTTTTAATAACAAATATTGGAGAATTCCATGGTGACATAGACGGCCCAATATGTCCTTTGGTTAACTGTTCTTCAACTAATTGATGAGCTGCTTATAATTTTTCTTTAGATAAAGGTCATTACTCAATCCAAAGAGGTTCCTCAGATTTCCATAATATCATGATGGGCTCCATATAAAAATGTTAAAATTGAATATGAGCTCCCCATTGTTCCAGTACATCTCTACCAATTATGTTAACTGGAACCTCCATAATATAAGGTTTAAGGACAGCTGTCTGTCCATCTTCTGACGTTATAGTAACATACAACACTGCTTGTCATATAAAATTTACAGGAGTTTTGTTAACTCCTTTAATATTACAGGGGATTATTTTATATAATAAATGATTAGACTATTCATGAGTTTTAATAAATGTAATATCTGAGCCAGTATCTATTGGTCCTGTCAATATCTTTTCCTGAATATTAATTTTAATCTTAGGCTGTATTTTAGTAATATGAGTAGTCCAAAACACATTTTTGTTGGTTAGTATTTCCAAATCCCCCAAATGACTTTGCAATAGATATATATATGGTAATAACAAAATTTGAGCAATTCGTTCTCCCTTTTTAAAGGAAATATCTGCAGAAGCTGACATTAAAATTTTTATTTCCCCAATATAGACAGCATCAATAATTCCTAAATGTACTAAAACTCCTTTTGTATTAAGACTGTATCTACCGGTCAATAGGTCAAATGTTCCTTCAGGTAAAGGCCCATAAATTCCGGTAAGAATTTTTTGTGTCTTATCACCACCTTTCAAAATAAAATCTTTTAAGGCTGGTATGTCCACTGCGGCGCTGTGGGCTGTGGCAGGGACGAGGGAAAAGATGGTTGGCTGCCCTAGTTTATTAATCCTGGTCCCTGGGGCTAGCCCGATGGAGAGTTTCCCTGCATAAGTTAAGCATATTTTATAGGAATTCCTTTATTGTCTATTTTTGCTCTACACTCCCTTGTCCAGTGCTTCCCTTTTTCACGTTTAGGGCAAATTCCTGGTCCTCTCTTGTTAACGTCAGTAGCCTTTTTAAAATTTTTCTTTATATGTCCCATTTGACCACATCCAAAACACTTTAGATTATAGGGTTTTGTTTGCAAAGCATGCCAGGTAGTGGTCATAATTTCACCAAACACCTGAATATTCCTGGATTCAGATATAAAGTCTTTGCAGGCCCTTAAATATGTATTCACATCCCCAGATTCTTTAATAGGCAATAGAGCTCGTCTACAGTCCTCATTAGCATTCTCATAAGCCAACATGCTCAGCAGTTGTTGCCATGCAGCCTCTCCCACAACAGTACGTTCCACGGTCAATTTCAATCGTGATAAAAATTCAATACAGGGTTTATTAGGTTTTTGAATTACTTTAGTCCAAGAGCCATAATGCTCTCCTACCGGTGGAATCCTTTTCTCATGCCTCAATACCTATGTCTCTTAACTGCTCATGGAGCTCTTCAGGAGAGTTTACATTTATATGAGCATTCGCATATTGTTCTGAAGGTGTGGATTACTGCTCTGTGCATTTTGTCTAGCCCTTTTTGTACATAACTCAGTAAACCACATTTTCCATTGTAGGTATTTAGGTTTCTTAAGCAAGGCTCTACAAAGCATCTTCCAATCCACTGGAGCAAAATTATTGTAATGTCGGGCAAGCCCATTAAGCAATTCCTTAACATAATGAGACTGAGGACCATACAACTGCCTTCTTAAGTTTACCAATATCATCAACAGCAACACCTTCATATCTGGCTGGTTGAGCTATACTATTCTTAGGGGGTGGTCGAATTACAGGATAAGAAAAAATAGGCATTTCATCATCAAACTCACTGTCTGAGCCCTCTGTTTGTGAGGGAGTGATGCTGTAAAAATTGCATCAGCCAGTCGAGGAGCCAAAGGCTGCTTTACTTTCACTTTCTCAGGTTCTCCTTTCACTCTGCTAATTTCCAACTCCATATGTTGTAATTTTGAGAAAATCAATTGCATTTGCTCAGACATTTTATTTACACTTTATTCCTTTTGAGCCTTTTTACCTCTTGTTTTTTCTCTGTTAATTGCAATGCATCCTTATCTATTGTGTCCTTAACCTCAGAGTCCAACTGTAAATCTACAATAGAAGGGGTGACCTATTTCTTTAAGTCTGCTATTAATCTTTCCTCATTCGAAGCTTTAAAAAGGGTTTGTAAAATAGCCCAAATGGACCAAAATCTAATAGGAATCTTTTCCCTTTCTCGAACAGCTTTTTCTACAATATTCTTTACTCATTTCCAATTATCAACATCGAATTTTCCTTCATCAGGGAACCAAGGATTCCATTTTCTAACTACATTAATACACATTTCTATGTCAGAAGAAGAAATATTTACACCATAAGCAGCAAGTAAATGTTTAAGCATAAGTAAGTACGGAGTAGATTTAACTTGTCCTATCACCCTGTAATTAAAATTACTTACCTGAATATCCCTTCCTGAATTCAACAATGCATGGTCCCGGTTTGGGCGCCAATTGTAACATCTAGTGCATTTGGGTCCCTGGGTAAGGGTAACAAAATCACCAGGACACAGGGGATGCAGAGTGCAAACAGCAATTGCCACTGCATGCTGTGCTTTACTGTTAGTGGTATTTAAAGACAAGCAAGCATGATCTTTGCCAAGATTTGGTCAGAAGACATTCACACAAAAATTTCAACAGATACATTTTTACTTGACCTATGAGATAATGTCTTGGTATATTATTTTTTGGGGGGGTCCGGTCGTGGGGCCTTAACTCTGGGCGCTGTCCCTCAGCTCTTGGGCTCAAGGCTAGCACTCTATCACTTGAGCCACAACACCACTTCCGGCTTTTTTCTTTTTGCTTATGTGGTGCTGAGGAATCGAACTTAGGGCCTCATACATGCAAGGCAATCGTCTACCACTGAGCCACCTTCCCAGCCCTGTCTTGGTATATTAGTATCTAAACTATTTTAGAGCAAGCTCAAACCACTTCTCCAATCTCAGGGAAATGCTTGACCAGCTGTTTAACTATGCTTAAGCAAGCAGAAGAGCTACTTACTCAACTCTCAGGAGTCTGTGACATGTGTTTTGAGATAGGGAGAGAGAACATTTTCCCTCTCTAGCCCGGCATGCCAAGAGCTTTTCTAATACTCAAACACAGTCCACAGATAATCCTGAGGCCAGAGCCTCCATCATTCTTCCCCTTCAACATAGACCCTGAGTCTTCACAGTCTTTGAACTATAATCTTCCAATCTTCGCATCGTGATTATCTATGGTAGTTAAGATTGTATAAATATAAATAATATTTGCAAGAATACCAGTAGAGGAAAAATGATACAACTCTGTATATAGTGGTGTTCTTTCCAGAATATGGAGGGCATCACATTAGCAGAAGTGCAGTGTATTTTCACAATGGACATAAGCTATTCTTGATGTGAATTAAGGGAATTTTGAGGTGCACCCTACCAGTTGGAAATTGGTGGGCTAGGATGACTTTATGGCATAAATCTTGTGATTGGTGGTCATAGAAATAATAGCTTAATCTGATAAACAACTGCTTACTCTTGAAGAATTAATTATCACATGCTTCATATCCCATATCAGAATGTGGCTCTTTTTCTGTTCACTTCTCAGTCTGTAACACTCCATTGGAAAATGCATCTACTGCAGAATTACATAACATGCAAACAGGTATATTTTGAATTTCTCAGGTATGGAATGTTCAGAATTTGAAAATGAGTAGTTATTAGTCATAGGAATTTTGAAGAATACATGCATTCTGTCCTCTTAACAACTTATTTACTTTTAAAAGTTATGGGTTTCCATAGAATTAAACTGTTTACTGTTTTAGTATAACAAAGTACTAAATTTATTCTATTTTCAAAATATTGGCAAGTATATTGTGAAAAAATTGTGTAGTTGGATATCATTACAGTTGATGACCCTCTGATAAAGAAGAGATAATTAATTCAAATTAGATGCCAAATAATACCGATATTTTAAAAGTTACTACATAAAGAACAATATTTACTATACCAAAACAGTGAAATTTTATTTCATCAGCTTATTTTTTTAATTTAATTTTAATGTGAAAGTGATGTGCACTGTGGTTACAGCCATTGTAAGTTAGTGAATACATAAGTTTTCAAACTTGTTATCCCCTCTCTCATTTTTCTCAGTTTTTCCTTCACCTTATTACCCCTCCCAAGTTGTAATGTACATTTCCAACTTATTGTCTTGTGAGAATTGCTATTGCATTGGTTTGCTGTTCATCCTTTGTCTCGCCATTTTTTTGTTCCTGTTCCCTTCCCTAATTAAGGTAAATGTATACACAATACACAGAGTACCAAAATCAAACAGAGGAGGGGATAAAACATAGGGGAAAATCTCAAAGAAAATAGAAATCACATAGTACATCAAAAAAAAAAAAAAAACAACCACAAATAAATATGTTTCCATATCTTGGAGTTCATTTTGCTCAGCATCAGCTTATATGGTCAAATATATGCATAACAAAGCCACTGGAAAATAGTATTTTCATGGACACTATATAATGAAAGCAACATGTTAACTGTTTTTGATGGTGAAGGTGGGATTAAGATTGGTGAATTCACGATTCTGATAAAGGAATTTCAAAAGAGTTAAAAATTTATGACAGGTAAATTTTAATTGTTCAAAATTTTAACAACTTAGCCTATTAAGAAAATTTAAAATTGTCTGGGAAAATAGGCTTTCATGCAAAGAAATCCATGGAGACTTAGCTGAGAGGGAGCAATGTGGGTGAATATGGCTCATTTTCACACTAAACAAACAAACCTCACAAACCTTGCTGTAAATCCTGTAGGTTCCCTTGAGAATTGTCCTTACCCAAGAAATAAACTCTGACTGTGTGAAACAATGTTGTAGTGGAATTTAAATTCAAAGTTCTTTAAAAAAAAAAAAAGAAATCAAAATTTGCGAATTGACATTTAATTACCAAACAGTAATTCTCTGAAAAAGAAGGAAATATAATTCAAAATCACTTGACTTTATTAAAAGTATGAGAAAAGAGTAGTGAAGAGAGATGAGAGAAACCATAGAGGACTGTTTTCTCTCCAGTGGTGTAATGGGTCCTTGATCTTGATTCTTCCATTCGATCTTCATAAGCTATAAAGCCACAACTCAGGACTGGAGTAACCAGTTCAGACAAAGAATACTCACAGAATGGGGGCTGGGAAAGTGGCTCAGTGGTAGAGCGCTTGCCTTACATGCCTGAGACCCTGGGTTTGATTCCACCACATAAGAAAAAAAGAAAAAAGCCAGAAGTGGAGCTATGGATCAAGTGGTAGAGCACTAGCCTTAACCTGAAGAGCTAAGGGACAACGCCCAGGCCCAAAGTTCAGGCCCCACGACCAGACCAAAAAAAAACAAAAAACGGAATAAAATGTTTGCAGTAGATGTAGGTGATTTATAACCTTAGACAATCTATTTAAATCTGTTCAAAATTCTCCCCTACCCAAACCTGCCCTCTTTGAACAGCTTTGTTTGCTTTTCCCAAGACTGCCCTTCATTAACTGCTTAAAATTTTGTGAGGTCATATACATACTTTCTAGAGATTGCTGTTTGGTTGTGATTTTTGTGTGTTTTTGTTTGTAGTTGTGTTTTTAACTGAATTTCAAAAGGTTGTGCAAGTGTGTTACAATTAAATATGTCCATCTAATTGTCCAATGCTCCTAGATCAGAGTCACTCATTCTATCATTCTCAACCAACCTTTTTTCCAAGATTTATTTCAGATTTACCACTTACTTATTACATGTGTACATTGAGTATTCTAGCTGTACTTGCCCCTTGTTCCATTTTTCATTCATTCTATGTCTTTACTATTATTCTTTTCTGGTTTCAACTTCGTGATAGTCATTCTGTTAAACTGTCTGTTAATACTTTGAAAGGTTTATATACATTCCATAGAGTTTCAATCCTGCATAAACTTGAACTGATGTCAGCATATACTTCCATAATTCATGCTTGATGTCAGCATATACTTCCATAATTCATGCATCTGTAATAACAATTTGAAAGACTGGGGACGTGAAGCACCTAAACATCATTTTATTCTCATCTTTTTGGAAGATTAATCTTTAGTCAACAAGAAAGTTTAAAAATCACTTAGAATTTATAGCTAACTACCAGTTTTTATAAATGGCTTTGTGCAATGGTGTGTGATTATTTTATTTTACATGGGATGATATTTTCTACTACCTATAAGTTTTGGAAAAAGAAGAAAACTAAAATTTACTACTTAGAGGAATATGATAGAAATAGAAGATAGACTTTATGTTTGTCACATCTCTGATCAGTACCCATATTCATGATTTAAAGTCATATTTCTTACTATGTTAGACATATAGGGAAAATATATGATAAGCAACACATGATAAGGCAACTATTAGTGACTTTTTAAAATGTACCTTCTTATGTGATGAAATTTACTTTATTAGCTAATATTTGGGTTAGAATTATGGGAGGTTGATATATTTAACACATTTCTGGAAGGCACCTACTGAACAACGCAAATGGTAGGAGATACTATTTCTACACTTTATTGAATGGTTGAACTTATTTGGCATTAGTGTTGGGTAAATAAATCAACTCTATTGTAGCTTGATTCCTGCACTTGAGAAACTTTTAATGTCACTATCATCTACTTGTCAAGTGTTATTTTGTTGAATATGATTCTAAAAAGTTTATTTGAAAAGGAATATACTTTCAGGAGATTAAATGTAGGTTATCATTGGTTTGAAAATGACATTTTTATACTACAGAACCAAGTTTTACTGAAGTACTAGTGTTTTGAAGCACTAAGGGTCTTCTCAATTAATGTTTTTCTAAATTACATTTCACCTCTAAATCAAGTTTTCCTAGTCTTGGTAGGCCAATTATGGATCTATGATTCCAGAAATTATTTTTTTGGCTGCACTGAAATCTTTCATTAATCATTAGGAGAGGGGTATTAAAATTAATCTTTTGACATTTGTGATTATGTTTACTCATATGGGCTTGTCATCGGTAAATTGAAAGTTTGAACTACAGTACATTCTCTCATATATTGTGGTTTCCTCTTTCATTTTAAGTTGCCTTACATTTCACAATTGCTTACTGCTAATTAGTAAAGGAATTGGGACCCTGAAATACTATAGGAAATAAGAAATTGAGATGGGTCTTCAATTACTTTCTGTTAGCATGTTGCATGGGCCAAGGTGAGAAGACTTGCCATTGTTATCTGATGATGCAGATAACTGGGACCTGGTATCCTCTGACCCGTGGGTACTGCAGAAGAATAATAGCTTTTAGGCATCATATGAAGAAAATCACTTTGGGACCAGCGAGTTAGTACAATAAACACAGCAGCAGTGTAAAATCTCTTCTAGATTAGAGGAAAACAATACTTTTTTTTTTTTTTTTACTATGTGAATTCAGAAGACCAAGAACACTTAGATGGTATCACAAGTTTATAGCAAAGACATTGCATTGATACTTTTTATATTCAAATATATATTCTAAACCTAATTATTTATGTTCCAATCTATTTATGGGAATAAATTTCAATTTATTTGTCAAATTATGAATTAATTCTAGTAAGATTCACTGTGTGAAATTTAAGATCAGCACATATAAATATAAAATATATAAGTATATATAATACAAGAAATTGTTATGCATTGTTCTGTTTTGGTTAGGGTATCAAAGGCAACTCTGTTTTAAAGTATTATTCCATTATCTCTACCTCAGTTTTTGGTAGAGTTAGACCTAAAGCTTTACCATTTGTAAATTTAAAGCCTGGAAGCAAGAGGATACACTTTGATTAAAACATTACCAATTTAAGGCCTAATATCGATGAAAAATATATAGACTTCTTCAGGAGCTATGGACATATTTGGTGATAGAAAGTCAGTAGTGTAAGTTCCTGCCTGGTTGTATGGTAGACAGGCCAGGATATTAAGTAAACATGCATATAAACAACTTTTTCACCTTTTTGGCTTTAGCTACTTTTGAAATAATAGGTATAATAAACAATTATATAAATATATATATATATTTGTTGTTGTTGTTTTTGGGTCCAGTCGTGGGGTCTGAACTCTGGGCGTGGGCCCTGTCCCTCATCTCTTCAGCTCAAGGCTAGCGCTCTACCACTTGAGTCACAGCAACACTTCCGGCTTTTTTCTTTTTGCTTATGTGGTGCTGAGGAATCAAACCCAGGGCTTCAGTCATGCAAGGCATGCGCTCTACCACTGAGCCAACGTCCCAGCCCAAACAATTACATTTTGATAAAATACCTTCTATTCTGAACAATTCGGTCTGAAGTGTTCATCTCTCTATGAACCCTTGTAACTAAGATTAGTTTTGTTCCAGTAAGAATCTATGCTGTCAGTGTAAGATATTCTGGTTGGTCTGTTCCTACATGGAAGAAGGGTAAAGGGTCAGGAAGACATTTGTGCCACTGAGACCTCATTTAGGAGATTTTAAGCTGCAGAAGTTTAGAAATAGCTCTTAAGAAAGGCTTACTTTGAATCCATTAGCTCCACAAAGCTAACTCAGTTGATAAATAAGGACTTGAAAAGCCATCACCTTTGGACTTAGCTGTAAAGGTTTCAAAGTATGATCAAATTTAAAATGAAAACGACAAAATAGTTATTGACAAAAAATTGCAAATGTGAACAATCGACCATACAATATAAGTTTTTTCCACTATGCACAGAATTTTAGAGAAATAAGATCAATAACATTTTTAGGAACAATAAGGGTTCCTTGTTACAAATAGGCAACCATATATGCCTATATAAATATTGTATCATTACGTACTTAAATTTAGAGGATACTACATACTTCAGCAGCAGGTCTATCCAAATTACAACAATACAGAGATTAAAATGGTACTTGCACAAGGATGGTATGAAAATTTGTGAAGTATTCCATATTTTTCATTCTTCAAATGCAAGAAATGAAAAACAGTTATTAAAAAGTTGATTACAAAAATACAAGTGTAACAATACATGTAATTCATAGAATTAAAGGTTAGTTTGACATCAGTATATTAAATCTTCACCTTAGAAAGGCCCTTACATAGCATAAACTTTATAAAACTTGAAATTAGATAACATTGTCATTTTGTCCCAAAGAAATAAAATTTAAACCATGGTCATAGGGGGTTCCCGGAAGATGGTGGAGGAGAAGCTGTAGGCTAAACAAGCTCTCGCATAAAAAGCAGTTTTAGAGTTCCAGTGAACAGTCCTAAGCCAGAGAATCACACCAAGTGTGCCATCAATATACACAGAGTTAGGACAGAGAGGCAAAATCCAGGCAAGGAGACAGATCTGAGCACTTGCCAGCAGCCTCGGTAGCAGCGTTGGCCATAGCCGCCATCCTGTAACACAGAGAATGCAGGACAAAGGAGCCAGACACGGTGGACAAGCAGATTCTACTCAACACCAGCAAGAACTGACAAGGAGCAGACATCTTCATCTTGCAGTTCGCAGACCAGAGACCACCAAGGAACCAAGACTCGGCGGGAGTAGAAGCCAAACGTCCTCACTCCTTCTCAGAGAGCAGAGGAGAGAAGGCCACCCCTCCCCCCCAACTACCGGACATCTCCATCTTGGGTACTGACAAAGCTCGGTGGAGCTGCTAGCTCCAACTAAGGCCTTGGAAGAAAACTAGAGTCATTTAGCAGGTCACAAGAACCTAAACTGACCTGCCAGAGAGCTCCACCCAGGGAAAAATCACCCAGCTCAGGTGCAAGCCCCAAGAGTGGCTTTCTTCACTGGGTAATCAGAGCCAGAGTCTGCCCCTCCCTTTAGCAGCCTTGAAAATGAATTGAAATTCAGTAAACATAAACCTGGAGAGTGGCTCCAGGCTGGGCTCTCTGAGTTTCTCACAAGCTACCTCCTGGGAAAAGCTACTGTTTGCTGAAAGGCCTCAACTCTACCCAGAACCTAGCCTCATCACAGCATCTCCAAACTTGAGGAAAAAGCCATCTCCCTCTTTTGTGTTAATCAAAGCAGATCTCCCTCCCATTGAACTAACCTGAGAGGAGGATCACAAAATCCTGGGTAAAGTAGAGCATTTTTCTGCCTGTTCAAACAAACTGACTTAAGAAACCAAACAAGCCATAGGAAAATCAAACACCACAAGCAGACCAGAGACTCCAACAAGAGACTGGTTACAGACACAAGGGAGATACAGGATTTTTCCCACCACTCCCCAAAAAATTAAAGAACTATTTTTTTTGTACATTTTATTAAACATTTTTTTTTCTAAAACGTTTTTTTTTAATTTTTACCTTTTTTGAAAAAAAAGTTTCCTAGTAACTATTTTCCCCTCTTATAATTTTTATTTCAGTGGTATATGTGTGTGTGCGTTATTCTTCTTTTTTTCTTAAATTTTTTTTGGTTTTTTATTTTGCTCTATTGAACTTCTGATCTTTATTCTTTCTTTCTTATTCTTTTCACCTTTACTTCTCTTTTGTTCTTTTTTATGTGACTTAATTGTTTTTCTGCACATTCTCAGATATACACATAGTCGATTATTAGACCTTATCTTCCATGTGTACACACTTAATCCACAAATTTGTTACTCAGTTCAAAACCTCTTAGACTTAAATTCCTTAATAGCATTACTACCTATTTATACCTATGTAATATTTTAAGTATTTTTATTTTTAAGTTTTTCACATCTCCTTTATATCCCTCCCCTTCTGCATTATATGCACGTTCTTCTCTGAATATTTCGTTTTCGATTCTGCATAATATTTTTAATTTTTACTTTTCTATTTTTTCTGGTCTCTTTTTCCCCCTTTCTCTTTTCTTTTTTCTCTCTCTACTTTCATCCTATCCAACCTATTTCCTGCTTTGAGATTAAGACTTAGTTAAGTTAAATCTCCCTGTGCCTTCCCACATCTCTCTATTCCTATTTTTTACCCACATCTCTCCCTCAACCTAATAATTTCTGGTTTGCCAAATTCGGATTTGCAGTTTGTAGCCCATTAATATATAGTTGTTTGACGTTGAATAGATGTTCTATTGAACTATATTGAATCTGCAGACTATTGACTGGGCAAATATAGACTTTGGTTGATGCTTGCCTTAAGATAGTGTTCAAGCAAAAACTGATGTTATTTTCATCCCAAATAGGCAGAGTAAGCTGGAAAAACAAAAGAAAAATGTCAAGTCCGGGTATCTCAACTCCCACTGATGATAATCAGGGGACAGAACAGATAATGAATAATCCAGAGGAGAGTTCCCAAATAGCTCTACAAACACTGCTGGCAAACATGATAAATGAAAAGATTGAAAACATACAAAGGAATCTGTATGAGCATGATAGGGAGAGAAGGAAGCAAACAAAAGATCAATGGAGGCAAACAAAAGGTCAGTACAGGAAAAGATTGAAAACCTACAAAGGACTGTGTATGAGCATGATAGGGAGAGAGAGGAGGCAAACCAAAGGTTTATAAAGGAATATCCTGAGCGTGAGGAAGCTACTCAAAAACTGATATAGGATTTGCGTGAACAGCTTGAGAATACTCAAAGAGAAAGGCAGGAATGGCATGAGCAGGTTGAGAACACTCAAAGAGAACTACAGGAATGGCGCGAACGTGAGGAAGCTAAGCGAAGAGTAATACAGGAATTGAGAGAGCAGGATGAGGATACACAATGATCACTAAAGGTATTCATGGAATCCAGTAACAAATAGCTGAAGTAATTAAGGGAGACCACAAAGGGAATGCTGAATGGAACCCAACAGAAGAAATGGGAATCTACGCAAACCATAAACAAACAACTAATTGACTTGAGAATAAAAACTGAACACCAAATTAAGGAAGTAAAGAAGTTTATACAAGATCTAAAACAAAGCTTCAATAAAGCATTTGAAGCCATCAAAGCTGTCCAATTAGAAGGAAAAGAAATTTTAAATAAGTGGAAACTCTTGACAGCAGGTTAGACCATGCAGAAGATCGAAACTCGGGGATTGAAGACAGCCTAAATATTATAGAGAAAGAACATACAACCATCCAAGTCAAGTCCAAGAAATATGACAGATCTATCCAACAGTTGGAAGACAGCATCAGAAGGCCTAATCTAAGGATAATGGGTGTAGAGGAGCACCTAGAAACAGAAGAAGTAAATCGTCTAGGAAATTGGTTTAACAGAATCCTAGCAGAGAACTTCCCAAACATGGAAAAAGATAGGCCTATTCAGATACAAGAAGCTTTTAGAACTCCAAATAGACCAGACAGGAACAGGACATCCCACCGTCACATTATAATCCACACAGGATGAATTCAGACCAAGGAAAAGATCCTTAAACATTTGAAGGAGAAAAGATTAATCACCTATAAAAGCAAACCAATTAAAATCACCTCAGGTTTCTCAGCAGAGACAATCAAAGCAAGAAGAGCCTGGAATGATGTATGCAATGCCTTAAAAACAAACAGCAATCAACCAAGAATACTGTACCCAGCTAAACTCTCCTTCATAACTGAAGGCCAAATAAAAACCTTCCATAGCAAAGAAAAATTGAAACAATACATCTCCACCAAACCAGCCCTACAAAAGATTCTTAAAGACGTCCTACACATAGAAAACCAACAAGACCACAATAAAGGCCAATAAAATGCACCCAAACTGAGAATCCAAGAACATAGGAAGAACCCAGTTTTTGTAGCCTCCAAGAAGGTAGATAACATGACAGGAGCTCCCAAATTCCTCTCAGTCCTATCTCTCAACATTAACATACATAATTATCCAATTAAGCGACATGGACTGTACAGTAGGATTAAAAAGCAAGATCCTTCTATCTGATGTCTTCAGGAGTCACATCTTGCCAGTAAACACAAACACATTTTAAGTGTTAAAAGCTGGAACAAAATCTACCAAGCAAATGGCCCCCATAAACAGTCGGGAGTTGCAATCCTAATATCAGATAAAATAGTCTTCAAATTAAAATTCGTGAGAACAGATAAAGAAGGTCGCTACATAATAATTAAGGGATTTCTCCTTCAGGAGGATATTACAATTTTAAATATCTATTCACCAAACAACGGAGCACCAAAATTTATCCAAGAAACATTCCTTTCCCTCAAATCCCACAGAGATCCAAAGACATTAATTCTTGGGGATTTTAATACACCACTCTCCCCTCTAAATAGATCAACTCGGAAAAAACCCAATAGAGAAACGCAGATGTAAACAACTGCATAGATCAAGTAGATTTAACAGACATCTACGGAATATTTCACTCAGCAGCATCACAATACAAGTTTTTCTCAGAAGCACATGGAACATTTTCTAAAATAGACCACATTTATGCCACAATGCAAACTTGTCAAAATTGAGAAACATGGAAGTTATACCTTGCATTCTCTCTGACCACAAGGGAATAAAATTAGAACTCAACACCAAAAGCCACCAAAGAATCTCCTGTAACACATGGAGCCTGAACAACACACTGCTGAATCATGAGTGGGTCATGGAAGAGATTAGAAAGGAAATTCAAATGTTCATGCAATTCCACAAAAATGAGCACACAAAATACTAGCTCCTCTGGGACAAGCAAAGTCAGTACTCAGAGGCAAGTTTATAGCTCTGAGATTCTATATCAACAAATTGGAGAGATCTGAAACCAACAATTTAATGAGTCATTTGAACCTCCTTGAAAAAGAGCAGCAAGATATACCCCAATATAATAGATGGAAAGAAATAATTATTTTAATTAATTCATTTTAATTAAAATTAAATCAGAATTAAATGAATTAGAATCCAATAAAACTATAGAAAGAATCAACAAAACAAAGAGTTGGTTCTTCGAAAAACTTAACAAAATTGACAGACCCTTAGCAAATCTTATCACAAAAAGAAGAGAACCCACCCAAATCAATAAACTCAGAGATGAGAATGGAAATATCACCACAGAAACAACCAAGATTCAGAATATTATAAGGGAATAATTCGCAAAACTTTATGCTAAAAAGTTTGAGAACTTGGCAGAAATGGACTTTTTCCTAGCAAATACTGACATGCCAATACTAAACCAAGATGAGTTAAACCATCTTAAGTGGAACTTATTATCAAGCATTGAAATAGAAACAGCAATAAGAGACCTCTCACCTAAGAAAAGTCCAGGTCCAGATGGTTTACAGCAGAATTCTACAAGGCATTTAAACGCAGAGCTCACACCAATACTACTCCAACTTTTCAATGAAATTGAAAGAGAAAGTTCACTACCGAACACATTCTATGAAGCCATCATCACCCTCATCCCAAAACCAGGCAGGGACTCATCAAAGAAAGAGAACTATAGACCCATTTCTTTGATGAACATTGATGCAAAACTTCTCAACAAAATTATGGCCAATCGTCTTCAACAATGCATCCAGAAAATCATTCAACATGATCAAACAGGATTCATTTCAGGGATGCAAATCAATTAATATAATTCCTCACATCAACAGAAGCAAGGATAAGAACCACATGGTTATCTCAATATATGCAGAAAAAGCATTCGACAAGATCCATCACCCCTTTATGATGAAGGTTCTGGAAAAATTAGGAATCCATGGAACATTCCTCAATAGAATAAAGGCTATATATGACAACCCTACAGCCAGCATTATACTTAATGGTGAAAAACTAAAGTCATTTCCTCTTAACTCAGGAACAAGACAAGGATGTCGACTATCGCCAATTCTCTTCAATCTTGTATTAGAATCCCTATCTACAGCAATAAGACAGGATGCAAACATAAAGGTGATCCAAATAGGGAAAAAAGAAATAAAACTCTCCCTCTTTGCAGATGACATGATCTTGTATTTAATGAATCCCATAGACTCCACTCCCAAATTACTCAAGTTGATTCAAAACTTTGGCAAAGTAGCGGGGTATAAAATTAACTCCCAAAAATCAATGGTTTTTCTGTAAAAGTGTTGGTGAAATTAGGAAAGCAACTCCATTTGTAATAGCCCCACAAAAAATAAAATACCTTGGAATTAACTTAACCAAAAAGTGAAGGACCTTTATGATCAAAACTGTAAAAACTTGACAAAGGATATCAAAACAGAACATAGAAAATGACAAAAACTCCCATGCTCCTGGATTGGAAAAATCAGCATCGTGAAAATGGCAATACTTCCCAAGGCTATCTATAAATTCAATGCAATACCTATCAAAATTCCAAACTCAGTCTTCAAGAAAATAGAAGAGGCAATTCAAAAATTCATATGGAATAATAAAAGATCCCGAATAGCACAAACGCTCCTCAATTGAAAGAAAACTGCTGGAGGAATACAAATAACAAATTTCAAACTCTACTATAAAGCCATAGTAATCAAAACAGCATGGTACTGACACAAGAACAGATCTCTGGAACAATGGAATAGAATTGAAAACCCAGAAATGAACCTACAGACCTATAGCCATCTAATCTTCGATAATGGAGCTAAAACAATAGTATGGAAGAAAGACAGCCTTTTCAGTAAATGGTGCTAGCAAAATTGGTTAACTAATTTTAGGAAACTAAAGCTAGATCCTTATATGTCACTCTGCACCAGAAGCAACTCCAAATGGATCAAAGACCTCAGAGTCAAAGCAGACACTCTGAAAACATTACAGGATGGAATAGGAGAAAACCTAGGTCTCCTTGGTGCAGTCCGAAATTTTCTTAATAAAGACCCAGAAACACAACAATCAAAGAAAGTTTGGACAAATGGGATTGCATGAAGTTACAGAGCTTCTGCATGGCAAAGGACATAGCTAGCAAGATCAATAGAAAGCCCACAGATTGGGAGAAGATCTTCAGTAGCCATACAAGGGACAAGGGTCTCATATCTAAAATATACTTGGAACTCAAAAAATCAACCCCCCAACAACAAATCCTCAAAGAAACAACTGCCCAATAAATAAGTGGGCTAAAGACTTAAACAGAAAATTCTCTGAAGAAGAAAGAAGGATGGCCAACAGACACATGAAGAAATGCTCAACCTCCCTAGCAATAAAAGAAATGAAAATCAAAACAACATTCAGATACCACCTCACTCCAATTAGAATGGCAAAAATCAAGAACTCTAAAAACAACAGATGCTGGAGGGGATGTTGGTGGGAGTGTAAACTTGTTCAAACCCGTTAGAAAGCAGTATGGAGGTTCCTCAAAAGACTCCACATAGAGCTCCCCTATGACCCAGCAATCCCACTTTTGGGCATTTACCCAAATGTTTACAAACAAGACCACACTAAATCTACCAGCCCAACTATGTTTATTGCAGCATTATTTATTATAACTAACTTATGGAACCAACCCAGATGCTCCTCAGTAGATGAATGGATTAAGAAAATGTGGTATATATATACAATGGAATTCTATGCCTCCATCAGAAAGAATGACATTGCCCCATTTGTTAGGAAATGGAAACACTTGGAAAAAATTATATTAAATGAAGTAAGCCAAGCCCAAAGAAACATAGGTCCCATGGTTTCGCTTATTTGCAATATCTAGTATATGTCTGAGTCAAGCAGAAAAGGTCAGATAAGGTGATGTTAGGGAAATGAACCCTAATATATGTATTCAAATGTTTTTTTTTCTTTCTTGCGATTGTTTCTAACGCATTTATGAGATTATTTGTTTGTTGCTTTATATGTCCCTCCCCCACAGTATAACCCCTGCTTTCACTGTATTTGATGTCGTTATAATTTGTGGAGGGGAAGGGGGAAAAAAGTCGTTTAAATAAGGATAGAGATGGACCCGTTTCAACAATGAGAAGTACTAGTTGTTATGTCGAAAATGAACTTTACAACTTTGGTGCAGGGGGGTGGGGGGACGGCGAAGATTGGGTGGGGCAGAGGAGGAAGGATGGGAAGGGATGGGAAGGTATATAAAAATGTTTATTCTTTCATGTGGTTGTTTCTATCACATTCATAAAATTATTTGTTTGTTGCTTTGTATGTCCCTACCCCACGGTCTAACCCCTGCTTTCAGTGTATTAGATGTTGGGATAATTTGTGGAGGGGAAGGGAAAAAACAAATCATTTAAATAGGGATACAGGTGGGATATGTACAAGTTATTTTGTTGAAAAATAAACTTTACAATTTTGGCCTGGTGGAGGGGAGGCGGGGGTAGTGGGTAGGGGGAGAATAGGCGGAGGTGAGGGGTTGGGGGTGCAAGATGGGAAGGGATGGAAAGGGGAAACAAAGGAGGAGGCAACAATTCTTGATAAGAAATGTACTCATTATATTGCCCATGTAATTGTAACTCTTTTGTATGGTATTTTCACAATTAAAAAAATTGTAATTGTTAAAAAAATAAAAATAAAATAAAATAAAATAAATAAAAAAGAAATAAAATAATATAAGGACCTAGGAAAAAGGAATCTTAAACTTTTTCTATATGGAATGTAATCTGAAAGGACACATTTATTAATGAAGGTATATATTATATAACAATGTAGACTTCAAAGTATTATATTTAGAAGACAATGAAATAGATTATGGAGTTTATACAAACATAGATACTTTTTGTAGACAAGCACCAGGAATATCTTTAGTTTCTATACTATTCATTTCAACCGATAAGTTAAAATTAAAAAAATCACAAGCTCTGCAGAAATCATTATAGATGCATACAAACAACTCTTGAATACATTTTGACATCAAAGTCAGGCAATTCACGTGGAAGAATACTATGGAATCCATGAATTTTTAAATTAAGATATTGCTGTTGCTTTGTATATGAAAATATTTTATAGGAACACAAAGTATGGACTGGCACTTTTGAAATTTAAGAAACTTAACCAAACCATTTCTACATAGAAGAACAATATGTACAGCCATCCACAACTTCAAAGAGGTAGTGATACATACTTATCCTTTTGGCAATATCAAATGCAGTTTATTCCAAGTTGTTCTTCAGACCTGGTTTGATATAATGGTTCAACAGAAGGAGATACAGCATATCTTCGCTATTTCTATTCCCAGCAGCAATATGCAAGGGTGTCAAGAGGCCTTTAGTTTGGGGATTAGTATCTGCATCATGATGAAGTAAGAACGAATCCATTCTGGTGTTATTCCACATATAAGCACTGTGCAGGGTGCCAAGCCATTCAGAGTTATTGCATGAATATCTGCCTTGAGCTACCAACTCATGGACAATGTCTAAATGTCCACTCTTGGCTTCCCGATGAAGAGGGGTATACTTACCTCATCCCTAGTATACATATGAGTGCACTTTTTGGAAAGTAGTCTCGGCACTGTAGTAAGGCGATTAATTTCGGCATACCAAAGAAGAAATTTGCATGGATTCTTCTCCGTTATTTTCTTGCAATTGATACCATTCCTCACGTTTTCACCTCATTCCTTGTCTTCATCAGAATTGCCTAACCAGAGACTTTGAGTACCAGTGGGAATGAGATGCCCATGTATTTCCCCAATAGTTCACGTTTGTTGAAATGGTCAGAAAAATCCAGTTAATTTTCTGCATATGTTTTTTCACCATGATTTATTTTCTATTTGTCCATTTTTACTATACTAAATTATTCTAACTGGAGAGTAGTGAATTGATAGAGAGCAGAGGAAAGATTTTCCTCTGTATTCAAATGCATAGACTGGAAATGAGGACCAGTGGTGTCTTCATGTGCAGCTTATTCTAGGAAGGAGAAAATAGGAAACAATGCCTTCTACGTAAAATATTTGGGAAATACCTTGATATAGTTTAAGAGAACTTACTATACAATATATGAACTTTAAGAGCATTCTAATAGATGCATTATTTATTGGTACCCAACATTAGAAAAAAATGTATAATACAGTAGTAAAATAGAAGTCCTTTGCATGACTATTTAAATTCCTTGTTTTTTTAAAGACACTTGTTTTCATCTAAAAAAGTAATCCTATCTATTGTCTTCAAGTAATTTTGATGATTGAAGATGCTTAATGAGAAGTCACAATGTATTAGTATTCCTTTGATATCAATTAAATTTCATTTTTCTTCTTGGAGAATATAATGATCAAAGCAATATTTCAGAATCAGCAAGCAAGAGTTCAGCATCATGCTTCCAGTGCAAGTGGATCACCAGTAAATGATCCTCGATACCATTTTCCACAAAGTTTTTTCATAGATACAATCTGTCTGCCTTCTCTAGCTGCTTTCCTAGCCTGGACCTTTTCTTTCATTGTGCAGGAAAAGTGTGATTCAACTGATTTCAGTCATATTTGTTCCTAGAATTATCAAGGATTTAGATTCTTTTTTTTTAAATTAGTTGTGGAGCCTGAACTCTGGGCTTCGGCACCGTCCTTGAGTTCTTCAAATCAAGGCAAGCGCTCTACCACTTGAGCCACAGAATCACATCTGTGGTTCAAGCGCTCTACCACTTGAGCCACAGAATCACTTCTGTGGTTCTGTTTATGTGGTGCTGATTTGGGAAATGGTAGAGCAGAAAGTGAAATGATGCAACCAAATATATAAAAGCAAAATAAATTAGGACAATTATGGAGCAACCATATTGTCTATGAAAATCATGAAAGAGAGAGAGGAAGAGAGATACAGATGTGCAGTGACCTAGCTAGCCACAAAATCAATGTTTCTGATCTATATACAGAGCAAACAAATTTATTTTTTATTTGTTAAAAGAGATGGAAATAGAATTTATGTATTTACTTGAAATTAGTACATACATTTTTAGTCTCCTACATAAAGAGACATAGCTTTGACCAAATTACAGACAAGAATCTTAATCCTTGGGCTGGGAAAGTGGCTAAGTGGTAGAGTGATTTTCTTGTAGCTTACTACACTGTGGAACTACTTTCCAAAAAGGCCACTCATATGAATACTAGGGATGAGGATGAGTATAGCCCTCTTCATCGGGAAGCCTAGAGTGGACACTTAGACATTGTCCATGAGTTAGTAGCTCAAGGCAGATATTCATGCAATAAATCTGAATGGCTGGACACCCCTGCACAGTGCTTATATGGGAAACATATTGCAGCTCACACACACACACACACACACACACACACACACACATCATCAGATTTCTTCTTAAGTATTTTTTGTGTATGGTCTTAAGAAGAAATTTACATTACTAACTTAAATTTCTGACAGAACAATATAATCACTGTAAATCTTGCTTCTATACTCTCAGTATTAAATTGCTACCTAAGTATGTGCAATAGATAAGTATAAGAAAAAGTAGGAGCCACACTAGTGTCTCATGTCTTTATTCCTAGCTAATCAGATAGACGAAATCTGATGTTTGTGGTTTGAAACCAGACCAAGGAAAATAGTCCATTAGATTCTGGTTTGAAAGTAACCAGCAAAAGCTAGAAATGGAGCTGTGTTATAAGCAATAAAATGCTAGCCTTAAGAAAACTAAAACAAAAAATCACAAATTCTGGGACAGAGCTAGGCCCTGAGTTCAAGCTCTAGTATTAGTATTTAACTAATGAAGGAATGAATTAGTTAATTACCTAAAATAAAATAAGTGGTCACATGTGGAGGGGCAGGTAAAATGTAACAACCCTGGTGACTGGAATATGTATTATTTTGTAATAAGGCAAATTATCATTTGTCCTAATCACTAATATTTTATTTGAAAATTTTTGTACAAAAACCCCTGAATTTGGCATGTGTATATATGTGTACATGTGCACACATGTGTGTTTAAGTGTGTGTGTGTGTGTGTGTGTGTGTGCGCTGTTGCAATGTTGCTTGCCAATTTGAACAGGATGAGGCTGAAAAGAGCTGTGTTGCAGCTCTTTTTTTTATTTATCAGTGTTCTGTCCTGTCATTTCAGTGGAACCACCCTTCTGTACATTTTATTTGTTAATAACATCATCATAATCAAAGCATTTACAACATTAAGTTAGATAAAAGAGATAATTTTCAGCGCTTAGTATATATTAGTTAAAAAGATACACATATAATTGGGTAGTAAGTTATTACTGTAAGAAGACTGTCAGTTCAAAATATGTATTTGACCTCTTAAATTGCTTATATTTTTAAGAAATACTCATGGAGTGATTTTGACCAACTTGAACAAATAGGTATTACTCTCTGGTTATTTCTGTGAAACGCAAGGTGGATAAACTCTTTCTGGATTTCTGTTGATAATAACTTTCTTTGTAATATCGTATCTATTCACACTAAGATAATAAACCCTGTATTTTTAAGATTTGTATATCCCATCATATTGACTGAAAATCAGTATTGTGGCTATTCTTGTTAGATATATATTTCAAAAAAACAAACAAAAACATGTGTCACCTCCAGATTGTGGATGCATTTGAAGTTTGTACATACAAAGGTTTCTTCATTAATAGTTCTTTTGTGGGAGTAACTATCACAACTTTAACAAATAAGGCTTTTAGAATATCTTTTCCAATATAAATAACATACAAGATCGAGTCTTGCAATTTCTGAAAACCATTTAAATATTTTACTATTATTTTAGTTCATTGACCGTACAGCTAAAGACATTTCTGAAATAAATATTGTTAAGATCTGAAAATGTAAGTGGGTATATAGGCTTTTTATGCATCATTTTAGGAAAAGACAGTTTTTATGAAACTAAAAGAAACAGAATAAAAGAATGTAAGTGAATTGGGTAACCTAATTATTAGTATAATTTTGTTTTCAATTAGCACAGTCCTTTGAATGTAGATGATGCAGTTAAATTGTTTTTTGTCTCACTGTGCTTCAGTTATTTTTAGATTATTTGCAGTTATAAGAATGAATTTGTAGTTTAAATAAAGGTGTTTTAAAATGATTAGGATTAATCTTGTGTTTTGTATTCTACTCCCATGAAAATGAGTTATTATCAAGTGTTAATAGTTTATAATTGAATCTTCAGTATCATAAGAAATTTTGAAAAAATTTGGTAGTGTTGATGTCTTTTTTTCGGGGGAATCCGGTAGTGGGGCCTGAACTCTGGGCACTGTCCCTCAGCTCTTCAGCTCAATTCTACCGCTCTACCACTTGAGACACAGCGTCACTTCCAGCTTTTTTCTTTTTCCTTATGTGGTTTTGAGGAATCGAACACAGGGCCTCATGCATGAAAGGCAAGCGCTCTACCACTAAGCCACCTTCCCAGCCCTTCATGTCTTTTTAAACCAATAGTATTCACAAAATGGAGAGTCTTTAATTCATACTTAGGCCTTGATGTCTATTATTTTTAAACTCTCATTCCTAACATTAATGATAGGTTAGAGTGCATTTTTGGTTATAGCAAAGATAAAATATTTATCTAGGGTCAAAGGTGATTTTTATATCTGTCTTGCTTTAATAGCATTTTAAAGTAGTACCTTTCTCTCAAAATGTTGGGTATAAAAAGCAATCAAACTACTTGTTATGGTAAACAACTTAGTTGAGCTACAATGTGGAAATGATTGGTCCATAAGACCTGCTGTCTGTTTCCATCAGGAATTATGGAGGTCATTTTCAGTAAGACAGTGTTAAACAGAGATAGGGTCCCCATGCAGTTCAGTGTTTAGTGAAGGGTTAAAATATGATTTCTACTATTTTGAGCTAGAAATCAAGAATGTTATACTTTAGCAGTTCTTTTCACCAGGGAGGTATGCATTGATTATGAACTTTGAGTATTCATATTACAGTTCCCTATTTTCTAACAAAGATAAAGTGAAATATTATGAGTGTACACAATAATTCTGGGAAAATTACCTAGAATTTGTAGACTAAGTGCTGGTATTTTAGTCATAAAATAGAATGAGGTTAATTGATACAGTGGGAGATGAACCTCAGGATAACACTTACCATGTGTGCAATGTTGTACTAGTAATTCCAACTTTGAAGACTACAATATCATCAACTGAGAATTAAAAATGTAAGGAGCTCCATTTTATGGAATTATTGTGAGGATTAAATTATAAGCCATAGGTAAAGTACTTGGAAAAACAATCAATTAACGTTTGGCACATTCTACCTGTTATGTTATCATGTGATGAAATCTAGCATTTTTACTGTGATATTATAAGTGCAATGTTATGTATTGATATTCATTGCATTGGTCACTTTTCTGTCACTATGAGGAAAATAGCTGCAAAGAAAATTTCTGAGGTGGAAACTATTATATTGACTCATGGTTTAAGAGAACGCAGTTTAAGATCAAATGTCTCCCTTGTTTTTAATCATGTGTTTATTATCTTAACTAGTTGTACACCGGAATTTCCATTCAATAAATGAATTTTTTAAGTATAATGGATATTTATATAACTTTTCCTACCCTTCCAAACCTCACCCCACTTTAATTTTTTCTAGTTTCATATTATTTCCATTGAATATAATGTCTACACTGTTACTCCATAACTCTCTTTATTCCTTCCATTTGACTTCCCCTCACATCTTCCAAGTGATAGTTTTCTGGTATTCATTTTTTTGGATTAAAATTCAATTTTTAAAGAAATTACACCTTTTAAATATTGCTCTGAAAAATGAAAGCTTTGGTTAATACGTTGTTTAACTTGCATAAAATTCTGGCTTCCAAATACGCAATAGAACATGGGTCCTTTGTGTGTCTGGCTCTGACTTCGTTTACTTAAGATATTTTTAGATCTATCCATTTCTTTGCAAATAATGGATAGGTCCAATAAAATTGTGTATATATGACACAATTTCTCCAATCATCCTTCCGCCAAAGGGCATCATGGCTGTTTCCATAACTTGGCTATGGTGAATAGTGCACTATTGAAGATGGTTGTGAAAGTGATTTTACTGTAACCTTTTGGAAGAATTCATCACTATCTTTCTGGGAGCAATCCTCTAGCCAGTTTTCCAGAATAAGCACATCCTTCCCTTCATCTCCATCACAACGTATTGCAAGTCCTCAAAAACAAACTACCCCATACAAGACTCAATAAGCTAAAACCACACTGTGCCCATATTCTTTCAATACATTTTTAATAATTACATAAATTTAGTGATAACCTTCTATGTACTTTCTTAATGTGGGAATGAGAGACATA
Organism: Dipodomys spectabilis; assembly: GCF_019054845.1. Lineage (NCBI taxonomy): Eukaryota > Metazoa > Chordata > Mammalia > Rodentia > Heteromyidae > Dipodomys > Dipodomys spectabilis. The sequence continues at coordinate 221,674 of NW_024870793.1, forward strand.
AAAACAGAGTAAAAGTAAGAAATATGCATTTTAATTAGCTATTATCATATTTAAAATCTTTTTCAGCTCTATTCATAGCCTCACTTACTATTATTTTAATCTTTATTTGATTACTTCATCTATCTCCTAAATTATAACAAGTGAATTAAATACAGACAAGAGAAGGAGAAAAGTAAAGTGTCCTAAGTCAAGTTTCTTTTTAATCCATCTAATAGTTTGGACCAAAAGTCGGTGAAAATGGGAAAAAAATAAAATAGAAAATAGAGCATTGTACATACCTGTTACAATGTAAGGGTATTTTAATAGTAATATGATAATTAGTTCCCAAAGAAATAAGAGAAAGAATAGCTAAACTCTAAAGGGAAAAAATGAAGAGAGAAAAGAAGCAAAGTAAAACTTTTATCAATAACAAACACAAGAGTTTGGAACTGGAAAGGTAGTGGGAATATTCTAAGTAACAATAAAAAATGCTAGCGTGGATAGACTATGGATCACATTTTATCATATATAATTTTGATAAAACTTACTAGGAATGAAAGTTTCAAAGTCATGATTTAAAACACTATTTGGATTACAACTAGGCAGTATAGCTCAGTGGTAAAACATTGGCCTAGCATGTGTGAAGCAATGGTGTGACCTCCCAAAAATTACAAAGTACACACAAAGTACACACACACAATAACCACATAAACACACACATACACACCACATACACATATTTGGAATATAGATGTTATCATATTAAACGGAGGAAATTATCACAAATAGTAAAAGTATGTTATATGAAATCATAATATTGCTCATACTATTTAAAAGTTTAGTACAAATAAAATAATCAAAATATACTTGTATTTTAATAGCTTAAGTAAATTGAAAATTAATAGAAGAAATGAGAACCTTTGCAAATAAGTTTAAATAATAAACATTTTGAAATATGTGTCCTTTTATTTTGAAAAAAGATTGTTACTGGTGTTTTAACTCAAGATTTAGAATATGATAGCGAGGTACTGTATATAACACTAGCGATGACTATATCTCTAATCATTTCACTCTGAATAGTTTTATAATAAGGTCACAGAGTTTCTCAGTATTTCCCAAATTACAAACTCTACTTACACTTCCCACCATAGCTAGAAAATGGATGCCACAAATCACCATGCCGAGCTCAAACTTTATTTTTTAATTCAAGTAAAAATATTTCCAAAAAGTGACCAAGTAATGAAGCCTTTCTTAATAAAGTATGTGCTTCTTGAAAATACAGTAAGTATTTTTTACCTGGACAAATATGTTTATAAGTATAAGAAAATAAATTTATTTAACATCATTAACCATATAAAATTTAAGAAAACAATTTTAAAATAGTCACATATTAAATATTATAAAAGCAAAATATATGTGTCTGAATAATTTACATGTGTAAAAATAATGCAAAAATAAACTAATTCTACAACTCTGAAAAAAATGAATTATCCTAAAGAAACAAATGAAATCATTTAAGCCCAAAATTTGAACTTTAGAAAATAAAATGAAGTGTACTCTTTAGTTGACTTAATTAAGTGTAAACCCTCTGTATATCAATTTTATAATAAAAATGCATGAACAAAGAAAGCAAAAGTACCCATTGATCAGTAGCAACAGCAAAAGCATCAGTAGTTCTTGTTTTGTGTGTACAAAAATATCGATGGATGATAAGCTCTACATAAGAGAATGATTTGTATAATACTGCGATCATTTTAGCAAGTAAGATTTCAAGTCTTCAAAAGGTCAAAGAGAATTGTATATGATCCAGCCATTACACTTCTATGTATGTATTAAAGAGAAGTAAAAAATTTGTTTGGACGGGGAATGTAGTTCATTGACAGTGCACTTGAGTAGTATGTGTGAGACTCTGGAAATAATCCCCAAAAACAAATTTGAAAAGACACACTATAGAGGATGTATGCTGGACAAATTCCTGTAAGTGAATTTTATATCTATTTTAATGTCTGTTCTAAAATTTACAGCATTTCTATTTGAAGAAATGCAAGTTTGTGAAAATTAGGCTTGGAAAACCTATTATTGTACAATTTACTTCCAAAGTACTAAAATGCATACAATAAAAGGAGATTATATATTGCATGTGAATTTCATTTCTGTTTTTTGAAACACAATAGCAATGACATATAGCTCCTACATGGTCCATCATTCTTTCCACTCTCACTCTCCTCTGTTGTACAGCTCAAGTTGTTATCATTCAGATTTATTATGTTTCAGCATTATCTAAATCTTAACTTATTCCTAAATTAATTTTAGTTGTTTCAAGTATTCTCTAAAGACATTTCTCTCTATACAATATCTGGGGTCATGTGTTTTTACAAGGTACAAAATATGAGTGACTATCAAACATCTAGATATCTCTGTAGAATATTGGTCCACCTGCTCAATTAACTCGTATGTAAATTCAAGGAATACAGGTCAGTGAGAACAATCTTGTAAAATGGAGTAGCTTCAGCCTTCATAGTAGCTTTGAATCTTATTACCATGTTTAGTAGTGAAGACAAAATAGTTCTACTATAGCCTTGGAGCAAACCAGCCTTGGACTAATTTTTTTAATTGTTTTGAAATTACAAAGAATTGATGCCATTAAGAAAATGATTTTTTTTGGAAATCAATTACAAATGTTTATTACTTATTATAACTCAAATAACAAACAAGAGTATTTTTATACAATCATTACAAATACCATTTTATTACTATAGTAAAATAGAATAAAAGACCAGTCCCAATATATTATCATTATTCTTAATTCCTAATTATTACCTAAATATCTTAAACAAACTAAATAGTCATGTCTTTAACATAAACGTAAATATTCTATACTTTTTACTTAACATTTTCCAGGGGCATGTATTCATGTTTCTAAGAAATGTTCACAGCAGTTAAAAGGTGCTTTTGTGAAATTAATGTGATATATTTTGTTGTTGTTTACAAGGCCTGGGCATTACCCCTAAGCCTTTTTATGCTCAAAGCCAGCATTCTACAACTTGAGGCACAGAGGTAATTCCTGTTTTTAGTGGTTAATTGGAGATAAGAATCTAACAAGTACTTTTTTTTAGGGGGGAGTCCAGTCGTTGGGCCTGGGTGCTGTCCCTCAGCTCTTCAGCTCAAGGATAGTGCTCGACCACTTGAGCCTCTGAGCCACTTCCAGCTTTTTTCTTTTTGCTTATGTGGTGCTGAGGAAGCGAATCCAGGGCCTCATGCATGCAAGGCAAGCGCTCTACCACTAAGCCACCTTCCAACCCCCTAACTAGTACTTTCCTGTCTGGGCTAGTTTCGAACACAATTCTAAGATCTCATTACCCAGAACAGCTTAAATTATAGGCGTGAGTCACTGGCGCTTGGTTGGATATATTTTTTAAATTTTAATTATGTTTTAAGATTTTTGTTTCACTATAATATACATCATTCTACACATAAATTCAGATATATGTATATATTTCTGATGACAAATAATCTCTAAAAATGTATGTCTTTCTACATAAAATATCTATATCTATATCTCTCTCTATATATATACATTGCTGAAGACAGACTTACTCTAAAACTTTTATGCTATTTTTTGACCTTTTTCATTTCAAAGATATACAGTCTATTGTTCCAAAAGTTTCCTAGAATACAATAACTAATATTTCAATAGAATGTAGAAACTATTACTTTCAAGGGAATTTTAGATATACACATGATATTGCAGTAACATTTACAGTGTATTACTTGAAATAATTCTGTTCACACTTAAATATTTGTGTGTAGTGATGGGGAGAGAGGAAGTTAATTCATACTGGTTAGGAATTTGCAATACTTCCAAAATCTATTCCATAATTTGATATAAGCACGTAGTCAATCTACCTGTTATGGTTTAGTTTTTTTTTTTGTTTCTTTATTTGTGTAAATTTTTAATATGGATGCACGCACAGTGGTAACATTAAAAATATTAATCCAGATTTTGTGGGTATTTATATTTCTCTTGGGAAAACTAATGAGCTCCAACAAAATATCCATAAGGAGCCTTTCAATTCCAATATCACAGTTTGTCTTATAATGCTTTAAATTCTACACACTCTAAAGTGGACATAGGGTCATGTTGTGGAACTTTTCTCCTCAGAGAGTGAGTACTACCCTATTGCTTAACATGGACAATGTACCTTCATACATAGACTGGGCATGTGCAAAGAAGAAGTGGTATTTGAACAATTTTCTTAGCAGTTTTTACAGATGAAATGGAAATAGAGCAACTATGAGCTCAAAAGGAATGTCCAAAGAAGACAAGGACACAAAGTAGAATGTGACAAGAAATGATGAATTATAATTTCAAATAATGTGCCCAGGTGTGAGGGTGTGTTCAAAGTACAGATTCAGACAATGTACTTGAATATCTTGGGGGAAAACTGCTTTAACCTATTTTGGGATAATTGTACAAGTACAAGCCCCTAACTCTGATTCTAATCAGCCACAACATCATCAACTAGGGTCTATTTTCCAACTGCAAAGTGAGAAAAAAAGGGCTCATCACAGTTAGTGTTCAGGTTGAAGCAATGGCAATCACATAACTTTTCTATAATTCTTCAATTGTTTTGGAGAATTAAAATAGGAAAAAGCCAAGTAATTATTTTGCATGTACCTAAATTAAGTGGGATGTATTCTATTGGTCTCATTTTAACTTGAAAGTTATAGATTATGTCTTTTAATACTCTATCTTGGAACAATGATCTGCTGTCAGTCATTTTCTTCTCTTCCCCTTCTTTTGCCCTTCCACTTATATAATTGTTATTTAAAGAGACATACTTAAGCTTGCATTTCTAAATTCTTCAAAATTATCTGAACTACTTTATACTTCTGGCAGCCTCCTTTATCTTTCACAAGGGAAATATTTTTGACACTACCAGTTTTGTCCTCTATGATATTGGATATCTTCCTGCCTAATTCAGTGCAAGATATACATGAGACTCATCCAGATATTTCAAAACTCGTACCATCATAAAATCCTATCTTACTTAGAAATCATGCTTTTAGAATGTCTGGGGAAATGGCATCTCTCATTTTTGATTTTTTGCTTTTGGTTTTTTTTTTTTTTTTGTCGGTTGTGGGGCTTGAACTCTGGGCCTGGGCGCTGTCCCTCAGCTCTTCAGCTCAAGGCAAGCACACTACCAGTTGAGCTACAGCGCCACTTCCGGTTTTCTGGTGGTTTATTGGAGATAGGAGTCTCATGGTCTCTCCTGCCCGGGCTGGCTTTGAACCGCGATCCTCAGATCTCAGCCTCCTGAGTAGCTAGGATTACAGGCGTGAGCCACCAGGGCCCGGCCCATCTCTCATTTTTGAATGACACTAAGTGATACTTATATGCAGTCATGTTTTAAACCAATATGCCACTCAGTAGATTAACGAATTGACAAAATGTGGTTTATGTATGCACGGTGGAATTTTATACTTCAAATTCATACGGAACTGGAAAGACTTGGAAAATCCTACGAAGTAAAATAAACAAGACACAGAGAAACAGATTCCGTGGTTTCCTCATTTGTAGTAAGTTGGGAATGTCTAGGATAGTCCTAGCAGTTGAGCAGAATTGCTCAATAACTATGTTTGTATGACCATATAAGATGATGATGAGCAAAATGACCTCCTGGATATGGGAACACAGTTTTCTGTTTGTGGTTGCTGTTTTTAATTTCTTTTTTCTTTTGGGTTTTCTCTTTGGTTTATCCCCTGTTATATTTGATTTCAGTATCCTGTGTATTGTATATACATTTATCTTAATTTGGCAAGGGAAGAGGCACAACGAAATGGTGATATAAAGAACAAAGCGCAAACCAGTGCAATAGCAATACTCAAAAACAACATGTTGGAAATTTACATTACAACTTATGAGCGGTATAGGGGTGAAGGAAAACTGTGAGAAAAATGAGGGATCAGGTAAAAAGTTCAACATGTTATGTATTCACTACCTTACAATTACTGCAACCCCTTCTATATATCACCTTGATAATAAAATTAAATTAAAAATGAGCTGCATAAAATATAATTTCACTGTATTGATATAGTAAATATTATTCTATGTGTATTACCTTTTTAAGAAATGAACATTTTGGCTACTAATTTGAACTAATTACCCCTTTATTAGAGGGGCATCATCTTGAATATTATGAAACTATACAATATTTTCAGAATATACTTGCCATTATTTTGAAAAAAAACATTATTTTAGTAGTGTCTCATACTAAAACAGAAATACTTCAATTCTATGGAAACTCCTAACTTTTCAAACTGAGTAATTGTTAAGAGGGCAGAGTATATGTGTTCTTCAACATTCCTATTGTTACTAACTACTCATTTTCAAATTCTATACATGCCATACTAGAGACATTCAAAACAGTACCTGTTTGCATTTTATTTAATTCTGCAATAGGTACAGTTTTCAATGTGGCATTACATATTTAAATTCAACAGAAAAAATAGCCACAGTCTGGCAGAAGGTAAAACTATGAAATATCTATATTAATTCCTCTAGAGTAAACATTTGTTCATCAAAGTAAGCCATTATTTCTATGACCATCAATCCCAAGTTTTTATGCCATAAAGTCATCCTAGCTCAACAATTTCCAACTTGTAATGTGCACCTTAAAATTCCTTAAATTCACAACATGACAAGCATATAACTATTGTGAAAAAATACTACATTCTGTTAATGTGATGCCCTTCATATTGTGGAAAGAACACTACACTAAACTTTGCTACATCATTTTCCACCCAGTGTTATTCTTGAGATCAGAACCCTTGCAAATATTATTTATAGTTATATATTTTATCTATCATAGATATTCAGGAGATCTGAATGTCTGAATATTAAGATCTGAAGACTGTGGTTCAAATCCCACTCAGGAAGGAAGGTTCCTTAGATTCTTATCTCCAATAAACTGCTCACGAAAAGCCTGACACAAGTGGCACTGAGGTTCAAGTGGTAGAGCAGTAGCCTTGAGCAAAAACAGGCTCAGGGACAGTGCCCAGGCCAAGAAGTTAAGCCCTAGGACAAACCAAACAACAAAAACAAAATGAAAACAAACCCTAACCCTAGCATTTTTCTGATTGTATACAGAGGTACATACTTAAGGAAATTTCTTCCTGTGTTATGTATTGGTAGAAAAAAAAGATGTCACACAATTACTCTCTTCATACCATGTTGCACCAAAGTCTCAAAAAATTGCTCTTTTGCTAAAGTCATAAATTAATAGCATCAATTTCTTGGCAACTTTATCTAGATTATTCATATTATCATGTTACTTATGAACTGTTGAATTTAACTATTATACCTCACTTGAAAGAATATTTTAGGCAAATAGAATGCTAGAATCATTTGTGAATTTTTAAATTAAATCTTCTACTTAAAAACAATTTTATAGTATCCTATAGAATATTAAATTACAAAGAAAAATATTTATTTTAAATCTAAATTCTTATTTAGCCAGGTCTACAAATCCTACATTAAATGAACTTTCCTATTTCTCTAGGCTTATGCTTTTGTAATCCTTCATCATTTCTTTGAAATCTAACAGAATGATTATTGCTTTTTCAAATTCTTGGTTGGTAATCATGAGCTCTTTTGCATCTAGTAATGTTCTGTAATGCAGACGATATTTAAACACAACTGAGGATTATATATGAGTTGCAGTTCAATAAGAAACTTGACTTCTCAAAACATAAGGACAAAATTAGCCCAAACTTCCAACTGTGTGTTCCTTTCTGACTTATTTTTTATTCCTTTCTTGGTTTGTTTTATTGAGACAAAATTATACTACCTAGTCCAGTGAAAGTATCACTATGTCATTCCACTCTCTAATTACCTGTTTAAGTCTGAGTGATAAAATTCCTGGCTTGTATCACATTGTCCTACCATAGTTTGTTGGTTTATTTAATCTAGATACAGACTAGCAATTCTGAACTTCTCCAATAATATTTTCCACTAGACTGATGGCTCAGACTGTTCATGTACTATTTTCAAAGATGTTCTAACATTTGACACAGGATATGAACATTTTCAGATGCACCTGAAGGGGTCTCTGATTCATTCTTTCCTGGATCTGATACCTTTATTAATGATGACTTGACTTTCTTACTATTTTTGTTCCCATCTACGTAATATTCTCAAGGTTTTTGGGGAAATTTCACTTGAAAACTTTCTAATATTAAAAATTATCAGTTGATTTTAGTCTTACTCAGGACATATTTTCTAACTTTTCTACAGAATCTGAGAGTTGTTCCATATGTGTGTTTGATCATATAAGTGCCTCTGTGTGTATGTGAGTATTTGTATGTATATATGTATGCAAAAACCTCAAGCTCTTCTTCAGCAATCTTGCTCATAACTAATATTCCATCACTTGAGCCATTCTTCTAATGCATCTTTTGGCTGGCTAATTACAGTGTCTCAAAGACTGTTTTGCCCAAGCTGGATGCAAACTGAACTTCCCAGACTCCTTTGCATTCTTAAGTTTTATTTCTCCAGGAGTATCAACTTTTGAACTACAAACATTTTTGTGAGTGTAAAATCTAAGCTGTAGCCCAGATTTTTAACTCGAGTTCATACAAAGATAAATGAACATACACATTACATATGCTGAGTGTACACTGTTAGAAATGTGATCCTAAGCAGGGTTCAAGTGGCTCACACCTGTAATCCTAGCTAATTAGGAGGCTGAGAGTTGAGGATTGCGGTTCAAATCCAGCATGAGTAGGAAAGTTTCTGAGGCATTTATCTCTAATTAACCACAAGAAAACTGGAAGTGGTATGGGGTTCAAAGGTAGAGAAAAATTTTGAGCTGAAGAATAGAGGGACAGTGCCCAAGACCGGAGTTCAGGCCCCACTACCATCAAAAAAGAAAAAGAAAGAAAGAAAGAAAGAAAAGAAAAAAAGAAATGTGATCTTAGCCACCAGTTTATTGTTAGTATAATTCCTGCTCTCTCGATATGGACTTTTTTCCAGTTAAGTCCATGGACTTATATCTAACTTGCTTGGAACCAGGATTATTTTTTCATTCTACTTTTTACAAATTTGCATGATTAGCTATCATGATTTAGAGCTAGTAGAAGAAAGAGAGTGGTCTCATCCTTCATGTTCCACTTAGTAGTAATGTTTTCTCTATGTCACTCCCATAGATCTACATACTGGCCTTGGCTTTACTATTTCAACGTTGTCTTATTTGCAGAGTCTTCTATAGAGTATTGAACCATTATACTTAAATACAGAACTTCTCTTTCTCCTATACCTATTGTTTCTCCTTCTGTTAACTTATGTACACTTGGGTAATAATGCACAACACAAACACTGACCAAAAAAAGTTTCTGAGAACCTTCTTCCCACTTAAAATCGGTCTTAATTTACAGAGCACTTAGGAAATTTGAACTAAATGTACTCCAGGATAATGGTTTTTTTTTTCAATTTTTTTATTTTGAAAATGATGGACAGAGGGGTTAGAGTTACATAAGTAAGTTAATGACTACATTATCTAAGGAGCATTGTTACATCCTCTTTTGTCTTTCCCCTGCCATCCCTTTTCTCCCCACCACCCTGAATCTCCTCTCCTATCCCCAAGTTGTAAAGTTCGTTTTCAGCATAGTGTCTTGTTCATCTCATTGTTACAACAGGTCATACTGTATCCTTGTTTCACCATTTTATTTCCCTTCCCCTCCCCACATTAGAAAAATGTATATGCATGATGCAGTTCACCGATATCAAACAGTGGAAACGGATTATACCATGGAGGAAGAAAATAGAAGAGAAATAAAAAAATCACATAATACATGTCAGATACATTAAAAAAATAGTAAAAAAGAAAAAAAAGTTGTGTCCCTCTTTTGGGGCTCATTTCACTTAACATAGTCTTATATGGCCATATGTACATGGATAATGTTTGATAAGCCATGTGAATTCCATATTTTCTCTTTAATAATTTGTCTCTGAAACACGTGTTACCTCATGCCCAAAGATGTTTTGTGCTACTTCAATGAAGCCAGAAAACATTCATTTTGCCTGGAGCAGCACCATAGATTGTTACTGTAAGTAATTGAAAGGAACTTTTACAGGAAGTAGAAACTGAATCAAGGAGAGAAATTGAACATAGAGAAATTACAAAGTTCAAGTTAGTTTGTGTGGTCCTTTTACTGTACAAGAAAATAATCCAAGGATTGAAGGAAACCCTGTCCCTGACTTTTTCGAATGTTCTCTTTACTTATAAAACTTTCTGTAAACTTCTAGTTGAGAGTATTACAAAAGGAAACAATATGCCATTTGAAGGCCAACATAGAAAAAAATGGAAATAACATTGTTGTACAATGTTCTACTGCAAAGAAACAAAGACACGGAGGTTTTAAAATGTCTTATGCAAGATATTTAACTCCTGAGCTGATTCTCTTGTTGTAAAAGTCAGATATCCATTCCTTTGTTCTGGTCCTGATTTCGCCATATCAATAAGGATTCCAAAAAGCAGGATCCAGTGAGTATGATCAGCAAAAGGAGCCTCTTTTCAAACCAGTGCTTTAAGGATGGTCCAAAGAAATATGTGGGTTTTTTTGTTTCATGTTTGTTTGTTTAGTTTGTGCTGCTTCTGGGGCTTGAACTCAGAGGCTGGACACTGTCCCTGAACATTTGTCTTTCCTGTTTACCTGCCCCCAAAGCTGGTCCAGTACTGCTTGAGCCAAAAGTCCACTTCCGGATTTTTTGGTGTTTAATTAGAGATAAAAATTTGACAGATTCTCCTGCCTGGGTTGGCTTTGAACTGAGATAGTAAGAAAGCTAAGTGACATCAACTGTATGGACTTCTCTTTTGAACAAAGAAATATTAGATGAAGTTTATAATAAAGCTAATATTTGACAATTTTTAAAAGAAGAGAATGCATCCAGCAAAGAAGCCATAACTTAAATAATTCAGCAAAAGTAGGTGCACTGAATCATATTGGAAAAATTTTTCTGTTTGGGAAGATTACTATTGACTTTGTAGTTCCTTTTTGGGAAACTAAAATTTATTTGACTTTTTTTTTTGGTCGTGGGGCTTGAACTCTGATCCTGGGCACTGTTCCTCAGCTTTTTAGCTCAAATTGAGTGCTCTACCACATTAGATACAGCACCACTTCCTGGTTTCTGGTGGCTAATTGAAGATAAGTGTCTCATGTACTTTCCTGACCAGGCTAGCTTTGAACCACAATCCTCTGGTCTCAACCTCTCGAGTAGCTAGGATGACAGGCGTGAGCCACCATCACCTGGCTCGTATTTCCATTTATGTGCACTTAATGACATTGTAGACAAATAATGAAAATTTGAATCAAATGATGACATTTCCGCTTTTCAGAAAATTTGAGGTAGCAATTAATATGTCTTCATTTTCCATGCTATTACATTAATGTCTCATGAGCTATTGGACTCTTACTTTAGCATCCTCTGATTTCTGCGATGGTGGACTTAGTATAAATAATTGTTAGTATAGAAATATAAAAAGCCTGATGTTTTTAGAAAGCAATGGAGATCATATAGGAAAGAACAACACACAATGACATACAATTTATCACACAGAGATTAAGAATTAGCCTATGTGATATAGAATGCTAAAGGTAATGAAGAATAAGCTTGGTTGATAACTAGTTCTTCAATAACCAAATATGGTTCCCTAGAAGTGTTTCTGGTATAATTTAGTTATTATTATTGTAAGGTCCGATCCTGGATGGCTAACAGACTCCACTCTCCTCGCAGCAAAGTCTCCACCCAGTACCTGTGTTACCTAGGCAACTGGAACACCTGGAAGGGGTCACATCTGCATCCGCCGAGGTCACATCTGAATTTGATGTGGCCACACCTTTCTACACCCATACCCTAGATAAGGCCTAGCCCAGGCCCAGACGCCCTCTCTCTACTCTTTTCTAGCTCTTTCTCAGCTCTTTCCTTCTCTTCTCTTTCCTAGCTCTCTCTTTCCCACCTCTTTCCCAGATGCTCTCTTTTCTAACTCTTTTCTCTTTCCCAGCTCTCTCTCTTTCTTAGCTCTTTCTCTTTCCCAGATCTCCCAGCTCTCTTTCCCAGGCCTTTCCCCACCACGTGGAGGACCAAAATGGCCTGGTGCCAGCCGGAACGAGGAATAAACTTATTCCTTACCTGAATAACACGTGCATGGTGCTGTTCTTACTCAGCTACCTCTTTTTAAAAAAAACGTAACAATTATCATTTATTTCTGCCATCTGGATTTATTCCTTCACATCTATTACAACTATTAATTAGCTGGTGCCTTTCTGGTGCCATAACTAACCAAAAAGATTTATAACTCTCCCTTAGACTACCCTACGCATTGTGATTAGCAGTGACCACTCAAAAGCCTGCAATCTTTGAATTTCCAGGATTAATATTCACCTGATATCTAAGCACATTCCTGACATTAATTGCCGTGACTTACTAACAAAACCTTTTATTTTCTCAACACAGCCTTCTAATATAGGTAAAGTACATGAATTAAGAACGATTGTTAAGTCAAAATTGGAAGGAGCAATTATATATTCAAATATAGGTTCTTTATTTGGCATTTACTAGGTAAATGCATTTTTTCCAGTCCTGGGGCTTGAACTCAGGGCCAGGGAACTCTTCCTGAGATTTTTCTCTTTTTATTTTGCTTAACGCTTGCACTCTACCACTTGAGGCACAGCACCATTTCCTTTTCTGTTTATGTGGGACTGATGAATTGAACCTATGGTTTTATGCATTCTAAGCAATCACTGTACCATGAAGCCACATTCCCAGAGCCTTAAATGACTTTCTAAAAATGGCATTACTTTTTCATTCCATTACTATGTATTATAATTTAGGCTAGGTGGTAGAAAAGGAAGTGGAAAACAATACTAAGCCCAGTAAGGCTGACATTCCTATCACTTCCCTACAGAAGTACAGTGTTAGGACCTGCAGGACTCATAGGCATGTTGCATGTTATATTATTATATATAAAAAAAAGTCATCCCCGACATCCATAACATTCTGCTTCCACTTTCAAGTTCAAGAGCCAAAAATCGAAGCCTTTTTAATTGATTGGGTATATTTCCTAGGAAGGAAGAAGGAGGATGTGGAAGGTGATGTTGGAAAAATATGTATATTGGCTCCCAGTCCACATTTTTTTGCATTTTTAAAAAGTGCTACTGATGAACTCCCAAATCTACTTGAATATGCTGTCTGCACAAGATGCAGATAAATGAAGACATTTATTCTGGTGGATAGTCACCTATATTAAAATCCAGTTCTGGAAAAAAGTTACCAGTATAAAGTATTGTCTATAAAATGGTTTCATGTCCTAGCAGAACAAAATGTAGTATTGAAATGATTATTCTAGCTTTCTTTGAGATTTTATGCTTTCTCAGTATTAAGATGTTCTCTAATTCCAGTAACATGGAAGCATAAAAGACATGATTTGAAGATCTCAGTAGTTTTAGAAACAAAGGTACATAATACTTTCCTTCCTGCAGAGACGTGTGATGGCAAGTATGACTGATTGTATTATAGTTCTCTTCTTTTTCCTCTTTGTCTCAAGTGTTGCATATCTTGGCATATTAGTCTGCCCTGCATCAGCTTCCTGTAGGTGAGATTTACCTCTACTCTGCAATGTCAAGATGGGTCAAGAGACTTACTTCGGCTTACAAAAATGAACAAGAAGTGGTCAAAGGTTATTTCTAGGGGAAGATTTCTATCCCATTGTTTGTGTCTTTTCCCTTAGGTATAAAAATAGCATTATTTCCAGAGGGAATCTTTTTTCAACTTTTATACTGGAAGAATATAGCATGTAAAATGAGGCAAAACTCAAACACAACAAGAATTAAGAGAATATTAGAACGTGATATTAATGTTAGTTTCTTACCGTTCTTGTATGACTACAGCACATCAGAATTTAAGAAATACTAAACAAGTACTAAACAGATAACACTTCCTGTTTGATGCTATTACATTTTTATAATAAATAAGCATTCTCTAAGTGATCACTTGAGGGGTTAACTTTTTCTACAAATGTGTTTAATCACTCTAGGGTACTGTATCTAACATCCACAATCATTATCAAGAACTTGTGATTGAGATGAGGAAGAACAAAATATCTACATTTCTCGCTTCTCTTTTCCTCTATTCCTTTTTCTAGTGAGAAATTTCATCCTTTCTCCAAATTCTCCTATTAATAAAGAAGAATGACACATGTGGATATCAAGCAAAAGGCTTCAAAGCCAGAATTTTATTCTTTCAGAAATAGATGAAATAAATCAGAGTGGCTCAAGGAAGAAGAAAAGCATGATTTTTCCCTTTCTGTCTTCAACAATAGAGTCTGAACACGACTCTAAACATCTACTAAACAATTTACCTTGGCTATTTTTTAAAAATATTGTTTTTTAATAAATAATAATTTTAACAATAAAAAATTTAAATATATAGTAATTTGTTGTTTGCTTTTGGTAGGCATAAAATAAGACTGCCTTAACATTGTGTGAGTTGAGAGGCTAAATTTTATCACAATCCAAACAAAATAAAAAATATATGATGTTAAAATAAATAGCTTTTAGGTACATTTTCAACATGACATACACACAGGGACATCTTTTTTTCCTTTTTCCTCTCCACATTTCAATAAGCAGTTCATGTAATTCAAATAGCTGTGTTTCTTTCATAAATAGATTACACATAAACAAGTTGAAAGACAAGAACCAGTATTGGTGGTGCATTCTTTAAAAATAGCATTCACATAACTATTAACCATAATTCCAAAAAAATAACAATCAAATGCTCTTGAAAAGAGAAGATTGTAAGCAGAATATACAAAAAGTGATAGTGCCAGAACTGCTTCAGAAGCTGCTGTCTGACATTTAAGATTTCTAGTACATGACAATTTTTAATCAGGATTAAATGCTTTCAGGAACCCAGTTTTTTCTAGTTATATTTTATTAAAGAAATATGTTGTTCAAAATTAATGAAAGGATAACTTGTTATAACCTGTAGAAAGAATGCTTACACACTCATTGTGGTAGGCAGTAAAATACCTTCCCAAAATATCTATAGTCCCGAAATATCTAATCCATCAAATGTTGATTTACATTTTATATATAAGGTTGTAAAATAATCACCTTTCATTACCCACGGAACACAAATTTCAATAATTATCAGATGGAAAACGTATACTCAAAAGACCCAGCTATAGTTCGAAAGGGACATCATTAGGTAAGAATCATCAGAAAGATGTAAAGATGCTACATTAGAAGATAAAGGAAAAGACAAGAACACAGATTCTGAAGTTTCTGAAAAGCGGACCAGGGTGTAAATGCTTTTTCCACTAGAATCACCTGGAAAATATTTTAGCTCTGTAGGGGGCTCAATTTTAATCTAGTGAGACTTATTTTAGATTTCTGTCCTTTAGAAATGTAAATGATAAATATGGATTATTCAAGCTAATTATCTTGTAGAAATATTTTACAGCAGATTTGGTGTGGTAGGCTAACTCAACTACAGCCTTTTCCTGATGCAACTACAAGGATACCACATGTCCTAGTTTCTGAGAATAAGAAAAAGTTGCCGCCAGCTTTGTACACGTGTATGATGTGCATACTACTAAGGCCTTTGCATTAATGAAGTCTTGAATTCCTAAATAATATTTAAACAAGAAGCTCCCTATCTTCATTTTCACATTTGGGGATCACTAAGTAGCAAAGTTATGTAGAAGGCTAGGGTAAGAATAAAGAAATGATATCTGTCTCCTATTATGATAAAGATAATCTATGTCATTTTGATTTACAGTTTCTAAGGTAATAAAAGTTAAGGTTAAACCGAAACAGTAAATCAATCTTCTCTCCTTCCTAACTTTCCAACAGAAATTAGAGAATACAGTAAAGATAAGCAATCCCAGGATGGTATAGGATTTTATAGGATCACCAGATGGTGAAAAAGAAGTTAACAAAAATGGGTCCCATGGAACAATGGGAAACAATCTACACTTACAGATTGTGATATAGCTAGAAAATAGTTTCCACTATGCTAAGTCTTTGACATTTTAGGTTTGTTTACACAGCTACTTTCATCTCTTAGGAAATTACTTTATTAACACTCAAGGGTTTGCAGCGTATAACAGAGCAACAAATAATGTTTCTAAATGTAAGCAAGCATGATACTAAGAGTAACAAAGGCATTGCTATAGCTGATAAAGAAGAATGATCTTGGGGAATAGTCAATCTTGAACTTTTTCATACCTTTCCTCTTCTCCAACATTAGAAGTCCTAGTCTAGATATGTAAAACATTAATGAAGAATTTTTATATTTTTTAAAGTTCACACTAAAGCAAATACACTTTTCATTTTTGCAAACCTGACTTTGAAAGAGTCAGACCTTCACCATTATTTTATAGACAAACGTTTACTGCCTTGGCTTAGGTGTTTTCTTGCCTTTGGGTGTTGCGCTCTATTATTTTGGCAACTACATAGAACAACAAGATAAATACATTTTGCTTATTTTGGATTGTTCAAAGTCAAGCTGCCTTCAGTTTTCTGTTATCTTCTTCACTGCTAATTGAAGTTTAATTATTGCTCTTTAAATGATAACAAAAACGTGATACTTTAACGTATATTCTCATTGAAACCAGTGAAAACAGAAGTGTCTGCGATTGTTATATAATTGTTTTCAAATATTTTTCTTGGCTATTTTCATTATTGCCTTTGTTCCTGTCTTCTAATCAGGAACACAAGGTTACACAAAAGATCTTCCTCAGGAATAGGATGTTAGGCAGAAAAAGTAGATATATAATTAAAGATTTTCATCTCTTAAAAGACTGAAAAGATCAGAAGACATTTTGTTATTACTTGTACGGTTAAGATGACTTGAATGTTTTGTTTCTTAAACTAAGTGAAATGCATGTAAAATGTTAAAGTTGTTCCAAAAAATGATTATGGTTTATATTTTTATGCTTCAATGAGATGAAACCTCTTACAAGATTGGAGGGCATATTTATTTTAGGGTAGAAGGGTTAATGTTAGAAAGCCAAGGGAGATTCCTAAAACAACACTGCCTATCACGTATCAGTTAATCATACTTATGGCACATAAGTATATAAACATACAAATATGAATTGAGTGAGAAATGTGTGATTTACACAATTGATTCAATGACAACTAGTATATCTAGTGAGGATTTAAAAGTTTTATAATTCATATTTTAACATTTATGCCAAAATTTGTTCATTGTAATTGTTTTTAATTTTTGTCGGACATGGAGCTTGCAATCTTGATCTGGACGATGTCCGTCAGGTCTTCAGCTCAAGACTAGTGCTCTACCACTTGAGACCACACCCTCCAAAGGTGGGTCTTTGGAGGTAAGAGTCTCACGGTCTTTCCTTCCTAGGCTGGCTTTGAACAATGATTCTCACCTCTCAGCCTCCTTAGTAGCTAGGTTTACAAGCATGAACCATCGGCGCCTAGCAACATAATTAATTTTTACACATTTATGAATGGAGTGATAATCCCATTCATTTATATATTGTTTAATGATCAAGCCACACCATATCCATTAATTTCTACATGTAACATTTCTTTATAGGGAGAATGCTCAAAAACTTATCTTCTGGCTGTGATGAAATATCTAGTCTTAACTATAATCACTTTGCTTCTTATAGTATAAAATTAATATATTTTCTTTTAGTCATGGAAGTCTGCTAATTAAAGTTATATAAAACATGAATTGTAAAGTGAAAGAAGTTCAGAGTTCCATTACTTGTTTAAAGAAAATAATTATGCATTTTTTTCAACTATATTTCTTTGGGAATGTGTAGTATTCATTGATTTAACTGTTAAAATTGATAACAGTTACATTATATCAAGTAGATTCAAACTTGTATTTGAAAATTGCACACTTAACACAAATATACTTCCAATTTCTTCTAAGACATAATTAAAATAATGGTATAGCAAAGCTTGATGTTAGTTGTTCATGTGTAGAATCGTAGAAACTCAGGAAGCTAACACCTGAAAATTTTAGCTCAATATCAGTCCAAACAGACAAAAATGTGAAAACTTATCTCCAATTATCCAGCAGGAGGCAGAAGGTGTGGATGTGGCTCAAGGAATAACGTGTCATCAGCTATGACCAAAAAACACAAGGGAGACCATTAAACATTGAGTTCAAGCTCTAAAAATGGCATATACACACAAGACAACAACAAAATGTAGTATGAGCATCAATAATGAAGACAAAATAGTAGGAAAGATCATGAGAAATGTTGTGAAAACATCTGGAATACAGAAATTATTATACAGAATTTTGATTCATGAGAGGTAAAACTGACAGTATAAAAAGTTTGGACAATCTCATTGTAGTCATTTGTGTTGAAACCTGGCTATTGGGTAACATGTAAAAGAGCAGACTGGATTACCTGACATATCAGACTTCGTCTGTAACTATGCATCATCCCACTCTGCAAAAATCTAAAATCGTGCTTGTTAATTTAAAAAGAACCTCATGTTAGAGACTGTTTGGTCCACACAGACAGGGGTGCTTATTTTGAGGTTTCAGACCAGTGCTTTTTTAATAACCACTCCTGTTTTACCCCCTCTTCTCTGGTGCAGCTATAAATTACTAAACTGGCATCAAGCCAAGGCTTTGAATTAGACCCCCCCCCACCTTAGTCCCTCCCTTTCTCCAGCTACAACTCAGTTCACATGCTATCTCTCTTTTAGCATTAGTTAATTTCTTATTAATCCCCACCAGAAAACTCTTATATTTATGTAAACCCACCATAAATAACCTAGTTAGAAAAGGGAGAAAGGCATTGGCTGAGACACTCATCTGTAGGTTTGCTCCCTAATAAATCTGTCCTACACTATCTTTTTTTATGGCTTTTAAGTCTGACAAATGATTGATATGGTTTGATGTAATCCCATTTATCCAGACTTTTTTGGAAGTTTTGACCTGTGCCAAGGAGACCCCATGTTTCCCCCTAACTCTTCCTGTAACATTTTCAAGGTATCTGGACTTACATTGAGGTCTTTGATCCATTTGGAATCGATTCTGGTATAAGGGGATATATAAGGATAAAATTTAAGTTGCCTGTGTACAGCCAATTCTACCAGCACATCTTTTTGAAGAGGCTGTTTTATTTCCATCCTATGTTTCTGGCTTCCTTACCAATGATTATGTACCTATAGGTGTGGATTAATTTCTGGATCTTCAATTCTGTTGTATTGATGTAATTCTGAACTTCCATTGGAAAAAATGGTATTACCCCATTCCTGAAGAAATGGAAAGACTGGGAAACAATCATATTAAGTGAAATAAGCCACATCCAATTAAGTATATGTTGCATGGCTTTCCTCATTTCTAATAACTAGATATATCCATAAATCTACAAGGTAATGCAACAGATAATAAATGACATATAATTGCACTTGGATATGATTAACAGCACTCTAAACATTCACGTGGCAAGGACAATGGAAGTTATTCTTAGGAGAGGATCACAATGCCTCAATAGCTATGTGCATATGACCAGATAAAGTGATGCTTATTGCAATGAACTCTAAGAATCAATTATACATGTGAAGTACATATATATATGTATATATATATATGTATATATACATATATATATATACATATAATTTTAAAAGATGTCATATAACAACCGACTTCCCTGTAAACTCAACAGCAATATTCTAAGTTTAGAAGATAAAATTGAGGAAAGTTTTCAACACATAAACTAATATGCATAAAGGAAAAGGGAGAGAAAAGATAAGACGGAAAGTAGAATAGTTAACTACTGAAGAATTCATAAACAATTTCCAAAACTATACAAGAGAGCTGGGGTACAGCTCAGTTGTAGAACTAGACTAATATATACAAAGCCATAGGTTGAATCTCCAAGAAGGCCTATAAGTTAATAAATAATAGTAATACAATAATTACTTAAAATAAATGCTTTCATATTAGAGAGGCCTGAATCCTCAAACAGTAAACAAAATATTCTCAATTCTTGTACCCAATGACATGAAACTACAAGAATGAAGAGCAAATAGTTTCCTTTTTTGTCCTTTCCTTTCCTTTTTCTGTTTTCTTCTTTTTTTCCTTTGATAATACTGGTGCTTGAAGTTGCTAAGGCTCTAACCACTTTATATTATTTTTCAGGCCAAGCCACCCTTATGCAATGATCTCTTACCTATGGCTTTCACAAATGTGAGTAACAGGGATATTACACTATATCTAGCTTACTATGTTTTGGTAATTTCTCCCTTTTTTATAAAAATTGGCCCTGATATCAATCTTCTAAGTCTCTGCTTTCTAATTAGCAAGGTATATTTCATCTCAAGCTTGGACCCAGATTAGTTCCCAATGTAAACATTCAATATTGACTTCTGTTTTCTTGATACCATTAAATTCTATTGAGGTTATATTGGATCTTTATGATGTTATAAGAACACAGAGATATCCCTTGAGTACTTTTCCCAGTTTCTTTAAATAATTATTGCAAGACATCACAAGTAGACATTAATATTTCACAAGTACCTTAAGCAGCATTCAGTTATTTTAGTTATTTTGTTCACATATTAAGTCCAATATAATGTTATCAACTCTATATGAATATACTATATTTACAGATACGTTTCTTTACCAAAAATGAATCTGTCTCATGCCATTCTTTTATAATTAAACCCACTACTTCTCTTTGTCCCATCACAAACCTGTTTCATCCTGGTAACACATTTTTTTTTCTGTGACTTCTAGATCATGCAATAAATAAGTTTTTAAGATTGCCTTCAAATATATAATAGATTATTCCCAATTATTGTATGCCTTAATATTGTATTGCATTTATGCGAGTTGCCTTTTGGTTCTGTTATTAGAGAATGTAGCACAATTCTTTTCCCATTCACCTGAAGAAAGCATGAATTTATTTCCATGTTTTTAGAGGAAATAATGCTGGTATAAACCTCTGTGTTTTGGCTTTGAGGTGAATGGTACATTTTATTTCTGTGAGACAAAGCCTGAAGAGCTCAATTCCTGTGCTATGCTATGGGTCACATATTTCATATTCTAGGAAACTGTCACAATGTTTTCAGAAGTGGCTTTCCCATTTGACATTCCTGCCATGGCCCACAGTTTCTCTGTTTCTTGATAACATTTAGTATAGTCATTATTGTATTACATGAAGTAATTCTCATCCATATTTTATGATGCCATTTTGGTTTTAATGTGCATTTATTTGATGACTAATGATGATTTTCTAGTGCTTATTTTTCACAAGATGTATTTTGCTGGTTTCAAATATTTTTTAACATTAGGTTTTAAGAGTTCTATGTAGAGTCTCAATTTGAAGTATTCTTCAGGTATAGGATTTGCAAATATTTTATCCTTGACTCTGGGTACCCTTAATCATCATCATCATTATCATCATCATCATCATCATCATTGTCATCATCATCACTATTAGTATTACTACTATTACTTTTGTATATGTGTGTATGGTCCTGGGGTTTGAACTCAGGGTCCCTGAGAATTGTTGCATTTTGTTAACAATTTACCCTTTGAGTCATGCCTCACTACTGATTTTTGTAAATTAATCAGAGATAAGATTCTCAGGGACTTTATTTTATGAGATGTCTTCAAACAGCAATACTCAAATCACAGCTTCCCAAGTAGCTAGGATGAGATACATGAGCCCTCTGCTCCCAATTTGTATTCAAGACTTGTATATGAGCTTTCACTGACCAAATTTTATTTTACACTTTTATTGAGTTCTACTATATCCAGTTTCCTTTCCTATAAGTTTAATGCCTAAGTTAAGAATACTTCATCTCCAAAATTGTCAAAACATCTTTCTTTGCTTTACATTTACATCACTCTTTTTGTTTTATATGCCATGTTTTAATCCTGCTGGAAGTTAATATTTGAATTGTTATGTTTAAGTCAATGTTCATTTTTTATTTCTCCCCAATACTGTCTAACCTATCACCGCTTATTAAAGAGAATATCATTGCACAAATATTTGGTTTTACTCCTTATTAAATATTCCTTGATAATAATTATGTGGATCCAATCTGGTGCCTTATAGACCCATTGAGCTGTGTAATCTTTCCTTTACAAACATACCAATTTTACACTAAAAGCTTTAATATTGGACATATATATATATATATATATATATATTTCAGTTTATATTCCTTTGTCAATGAGTCAAAGAGTGCTGGTCAGGTGTTTTTAGAAATTGTCAAAAACTTATATATATTAATGCCAATGAAAAACTTTAACCTTCCTAAATAAGTTATCAAAAAACTGAAATACAGGGTTCCGGGAAGATGGCAGAGGAGAAGCTGTAATCTGAACAAGCTCTCCCATAGAAAGCAGTTTTAGAGTTCCAGTAAACAGTCCTAAGCCAGAGAATCACACCAAGTGTGCCATCACAGGACAGAGAGTTAGACAAGAGAGGGAAAGCCAAGGCAAGAAGACACATCAGAGCACTTGCCAGAAGCCGCCGCGGTGGCGGCAGCAGGGTCGCAATAGAGACCTCAGCTGGGGCCATACCTGAGCGCTCACACAGAGAGTCCGGGACGAGGGAGCCAGACGGAGTGGGTGAGTGGATTCTATTCAACACCAGCAAGAACCGACAAGGAGCGGACATCTTCATCCTGCAGTTTGCAGACCAGAGACAACCCAGGATCCAAGACTCAGCGTGAGTAGAAGCCCGACGTCCTCACTCCTTCTCAGGGAGAGCAGAGGAGGGAAGGCCACCCCTCCCCCCCAACACCGGTGATCTCCATCTTGGATACTGACAAAGCTCGGAGGAGCTGCCAGCTCCAACTCAGGCCTTGGAATAAAACGAGTCATTTAGCAAGTCACAAGAACTTAACGGTGAAGTGACCTGCCAGACTCAGCTCCATCCAGGGAAAAGTCACCCAGCTCAGGCGCCAGGGATTGGAGTGGCTTTCCTCACTGGGTAAAGAGAGCTAGAGGCTGCCCCTCCCTCTAGCAGTCTCAACAATCAATTGAAAACAGAAACCCTGAGAATGGCTCCAGGCTGGGCTCTGTGAGTTTTTTAGAAAATAGCCCCAGGGAAAAGCTACTGATTGTTGAAAGGCCTCAAATCTACACAGAACCTAGCCTCACCACTGCATCCCTCTCTTTTGTGATTCTCAAAGCAGATCACCCTCCCATTAAACTAACCAGGGAGGGGGATCTCAAAATCTTGGGTAAAGCAGAGCATTTTTCTGCCTGTTCCAACAAACTGACTTAAGAAACCAATCAAGCCACAGGACTTCAAGCTGACCAGAGACTCCAACAAGAGGTTGGTTACAGACAAAAGGGAGATACAGGATACTTCCCACCCCTCCCAAAAAAATCAAAAAAAAAAAATCAAAGGACTTTTTTTTTCTTCTTTTTCTTCTTCTTTTCCTTTTTTTTTTCTTTCTTTTTTTTTTGGTACCATATATATATAAAAAAATTTTTTTTCCTTTTCTAAAATTTTTATTGATATTTAATTTTGCCTTTTTTGAAAAAATAATTGTTTTCCAGTAACTTTTTTTTTCCTTTCATAATTTTTATTTTAGGAATAGGTGAATGTGCGTTTTCCTTTCTTTTCTTGTCTTCTTTCTCTTTTTCTTTCTTTTTTAACTATCTTTTTGTTTTTTGTCTAGCTCTACTGAACTTCTGATCTTTTTTCTCCCTTTCTCATCCTTTTCACCTTTTCCTCTCTTTTGATCTTCTTTATGTGACTTAACGCTTGTCCTGCACATCCTCAGATACACCCGGAGTTAACTAGTAGACTCTATCCCCCATTGTGTACACACTTAATCCACAAATTTATTACTCAATTCAAAACCTCTGAGACTTAAATTCCTTAATAGCAGTACTACCTCTTTATACCTATATAATATTTTAAGCATTTTTTTAAGTTTTTCACTTCTCCTCTATGTCCCTTCCCTTCTCTTAATATACTCACATTCCTCTCTAAATAGATGGTCTTTTAATCTCCATAATAATATTAATTTTTACGTTTCTATTTTTTTCTGGTCTCTTTTCATTTCCCTTTCCCTTTCTTCTTTTTCTCTCTCTCTCTACTTGCATCCTACCCAACCTATTTCCTGAATTGTGATTAGGACATAGTTAACTCTCCCTGTGCCTCCCCACACCAATCTATTCCTATTTTTTTACCCACATCTCTCCCTAACCCTAATAATTTCTGGTTTTCCAAATTCTTCTCTATGGTTCGAAGCCCATTAACATATAGTTGTTTGATTTTGAATAGATGTATCTGTTGAACTAGATTGTATCTGTAGACTATTGATTGTACAAATGCAAACTTTGATTGATGGTTGCCTTAAGATAGTGTTCTAGCACAAAACTGGTGCTATTTTCATCTCAAATGGGCAGAGTAAGCTGGAAAAACACAAGAAAAATTGCAAATCCGGATATCTCAATTCCAAATCTTGATAATCAGGGGTCAGAACAGATAATGAATAATCCAGAGGAGAGTTCCCAAATAGCTCTACAAACACTACTGGCAAACATGATAAATGAGAAGTTTGACAAATTACAAAGGACTCTGTATGAGCATGAAAGGGAGAGAGAGGAGGCATCCCAAAAGCTAATACAGGAATATCATAAGCGTGAGGAAGCTACTCAAAAAATGATACAGGATTTGCGTGAACAACTTGAGAATACTCAAAGAGAAAGGGAGGAATGACGTGAGCAGGCTGAGAACACTCAAAGAGAACTGCAGGAATCCCACGAACAAGAGGAAGCTAATCAAAGAGTAATACAGGAATTGAAAGACCAGGTAGAGAACACAAAAAAAGATCAGTAAAGGCATTCATGGAATCCATTAACATAGAGCTGAAGGAAGTCAGGGAGACCACAAAGGGAAAGCTGAATGGAACCCAACAGAAGGAATGGGAGTCCAAAGACACCATAACCAATCAACTAAGTGATTTGAGAACAAACACTGAACACCAAATTAAGGAAGTAAAGAAATTCATACAAGACCTAAAACAGAGCTTCAACAAAGAACTTGAAGCCATCAAAGCTGACCAAATAGGAGGAAAACAGATAAAAAACAAAGTAGAGAGTCTTGACAGCAGGTTAGACCATGCAGAAGATCGAATCTCAGGGATTGAAGACAGCCTAGATATTATAGAGAAAGAACATACAACCATCCAAGACAAGTCCAAG
This sequence comes from Dipodomys spectabilis, assembly GCF_019054845.1. Classification (NCBI taxonomy): domain Eukaryota; kingdom Metazoa; phylum Chordata; class Mammalia; order Rodentia; family Heteromyidae; genus Dipodomys; species Dipodomys spectabilis. The sequence goes on from NW_024870793.1 coordinate 246,899, forward strand.
AAATATGATCGATCTATCCAACAGTTGGAAGACACCATCAGAAGGCATAATTTAAGGATAATGGGTGTAGAGGAGCACCTAGAAACAGAAGTTAATGGTCTAGGAAATTTGTTTAACAGGATCCTAGCAGAGAACTTCCCAAACATACAAAACGATAGGCCTATTCAGATACAAGAAGCTTTTAGAACCCCAAATTGACCAGACCAGAAGAGAACATCCCACCGTCACATTATAATCCTCACAGGATCAACTCAGAACAAGGAAAAGATCCTTAAAACTGTCAAGGAGAAAGGGTAATCACCTATAAAGGGAAAGCAATTAGAATCACCGCAGATTTCTCAGCAGAGACAATCAAAGCAAGAAGAGCCTGGAATGATGTATGCCATGCCCTAAAAACAAACAACTATCAACCAAGAATAGTGTATCAAGCTAAACTCTTCTTCATAACTGAAGGCCAAATAAAAACCTTCCATAGCAAAGAAAAATTGAAACAATACATCTCCACCAAACCAGCCCTACAAAAGATTCTTAAAGATGTCCTACACGTAGAAAACCAACAAGACCGCAATAAAGGCCAAGAAACTGCACCCAAAATGAGAATCCAAGAACCATAGGAAGAACCCAGTTTTTACAGCCCCCAAGAAGGTGGATAACATGGCACGAACTCCCAAATACCTCTCAGTCCTATCTCTTAACGTTAACAGACTGAACTCTCCAATTAAGCGATATAGACTGTGTAGTTAGATTAAAAAACAAGACCCTTCTATCTGCTGCCTGCAGGAGTCACATCTTGCCCGTAAAAACAAACACATTTTCAATGTTAAATGCTGGAACAAAATCTGCCAAGCAAACAGACCCCATAAACAGTCGGGAGTTGCAATCCTAATATCAGATAAAATAGACTTCAAATTAAAATTTGTGAGAAGAGATAAAGAAAGTCGCTACATACTAATTAAAGGATCTCCCCTTCAAGAGCATATTACAATTCTAAGTAATTATTCACCAAACAATGGAGCACCCAAATTTATCAAAGAAACACTACTTTCCCTCAAATCCCATATAGATCCAAAGACATTAATTGTTGGGGATTTTAACACACCACTCTCCCCACTACATAGATCAACTCGGCAAAAACTCAACAGAGAAATCACAGATCTAAGCAGCTGCATAGATCAACTAGACTTAACAGACATTTACAGAACAATTCACCCAGCAGCATCAGAATAAACGTTTTTCTCAGCAGCACATGGAACGTTTTCTGAAATAGACCACATTTTAGACTTCAAAGCAAACTTGTCTAAATTCAGAAACATTGAAGTTATAGCTTGCATCCTCTCTGACCACAAGGGAATAAAATTAGAACTCAACACCAAAAGCAACCAAAGAATGTCCGGCATCACATGGAGGCCGAACAACACACTGCTGAATAATGAGTGGGTCATGGAAGAGATTAGAAAGGAAATTTAAATGTTCATGGTATTCAACAAAAATGAACACACAAATTACCAGCTCCTCTGGGACACAGCAAGTTTATAGCTCTGAGCTCCTACATCAACAAATTGGAGAGATCTGAAACTAACAATTTAATGACACATCTAAACCACCTTGAAAATGAGCAGCAAGATAAACCCCAATCCAGTAGACGGAAAGAAATAATCAAAATTAAATCAGAATTAAATGAATTAGAATCCAAAAAAACTATAGAAAGAATCAACAAAACAAAGAGTTGGTTCTTCGAAAAACTTAACAAAATTGACAGACCCTTAGCAAATCTTATCAGAAAAAGAAGAGAACACACCCAAATTAATAAACTCAGAGATGAGAACGGAAACATCACAACGGAAACAACCAAGATTCAGAACGTTATAAGGGAATACTTCTCAAAACTTTATGCTAATAAGTTTGAGAACTTGACAGAAATGGACCTTTTCCTAGCAAATATTGACATGCCAAAACTAAACCAAGATGAATTAAACTATCTTAACAGGCCCATATCAAGCACTGAAATAGAAACAGCAATAATAGTCTTCCCAGCTAAGAAAAGTCCAGGACCAGATGGTTTTACAGCGGAATTTTACAAGACCTTCAAAGCAGAGCTCACAACAATACTCCTCCAACTCTTCAATGAAATTGAAAGAGAAAGCTCACTACCGAACACATTCTATGAAGCCATCATAACCCTCATCGCAAAACCAGGCAGGGACTCATCAAAGAAAGAGAACTATAGACCCATTTCTTTGATGAATATTGATGCAAAACTTCTCAACAAAATTTTGGCCAATCGACTTCAACAATTCATCCAAAATATCATACACCATGATCAAACAGGATTCATTTCAGGGATGCAAAGCTGGTTCAATATACGCAAATCAATTAATATTATTCATCACATCAACAGGAGCAAGAATAAGAACCACATGGTTATCTCAATAGATGCAGAAATAGCATTCGACAAGATCCAACACCCCTTCATGATGAAGGTTTTGGAAAAATTAGGAATCCATGGAACATTCCTCAATACAATAAGGCTGTATATGACAAACCTACAGCCAGTATTATACTCAATGGTGAAAAACTAAAGCTATTTCCTCTTAACTCAGGAAGAAGACAAGGATGCCCACTCTCTCCAGTTCTCTTCAATCTAGTATTAGAACGCCTAGCTACAGCAATAAGACAAGATGCAGACATAAAGGGGATCCAAATAGGGAAAGAAGAAATAAAACTCTCCCTTTTTACAGATGACATGATCTTGTATTTAAAGAATCCCTAGACTGCACTCCCAAATTACTCAACCTGATTCAAAGCTTTGGCAAAGTAGCAGGTTAGAAAATTAACCCCCAAAAATCAATGGCTTTTCTGTATGCCAACAATGAGTAAAGTGTGGCTGAATTTAGGAAAGCAACTCCATTTGTAATAGCCCCACAAAAAATAAAATACCTAGGAATTAACTTAACTAAAGAAGTGAAGGACCTCTATGATGAAAACTTTAAAATCTTGAAAAAGGAAATCAACACAGAACTAAAAAAATGGCAAAGCCTCCCATGCTCCTGGATTGGAAAGATTAACATCGTGAAAATGGCAATACTTCCCAAGGCTATCTACAAATTCAATGCAATACCTATCAAAATTCCACCCTCATTCTTCAAGGAAATAGAAGAAGCAATCCAAAAATCCATATGGAACAATAAAAGACCTCGAATAGCAAAAACGCTCCTCAACGGAAAGAACACTGATGGAGGAATATCAATACCAAATTTCAAACTCTACTATAAAGCCATAGTAATCAAAACAGCGTGGTATTGGCATAAGAACAGACCTCAGGACCAATGGAATAGAATTGAAAACCCAGAAATGAACCGACAGACCTACAGCCATCTAATCTTTGATAAGGGAGCTAAATCAATAGAATGGAAGAAAGACAGCCTCTTCAGTAAATGGTGCTGGCAAAATTGGTTAACTACATGTAGAAAACTAAAGCTAGATCCTTATATACCACCCTGCACCAGAATCAACTCCAAATGGATCAAAGACCTTGAAGTCAAAGCAGACACTCTGAAAATATTACAGGATGGAATAGGAGAAAACCTAGGTCTCCTTGGATCAGGCCGAAATTTTTTGAATAGAGACCCGGAAACACAACAAATCAAAGAAAGGTTGGACAGATAGGATTGCATAAAGTTGCAGAGCTTCTGCAGGGCAAAGGACATAGCTAGCAAGATCAATAGAAAGCCCACGGATTGGGAGAAGATCTTTACTAGCCATAAAACGGACAAGGGTCTCATATCTAAAATATACTTGGAACTCAAAAAATTAAACCCCCCAACAACAAATCCTCAAAGAAACAACTGCCCAACAAATAAGTGGGCGAAAGACTTAAAGAGAAACTTCTCTGAAGAAGAAAGAAGGATGGCCAATAGACACATGAAGAAATGTTCAACATTCCTAGCCATAAAAGGAATGCAAATCAAAACATATTGAGATATCACCTCACCCCAGTTAGAACGGCAAAAATCAAGAACTCTAACAACAACAGATGCTGGAGGGGATGTGGACAGAAAGGAACCTTACTTCATTGTTGGTGGGAATGTAAACTTGTTCAACCACTTTGGAAAGCAGTATGGAGTTTCCTCAAAAGACTTCACATAGAACTCCCCTATGACCCAGCAATTCCACTTTGGGCATTTACCCAATGTTTACAAACAAGACCACACTAAAGCTACCAGCACAACAATGTTTATTGCAGCATTATTTACCATAGCTAAGATATGGAACCAACCCAGATGCCCCTCAGTAGATGAATGGATCAAGAAAATGTGGTTTATATACACAATGGAATTCTATGCCTCCATCAGAAAGAATGGCATTGCTCCATTTGTTAGGAAATGGAAAAACTTGGAAAAAATTATATTAAGTGAAGTAAGCCAGGCCCAAAGAAACATAGGTCCCATGGTTTCCCTTATTTGCAATATCTAATATATGTATGAGTCAAGCAGAAAAGGTCAGGTAATGTGATGTCAGGAAAATGAACCCTTAGATATGTATTTTAAGGTTTTTTTTTTCATGCACGTGTTTCTAAGGCATTTATAAGATTATCTCTTTGTTGCTTTGTATGTCCCTCCCCCACAGTATAACCCTTGCTTTCACTATATTTAATGTCAGTATAAATTGTGGAGGACATGGGGAAAAACCAGTTCTTTAAGGATACAGGTGGACCTGTTGCAACAATGAGAAGTACAAGTTGACTTGTCCTAAACGAGCTTTACAACGTCGGTGTCGGGGGGGGGGGGGGGAGGGGGGAGGAAGGAGAAGGATTGGAATGGGGGAAGGGTGGAGGCTGGGAAGGGATGTGAAGGTAAACCAAAGGAGGAGGCTGCAATGCTTGGTAAGAAATGTACGCATTATCCTGCCCATGTAATTGTAACCCCTCTGTACAGTATGTTCACAAATGAAATAAAATTAAATTAAAAAAAAAAAACAAAAAAACTGAAATACACATGTCTGTTATAATACACCAACAACCAAAGAACATGAAAATATCATATCATGCCTAGACATTGCATACATATAGAGATTAATAGAAATAGAAACATCAATAAGATAGCCCTGCACAGCCACTAGGTAGAAATTGGAATCCTTATAAAAGTGCTTGGCACTTAAAGTGATATAGACAGTTTGTTAAACATATTGGCAATCTTTAAGATATTATACATAGAGTTGCATCTATGATCCAGCATTTTCAATCATAATTTTATATAAAAATATATTTCAAGTTATGTCAAATGATACACATGTACAAGAATAGATATTGCAAAACCTTTTACAATAGAATATAATAAATTGTTGAAATGCCCATTGAGGATGTAATACAATTATACACATGCACGCAAAGCAACATGAATTAAATTTACATGGACTTACTTGGGAAACACTAATATTGCATTGAAAAATGGATAAAACAGACTACATTTTCTTTTTTTTTTTGGTGTGGGGTGTCCCGTAGCGGGGCATGAACTCTGGGCCTGGGCACTCTCCCTCAGCTCTTCAGCTCAAGGCTAGTGCTCTATCACTTGAGCCACAGCTCAACCTCCGGCTTTTTTCTTTTTGCTTATGTGGTGCTGAAGAATCAAACCCAGGGCTTCCTGCATGCAAGGCAAGCGCTCTACCACTGACCCATCTTCCCAGCCCTATACTACATTTTCTAGTTACAATGAGATGTACAAGTCGTTATGTCGAAAATGAAGTTTAGAACTTTCGTGGGGGGGGGCGGGGAGGATTGAGGGGGGGGGTCGGGGGCAGGATGGGAAGGGACGGGAAGGGGAAACAAAGGAGGAGGCTAAAATGCTTGATAAGAAATTATATGAGCTTTTTTAAATTGGCATATCTGTAGTGGTAGACTATGAAGTAATGTTTGGTCAAGTGGAGGGTATTTTCTAATGATGACAGGAAGTGACTACTACTAAATATTGGAGTATTTTGAGAGGGCAGTGATGATAAAATATTCTAGAATTTAAGGAGATGTTCATAGTCCAACTCTTAGACATTCTATGAATCATTGTACTTTATTGAAGAATTGTAGATTGCATTTATGCTAACCTTATTTTAGAATAGTAGTGGGTGAATCTGAGTGATAATTTAGAATTTAAAATCAGAGAATTCTGTAATGAATGAGTTTAGTACGTTGATGAATAAGACTATCAATAAAATTTTATCTGTGACATATCATCTGAGTGACTATGTATGATATTGTGAGCCAGTAAATATTCTACAAAATTATGTAAATTGAGGGATGAAATAGGATAGAGAGGGATGAGGGATAGTGAACCTCAAGTTGCACTGTATTAGCCATGAAATGTGTCTTAGTGGTAGACTGTTTGCCTTGCAAGTATGAAGCCCTGAGTTTGATTCCTCAGTATTACATAAACAAAAAAAACTGGTATTGGCACTATGACACAAGTCGTAGATTTCTAGCATGAGGATAAGAATCTCAAGGCATTTCCAAGGCCTTGAGTTTAAGCCCCAGGACTAGCCAAAAATAAATAAGATGCATTGTTTTAAGCCAGGCACTAGAGGCTCACGCTTTTTTCCTAGATACTCAGGAGGCTGATGATTGAGGTTTGAAGCCAACCCTGGCAGGAAAGTCTGTGAGATTCTTATCTCCAATTAAATCTCAGAAAAATCTGAAATTGCTGCTGCCTCACGTGATAGAGTTCTAGTGTTCATCCAAAGGAGCTCAGGGACAGCGCTTAGACCCAGAGTTCAAACCTCAGGAGAGAAAAAAGAAAAAAACTCACTAAATACTATTCCTAAACTGCTTTGTCAAACTGCAATTCCCATTCAACTACTTAAAGTTAATTTAAAAATATGATAAGAATAAAATACGAGTCATTTTGGGAGCAAGACATAGGTAAAATTGAAAGGTTGTTTACAGGGGACAAAGTAAATTTTATATCAGGAAGTTTGAATTGAAATTTGTTCTTCAGTATTCTTACATCATTTATGAAAGTGACAGTACTGCCAGTTATGGGTCAATTTCCTTGAGGAACAGATTGTATTCTGCTTTCTTTTCATAGGAAACCATACAGGTAATTTTTTTGCCACTTTTTTTTAAATTGTGAAAGTACATTACATAGGGGTTACTATTACATGGGCAAGGTAATAAGTACATTTCTTATCAAACATTGTCGCCTACTCCTTTGTTTCCCCTTCCCAATACTTCCCATCTCCCTCTCATCCCCCCCCCCCCCCACAGCCAAAGTTGTACATTTTATTTTTTGAAATAAAATCTTGTACATCATATTGTTGCAATGGGTCCACCTGTATCCCTATTTAAACAATTTCTTTTTTCCCTCACCTCCACAAATTATACCAACATCAAATACAGTGAAAGCAGAGGATATACAGAGGGGAATGGACATACAAAGCAATAAAGAAATCATCTTATAGGTATGTTAGGAACAATCTCAAGAAAGAATACAAATTGAATCCTTATCTTGGGATTCATTTTGCATATCATCAAGTTAACTGACCATTTCTGCTGGTCTCAGACATAAATTAGTTACTGCAAATAAGGGATACCATAGGAGTTACATTTCTTTGGGCCTGGCTTACTTCACTTAATTTATTTTGTTCCAAGTCATTCCACTTCCTAACAAATGGGCAATTTCATTCTTTCTCATGGAGGCATAGAATTCCATTTTGTATATATGCCACATTTTCTTGATCCGTTCATCTACTGAGGGGCATCTGGGTTGGTTCTATATATTACCTTTGGTAAATATATCTGCGATAGACATGGTTGTGTTTATAGCTTTGTTTGTGAACATTCAGGTAAATGCCCCAAAGTGGGATTGCTGGGTCATAGGGGAGCTCTATGTGGAGTCTTTTGAGGAACCTCCATACTACTTTCCAAAGTGGTTGAACTAGTTTACACTCCCACCAACAATGCAGTAAGGTCCCCTTCTGTCCACATCCCCTCCAGCATCTGTTGTTGTTAGAGTTCTTGATTTTTCCCATTCTAACTGGAGTGAGGTGGTATCTCAATGTTGTTTTGATTTGCATTTCTTTTATGGCTAGGGAGGTTGAGTATTTCTTCATGTGTCTATTGGCAATCCTTCTTTCCTCTTCAGAGAAGTTTCTCTTTAAGACTTTAGCTCGATTCGTTTTTGTCCTTCTCCTCCACAAATTATACCAACATCAAATTCAGTGAAATCAGAGGTTATACTGTGGGGGAGAGACATTAATGGTTATGTAGAAAAACAAACTTTACAACTTTGGCAGGGGGGGTCTAAAGATCGGATTGGAGGAGGTAGGGGGACTATGGGAATGGATGGGAAGAGGAAACAAAGAGGAGGCAACAATGCTTGATAAGAAATGTACCGTTATCTTGCCCATGTAATTGTAACTCCTCTGTATGGTATTCTCAGAATAAAAAAAGAAAGAAAATAGTAACAAAAAAAAAAAGAAATGTACTCATTACCTTGTTCATGTAACTGTAACCCCTCTGTACAGTATTTTCACAATAAAAAAACTTAATTTTAAAAAAAGAAAAAAAAGCCTTTCGCTCACTTATTTATTGGGCAGTTGTTTCTTTGAAGATTTGTTGTTGGGGGATTCAATTTTTTGAGTTCCCGGTATATTTTAGATATGAGACCCTTGTCCGTTGTATGGCTAGTGAAGTACCTCTCCCAATCCGTGGGCTTTCTATTGTTCTTGCTCGCTATGTCCTTCGACATGCAGAAGTTCTGCAATTTCATGCAATCCCATTTGTCCAACATTTATTTGAATTGTTGTGTTTCTGGGTACCTATTAAGAAAATTTCAGCTTGTGCCAAGGAGACCTAGGGTAGCTCTTATTCTGTTCTGTAATGTTTTCAGAGTTTCTGCTTTGACCCCGAGGTCTTTGATCCATTTGTAGTTGATTCTGCTGCAGGGTGATATATAAGGTTCTAGCTTTAGTTTTCTACAAGTATTTATCCAATTTTTTTCAGCACCATTTACTGAAGAGGCTGTCTTTCTTCCATTCTAGTTTTTTAGCTCCCTTATCATGGATTAAGTGGCTATAGATCTGTGAGTTCATTTCTGAGTTTTCAATTCTATTCCAATGATCCTGAGGTCTGTTCTTGTGTCAGTACCAAGCTGTTTCGATTACTATGGCTTTGTAGTAGTGTTTGAAATTTGGTATTGATAGTCCTCCTGCAGTGATATTTCTGTTGAGGATTGTTTTAGCTATCCTGGGTCTTTTATTGTTCCGTATGAACAATAAAATGGATTGCTTTTCTATTTCGCTGAAGAATGAGGTTGGAATATTGATAGGTATCGCATTGAATTTGTAGATAGCCTTGGCAGGTATTGTCATTTTCACGATGTTGATCCTTCCAATTCAGGAGCATGGGAGGTTTTTCCACTTCCTAAGTTCTGTTTTGATTTCCTTTTTCAGGTTTTTAAAGTTTTCATCATAAAGGTCCTTCACTTCTTTGATTGAGTAAATTTCTACATATTTTTTTGTGCACTATTATGAATGGAGTTGCCTTCCTGATTTCACCCACGCTTTACTCATTGTTGTCATACAGATAAGCCATTGATTATTGAGGGATAATTTTATACCCTGCTTCTTTGCCAAAGTTTTGAATCAGCTTCAGTAATTTGGAAGTGGAGTCCGTGTGATTCTTTAAAATCATGTCATCTGCAAAGAGTTTTATTACATCTTTCCCGATTTGGAACCGCTTTATGTTTGCATGTTGTCTTATTGCGGTAGCTAAGGATTCTAATACTAAGTTGAAGAGAAGTAGAGAGTGGACATCCTTCTCGCATTCCTGAGTTAAGAGGAAATGGCTTTATTTTTCCACCATTAAGTATAACGCTGGCTGTAGGTTTGTCATATATAGCCATTATTGTATTGAATAATGTTTCCTGGATTCCTAATTTTTTCAGACCCATCATCATAAAGGGTTTGATGGATCTTGTTAAATGCTTTGTCTGCATCTGTTGAGATAACCATGTGGTTCTTATCCTTGCTCTTTGTTGATGTGATGAGTTATATTAATTGATTTGTGTATATTGAACCAGCTTTGCATCCCTCAAATGAAACATGTTATATCGTCATGCATGATTTTTTGGATGAATTTTTGAAGTAGATTGGCCAAAATTTTGTGGAGAAGTTTTGTGTAATATTCATCAAAGAAATGGGTCTATAGTTCTTGTTATTTGATGAGTCACTGCCTGTTTTTGGAATAAGAGTTATTATGGTTTCATAGAATGAGTTCGGTAGTGAATTTTCCCTTTCAATTTCATTGAAAAGTTGGAGGATTATTGGTTTGAGCTTTGCTTTGAAGGACTTGTAGAATTCCACTGTAAATCCATCTATTCCTGGGCTTTTCTTAGATAGGAGGTCTCTTATTGCTGCTTCTATTTCCATCCTTGATATGGGGCTGTTAAGATGGTTTATCTCATCTTGGTTCATTTTTGGCATGTCCATATTTGCTAGGAAAAGTTCCATTTATGTCAAGTTCTCAAACTTATTAATATAAAGGTTTGAGAAGCATTCCCTTATAATGTTCTGAATCTTGTTTCTGTGGTGATGTTTCCATTCCCATCTCTGAATTTATTTGGGTGTATTTTCTTTTTCTGATAAGATTTGCTAACGGTCTTTCAGTTTAGTTAATTTTTTCGAAGAACCAACTCTTTGTTTTGTGGATTTTTTCTATGGATTTTTTAAAAAATTCTAATTCATTTAATTTTAAGTATTTCTCTCCATCTACTGGGTTGGGGTTTATCTTGTTGTTCTTTTTCAAGGAGGTTCAGATATCTCATAAAATTGTTGGTTTAAGATCTCTCCAATTTGTTGATTTAGGAACTCAGAGCTATAAAATTCCTTCTGAGTACTGCCTTTGCTCTGTCCCAGAAGAGCTGGTAATTTGTGTGTTCCTTTTTGTTGAATATCATGAATATTTGAATTTACTTACTAATCTCTTCCCTGACACACTGGTGATTCAACATTATGTTGTTAGCCTCCATGGGTTACAGGACTTTCTTTGGTGGCTTTTGGTGTTGAGTTCTAATTTTATTCCCTTGTGGTGTGAGAGAATGCATGGTAAAACTTCAATGTTTCTGAATGTGGACAAGTTTGCTTCATGACCTAAAATGGGGTCTATTTTGGAAACTGTTCCATGTGATGCTGAGAAAAACTTGTATTGTGATGCTGCTGGGTGAAATATTCGGTAGATGTTCGTTATATCTAGTTGATCTATTCAGTTGTTTAGATCTGCAGTTTTTCTGTTGAGTTTTTGCTGATTTAATCTATCTCGTGGGTATAGTGGAGATTTAAATTCTTCAACAATTTATGTCTTTGGATCTATGTAAGATTTGAGGGAAAGTAGTGTTTCTTGGATAAATCTGGGTGATCCGTTGTTTGCCAAAAAGAGATTTAGAATTTTAATATCCTCCTGAAGGGGAGATCCCTTAATTAGTATGTAGCGACCTTCTTTACGTCTTCTCACTAATTGTAATTTGAAGTCTATTTTATCTGATATCAGGATTGCCATTCAAGCCTCTTTATGGGGGCCATTTGCTTGGTAGAATTTGTTCCAGCCTTTCACTTTCAAAATGTGTTTGTTTGTATGAGCAAGGTGTGACTCCTGAAGGCAGCAGATAGAAGGATCTTGCTTTTTAATCCAACTAGACAGTCTGTCACTTAATTGGAGAGTTAATTCCATTAATGTTGAGAGTTAGGACTGAGAAGTTTTTGGGAGTTCCTGCAATGCTATCCAACTTCTTGGGGGCTGGAGCAACTGGATTCTTTCTATAGTTCTTGGATTCTCAGTTTGGGTGCGGTTTCTTCGTCTTTATTGTGCTCTTGTTGGTTTTCTATGTGTAGCATATCGTTAATTTTTTTTATTGGGCTGGTTTGTTGGAGATATATTATTTCAGGTTTTCTTTGCTATGGAAGGCTTTTATTTTACTTTCAGTTATGAAAGAGAGCTTAGCTGGTTACAGTAAGCTTGATTGATAGTTGTTTTTCCTTAGGACATGGCCTACATCATTCCAGGCTCTTCTTGATTTAATTGTCTCCACTGAGAAATCTGAGCTGATTCGAATTGGTTTCCCTTTGTAAGTATTTGATCTTTTCTACTTGACAGCTTTTAGGATTTTTTCCTTGGAATTGGTCAAGTGTGGATTATAATGTAATGGTGAGATATCCTGCCCTAGTCTGGTCTATTTGGGGTTCTAAAAGTTTCTTGTATCTAAATAGGCTTATCTTATTGCATGTTTGGGAAGTTCTCTGCTAGGATCATGTTAACCAAATTTCCTAGACCATTAACTTCTGTTTCTAGGTGCTCCTCTACACCAATTATCCTCAGATTAAGCCTTCTGAGAGTGTCTTCCAAATGTTTAATAGATCTATCATATCTCTTGGATTTGTCTTTGATAGTTGTATGTTCTTTCTCTGTAATAACCTAGCTGTCCTCAATCCCTCAAATTTGCTCCTCTGCATGGTCTAACCTACTGTCAAGATTTTCTACTTTGTTTTTTATTTCTTTTCCTTCTAATTGGGCGGCTTTTATGGCTTCAAATTCTTTGTTGGAGCTTTGTTTTAGATCTTGTATGAAATTCTTTACTTCCTTAATTCGGTGTTGTGTTAATTCTCAAATCACTTCCTTGATTGTTTATGGTTTCCTTGTACTCCCATTCCTTCTGTTGGGCTCCATTCATCATTGCCTTTGTGGTCTCCCTGAATTCTTTCAGCTTTCTGTTTATGGATTCCATGAATGCCTATGTTGATCTTTGTCTATTGTCATCCTGCTCTCCCAAGTCCTGTATTACTCTTTGATTAGCTTCCTCATGTTCATGCATTTCCTGTATTTCTCTTTGACTGTTCTCATCCTGCTCATGCAATTCCTGTATCAATCTTTGAGGAGCTTCCTCACTCTCATGAGTTTCCAGTATTAATCTTTCTCTCCCTATCACGCTCACATTGAATCCTTTGCAGGTTTTCAATCATTTCATTCACCATGTTTACCAGTAGCATTTGTAGAGATTTTTGGGAACTCTCTTCTGGATTATATATTAACTCTGCTGTCAACTGATTTTCCTGAGTGGGAGTTCAGATAACTGGGCTTGCAATTTTCCTTGTGTTTTTCTGGCTTGTTCTGCCCAGTCGGTATGAAAGTAACACCAATTTTTTGCTAGAACAAAATTTTAAGGCAAGTATAATCAAAGTTCTGTAGTTGCACAGACAAAAGTCTGCAGATACAATATTTTTCAACAGATACAATTTATTCAATATCAAACAACTATGTCGTAATGGGCTAAGAACAGCAAAGAAGAATTTGGCAAATCACAAATTATTAATTTTATGGAGAAATGTGGGCAAAAATAGGATTAGAGGGATGTGGAGAGGTGAGTATATTTAACCAAGTCCTAATCTTAGAGAGGGAAATGTATTAGACAGAATGATAGAAGCGAGATTAAGAAAAAATGGAAATAAAAAATTTAAATTTAAAAAGTGAAACACTTAAAATTATGTGTTTAAGGATGATATTGAGAGATGAAAAGGATAGGATGAGAGGAAGGGAGGGATAGAAAGCAGACATGAAAAACTAAAAAAAAAAAAATTCTTAAAATTAGTTACTTGAAAATTATATAGGTATAAAGAGAGATAATACTGCTCTTACAGAATTTTTCTTTTGGGTCCGGTCGTGGGGCCTGAACTCTGGGCCTGGGCGCTGTCCCTCAGCTCTTCAGCTCAAGGCTAGCGCTCTACCACTTGAGCCACAGCGCCACTTCAGGGTTTTTTCTTTTTGCTTATGTGGTGCTGAGGAATTGAACCCAGGGCCTTGAGCATGCAAGGCAAGCACTCTACCACTGAGCCACCTTCCCAGCCCTGCTCTTAAAGAATTTTAGCCTAAGAGGTTGTGAACTGAGTAATAAATTTCTGGATTAAGTGTGTACACAACGGGGCATAATGTCTAATATACGACGATGGGTAAATATCTGGGGATGATCAAAATAACAATTAAGTCTCACAAAAAAGAAAGAGAAAAAAATGAAAAGAATAAAAAAATAAGGACCAAAAGGTCAGAAGAGATTTTTTTTAAAAGCACACACACACACACATTTACACATAAAATAATGATGAGAAGAAAAAGATTAATAGAAAACATTATTTTTTTAAAAAATTAAAATTAAAGTAAGGTACAAAAGACTAATTTGATTTTTTTTGTTGGGGTAGAATGTGAAGATACTCTATATCCCCTGTGTCCATAACCTGTCTCTTGGTGGAATTTCTGGTCTGTTTGTGGTGTTTGTTTTTCCTGTGGCTTGATTAGTTGCTTAAGTCAATTTGTTTGAGCAGGCAGAAAAATGCTCGGCATTACCCATAATTTTGTGATCCTCCTCCCAGGCTAGTTCAGTGGGAGCGAGATCTGCTTTGAGTATCACAAAAGAGGGAGATGACTGTTTCTTCTAGTTTTGAGATGCTGTGATGAGTCTAGGTTCTGGGTAGGGTTGAGGCCTTTCAGCAAACAGTTGCTTTTCCCTGAGGTGCTAGCTTCTGAGATATACAGCCCAGTCTGGATCCATTCTCAGCATTTATGTTTACTGAATTTCAATTGATTGTCAAGGCTGCTGTAGGGAGGGACAGCCTCTGGCTCTGTTTACAGAGTGAAGAAAGTCACTCCTCTAAGGGCGGAGCTTCTTTGCCTGGGCTGGGTGATTTCTCTTGGGTGGAACTGAGCCTGGCAAGTCAGGTCAGGTTCCTGTGACCTCCTAAATGGATCTTGTTTTCTTCCAAGCCTGAGTTGGAGATAGCTGTTCAAATGGGCCTTTTTCAGTATCAAAGATGGAGATCTCCGGTGGTGGTGGCAGGGAGGAGTGGCCTTACCTCCTCTGCTCCCTGAGAAGGAGTGAGGATGTCAGCATTCTACTCACGTCAGAGTCTTGGTTCCTTGGCCATCTCTGGTTTGCTATCTGCAGTATGAAGATATATGCTCCTTGTCAGTTCTTACTGGTGGTGAGTAGAATCCGCTGTCCCGCTGTGTCTGACAACTTTGTTCTGGACAATTTGTTATAGGTATGGCTGCTATGGCCACTACCACTGTTGCCACGGCCGCCACAGCTGTGGCTACCAGCAAGTTCTCTGATCTGTGTCCTTGCTTGGATTTTCCCTGTCTGGCCAAACTCTGTGTACTGTGAAGCGACACTTGGTGTGATTCTCTAGCCTAGGACTGTTCACTGGAACAGTAAAACTGCTTTCAATGTTAGAGCTTGTTTAGCTCTAGTTTCACCTCCACTCTCCCTCTGAACACATTTTTTGACTCTTATTGAAGTATATCTGATATTTTAAAGTAGATTTGTCCAAATATAATTAATTTAATCAATTATTTCATTAGGACAATGTTGGCCAAATTTATTTCCAGTAAATCTTATCCCTTATAATAAATGAGAACATGCTGTGTCAGTCTCCCATTGATATGACAAAATACTTTATAAAATTAACTTCAAAGGAGGAAAGATTAATCTTGGTTTCTGATTTTATACCTTTCAATTTACATTTCTTATTCTCATTGCTTTTGGTTGGTGGTGGTACAGTACCCCATATCAGGAAGATGTGATGGAGTTTGTGTATTCATGGAAGCGAGGAAGTTAAGAAAAGGAAGAATAAGAGTGAGAAAGGGAGAAAGGGGAGGAGGAGAAGAAGGAGAGGGAGAAGGAAAAGGAGAAGGAGACAGAGAAGTAAACGAAGGAAGAGGAAGAAAGGACTTTGATATTAAACCTTCTTTGATCACAAGTTCTCAGTGACCTAATCTCTATTACTATGCCCACGCGAAAGGTTTCACCTCTTTATGGCAACATAGTGAAACCAAATTATTAATCCCAATCCTTTATAATTTTAGATTTAATTTCCTGACTGGTGGGTAGATCTTTCTATACAATTGTGATAACTTCTATTCTTAAATACCTGAGATGCTATTTGGCATAGAGGTGGTTTGATTATACCATTGCTGAAGAGATGAATGAAATATTTTGAGTGAAAATACATTTTATTTAACGGATAAGGATGCTCCCAGAGGCTTCATTTTGTGACCTTCAAAAATGACTATTTCATCTAACTCATAATGACTTGAATTTTTCATAATTTTATGACATTTCTATTCAAGTATTTGTCATCTATAGTGAAGTTCTTTCCTTCAAGTTGAAGGAAAAATAAATACTATCATGATCACTTATCAGAATTATTCTTTAGAGAGTAGGTATAAAATGAATTTCCTAACATTCAAAAATTAGTTATCTTCAAGTCTATAGGAATAATTGGATAAGTGATTAAATATCTTGCTTTAGTTTTCTTATGAGGTTGATTCAATTTCTAAAAATCACTGTTGACATAAAATACATGAAATTCACTGTTTCTCTGAAATGACTTAGTAATCAAACCTCAGAAATACATGACTAGTAATCAAGATTTTTATATACTCACAAAATGTATGAATTTACAAGACCTAAAAAAGTTTAGGTTTAAAAGAATAGAAAATCGCAGTATGTAATTTTGGCCACAGTATATAATATTTAATTTAATGAAAAATTGCTTCATTCACCCTGACAGAGCCTTTTACTTTTTAGCTTACATGAGAAATTTGATTAACGATCCCTTTTTTGCTTTTGAATAATAGAGTATTGCAATTTGTCTAAAGATTCTGTCATTTAAACCTTTGAGTGCATATTTTTTCATAAAAATGAAAAATATTTTTCACAATGCAGGTTCAGGTTTAATAACTGAATAAATATCTAAATGTTAATTTGTTAAATTGAGCATCTAGAATTCAAATAATACAATTTATTTTATTCTTGGATATATTAAATCTGTGCTAAATATGGCTGTCTCAAGCTTGTAATCCTCGCTACTCTGGAAGCTGGGGTTCAAAGTCAGCCTTGGCAAGAAAGTTTGTGAGACACATCTCAATTAATCACACACACACATTACAACACACACACACACACACACACACACACACACACACACACACACAAAGCCAGAAATAGAATTGTGGCTCAAATGATAGAGCAATACCCTTGAGGAAAAAAACAACAACTAAGGTATAGGTCTTGAGTTAAAATCACAAGAACAAAACACACACACATGCAATATTATGTCTAAATGCTTATTTTAGTTTGAAGAAATAAAAAATATCATGAAAAGTCATAATTGTTACATATCTTGGAACATTTGAGAAGTTGTTTTTAGTATAATTTGTCTTAAGATATAACATAGGCTATTAAAATTAATATTAATCTAGTTAATATTTATAATTACTCATAACATCTTAGAGTACAACAGTTGGGATTTTTTTCTATTGCCATAAGAAATATTCTGAGTAAAAGGAAGAGAGGAATATAAGATGAAAGAAGAAAGAAAGAAAGAAAGAAGGAAAGGAAGAAAGAAGGAAAAGAAGAAAGAAAGGAAGAAAGATAGGAAAGAGAGAAAGAGAGAGGTAGGGTTGGAGGGAAGGAAGAAGGAAGCAAAGAAGAAAGGATAGAAGGAAGGGAGGGAGAAAGGATGGGACAAAACAATTTAATTCATAAAATCTATTTAGCCCAACATAAACTCCATGTAATGAATCCTTAAGTAAAGTCAAGTTTGCAATTTTCTTCTTCGCATGTTATCCATGCATGAATGAAACCAACAAATGAAGGATCATAAATAACTAGGTGAATCTGTTTGCATTTGTAGTAATATGTATGAAAATCTTTTTCTCATTTTTTATACATCATCAAATAACTATTTACAAACAATTTACATTTAGTTATAAATATTCTAAAAATTGATGAAACTAAAGGATTTCAATATATTATATAATGTGAATACAAGTATTTTTAACGTTATTAATATTAAAATCTTCATGTTATATTAATTATAAAAATTTTATTATGCATTTTATCAGGTTAATTGGCATCCTCTGATTTTGGTGTCTGTGGGAGTCCTAATAGCAGACCATAATTAAAATCAAATGAAATCTTGATTTGAGATTTCCCCAATTGCTTGATGTAGGCATTCAAAGTTATAAATTTTCCACTAAGTATTGCATTTAATATGTCCCAGAGGAGCTGGTATTTTGTGTATTCATTTTTGTTAACTTCCAGAAACTTTCAGATTTCTATTCTAATCTCTTCAGTGCCCCACTGGTCATACAGCAGTGTGTTGTTCACTCTTCATGGGTTTGACCTTTTTTTGGTTTTTGCTTTAGCTGTTTAATTCTAAGTTTATTCTGTTGTGGTCTGAAAAGATATGTGAATTCAATTAATTTTCTTTCAATTTGGACAGAATTTCTGTGTGACATAGGATAGGTTCTATTTTGGAGAATCTTCCATGACCTGCTGTGAAGAATGTATATACTGATACTGAATGTATATTCTGTAGATGTCTGTTAGGGGTAGGTGGTCAATGTAGTTAGCTAGGTCTTCAGTTTATTGGTTGAGTTTTTCCAGTATAACCAATCAATGGATAACAATAATGGTTTGAGATGTGTTTTTAGGTTGTGTAGTATTTGGTTGATGATGTAGGGTGGTCTAGGATTCAGGGCATTGATATTTACACTTGTTATATCGTCCTAATTGAGAGTTGCCTTTATCAATATGTAATGTCTCTACCTACTAATTTTAATTTGAATTCTATTTTATCTTATTTTAGTAATTCTACTGTGGCCTGTTTATGATGGCCATTTACTTGAAAATTTTCCTTCCAGCCTTTCAGTTTGAGTATGTTTGTTTTTGTCAATCAAATGTATCTCTTGTGGACACTGGATGGATGTGTCTTGTTTTTTGAGACTACTATCTGATCTGTTTTCTAATTGGAAATTTAATTCCATTGATATTGAAAGTTAAGACTGAGAAATATCTGATAAGCCCTGCTATTTTATACCCCTGCTATTACGAGTTGTGCCTCAACTACTGTTAATATATTTACCTTGTTCTCTGCTAGGGAACATTTTATATAACCAGTTCCTGTTCTTCTTGATCTTCTCTATATAGGGTATATTTAATTAACTTCTACCCTGATGATTTGGTGGAGATATGTTGTTTCACGCTTTCTTTGTCATGAAATATTTTTATATGTCCTTTAAATGTAAAGGAGAGATTGGCTTGGGACCGTATTCACAATTGGTAGTTTTTTACCCTTAATGTTTGTCATGTATTATGCCAGGCTCTCTTTTTTATGGCTAGAAAAGTTAAGCATTTCTTCATGAGACTAATGGCCATTTTTATTTCCTCTTCAGAGAAGTCTCTCTTTAAGTCTTGAGCCCACTTAGTTATGGAGCAGTTGTTTCTTTGAGGATTTGTTTTCAGGTGATTTAATTTTTTGAGTCCTAAGTATATTTTAGATATAAAACCTCGTCCGTTTTATGACTCGTGAAGATCTTCTCCCAGAACGTGGGCTTTCTATTGATCTTGCTAGCTATGACTTTTGCCTTGCAGAAGCTCTGATGTTTCATGCAAACCCAATTGTCCAAACTGTCTTAGATTTCTTTTGTTTCCAGTTCTCTATTAAGAAAATTTCGGCTTGTTCTAAAAAGCCCTAGAGTTTCTCCTATTCCTTCATGTAATGTTTTCATGGTGTCTTCTTTTATTTTGAGGACTTTGATCTATTTGGAATTGATTCTCGTGCAGGGTGATATATACATATCTACCTTTAGTTTTCTTCAGGTGTTGAAGCAATTTTGTCAATACCATTTACTCAAAAGGCTGTCTTTCTTCCATCCTATTTTTTAGCTCCCTTGTCAAAGATTAGGTGGCTATAGGTCAGTGGGTTTATTTCTGAGTCTTCAGTCTTATTCCATTGATCCTCAGGTCTGTTCTTGTGCCAGTACCAAGCTGTTCTTTTACTATGGCTTTTTAGTAGAGTTTGAAATTTGGAACTAATAGTGCTCCAGTGCTGTTCTTTCTGCTATGGTTTGGCAAACCCACAGCTAGCATTATACTTAATGTTGAAAATTTAAAGCCATTTCTTATAAATTCAGGAATGAGATAAAAATGACTGCTCTCTCCACTACTCTTCAACTTAGTATTAGAATGCTAGCTGGGGCAATAATACAAGATGCAAATTTAAAGGGATCCAAATAGGGAAAATGAAGTAAAACTCTCCCTCTTTGCAGATATTATGATCCTGTATTTAAAGAACCGCATGGACTCCACTCCCAAATTATTGAGCTGATTAGAAACTTTGGCAAACTAGCCAAGTATAAAATTCACCCTCAGAAATCAATGGCTTTCCTGTATTCCAATAATGATAAGAATACGGGTGATATTAGGAAAGCAACCCCTTTTTAAAAGCCACACAAGAAATAAAATATCTAGGAGTTAAGAGGTGAAGGACTTCTATGACGGAAATTTTAAAAACTTGAAAAAGAAAACGAAAGCAGAACTAAGGAAGTGGGAAACCACCCATGGTCATGGATTGGGAGGAATAACATCATGAAAATGACAATACTGCCAAAGGCTAAATCCAAATTCAATGTGATACCCACCAATATCCCAATCTCACTCCTCAATGAAATAGAAGTAATCCAAAAATTCATATGCAGCAATAAAAAACCCAAATAGCACAGAGATTTTTTTAGTGATCCTCATTTTGTATTACCACTTTGATTCTACAAAGTAATCTATGGATTTTAACTTTATTCCCTCCCTTTGGATAAAGCTCAAAAAACCCTGCCTCTAACTCCCAAGACACTTAACTCTTAGGTCTGGACAATTGTTCCTAGATAGTGGATTACTTAATTGTATTTTGAATGCATAAAACATGCATATAAAAATCTCACATTTTGTCTCATGAGAAAACAGCCTTTTTTCCACTCTCAAATTTATTTCCTGAAAGGCATTTTTAGAGAGAATCTGTTTTCATTTTTAGATGAAAGGCTTGTAGGAAACTATTTTCATAATCTGGCTTCTCCTCCAGCACCTCAACACCTAAAACACAAATTTCAAAACGGATTTACAAGAAACAATACAAAAACCAAACACTGGGAATGCTCAGATGCAGAACATTTTACAAAACCCAGGATATAACTCTGCTGTCTGAGGGAGGGGCTCTCTGAATAAATTAACAAACAAACCCAAAAGAGCATCCAGGAGTATTGGATGTGAGTGTCCCTGGCTGCTACTCCATGGACAAGGAGCATGGAATGGCTTCCTAAGCCTGCTGGCGAATGTGTGGAGGAAAGTTTCCTTGCCAGTCTGAGTACAAAAGTTGGCATCACCCCGCTTGAGCCTGTCTTTTTTGTCTTTTCCCCACAGCAGAGCAGAATCAACCCCTCCTCCACGGCTGATAAATACTGTACAAACTGATCCACAGAGTGGTATCTGTTCAGTCTGCACTCCTTCCTAGGTGGGTGGACCCTGTCCCATAGTGTGCGTGTGCTCCCAGGGGCTGATCCTCATGGAACCGGTCCAAGGGGTAGGGGGGCGCTAGATGTGAGTCAGTGGCACTGTGTCATTCATGCAGCAGCCTCCAGGTTGCTGCCCTAGCCCAACAGCAGGTGCAGCCTGATCTTCTCCCACAGTCCCAGGCGAGGGGTGCTCACAAGGGCCCGAGGTGGGCAGGCTTCCACTAGGATCACCAGAGGGACCAGCATGCCAGATGAAGTGGCTGCCGCCTGAATTAATTATTAATTATTTAATTGTTTAATGGAGCAGGGTTTTTTTTTTTTGCCAGTTGAGGGGCTTGAACTCTGGGCCTGGGCACTGTCCCTAAGCTCTTCAGTTCAAGACCAGTGCTCTACCACTTGAGCCATAATGCCACTTCCAGCTTTTTCTGCTAATGTAGTGCTGAGGAATTGAACCCAGGGCCTCATACATGCAAGGCAAGCACTCTACAACTGAGCCACCTTCTCAGCCTAGGAGCAGTTTTTAAAAAAATGATTCACATTACTGTATGATATTATTGGAGAGTATTTTTTCTTCCATATGTGCCCAAAGCACAATGAAATTTATACAGATTTGAACTCACGGTTGGAAGAGTGTCCTACATACCACTATAAGTATTGTGGCATTTGTCCGAATTGACAGAATAACTTTCTAGAACATCTAATATGCTATGTCATAGACCTTTTGTAGCCACCTTATTTCCCCAACAGGCATGGCCTGGCTTCCTTACCGCTCCCTGTGCATTTAACAGTTTCGTTAATATGCAGTAGGCTTTCGTGTACAGCCCCCTGTCACTCTATGTTTTCCCCCAAAAGAACACGTATGCACAATGCTTCAGATTGTAGGCTTAAAAAGAAACATATTTAGGATTCATGAATACTAGAATATATCAAAAACACTAACATTTTAATAGAGCTAGAAAAATAAATAGAATGTGCATTTTATAACCATCAGGACAAAAAGAAAAATACAGGTTTTCCCAGGAATGGGGGTAGGAATCTCTAAATCTAGATTGGCTTCTAAGTTGCCTTCAGAAACATATTCTGCCTCAGAGTCCTAAAAGGGATTTACTTCCTCACTAAAGACAGGGTTTTCTTCCTGAGTCCAAGGAGGGACAGACTCTAATTTCTCAATTGGAAATTGGATCCCCTGCAGGAGGACAGATTCGTCAGGATATTCTGTGAGGAAAGATTCCCTTTCCTCAACTGAATCTAGATTTAGGACCTCACTTATTGGTTTTCCTGAAGATACACTGGGGTCATTTTCCATTAGCACACATTTACCCTGCATTCCAAGACATGTATTTTTTTTACTTGTTTGGACCTAATCTAGGTGGATTATGAACATCAATGGAAGACATTCTGGATCATCTTCTTCCTTGGTGGTAAGTGAAGGTACACCTGCTTCACATGTGGGGTTCAGAAGCAGTGGGATGTCCACAGGACTCAAAACCTGCTTGGGCCTTTCTATATATTAAAAAAGCACCCTCTATGTTCACATGCTTTCTGGAGATAAGTAATGGTTTCTGATCTCCATGAGTCATCATAAACGACATCACTGATGGGTTCTTTATCTGGAGATCTGCAGGAGCTGCTCTACTGTGATGCAAACCTGAGCATGGAAATAGGTACAGGAGTCTTAGAACTCTAGAAGTTAAGGTGTGACTAAACTTTCATGAGAATCTAATGGGG
The DNA here is from genome assembly GCF_019054845.1 of Dipodomys spectabilis. NCBI lineage: Eukaryota > Metazoa > Chordata > Mammalia > Rodentia > Heteromyidae > Dipodomys > Dipodomys spectabilis. Next base: position 270,000 of record NW_024870793.1, read on the forward strand.
GAAGCTGTAGAACTTGAGTTTGGACTGAACACTGATGAGAAGTTAGGATGTTTCTAACGAGTTGCTATTTCCAAGTTCTTTCAAAGGAGAACAGATATTACCTGGCAAAGAATATCCATAAAAGGATATTTTGACAAGCTGGGGAGTACTATGGGCTCTATGCCCATAGGGCCCATGCCTAGAGACCCAGGTTCCATCCATATTCACCAGATCTGAGGTATCTAAACAGGACTTCTTCCACTTTTTCTTGGTCTCATGGGCCATGCGTTCCTCTAGCTGGTCCAGAAGAATATGTAAGCAGAAGAGCAAGTCTGAAGAGGGCATGTTGAGCTTGACATACTGTGTAAGTTCTTTCAGGGTGTCATGGTTTTTGTTCTAATAGAAATCATCAAGGTAGAAGTCCACCCACATAGGGAAGATGGAACAAACTATGCTATGGGCAGATTGGTGACAAGGAAAATGAGAGCCTTCCTCCCCATCCTGAGCTTTGTACTATTGCCTCTTTCTGGCGGGACTGGCATGTTGTAGGAAGAGACTCCTGAAAGCAGGACGCTCCTCACAACCCACTTCTAGAAATTTCTCAAATATAATCATCTACAATTCTCCCTATGATAGGAGGAGAAGGTTGTTTCCCCACTTGATCTGACGTACTATACATAGCCCTCTTCGTCATTCATGAGAGTCCAAAACCACAACCACATCCACACTGTGTAATCTGTTGTCCACTGACGTGCCAAGCCTCAACCCCCTGGTGAAAATCACAACTGGTGTGCAAAAAAGGAAGTTGAATTTGATTCAGAAACCTCAAAGATACCCAGTTTTCAAAGACAGAACTTCTCTTTGTGCCACGTCCACTTACTTCTTAATCCTGTTCATCTTCCTCCCAGTTACAGTAGAAGGATCTGTACCAATGGGAGGAGAGAAGGAACTTAACTCTATGCTTCTTCTCTGAACTAACAGGACACACATGGTACTGGTTAAGTCACATATGGTAATGTAAACATAACAGACAAAAAGTGGAGATATGTCTATAAAATTTCATGGAAATTCTGTGAGGATGCTTATTAGCATCTGTCCAAATAAATGTCCCATGGCTCATGCCTCTAATCCTACTAATCAGGAGGGTGAGATCTAAGGATGACAGTTTGAACCCAGTCTAGTTTGTAAAATTAGACACTTACCTTCACTTAACCAGCCAAAGGCCATACCTGGACTTGGGGCTTAAATGGTAGAGTGATACGAACGGAACAGCACTCAGGCCCAAGTTCAAGTTCCATTCTTTCTTCCATCTATATTCCTTCAAAGGCATCCAAGATAGTGATTTCCTAGGTGAAGGTGGACGTTGGGTGACACTGGCTCATTCCTTTAATCCTAGTCTCTCGGCAAGCAAACTGTTAAGGCACCACTAGCTTCTGAGGAAAATGAAATGTTCTGGCAGGCCACTCCTAAGGAGTTATCCAGGGAGTGCACTTCTTTGTCTCAAGCCAAGCTCCTGTGATAAAACCCCAGTGAAACAGTCTCAGAGAGGTACCAACTATTTCAATAATCTGCCAGGGGGTCTCATCAGTCCTGGGTTTGAATGAGGAGCACTCACTTTTTAAACAATATTCAGCAACTGCTCCATTGTCCCCGCTCTCTTTAGTGGTGGTGGAAGTTTCCAACATAGAAGAGATCACCTTTCTGGTAGGCAGGGACCAGGTCCATTACCAATATTTCCAACAGGCCTGAGTCCAAGCTCCATATATTATAAGGCACATTCAGGGTTTTGGTAGACTCATTATCACACTGAGATGGTAAAAATAATGGATCTTTGAAACATGGAAATAGTACACTTCAAAATGAGTAATAGAGTGAATTGAAAAGCACACAGTAAATATTTTCTTAATATACACATATAAAAGCACACAAGAAGAAGCCTGTGCTGTGGGCTAGAATGAGATTAAATAGATTTCCTGTCATAGTTACACCTGGCCTGAGTTGCCTTGTGATCCCCTTGGTTTCTTCTTATAAAAAGGCCTGAGACATTGGATTCGTGATTTGGCACTGATCCAATGTCTGCAGTATCGAGTAAGGCACTCACCCCTCTCATGCCTGGGACCTGATTCTCTTGAACTTTGAAAACAACACAGGAATGATTTTCTTGATCCTGAGCCACAGGCCAAGTGAGCTGGCTTGAGCTGACTGTAAGTTACAGTTGCCTGGGTCTCAGAGTTCCATATTCTATTCCATTGTGAGGGAAGTAGTGTCATCTCTCAAAGCCCAATGATGTAAGCTGCTTACTCATATAAGACCATCCCAAAGACAAACTGGAGGCTGAAATTTTCCCTCCCACATCACTCTATACAAATGTGGACATTGTGAAATCCCAACATGCTCAGATAGGCCTAGGAACCAGCACGGTCTCAGCCTCAAGGAAGCTTTCCTAGGTCAGATCCGTGCCTTATTTGTCACTATTCCTCTCATCCTGCAAAAATCATTTTGCGTCTCAGGGACCTCTCAGCCTGCCATGTGCTTCTTGCATCTATTTCCGACATCTACTTCCTAGGACACTGTTTGGTTTATGTTTCCTAATCTTCTGCTTGCTCTTGAAGCCCCTGTGTGCTGTAATCTTCCAAAAAGGCAAGTATTTACAGGTGGGAAAAATTATAAAAGTATTGGAAAAAACCTTACACATATAGTCAGACATTTTTACACGTGTACATTCTTTTAAGATAAAAGACTATTTTTGATACTTTTGTCATATTTTATGACAGAGGGGAAGGGGAGAAGGGAAGAGGTGCTGCATTGTCTTGTCATAATTCTATGATTATTATTTTTTGGGGTGGGTGTCCAGTCGTGGGGCCTGAACTCTGGGCCTGGGCGGTGTCTCTAAGCTCTTCAGCTCAAGGCTAGCCATCTACCACTTGAGCCACAGTGCCACTTCTGGCTTTTTTCTTTTTTTTCTTATGTGGTCCTGAGGAATCAAACCGGGGCCTCATGCATGCAAGACAAGCTCTCTACCACTGAGCCACCTTCCCTTACCCTTAATGATTATTATTTAAAACTATATTTGAAGGAATGTAAGATTTAAAGATAAAAAACCGTGCTCCTGTTCTTTTTATAAGCTAGTCGTTTATAAAGTGTTCCTCACTAAAGTCTTGTCACCTGTGTCTCATGAACTATCCTCCTTCAAAATAATCAAGAAAAATCTTCACTAATAAGTGGGCTGTTGTCCAATCTCTGGATAAGAATTTAAGATACAATATTGCTGTGACTCTCTGTGTGTACATCTGTATGGGAATGTGTGTGTGTGTGTGTGTGTGTGTGTGTGCAAATGTGTGTCAGTGCATATGTGTGTTTTAGGACTTGAACTCCGGGGCTATATGACAATCACAAATATCTTTCCCTTAACTGTAGTGCTACCAATTGTGCCACAGTTCTGCTGCAAGCTTTTTGTAGTGAACTGGAGAGGAAAGACATACAATTTCCTGATCAGGCTATCTGAACTAAATCTCAGGTCTCAACCTCCTGATTAGCTATAGTTATAATTATGAGCCTCCAGAACCTGGTGATAAAACATTGCTACTGGAGGCAGTGGGTTTGAAAGTTTCAGTTGAGCCACACAACACTCTATACCATAATACCGCAACAGCAGCTGGGTGCTGGTGGCTCAAGCCTGTAATCTTAGCTATTCAGGAGGCTGAGATCTGAGGATCGTGGTTCAAAGCCAGCCCGGGCAGGAAAGACCGTGAGACTCCTATCTCCAATAAACCACAAGAAAACAGGAAGTGGCGCTCTGGCTCAAGTGGTAGAGAGCCCGTCTTTAGCTGAACAGTGCAGAGACAGAGTTCAGGCCCTGAGTACAAGCCCTATGAACAAAACAAAAACCGAAAAACAAAAAACAGCAACAGCAAAGCTGTATATCAAAATACAACAATAAGATATAATTAGAATATAAGTTAGGGATACAGTCTGCTAGCAAAACTTTAAGGAAACCTTGGCCTTAATAATTTAGCATAACAAAACCAAAAAAATGAGATAATTTTAGTAGACTCCACAAATTTTTAATTCCATCATATAATAATTTCAAAACATTATAAAAACAGGAAAACATTCATAATTATAAGGAGAATTTAAAAAAGATAAAAGATGGCAGGTTATGAAATGGAAAATTCTTGTCATGGTGGATATATAGTGGTATTGTCATGGTGAATATGCGATAAAGTTCTTCGGAACCACAATAGATAAATATATATTTACTACACATAGTCTAACTTGTCTCTAACTCTATTAACTTCCCATTTTCTAATGCACATTATCAATGTATTCATGTTTCTGTATATTCCAAAATAACTAACAGAGTCAGGAGTTTACCAAAATACATTAGCTTCAATGTTTTAGGAGATAAACGTGCTAAATATATTGACTATTCTGTATATTAAACATGTAGGGTGTTATCATTGTACTCTCTAAGTATGTACATATACTACTTCAAAGTGAAATGGAATACAGCATGGTTTTGCCTGTAAAGCTAGGTATTTGTTATATCAATTCAAGACCAGTGTAGCTTTACCTGCAATGCTTCCCAGCTTCTGGCTATGTGTGATGGAATACGTCTATCATTCCAGGTCCATGGGAGCTGAGAGCAGGAGGATTTCAATTCCATGCCATTCTAGGCAAGAACTGGCATATGGCTCTATCTCAGCCAAATAAGGTTCAACACTGGTTAGCACCTATCACCCTCATCTAGGTAAAAATAAAAATAAGAGCATTGTAATATAACAAACAATATTAAAACATGCCAATAAACACCAACATGAACAACACACACCTAGTGTTTGTTTCTCATACCTGTAATCCTATTAGCTAGGATTATATATGTGAGCTAGAGGCACCAAGCAGTTCATCATTTTAAAAATGAGTATTTGAAGCCAGGTGCCAGTGTCTCATGCCTGAAATCCCAGCTACTCATGAGGCTGAGATCTGAGGATCACAGTTCAAAGCCAGCGCAGGCAGAAAAGTCCCCATAAGACTCTTATCTCCAATTAACAACTCAAAAAGCAAAAGTGGGTCTGTGGCTCAATTAGTAGAGTGCTAACTAACTTGAGTACAGTCTCAGGGACAGTGTCCAGACCCTGAGTTCAAGCCCCACCACTGACAAAAAAATAAACATTTTGATATCTGAAATTCTTGTGAATTAAAATGCCTGTGGTGGTATACAATTCTACAGACTACTACAGATTTAATTACATTTGTAGTCAGAAAAAGCATCAGCAATTGAATGAAGGACATTTTTTCATAAACTAGGGCAGATTGGTCTTTAATTAGTAGAAATTGCTGGACTCATACATAATATTCTCTTCCAATAGTACCTATGGGAGGGAGAAAATGAAGGATCATTCTGTTGCTTTGGGAGCTTCTGTTATTAATCACTGCAATAAATATTATGAAAATGACACTCTGAAATTATTAGAGAGATGACTTGAATGTTTCTACACACTCATGCTACTCCCTCAACTAAATCACAGAACTTAAAATAAGTAACATTTTAGCTGGGAACCAGTGGCTCATGCCTGTAATTCTAGCTAATTAGAAGCTGAGATTTGAGGATGGTAGTTCAAACCTAGCCCTGGTAGGAAATCCATGACACACTGACCTCCAATTAACCACTAGAAACCCTGAAGTGGCACTGTGGCTCAAGTGGCAAAATGCTAGCCTTGATCTGAACAGCTTAGGGACAGCACCCAGGCATGGAGTTCAAGCCCCAGTATCAAGAAAAAGAAAAAAAGGGAAGAAAAGCAACATTTTGAAGCTAATGTGCACATATACACAAAAATTGTACAGAAATAAAGTTATAACAGCCCCTGGACTGTCAAAAAAAGAGATTAAACTGAAATTGTCTTCAACCATTCATTTACACGATCTATACTGGTGGCAGGCTATTGGAGCTCACATCACTAACTAGAGGTAGAATTTGAGAGGATCACAGTTCAGAATGAGTGTGCAAGGAAAATAATAAGATTCTCATATCATCCTTAAGCCTGGCATGTTGGAATGCATTTATGAACCTAGCTACTTCTCAGACAGAGGTGAGAAACTTAGCCTCTGTTCGGCCCTCAGCAAAACTGATAACCTATGAGCAAAGTAACTAAATTGTAAAAGGATTGTTCTAATGGTAGAATACTTGTTCAGCAAACAAAATATCTCAATTCATACTCATCTCCTAAAAGAGGGAAGAATAGGGAAGAAAGAAAGGAAAAAAGAAAGAAAGAAAGGAAAAAAAGAAAGAAAGAAAGAGAAGAGAAAGAAAAGAAAGTAGAGAAGGAGGAGGAGAGAAGGAAGGAAGGAAGAAAGGAAGGAAGGAAGGAAGGAAGAAAGAAAGAAAGAAAGAAAGAAAGAAAGAAAGAAAGAAAGAAAGAAAGAAAGAAAGAAAGAAAGAAAGAAAGAAAGAAAGAAAGAAAGGAAGGAAGGAAGGAAGGAAGGAAGGAAGGAAGGAAGGAAGGAAGGAAGGAAGGATGGAAGGAAGAAAGAAAGAAAAGAAAGAAAGAAAGAAAGGAAGGAAGAAAGAAAAAAAGAAAGAAAGAAAGAAAGAAGGAAAGAAAAAATAAAGAGAGGAAGACAGGAGGAAAAGAAAAGAAAGAAAGGGAGGAAGAAAGAAAGGGAGAAAGAGCGGTATAAATAAAAACGTCATCATGTGTTAGATGTTAATAATGACCCTAAATCATGTTAACCATAAATGCCATCATTTAATTCTCTGGGAAGAGACATTTTGTATCAAGCCCTGTTGTATGGACTTGGGACTCCGGAAAACCGCCAGAGTCCATGAAAAAATGCTAACAGCAAGAGTCGTTTATTTGCAATCTCAAGCTTGTTCCTCCGTGCACTTGGAAATGGTGATGCTAAGAGTCCCCGAGCACAAAATCAGCACAGCTTTTATAGTATTGAACAAACAAGTTTAGGGAACTTCCACATAAGTAGTTACATGATTGGTTTGAGTCCACCCTAACTGCACTGCACTGTACTTTTTCTGAATTATTGTTATGTTCTGTTCCTGGAACTCTTGGGCAACTCTTTTGATTTCTTAAGTGTGGGCAGAGTTTTGGGCACCTGTGTCTTTTTTCTCTCTCTTGGGGTTACTCTGAGGGAAGCCTAGCAAAAGATGGGGTCAATCTCAAATTGGAGTTACTTTGGCTCTTCATTCTCTTCTCTTCTAGAGCATCAGGGACCAATCATGGTCCCTAATTGGCACAGTCTTCTATATTTACAGTTTGGGGTATTGTGATCTCACAACTGATAGATGGACTGTGCTGATCCTCTCTTTTACAAAGGCCAGTCTACAATGTCCAAATGTGAGTAACAAAATTAACACTACCAAAGGGCCTTACATTTTCTTCCAGCAATCCGGACTCCATACCTCACAGCTAACTTAATTTTATACCAGATGTACTCATATGCTCCAATTTTAAGACATACTCATACCATTTGCTACATACTTAAACTTTCTGAGATTTGTCTTCTTTACAAACATTTTAAGACAATCCTTTCTTTTTAAATCCTTTCTTACCCAGAGGATACCAATTTTTCCCCAACTCCTTTCCTAATGCTTTCTGTACTACCCACCTCTTCTTTATAATTCCTTGAGCTTCTTTGTGGTTAGAGATTAAAACTGCCCACTTTTCCTTTGGCTTGTGGAACCATGTTATCTCAGAAAGCCTCAAGTCACTAGTGGGATGAAAAGCTTGATAGATTTTAAGGCTAAGATTAGGGCTGGGTCTCGTTCCTCTTACTTTATCCATTGATTTAAAAAATCCTCCTTTATCTTTAAATCACACCCAGGAAGAAGCAGGTTATTACCATACCAGAGCGAAAAGAGGCTGTGTCCCTGAATGCCTAAGGCAATTCAGCAATAACTTTGCCACTAATATCCACTGTGGGAGTAGCGAGGGTTACTAGATATCACCAAAAGAATGTCCCACAAGATCTTATTTTGTAGCAGATTTCATCAGGGAAGCATTCTCAGGTGATGGAATCAAGCAGGAGTTCAGTCTATTTTACTGCGGTGGAGGTGGTCTGGGTGATGATGTAGATTTCCTCCAGGTGACTGTCAGGCTGTCATTGAACTTTACCCATGAGGATGTGCAGCAGCAGCAACAACAGCAGCAGCAGCAGCAGGGTCTCTCAGTGGCTCCAACGGACAGTCACACCTTGTGCTGAGCTGCAAATTGCTACACAACCTGGTTAAGGACACATGGCATAGGCTTGGCAGGCTGTGACCCCGCTAGATTTTAAAACTATTTAGACAATAGCCCGGGACAATTTACGAAGATGACAACTTTTTAAATTAGATAGTTCTTTTAATAAGGCTAGGATTTTCTGGGCAGATATAGAGTGCTCAGGCCTGTACTATTATTTCCCATGTCTTTTCATTCTGTCTGTTTTGCCACATTTTTAAATAATGTGAATCTGGTCCCTTGTTCTTCAAAGGGGATGTTGGGCAAAGATTCATCTTCTGTCACTTCTTCAAGCTGACTCAGGGATGTTGATCCTAGTTAGCCAGGAACCTATAACCATAGCCTATTTTACAAAGAGGTTATCAGGGTTAAATGTCATTAAGAACAATATTTTAACTTTTAACAAATGCACAGACCTCTTTTCTGGCTACAGCAGTGGAGCTTATTTAGACTTCTGGTTTGCAAAAGGATCTTTCTGGATGGCATAGGAATGTGATCTCTAGTATTCCTAACAATGCCTCAGTTACCTATGTAGGCCTTCAGACAGATATCAACAGAAACACACTCTCAGGTTTACAAAGTTTTATTCCTGAGCAGATGCATTTCATGTAGCTGGCATCAGCTCAAAATTTACTGCCAGTTAGAGCTTTTGGCACATACAGGGGTTGGGATCTAAACTATCTTCCACATTTTAAAACCTTATCTTTTTAGTACTATCACAGATGACTGAGGAGTTCCTGTCCCTTACAAGGTAGATAGGCATAGACAGTAGGCATGTTTACAAACTATGTTCCCATGACCTCATGGCTCTGACAAATTTTTGAAAGGCCACGCATAAATGACTCTAGGATCTGACATTATTTCTGCCATCCAAGCAGTGGCTTATGGTCTCTGGCTGCTCCTCCATTGCTTTCATCCCAGGAGTGTCTTCTCCACACTGGGAAAAATGCCTCATTGGCATTTCCCTTAGTTAGTTGCTGAACTTGAATTCGAGGCCTGAGTGCTAGCCCTCAACTCTACAGCTCAAGGGTATCACTCTGCCACTTTGAGTCCTAAAGCAACTCTGCTTGCTTTTTCAGCCATCTTTTGACTGAGTAGAGGTGACAGTTTCACAAGGACCTTTTTCTGCCTGGGCTGGCGTGGAACCAGTTTGCAGATCAACAATTCTCATAAAAGGCCACTTTCATTCACTTAAAAGCAACAAAGTGGTCAACAGAAGTGTCTTTTAAGCATGTTCTTACCTGAAAATTACTAAGAGCCAAAGTTACATCTGATAAACTTACAAGAATCCTTACTCCTTTTTGGGGGCCTGCTGGGAACTGTTACAAAAAAAAAAAAAAAAACCTATGAGAGAAAACTGAAATAGGAAGTAAGCAGTTATTTTGGTAATTCTAATTTTTCCTTTTAGCGCTTTGAGGCAAATGTTTAGAACATTTTTACTTTTAAACTTTATATACAGAAATCAATTCCTAATTTGTAATCTCCGTTTTAATATTCTATAGTTTAGCTTTTAGTTGCATTTTGAAAAATCCCTTGACATCTCAAGGCTAGGTGTCACTCATTTCCTCTTGGTTGCTTGTTTTAATACAGATACACATTAAAACTTTTAAACTCAAATAACAATTTTTTTCTTATTGCAAAAATTGCAATCACCATCACTGTACCAAGAAGCTAGACTTAACACCATTATGCCTTAAAAAATATTCAATAGCAGAATATCATTGAGAACAAATCACATTATATAAATAAACTTTTTAACCCTTTTTAAAGGCCTTCTTAATTTTAATTTTAACTCATCCAAGGGACAGTTTTAGCAATGTTAATCAGATCATTACATCATTCAGTTTTACCATCATGTTTCCAGTGTCTATCTGAAGGTAAGGTACAGAATAAAGATGAGCCACTTAGCCCTTCCTGCGTAATGGGCACGCACCCAATCCGACTCTTTTGGGTTAGATGAACTGCATTTGTGTCAGTTTGCCCTCTTTCACCATGCATGGTTCCACTGTGCATGACCAGCTGAACTGCACTTCTGCATGTTCACCCTTCACTCCTAAAGATAGTTCTTCTTTTGTCTTCTAAGTTTCTCCTTGTTAAGCCAGATATCTTGATTACAGTGTAAAGAGATTTATGCATTCTAAAATACCAGATTTTCTAATTTTCAAGTTAAAGAATCCTTTAAAAGCCATTTAAAACAAAGTGAAAATTCTTTAAAAATTTTTTGGTAAAGTCCAAATCTCATAACCTTTTGAATTTTAAATTTAAACACACCCAATTGTTACAGAATGCTGAAAATGTCTATCTTCAATATATTACCAAACACATACAAAACACACTCACACAGATCTTTAAGCATGCAAAAATAAAAACAACTTGTACATACATTTTCTAAAATTTTCAAACAAAAATTTATGACAATATTTCTTTGAAACTAAGTATCTTTGTTGAGCTTCATTTTCCAAGGCTTGCTTGTTTACGAAGGCATTTCACCAATTAGTCTTTTGAATCCCTTCTGTTGGAGGAATGCTGGGGGGAGGGTCACCTGAAACTAAACTGGCCTGATTTTTACCCAATTTTAGACAAGAGCACTTTATATTGTCAGGACTAGCTGAAAAGTGAAACCCAGCCACACAGCCTTCTCTGTGACTGAGCTCAGCTGGAGGCTGAAGCTTTTATTTCCCCAGAGATGTTCAAATAAATAACAAAAACACAAAAACCAAAAACCCACATTAAAGCTCATACCAATTTTAAAACAGAACTAGACAACTCAACACGCAAAGGCTGAGTTTATCGCTACCAGAACTCTGTGCCGTTCTCACTCAGCAAGCTGAATCCAGAGTCTGCTGAATGAGCCTGCCACTCTCACCCAGAACTTCCTTACCTCAGGAAACATAGAACAGAGAACAATCAGGTGTCAGTGAATGGAGTGATGTCTCACCAACGTTTGTTGACCCAGGGGCCTTCCAAAGTGGAAGAGAAGTCTCAGTCATTTTGGGGCAAGGGAAATAAGTCCCTAGCAGCCATCCCCTCAGACTGACAGATTCTCCCCTATATTCAGACCCTCCTGGGCCAAGGCCAAAGGCTAAGATAAACTCCAAATGACAAACAGAACACTCAACACTAAGACAGAACTTACAAAGACACACTGCATCATTGTAAATTGTAAACCGGAATGTGCCAAACTACAGATGGAGAGTTTCCCCCAAAATGGAAAACTTCCCAATACAGATGGAAAAATTCCCAAAAAATGTCTGCAAGAAAGTGCCAGACTACAGACAGGAAATTTCCCAAAAGTGTCCATACTAAACAGCAATCTACCAAGAGTTGTCTGGGGACATCTTCTCACAGACCCCGTTGGCAATCTTATAGCGTGTCTACCAAGAGTCCTTGCCAACCAGAATACAGACCCTGTGGGAAACCAGAATTACAGATACATAAATTGCAGGCAACCAAATATACAGAACAGCTGTGCCTTGACTTAACAGTTGTTTTTTTGAGTCTCTGTGGTGGAGCGTCTGGATGGTTTTATGAGGGGGATTCCACATGAACCCCCAGAAATGTTGTATAGACTTGAGACCCCAGAAAGACCCCCAGAGACCACGACCAATATGAACAGCATGAGTCCTTTATTTGCAAGCTCAAGCTGGTCCTTTGTGTACTCACTAACCGGTGATGCTAAGAATTCCTGAGCACAAAATCAGCACAGTTTTATAGTACTGAACAACCAAATTTAGGGAATTTCCACACAAGCAGTTACATGATTGGTTTGAGTTCACCTGAACTGCACTGCCTTTTCCTTTTCTCTGAACTATTGGTATGTACTGTTCCTGAAACACTTGGGCAACTGTTTTGATTTCTTAAGGGTGGGCAGGGTTGGTGGCAACCTGGGTTTTTTTCTTTCTCTTGGGATTACTCTGAGGGAAGCCTAGCACACGATGGTGGGGTTAATCTCAAATTGGAGTTACTTTGGCTCTTCAGCCAGAATAAATCATAACATACCACATACAAAGCTTTGGTAAAACACAGGTCTGGCTTACACTGTTGGACCAATAAGAGTGTATGTCTACTGCTGTTGCAGGTGTGTCTTAAGGTGTGTGGAGTTTTTCATCCTGATTATCTTGCAATGATGAAATTGACTAACTTCATAATTACCTGGGCAGATCCCTGCTGATACTTTTAATATTAAGTCACAGCTTAACAAAGAACAATATTTACAATGAAATATATTGAACAACCAGACATGGTGAACAAAATAATTTTTACCTGATTCAGCGTATTTTTTACACGCTATATCACATGTACAAGTTCTTCATTCCCTTCTATGTCGTTATGTTGTCTTTCCTTATTTTGGTTTTGTTTTCAGAACCATGGTATAACAGGGCATTTCTTATATTTTTGTCTTCTAGTCTTCAGAAAGTCTACGGTTAAATAGGCTTAAGTTCCTTTTGTTAGAAAATTAAAAGCACACTGGGTGGGGTCTTTATCATAATTTTGTCATGATCTAAAATACGTTTTTATTTCTGGCATTTGACCTGTATAATATCACTTCAATCTTTTCCAAAGGACACTTTGGTGGAAGGAGGAAATTCAAAGTGGATTCTGTTAGAGAATTTTGTTTTTTCTTTTTTGGGGGGAGGGGTCTAGCCGTGGGGCCTGAACTCTGGGCCTGGGCGTGGTACCTCAGCTCTTCAGCTCAAGGCTAGTGCTCTACCACTTGAGTCACAGCACCACTTCCGGCTTTTTTATTTTTTGCTTATGCGGTGCTGAGGAATCGAACCCAGGGCTTTATGCATGCAAGGCAAGCACTCTATCACTGAGCCACCTTCCCAGCCCTCTGGTAGAGAATTTCTGTTTCTAAAAACTCTGGTACATAGTAAGGTAAGCAACTCCAAAATTATTTATTATAGAGATGAGTTGAAAGTCATCTAATACACTTTCCTCAACGAAAACATAGGATTTAAAATAACTAATATTTTTAAAGTTAATGGGCACACGAATTTTCTAGAAATAAAATGATCATTCATGAAACCTTACTGATACTTCAAAGAATGGTTTCCAATAAGAGGAATCACCTTCATACATTTTCACACAATGTGTATCTGCCTGGTAACAGAACCCCAAACTAGAATAAGGCATCTAATAGCTGTCTAATTTTTGTTGCCTTTTTGCAATACTGCTTTCTTATCATATTGATTAGTATAAATTCTATGGCCAGTACAAAATCACATTTGTAATAACAGTTACTAGATTGTACCTTCATGTATGAGATGGTGTGGGTTTCTGGTGGAGCCCTCTCTGGTTTAAAGGGGGAGTTGGTATTGGCACAGTCTCTGTAGTGGAGCAGGGTGAGGCTTAGGGGGTGAAGACCTGTCTGTGTAGGGCTTTGAGACCGCAGGGGAAGTACTAGACTTGTTAGGGGTCTGGTCTCTTATAGAGTAGGCGGTACTTTAGTAAGAAGGCTGGGTTACAGGGCTGGAGGCTGATTGGGGCAGAGCTTTGAGAAGGAAGAACAAAGCTACAAAGGAGGAGGTTACTTAGAGGAAGGGTTCTGGGGGAGCATTGTGAGTCCTTGTGGGATATGTAGGATGAGGTTTCCCATAAGGCAGGGCAGTGAATGTAGGCAAGAGGCAAACATAAGTTGGGGATTCTGGTGCAGGAATGCGGAGCTATGAGGGACAGGCTTTTCAGGGTCTGGCTTTGAGAGGTCAGGGTGGTAAAAGGAAGACATGGACTAGTAAGGGGCGGGGTTTCTGGTGGACAATGGCAGGCCTTTGGGGAGTGTGTTAGGGTGGAAGTGGGGTTTCCTGCAGAGAAGGGTGTAGTCACAATGTATGGAGGAGATTTTCAGAACCAGAGCTTTGGGACAGCACTGATAGGATCCAGTGCACTAGAATGGTTAAGATGGGGTTTCTGGTATAGTCAGTCACCACTTTGAAAAGAGGAGTAATGTTAGGTGGGGATTTCAGTGTTGCAAGGCAGGCCATGGGGTTTGTACAGGGTTTCCAGTAGGGCAAAGCAACCTTCCAAAAGGGAATAAGGAGGGACAGGGATTTACAGTTGAGCCTGGTGAGGCTTCCAGATGGAGGCCAACTGGTACAGTTGTTTCTAGTGGAGCAATGTGGGTGTTGAGAGATGGGATAGTGTGGTGGGGGTATTCTAGTGGGGTTTTTCTGGAGCAAGGCGGGGCTTAGAGCCATGGGGCTAGTTGGAGAAGGGGCTTTGAGAAGGAGTGGAAGGGATACAAAGGTGTAGATAATTATGGGCAGGGTATCTGGTGGAATAGGGTGTGGATCTGAGGGAGGAGCCAGTAGGGGTCCGGTTCATCTGGGGAGTAAGGCAGGACATTGAGAAAATACTTGTGGAAGGTGGAGAGGCTTGTGGTGGAACAGGGCTGGCTTTCCAGGCAGGAGATGGGCTGTGAGAGAAGCTTCTAGCCAAGCAAGGTGAGGCTTCAAGGGCAGTTATAGGGAGGTGAAGGGTTTTTGGTATTGCATGATGGGTTTTGTGAGAAGAGGTAGGTTCAAGGCTGGGTTTGAGAGGTTATTCCACTTAGAAGTAGGCTAGTTATAGGTGGAGGTTCTGATGAAAACAGGAGGGGCTCGAGGGAGAATGCTAGTTGGGGGTGGGAAATGAAAGGGAATGGAGGAGCTTGGATGTACTAGGAAAGGGGAGCAAGGCGACTCTGAGGGACTAGAGTAGTTAGGGTAGGATATCTGTGAGGGTGCAACATGGTTTATTGCAGTCATCAAAATGGTGATTTAAGCAATGTGTCTTTATCATTGGATGCATCGATGTTAAAACATATCTAAGAATGTGAAGCACTACTATACAGATACTGAAGAAACTCAGAAGGATCTGTGAAATTATGTTGGCATACAATTAATGACTAATTACAGTAGGAATTGATCTTCACTAGGCCCATAAATACTTTCCAGAAGAAAAGGCTACATTGAAAAATAAACAATGAAAAAGAAACAGGCAGGCACACCTTGAAGTAAACATTATCCAATGAACAACATCTATTGAAGAATGATTGCAATCTTCTTTTACCTAAGTTACAGTTACTGACCTATATTCTTCCCTAATGCCAAATAAAAAAGCCATGAAAATGCAGTAATTATTTTCAAGGCATTAGAATTTAAAGAAAGAATTCAATGAATGTATTGCTAGAAAGTATAAAGATAGATGTCGTAGCTAAAGATTGAAGAAAATATCCCCATCTCTGGACCTCCAGGATGAGAAAGGTTAAGCCAAAGCACAATGAGAATGGACAGAAGTACAGTAGTGCATACCAGTAGTTCCCAAGATGCAATGATGAATGTACCAGGGGAGAAAATTAACAAGATCATCACAGGACTTAGCACTGAAGAGTAGAGAAAAGAGCAGTGAAAATTCAAGGAGAATTACAAAGGATTCCCTTGCATATTTGGCAATAGAGCACATTGAATTGAGGTCTAAAATACGTGTAGGTATTATAGGAAACTACCTGTGCTCATAAGGTGTCACAAGAAGTGATGAACTTACGATTTGCAGGACATTGAATATTCTTAAAAGTCTTGCTTCAGTAGTGAAGAGTTAAACCTTGATAAACTCTGTTTTGAAACACCTAACAAACCATAAAACCAAGACAAGAAGATTCAAAATGTGTATGTTGTTTGACTGTTTGCAATAGTAGAGATAAAAAAAATCAAATCACATAATGTGGATGCAAAAAGATAACATTATTAAGGTAATCTTTAAACAACTCACATTTTATGTGAATACTCCTGATTATAACTGATTTGTTTTCCTTACAGATTTTGGATGCACAAAAACAACAAAAAACAAAAACAAAGCAAAGCAAAAGACACTTGGCAATAGAGCTGGCTGCCAGTGCCTTATCCTTATTTCTAGATAGTCACGAGCCTGAGATGGGAAGGTCAGAGTTCACCGATGGCTGGGGTAGCAATCCATGAGACATTTATGTTCAATTGTTCAATCAAAGACAGACTCAGTCAGTCATTACTGAAAAAACCAAGCAAGAGTTTGAGGCTCCAAGTCAAGTTTTATTACTGCGCGGCGCGCATGCGCACGGGCAGACAAACACACACACACACACACACACACACATACACACACACTCACACACACATACACACACACACACACAAATGGAATGAGAGAGGAAGAGGGAGAAAAAAAGGGAATATTAAGAGTTTAAAATGTGAACCTGTCTGCCAGGACTTTCCTAAGCATATATTAATAAAAATGAAGGAAACCATGGAACCTAGGTTCCATTACTGTTTTCCCAAGTCTTTCCATTTTCTTAAGAAAGGGGCTGTCATTCTTTCTGATAGAAACATAAAATTTCATTGTGTAGATATACTACCTTTTCTTGATCCATTCATATATAGAGGGGCTTGTCGATGGGTTCAATATCTTAGATATGGTAATAATGCTTCCAAAAACATAGTTGTAGATTTAGTGAGTTTTACCTTGAGATCATTTCCACAAATGCCCAGGAGTGGGATGGCTGGTTCCAGAGGTATGTACATTTGACCTTACAAAATGATGCTAATTGAAATGAACTCCAAGGTATGGAAACAAGTCATTTTTTTCAGATGTCAACCTTGATATCTCTAAAGTAGTGTATCTAGATCTTATTTTATTTCATTTGTCTTGTTCCATTGGGTTATCCCTGTCAATCTCTGTCTTAATTCTGGTACCTTCCATTTTGTATATACATTTATCTGATTTGGAGAAGGAAAGGAAAAACATAGTGATGAAAGAAATACAAAGAGCGACCCACTGCAATAATGATATTCACAAGACACTATGTCAGAAATGAACTTGACAACTTTGGGGTGGGGAGAGGGGTAGGAGTTGGGAAAGGATATGAGAACAACAATGGAGTGGGTAACAATATTCAACAAGGAATTTACCTTACTCATGTAACAGTAACCACTCTTAAAGAATCTATGAAATAAAATTTAAAAATTGAACCTATCCTAGAAAAAATATCCTTTTCAAAATAATACATCTCTCACAGTACTTGTGAGGGATTCTAGAGTCAAGCTGTTAGACCTGGAAAGGGATAGATTGGGAAGCCATCTCAAACAACAATCAAAAGGCTGAGAGCTGTGCTCTGGGAAGGTGAAACAGTCAAGGGAAGACAGGGGTATGAGTTATTACCTCAAGGGTATTTAAGTTAGAGCTGTTGGACACTAAAATATTAAGACTTTGGAGACAAGATGGATGTCTGTGCTATAGTTGTAATGACTATTGCTCCCTTCTGCTCCCTAACAATTAGGGATGCAGTTATCACTATGTTTACAAACAATACCTCATATAAATAATTATAAACACAAGCTAGATTGATGCCTTAGTTTGTGGACATACCTGTATCCACTGACCACCCCCTATAGTAGAATGAATATAATGTATGTTAAGCAGGATTTGGGGATCCAGAAGCTGGCAATGAGGCTTTGGGTCCTCTGGTGTCTTCATTCCTATCACTTCCTGTGATTTCTCAGTTCTTTGGCCAGGTATCCCATCGTATTTGCTGTCCCAAGGTTGCGGTTAATGACAGTACTGATATTCTGAATACCTCAAAACAAACCACATAAAAATACTTCCTCAAAGAAGATTGACAAATGTATAGGATCACCTGGAAAGATACTAAGCATTAGCAGTCAACCTGTGATCCTCTAGCAAGAAAGTACAATTCAGGACTATCTTTACTTCTGATAATAAAACAGATGGATAATTGTCCCTTTTGTATATTTGGTATTTGGTATTGCATATATTTTCAGAAACACATATACATTGTCAAATAATGTTATTTATTTCATAGGTCAGACCACGTCACTGGAGTGATGTCCCAGTTGCCTGAATTACACTTAGGTGAGTGTGAATTGCCTAATTACGACCATTTCTCCATGAAACTCAGCAACACAGAATGAAGTATCAGGGTCAGGCCATTCCATACCTGTGAGGATTTATACATAGATTAGAGTAATATACACCTCTCAGTACTCATGGCACATTCTTGTGTTATAATTGTCTTCAGATGAGAAAAATGCTAGAGCTTAAAGTAGAATGATGGGCAATACATTTTCAATGCAAGAGTGATGATCACCCCTGCAATTATTCTCAGTGCAGAATCCTTCCTATACATTTTACTGACTTAAATTCTACTTTGTGCTTTACCATTATCAGGCAGGGTCACACTGTATTGAGCTACAATACTGCAGCAACCTTAGCTGCCTTTGAATGTTACCTCCAATCTTGGTACTAAGGTCAACACTGCAACTGTAACCACATAGTTACAGGACACCCGAACTTTTCTAGCCTGGTTAACAATTGAGCTATCACTGCTCATTGCCAGTGTCAAAGATCTCACTCTTTAGATTTATTGTTTATCTTCTTGTATTTCCAACACTGCCTTAGATGTTGGTTTTTGAAGTAGAACTTTTAGTGTGCATCTGATTTATGGGGGTGCTAGTGATGCCAGTTGAACTGCATATATTATAATGTAACTAATTTGATGTTTTGACATATGAATTAAATTTTGGTAATTGAGGAAGTGAATACACTTCACTCACAAAAGTTTCTTTATGTGTATTGGTATTGCTATATTGTGAACTTCCTAAACGCAATCCATGGAAGCACATGTCCCTAATTCCATCACTTCTGTCACTGAGTCAAGGCTTGAAAGGTCCAGACCATTTGGGACCTCATAGTAAGAACCTTTCTACAAAGAAGCGGGAGAGAATAGCAAAAAGAGAAAATGAATCTTCTAACAGTTTTGTTACATATTCATTATGCTTAGCCATTAAGACCACCAAAATAGTATTGTTTATGACTTCTTACCTACTCTTTCTGTTCTGAGCAGTTTTATTGATGGATCTTTAAGAAATCATAAAAGAATAACGTAAGAAATCTATATAAATCATATAAGAAATCATAAAAAATAGTCTGTTAGGTATATATACTCCTAAAGATATAATTTGAGGAAAGTATTAATCACATAAAATGTAATGCAATGACTCTTTATTGAAAACTTCAGCAGTTGTAGTTTATTTATTCTTATAACAAAGTTCATAAAGTAAGTTACAATAGTATTCCAAATGGAACACAGAACTAGAAACCTGAAGGGTAGCACTAAAAAATGTTACTGCTACCACTAATAGAGTAAGAATGAAATTAGGCAAAACTCCTTCAGAGTAAAAGCCACAGGACTTCCCCATCATTATTTTCATTGTTCATATGAAGAAAAGACCTTTTTTTGTAGTAAAGACAAATTTTCACAGATATTAGCATCAATTGGGTATATATTTCTTAAGGCATTGGGACCTACTACACAATGCACAGACACTATTCCAAGCACTGCACCTGCATTAGGGTAATTGTAGTGCTTATGAGTGTTTTTCAAGTTAGAAAATAAATTAACTATTTTATTAAAAACAGAAGTAGGCAACAAGGAGAAGCAAATTTCCCAAATACCCAAGACTGATCAGTTGTAGACCCATAATTCAAATCCAGGTTACACCAGGCATATCTGAGGATATTCTTTGTCACATTCATTACCTTTCAAGAGCTATGGAGCAGATGAACCCACATTATCTTCCTATAATGGCAATAACAATGCTACAGAATATAGATATTTTTAAATGAAAAGGGTGTGGCTAATGAAAGTGTAAGTGTTCTTTATACCAAACAAAGATCAGTTTAATTTCTCAAAAAATACATGAATGAACATCATTCAGCTTCCACTTTTCATTATTCCTGGAGTAATTGCTTAAGGAGACCAAATCCATGTCAAAGACACTTGCGCTGATAAACACAGGCTTTTATCATGAAGTACTGTGAATACACAGTGAATAGTTCGTTATGGATATATAAACCAAAAGAAATAATTTCGTGGAGGTTCTGGGAAGGTGGTGGAGGAGAAGCTGGAGGCTAAACAAGCTCACTCATAGAAAGCAATTTTAGAGTTCCAGCGAACAGTCCTAAGCCAGAGAACCACACCAAGTGTGCCCTCACAGGACAGAGAGTTAGGCCAGAGAGGGAAAATACAGGCAAGGAGACAGCTCTGAGCACTTGCCAGCAGCTGCCGCCACGGCAGCAGCAGTGGTGGCGGTGGTGGCCATATCCGTCATATCTGAATCACAGAGAGTCTGGGATGAAGGAGCCAGATGCAGCGGGCGAGCAGATTCTACTCAACACCAGCAAGAACCGACAAGGAGCGGACATCTTCATCCTGCAGTTCGCAGACCAGAGACTACCCAGGAACCAAGACTCAGTGGAAGTAGAAGTCTGATATTCTCACTCCTTCTCAGGGAGCAGAGGAGGGTAGGCCACCCCTCCCTCCCCAGTACTGGAGATCTCCATCTTGGATACCAACAAAGCTCGGCGGAGCTGCTAGCTCCAACTCAGGCCTTAGAAGTAAACTAGAGTCATTTAGCAGGTCACAGGAGCCTAACCTGACCTGCCAGACTCAGCTCTACCCAGGGAAAAGTCACCCAGCTCGGGTGCCAGCCCCAGGATTGGCTTTCTTCACTGGGTAATCAGATCCAGAGGCTGCCCCTCCCTTTAGCAGAATCGACAATCAATTGAAATTCAGTAAACATAAACCCTGAGAGTGGGTCCAGGCTGGGCTCTGTGAGTTTCTCACAAACCAGCCTCCAGGAAAAGCTGCTGTTTGCCGAAAGGCCTCAACACTACCTAGAACCTAGCCTCATCACAGCATCTTCAAAATTGAGGAAAAAGCCATCTCGTTCTTTTGAGATACTTAAAGCAGATCTGCCTCCCATTGAACTAACCTGGGAGGAGGAGCGCAAAACATTGGGGAAAGCAGACCATTTACTGCCTGTTCAAACTGACTTAAGAAACCAACCAAGCCACAGGAAAACAAGCAGACCAGAGACGCCAACAAGAGGCTGGTTAAGGACATAAGGAAGATACAGGATTTTTCCCACCCCTCCCCAAAAAAATCAAAGAACTTTTTTTTGTACCTTTTAAAAAATTTTTTTCTAAATTTATTTTTAATCTTTAATTTTTACATTTTTTGAAAAAAAATTTTTTCTAGTAATTATTTTTTCCTCTTAGAATTTTATTTTAGGGGTATAACTGTGTGTGAATTTTCTTTATTTTTTGTTTTTGTTTTTGTTTGTTTTTGTTTTTTGTTTACCTCTACTGAACTTCTGATCTTCTTTTCTTTCTTTCTTGTCCTTTCACCTTTTTTTTTCTTTCATTCTTCTTTATGTTACTTAATTGTTGTTCTACACATCCTCAGATAAACTCATAGTCGAATATTAGACCTTATCTCCCATTGTGTACACACTTAATCCACAAATTTATTACTCAATTCAAAACCTCTCAGACTTAAATTTCTTAATAGCAGTACTACCTCTTTATACCTATATAATATTTTAAGTATTTTTATTTTTAAGTTTTTCACATCTTCTTTATATCCCACCCCTTCTCTCATTATATTCACTTTCTTCTCTGAATAGATCTAAAACAAAGCTCCAACAAAGAATTTGAAGCCATCAAAGCTGACCAATTAGAAGGAAAAGAAATTAAAAACAAAGTAGAAAGCCTTGACAGCAGGTTAGACCATGCAGAAGAGCGAACCTCGGGGATTGAAGACAGCCTAGATATTATAGAGAAAGAACATAAAACCATCCAAGACAAGTCCAAGAAATATGATCGATCTATCCAACACTTGGAAGACACCATCAGAAGGCCTAATCTAAGGATAATGGATGTAGAGGAGCACCTAGAAACAGAAGTTAATGGTCTAGGAAATTTGTTTAACAGGATCCTACCAGAGAACTTCCCACACATGCATAAAGATAGGCCTATTCAGATACAAGAAGCTTTTAGAACTCCAAATAGACCAGACCACAATAGGACATCCCATCGGCACATTATAATCCACACAGGATCAACTCAGACCAAGGAAAAGATCCTTAAAGCTGTCACGGAGTAAAGATTAATCACCTATAAAAAGGAAACCAATTAGTATCACCTCAGATTTCTCACCAGAGACAAACAAAGCAAGAAGAGCCTGGAATGATGTATGCCACCCCCTAAAAACAAACAACTATCAACCAAGAAAACTGTACCCAGCTAAACTCTCTTTCATAACTGAAGGCCAAATGAAAACCTTCCAGAGCAAAGAAAAATTGAAACAATATATCTCCAGAAAACCAACCCTACAAAATTTCTTAAAGATGTCCTACACATAGAAAACCAACATGACCACAATAAAGGCCAAGAAATTGCACCCAAACTGAGAATCTAAAAACCATAGGAAGAACCCAGTTTTTACAGCCCCCAAGAAGGTGGATAACATGGCAGGAACTCCCAAATAACTCTCAGTCCTATCTCTTAACATTAACGGATTTAACTCTCCAATTAAGCAACATAGACTGTCTTGTTGGATTAAAAAACAAGATCCTTCTATCTGGTGCCCTCAGGAGTCACATCTTGTCCTTAAAATAAACACATTTTCAATGCTAAAGGCTGGAACAAAATCTACTAAGCAAACGGCCCCCATAAACAGTCGGGAGTTGCAATCCTAATATCAGATAAAATAGACTTCAAATTAAAATTCGTGAGAAGAGATAAAGAAGGTCGCTACATACTAATTAAGGGATCTCTCCTTCAGGAGGATATTACAATTCTAAATATCTACTCGCCAAACAATGGAGCACCCAAATTTATCCAAGAAACACTACTTTCCCTTAAATCCCATATAACTCCAAAGACATTAATTGTTGGGTATTTTAACACATCAATCTCCCCATTAGAGAGATCAGCTCGGCAAAAACTCAACAGAGAAACTGCAGATCTAAACAACTGCATAGACCAAGTAGATTTAACAGACATCTACAGAATATTTCACCCAACAGCATCAGAATACACATTCTTCTCAGCAGCACATGGAACACTTTCTAAAATAGAACACATTTTAGGCCACAATGCAAACTTGTCAAAATTCAGAAACATTGAAGTTATACCTTGCATTCTCTCTGACCACAAGAGAATAAAATTAGAACTCAACACCAAAAGCCACCAAAGAAAGTCTGGTAACACATGGAGGCTGAACAACACAGTGCTGAATCACGAGCGCGTCAAGGTAGAGATTAGAAAGGAAATCCAAATGTTCATGTTATTCAACAAAAACGAGCACACAAATTACCAGCTCTTCTGGGACAAAGCAAAGGCAGTACTCAGAGCTAAGTTTATAGCTCTGAGTTCCTACAGCAAAAAATTGGAGAGTTCTGAAACCAACAATTTAATGAGACATCTGAACCTCCTTGAAAAAGAGCAGCAAGATAAACCCCAATCCAGTAGATGGAAAGAAATAATAATTAAAATTAAATCAGAATTAAATGAATTAGAATCCAAAAAAACTATAGAAAGAATCAACAAAACAAAGAGTTGGTTCTTCGAAAAAATTAACAAAATTGACAGACCCTTAGTAAATCTTATCACAAAAAGAAGAGAACTCACCCAAATAAATAAACTCAGAGATGAGAGTGGAAACATCACCACAGAAAAAATCAATATTCAGAACATTATAAGGGAATACTTCGCAAAACTTTATGCAAATAAGTTTGAGAACTTGGCAGAAATGGGCTTTTCCTAGCAAATATTGACATGGCAATACTAAACCAAGATGAGTTAATCCATCTTAACAGGCCCATATCAAGCATTGAAATAGAAACAGCAATAAGAGAAGTCCCAGCTGAGAAAAGTCCAGCACCATATGGTTTTACAAAGGAATACTAAAAGGCCTTCAAAGCAGAGCTCACACCAACACTCCTCCAACTCTTCAAGGAAATTGAAAGGGAAAGTTCACTGCCAAACATATTCTATGAAGCCATCATCACCCTCATCCCAAAACCAGGCAGGGACTCATCAAAGAAAGAGAATTATAGGTCCATTTCTTTGATGAACATTGATGCAAATGTTTTCAACAAAATTTTGGCCAATCAACTTCAACAATTCTTTCAAAAAATCATACACCATGATCAAACATGATTCATTTCAGGGATGCAAAGCTGGTTCAATATACGCAAATCAAATAATATTATTCATCACATCAACAGGAGCAAGGATAAGAACCACATGGTTATCTCAATAGATGCAGAAAAAGCTTTGACAAGATCCAACTCCCCTTTAGGATGAAGGTTTTGGAAAAATTAGGAATCCATGGAACATTCCTCAACACAGTAAAGGCTGTATATGGCAAACCTACAGCCAGCATCATACTTAATGGTGAAAAACTAAAGTCATTTCCTCTTAACTCAGGAACAAGACAAGGATGTCCACTCACTCCACTTCTCTTCAAACTAGTATTAGAATGCCTACCTACAGCAATAAGACAAGATGCAGACATAAAGGGGATCCAAATAGTGAAAGAAGAATTAAAACTCTCCTTCTTTGCACATGACATGATCTTCTATTTAAAGAATCCCATAGACTCCACTCCCAAATTACTCAAGCTGATTCAAAACTTTGGCAAAGTAGCAAGGTATAAAATTAGCCCACCAAAATCAATGGCTTTTCTGTATGCCAACAATGAGACAAGTGGGGCTGAAATTAGGAAAGCAACTCCATTTGTAATAGCCCCACAAAAATTAAAATACCTAGGAATTTACTTAACCAAAGAAGTGAAGGACCTCTATAATGAAAACCTTAAAAACTTGAAAAAGGATGTCAAAACAGAATTTAGAAAATGGGAAAAACTCCCATGCTCCTGGATTGGAAAGATTAACATTATAAAAATGGCAATACTTCCCAAGGCTATCTACAAATTCCATGCGATACCTCTCAAAATTCCAACCTCATTCTTCAAGGAAATAGAAGAGGCAATCCAAAAATTCGTATGGAACAATAAAAGACCCAGAATAGCAAAACCGCTCCTCAACGGAAAGAACACTGCTGGAGGAATATCAATACCAAATTTCAAACTCTACTATAAATCCATAGGAATCAAAACAGCATGGTACTGGCACAAGAACAGACCTCAGGAACAATAGAATAGAATTGAAAACCCAGAAATGAACCTACAGACCTATAGCCATCTAATCTTTGATAAGGGAGCTAAAAAAATAGAATGGAAGAAAGACAGCCCCTTCAGTAAATGGTGCTGACAAAATTGGTTAACTACTTGTAGAAAACTAAAGCTAGATCCTTATATATCACCCTGCACCAGAATCAACTCCAAACCGGTCAAAGACCTCAGGGTCAAAGCAGCCACTCTGAAAACATTACAGGAGGGAATAGGAGAATCCCTAGGTCTCCTTGGCGCAGGCCGAAATTTTCTGAATAGAGACCCGGAAACACAACTAATCAAAGAAAGCTTGGACAAATGGGGTTGTATGAAGTTGCAGAGCTTCTGCATGGCAAAGGACATAGCTATAAAGATCAGTAGAAAGGCCACAGATTGGGAGAACATCTTCACTAGTCATACAACGGACAAGGGTCTCATATCTAAAATATACTTGGATCTCAAAAAATTAAATACCCCAACAACAAATCCTCAATGAAACAACTGCCCAATAAATAAGTGGGCAAATGACTTAAAGAGAAACTTCTCTGAAGAAGAAAGAAGAATGGCCAATAGACACATGAAGAAAAGCTCAACCTCCCTAACCATAAAAGAAATGCAAATCAAAACAACATTGTGATACCACCTCACACCAGTTGGAATGGCAAAAATCAAGAACTCTAACAACAACAATTGCTGGATGGGATGTGGACAGAAGGAAATCTTACTTCATTGTTGGTGGGAGTGTAAACTTGTTCAACCACTTTGGAAAGTAGTATGGAGGTTCCTCAAGAGACTCCACATAGACCTCCCCTATGACACAGAAATCCCACTTTTGGGCATTTACCCAAATGCTTACAAACATGACCACACTAAAGCTACCAGCACAACTATGTTTATTGCAGCATTATTTACCATAGCTAAGATATGGAACCAACCCAAATGCCCCTCTGTAGATGAATGGATCAAGAAACTGTGGTATATATACAGAATGGAATTCTATGCCTCCATCAGAAAGAATGACATTGCCCGATTTGTCAGGAAATGGAAAGACTTGGAAAAAATTATATTAAGTGAAATAAGCCAAGCTCAAAGAAACATAGGTCCCATGATTTCCCTTATTTGCAATATCTAGTATATATATGAGTCAAGCAGAAAAAATCACAGAAGTTGATGTTAGGAAAATGAACCCTTAGATCTGTATTTAAATGCTTTTTATTCTTTCATGCATTTGTTTCTAAAGCATTTATAAGGTTATTTCTTTGTTGCTTTGTATTTCCTGCCCCCACAGTATAACCCCTGCTTTCACTGCATTTGTTGTCGGTATAATTTGTGGAGGGGAAGGGGAAAAACAATTTGTTTAAATAAGGATACAAGGGACCCGTTGCAACAATGAGAAGTACAAGTTGTCATGTTGAAAATGAACTTTACAACTTTGTTGAGGGTTGAGGTGGATTGGGTAGGAGGGTGGGGGGGAGGCTGGGAAGGGATGGGAAGGGTAAACAAAGGAGGAGGCTACAATGCTTGATAAGAAATGTACTCACCATCTTGCCCATGTAATTGTAAGCCCTCTGTACAGTATTTTCACAATAAAAATAAGAAATAATTTCATGACTAGTTACATCCTGGTTGTACCAAAGAAAACCTACTCCCTATTCTAAAACACATATCAATTTAATGGATATTAGTATAATCAGTATAAATTATGTGTGCATAACCTATATAATGTATTCTATTACATAACATATAAATCATATGTTTATAATATATGTATCATTATTGATCTTCTATAATACATTATTCATAGTAGTATTATACTGTGAATGATACAAGGAATGACAAATTTATTTAAATAAATATAGTTGTATGTTTCCTTCACATAATTTGTTTTTGTGCCAGTACTGAGACTTCAACTATAGTCTGGGTGTTGTCCCTGAGCCATTTTGGTCAGACTGGTTTCATATAACTATCTTCAAATCTCAGCCCATAGGTATCTGGGATTACAGACATGAGTCATGTTATATTTTTAAATTCCATCCTTGGCATGTTCTTACATAATCATTTATGAATATTAAATGATAGTATGATATTACATTTCTAAACCAATTCAGAATAAATAACTCTTTATCTGGTAAAACTATATGGTGCTATCGAAATTGTAAGGACCCTACTTTACTATCAATTTTCAAAGATATTGCTAGTTTAATTCCTGGACAGACAAGTAGAAAAATTAAATTTTGTGTGCATAGTATATGCAGTGTACTATGTTACATAACATATAAATGATATATTTATAATATATGCATAATTAGGTATATTTTATAATTACTATAAATAATATATATAAAACTGATTTTAATATTATTCTGTGAAGCATACAAGGAATGAAAGCATCACTATCTTAACTGTATTCTTTTCAACAGTATGTAAACTATGCTATAAACATATATCTTCAAGAAAGCACACCTCTGTAATCCCATATTCACCTTCAAATATTCTCCACGTTGCTATGAACATCCTCTAAGATTGGCAACACTTATCCACAGAAAACAGTTTGTGATACTTTCTGGATAATGTTGCTTGTCCTCATCCCTATCAGCCTTTCAGCAATTTCAGTGAAGAGCATTTTCTCCTGCTTTGCCTATAGACAATATCATCTTTTGTTATTTCCCAGCAAAGAAATTGTGGCTAGCAGGGTTGAGCACTGATACATTCAGATGTTCTTCTGTTGTGAATTTTTCTTTTCTTTCTTGGACAGTGAGCTGGCATAACGAAAAACATTTAAGGCAGTGTGTTTTGGTGTAAATGAAAACATACTAATTTGAAAATATTACAAATATTCATTCTTTAAATTTTATGTTTAATTCAAATATAATAAGGGTGGTTTTAGTGGTGCATGCCTTTAAATCTAGCTATTTAGAAATCTGAAAACAGAGGATCATAGTTTTAAGCTAGACCAGGCAAATGGACCATTAGACACTTTTCTTCAATGAAGAACCAAAAAGCTAAAAGTGGAGCTGTGGCTCAAATGGAAGACTGACAGCCTGAGCACAAAAATAAAGTAAAAGAACCTAGGTCCCGAATTTAAGTCATAGTATTAGCACACATGTACTATATATTCTGTGAGATAATTTGTCAAAAACTGGTCATAGATTACATATGAGGTGTGAAAATGTATGTAAGTCTGAAATGACCCCAAGGTATTTTGACAAGACAACTAAAAGAGATATCACTTAATCAAATAGTAATGAGGGATAGGTTTGTAGATAAAGATCAAAGCTCACTTTGGAATCTTGAGTTTGTTAAAATCAGTAGCTAGGAGTTGTCAGTAGACAGGATGCTATTAAGGACTTGAATTAAAGAAAGAACAGAGCCGGAGGGGGGGGACAAAAAACAGAAATAATTACATGTACTCAGTGGTAAAATCATGAGAAGGAAGATTACAGAACTACGCCCTGGGATACACAAATATGTAAAAGATGACAAATGAAAAACAGTAATAAGTATGTAATGCAGACTTATATAGATACGTATTTTTAATGTTTAATTGCTATGAAGTGATTGTGTGATGACCTAAAATTTAAGAAATTGGTAAGTTCAACTATCTCTTGGGCCAACCGTCAGAGATATTTTAAGTAAAATGGGGCCAGAGTAGTGTGTCTTGATTTGCCAAAGTGAAAACAGGTCAATATTTGGAAAGCCATTTTTTGTACATGTGGTTGGAGTGACAAATAATGGTTTTCTCAAGTGTCAGTAGAAGGGTACAGTTTTAGCACAATGATAGAAATCTTTCAAGGATCTGGGAGATTTTCCTACTGTCTTCAATTTCCTTTTTTTTCTGAGAACTAAAATAGCATTACTGGAAGCCAGTCCTAAATTGTACCTTTGTCAAGTTTTCAGATATTCAGTCTATCACATGCCCAAATAATAGAGAATGGGAACAGGTATACATTGTGCACTCACAAGTCTCTGGACTTTCTCGAAGAGCCTTCTGCCATTGTGGGATGGATAGGGCTGGATAATTTACAAAGTATCCATTATAGATTGAAAGTATTCTGCTAAATTGACACCTGAGATATCGGATGTTTTAACTGCATTGTATTGATTTTTATGAATCAGTTAATCAGATTCTTTATAATATATGATTTTACTAGACTGTGAAATGCATGTTTGTTCTATTTCCTTTTTATAATATATAGTATGTTTTGAAATTTTTTATAAATCATTCACCTTTTTATTTTTTTCAATATGGATTACTCTTAGTTCTCAAGAGTGGGGAAATGCACAGGAACTTTGTAACTTGAAGTCATATGTGTCATGTGTCATATCATATTTTCCTTGTAGAGAGTTGGTAATAAATTATATGTAATTTATTTTTCATTTTTATTTATTGTCTATTGCAGAGTTTGAACTCAGGGCCTGGGCACTGTTCCTGAGGTCTTTGACTCATCGAGCCACAGTATCAATTTTAGTCTTAATGATTAATTGAGATAAGTGTCTCACGGGAACTTTTCTTCCCAAGCTGGCTTTGAACTGTGATCCTCAGATATCAACCTCCAGATTAGCCAAGATTATAGGCATGAGCTACCAGCACCTAACTATATGTAATTTAAACTGTAGTTTTCTTCAAGTGTTTCATCCTACATTGAAGTTATTTTTCTTACAAATTTTCTAATAAATATATAATCCATTCAATTTTGAAAATTACTGCTGTATCTCCCACTTATTTGTGGCATTTCTGAAATCCAAGTTCCTCTGTGTGTCAGGGTGGATACTGTTGCCTATGACAAGTATTATTGTTGAATACATAGCATCTGGCTACTTAGAGAGCAAAGGATGTGAAGCTACAGTAGTCACATAAAGAACTTCCAGAACAATTAAAGGGCAAATCATGTATTCTCTGTGTAGGTGAATAGGGCACATAGAAAAAAAAGTCTTATACTTGAAAGTGATTGAGTGTGTGTGCACATAGGTTTTCACTTATTTAACTGTTGCTATAGATTTACACATTCACTAGTATAAAACAATATTTCATATATATATATATGTATATATATATATGTACATGCAGATCACAGTTTCCAAAATCGAGAGAACCACCTCCATGGGTATCGCATTCCTATGTTGCTTTGTCCAGTGGTAGAGAAATTACTCAGAGATTCAAGCATATATCTTTCAATATGTTGCTTGTTCCTAACACTAAAATTAGGAAGTCTGTTAATATATAACATAGGTTATATTATAATATATTTAAAATATCATATATAATGCATTTGTATATTATATATATTATTTATAATACCTGACAGTATTATAAATTTATAAGGAAAAATACAATAAACATATCAATGTCCATACTTTCCTAGCCATGATTAGGTTCAGTAGAGTTAGGTGCATTACATCTCAACAAGGAAAGTCTACTTAAATTCTGATGACGTTGAGCTAGATAAGGAGAATTCCTGTAAATGAAGCCTCGCCTCAATTTTGAGAAAAGATAAGTTTGGAAGCTTTTTTTCTGTTTTTTGGGGGGAGGGGGTTTCGTTCACCGGTCATGGGGCCAAAACTCTGGGCCTGGTTGCTGTCCCTCACCTCTTCATCTCAAGGCTAGTGTTCTACCAGTCCAGCCATAGCGCCACTTCTGGCTGAGGAATCAAACTCAGGGCCTTATGCATGCAAGGCAAGCACTGTAACCACTGAGCAACCTTCCCAGCCCAAGTTTGGTAGTTTTCCAGAGAGGAATTTGGCATTTGCTTTGCATCCTTGATTAGTAATGAATAGGTATTATTTTGCTCCAAATTTTGACTCCTTTTATGTTCCCTAAACAGTTACACAGGATCATCATTCCATCACATATATTTAAGTCCTTCTTTTATTTCTTTTTATCATTATTGTTTTGTTGGTGTTGTTTTGCTGATCCTGTATCTTGAACTCAGGGGCTAGGCAGTGTCCCTGAGCTCCAGGCTAGTGCTCTACAACATGAGCCACAGCACCACTTCTGGCTTTTTTTGCCTGGGCTTCATTTGAATCATAATACTCAGATCTCACCCTCCTGTGTAGTTTGGATTACAGATGTGAGCCAACAGTGCCCAGTAATCCTTCTCTTTTAGGTATTATTCTAAAAGCCTCCTATCCAAGGTCACTCCTAAGATAGTAAATGGACCTATGCCAATAGTTCCTTCACACTCTCATCTCCTGTAATCGCTATGGTGTGTCTTTTCCATCTTATCTTGAACCCACTTCACTGTTCTGTTCCTAACCCATGGTTCTAGGTGTGTCACAAATAATTACCTAAATTTAGTAGCTCTAAACCCTGAATCAATCAATTATTAATTTCATTTAATTTTTTCCAATATGATTGTTTTTCAGCACAAATCTGAGCTTATACTAATTATGCCAACTGTCTAGTAGCTCCATTGTAACTTCACTTTATTCTGATGAACCAGAAATGGAGAAGTAGAGACTGACCACAACACATTTGCATCTTTCTCAATGAGCAGTGAATGGCAGGGGAGTATTTAAGATGCTTCCCATGTTCTCAGTTAGCTAGTACCAGCTTGGATTCCAGCTCAAATCTTGATAAACAGATACAGAAGTTACATGTAGCCTATTATGCCAGATTAACAGCTAGAGAGATAGATGAGAAAGTGGAAGGGCTTGGTGTGAAAGCCACAGGTTGAAAAGAAGCAGAATTCAAAGGATGTGGAAAGGAAGTAAGCTACCTGGAGGGAAAAGGAGAGGCAGCTGAAGGTGATGACCACCTAGATAAAGAAGAAAGAGTAAGTTTGAGGCCACCTGGACATGAGAGTATCCCATCTGAGGTAGAACAGTCTGGCTGTCCAGAGCGAAAGAGAGAAGTTGGAGGAGCATCAGCAAGTGCTCTTGCCCATTTCTAAGGAGCTCCCAGAATGCCAGGGTAGAAATTGGCAGCTTCTCAGAACATTGCTGTTGAGCACATCTCAGATCCCTTTCTATCATGATAATTGACACTGGAGAGGAGCAGCAAGAGTTGTTTGAGGTGATTGCAACTCACTATGTGGAGCGTGTTCTGAAGCATTGTGGAGTGTGGTCTCTCAGGATGCTTAGGGCAAAGATAATATAGCTGGTGTCAAAGAATGCAATCTACTTGGAGTAGGTATTTATAGATGGCACGTGCCTGAACACAGCAAGCTGATAATGAGCTTCTAGAGGTAATTCCCTAAAGATCTAACAGCCAAAACTTGAGAGGCACACCCAGAGCTTTGAACCACATCAGCCCACCATTCCAATTGATTCTACCATAGTGCTGGCTACCCATTTTCACACCCATGACCTTTTTACCCTGATTGTGCCCCACAATCCCTCACAACGTTAACTCTTTCACTTTTTCGATGCTTTCTTGTCCTTGCTAAACAGTTTTGTATGTCTGTATTAGCTGTTGCTGCTACCCAATTTCCTGTCACTGCAACTCAGCAATTACAGTCACAATTACCATTTCCCTGGTATCCTAGTCTCTACTACTCTTTTCTGCTACCCATAATTCATAATACCATGGTTCCAGCCACCTGATCCCTGAAACCCTGTCTCTGATACCCCATCCCCAAACAAAGTAAGTGATGAGTGGTTACAGACAGTCGACTTGGATATTCCTCTTGCAGGCACAATTGGACAAGTAATTCCTCAGGTATTTAACACGAGGGACTAACTGGCAGTGGAAAGAAAAGACGTTACTCAGAGATGAATAAAATCCAAGGACATGACTTATAACTTGTTGCTAGGAAAAGAAGGCCCTAAGGTAAATGCTAATGAGAAAAGAAAATTTTACAAAAATTTTTGGGGATGATATAAAAGGTTTAGCTTAATCTCTTCTACTAGTGGTCTGAATTATTTTATGACATAGATATGTAACTACTTTGTATTTTAAAAGTTATATGAAAATGCAATTTATGTGGTACTTATATTAATTGGTGGAATAGCTGCATAGGATCACATTAATGATATTCAATAGTTTATGCTCTGTGATATACTCATGAGCCTGCTTTTGGCAATATTAATTGAGCTTTCTAACAACAAATGGAATTTCATTGTCAAATACTAAAAGGAGATTACGGATGCTGGTACCAAAATGAAAGCTGGAACAAGAAAACTGAATAAAGCTACAAGTTTGAAGAGAGAGGTCAGTGTCAGGGTTATGATAAAAGAGAAATTATTCACCATGGAATCTTGGAAGAATAGAATGTGTTTTGTTGACGTACTAGCTTTTAAAACATTCTTAGAAAGCAGAATATTGTTTTTTATTCTTGCTATTTGGAACCTTTTTAATGAATGGTTTAAAAAATTATCAAAATAACTTTGAAAATTCACTGGTGTGAATTTTCTGATTAACCTACTCAAAGTTTCCTTGAGATGCAGGCAGGCCACACTCCTTTTCTATAAAATTAATAGAATAAGCTTCCTTTGAATGTTTGAACAGTCCATGACACTTGTTCCAGAACAAGAAAAGATAGTAGAGAGAAAAAAATAGGAAGGAGACTCAAGGCTGCTGAAATGAGCATATTTCCCATTTGGACTTTAATGGAATTTTCCCACAAAGAATAAGAATTTCATCTTAACATAAGAATTTCAAAAAGGATGTTCTACAGAATAGCTTCTAAATGTATTATTTAATGCTGTTGGATTACTTGAAAACAAAGGTTTACAGAAAACTTTAAATTTCAGAAAAACTGTAATGTTCCAATAAACAAGTAGAAGAAAAAATAATTTTAAAATTCACGGTTCAAAGCAAACCCTAGCAAGAAAGTCTGAGAGTAGCTTATCTAGAAACAGTAAGTGGCACAGTGGCTCAAGTGGTAGAGTGCTTCCCTGGAGCTGAAGAACTCAGGGATATGTTACACCCTGGTACTGATTTCAATCCCTATGACTGACAAAAATAAATTTTAAAGAATTAAACATTAGGGCCGGGAAGGAGATTCAGAGTCTTGCATGCATGAGGTCCTGGGTTCAATTCCTCAGCACCACATAAGCAGAGAAAAGTGGAAATGGTGCTGGGCTCAAGTGGTAGAACACGAGCCTTGAGCTGAAAAGCTCAGGGACAGCATCCAGACCCAGAGTTCAGGCCCCCTACCACAACCACCAACAAAAACCAATTAAAGTATCAAATAATCTGAAGATGATGTCCAGAAAAATGAGTGTCACATCATCCGTTTACATGACTTAGTGACTTGAAACCTAGTTTACCAGGGGAGGTGGTGGGCAATTTTGTGTGCCAAAACCTGCAAAATTATTTTGTACTTTCCCAAGGAGGAAGAAAGGAGAGAATGGGGAGAGGAGGATAGGTGTTTAGTGACCTTGCCTTTAGGTTCAGTGATTGTTTTCTGGAGTCAAATTCAGAGAAATTCTGCTTGCAATCCTAGTTGCATTGGGAATTAAGAAGCCATGTCCTGGAAGTGCTTTTGTCCTTTCCTTGGCCTGGTTCCAACCACCACTGGATAACCCAAGTCACAGTTCATGACCAAGATGCCTTGAAGACTACTGATCCACTGGGAAGGTGGACTTAACCACAGCCAGAAAAGGCTTATCATCATCTTATATGGTCATATTCGTAGCATTTGATCTTCTCTGTTTGTCCTAGACATGTACTAGTCCTTGCAAACAAGGGAAACCATGGGACCTATGTTTCTTTGGGCCTGGATTACTTCACTTAATATCATTTTTACCAAGCCTTTCCATTTCCTAACAAATGGGGCAATGTCATTCTTTCTGATGGAAGAATAGATTTCCATTCTCTCTCTCTCTCTCTCTCTCTCTCTCTGTCTGTCTGTCTGTCTGTCTCTCTCCATATATATATATATATATATATATATATATATATATATATATATATATATATCACATTTTCTTGATCCATTCATCTACTGAGGAGCATTGAGGTTGGTTCCAAATCATAGCTATGGTGAATAATGCTGCAATAAACATGGTTGTGCTGGCAGCTTTGGAATGACCTACTTTGTGATCATTTGGGTAAATACACAAAAGTGGGATTGCTGGGTCATAGGGCAGCTCTACGTGGAGTCTTTTGAAGAACTCCCATACTGCTTTCCAAAGAGGTTAAAGAAGGTTGCACTCCCATCAACAATGCAGTAGGGTTCCCTTTTAGCCACATCCCCTCCAACAACTATTGTTATATTTCTTGATTATAGTCATTCAAACTAGAATGAGGTGCAGCCTCAATCTTGTCTTGATTTGCATTTCTTTTTTCTAGAAAAGTTTAGCATTTCTTCATGTGTCTAATGGCCATTTTTATTTCCTCTTCAGAGAAATCTCTCTTTAAGTCTTTAGCCCAATTAGTTATCGAGCAGTTGTTTCTTTGAGGATTTGTTGTTGGGGAGATTTAATTTTTTGACTCCTAAGTATATTTTAGAGATAACACCTGGTCCATTTTATGACTTGTGTATATCTTCTCCCAGAACATAGGCTTTCTATTATCTTGCTAGCTATGTCCTTTGCCTTGCAGAAGCTCTGATGTTTCATGCAATGTCATTTGTCCAATATTTCTTTGATTACTTTTGTTTCTGGCTCTCTATTAAGAAAATTTCTTCCTGGGCTAAAAAGCCCTAGAGTTTCTCCTACTCCTTCATGTAATGTTCTCATGGTGTCTTTTATTTTGAGGTCTTGATCCATTTGGAGTTGACTCTCATGCAGGGAGATATAGCTTTAGTTTTCTAGTGGAGTTTAACCACTTTTGCCCACACAATTTACACAAAAGGCTGTCTTTATTCCATTGTATTTTTTTTAGCCCCTTGTGAAAGACTAGTTGGCCATAAGTCAGTAGGTTCATTTCTGAGTCTTCATTCCTATTGCATTGGTCCTCAGGTCTGTTTTTGTGCCATGCTGTTCTTTTACTATAGCTTTTTAGTAGAGTTTGTAATTTGGAAATGATATTGCTCCAGTACTGTTTTTTCTGCTAAGGATTGACAAACATACAGCTAGTACATACTTAATGGTGAAAAGTTAAAGCCATTTCTTATAAATTCAGGAATGAGATAAAAATATCTGCTCTCTCCACTACTCTTCAACTTAGTATTAGAATGATAGTTGGGGCAATAATAAAAGATGCAAACTTAAAGGAAATCCAAATAGGGAAAGATGAAGTAAAACTCTACCTCATTGCAAATGACATGATCTTGTATTTAAAGATCTGCATGGACTCAACTCTCAAATTACTTGAGCTGATCAGAAACTTTGGCAAACTAGCATAGTATAAAATTAACCCTCAGAATTCAATGCCTGTCCGTTATTCCAAAATCAATAAGAGTGCAGCTGAAATTAGGAAAGCAATTCCTTTTTAATAGCTGCACAAAAAATAAAATACCTAAGAGTTAACTTAAGAGATGAAGGACTTCTATGATGAAAACTTTAACAACCTGAAAAAGAAAATAAGAGCAGAACTAAGGAAGTGGGAAACCTCGAATGCTCCTGGACTGGGAAGATTAACCTCATGAAAATGGCAATATTCACAAAGGTATATACAAATTCAATGTGGTATCTATCAATATCCCAATCTTATTCTTCAATGAAATAGAAGTAATCCAAAAATTCATATGGAACAATGAAAGACCTTGAATAGCAAAGAAGTTTATTGTGATTCTCATTTTGTATTACCACTTTGATTCTACAAAGTAATCTATGGATTTTAACTTTCTTCCCTCCCTTTGGATAAAGTTATAAAAAAAAATCCTGCCTCTAGCTCCCATGACGTTTAAGTCTTAGGTCTGGAAAATTGTTACTAGATAGTAAATTACTTAATTGTATTTTGAACCATAAAATATGCATATAAAATAGCACATTTTGATCTCATGAGAAAACAACCTTTCCCCCCCCCTAAAATTTATTTCCTGAAAGGCATTTTTAGAGAGAATCTGTTTTCTTTTGTAGATGAAAGGCTTGTAGGAAACTATGTTCATAATCTGTCTCCTCCTCCCACAACTCAACACATAAAACACAAATTTCACAACGCATTTTTAAGCAACAATACAAAAACCAAACACTGGGAATGCTCAGATGCAGAATGTTTAACAAAATCCACAATATAACTCTGCTGTCTGAGGGAGGGGCTCTCTGTATAAATTAACATACAAACCCAAAAGAAAAGCCAGGAATACCGGATGTGTGTGTCCCTGGCTGCTACTCCATGGACAAGGAGCATAGAAGGGCTTCCTGAGCATGCTGGAGAGTGCGTGGAGGAAAGTTTCCTTGCCAGCCTGAATACAAAAGTTGGTATCACCCCTCCTGGGCCTGTCTTTTTTGTCTTCTCCCCTCAGTGGAGCAGAATCGTTCCCTGCTCCACGAAGGATAAATACTGTACAAGCTGATCCATAGAGTGACTTCTTTTGGGTCTGCACTCCTTCCTGGGTTGGCCACGTGTTGTGTGTGCTCCCAGAGGCTGATCCTCAGGACCCAATTCCGTGGGACAGGTGGGTGCTAGATGTGAGTCAGTGGCACTGTGTCATTCATTCATCAGCCTCAGTGTTGCTTCCCTAGCCCAACAGCAGGTGCATCCTGATCTTCTCCCACAGTCCCAGGCAAGGTGCCCACAAGGGCCTGAATTGGGCAGGCTCCCACTGGGATCCTACTTCACCAGAGGGAAAAGCATGCCAGATTCAGTGGCTGCTGCCTGAATTATTATTATTCTATGGAGCAGTTTTAAACAAAGTGATACATATTACCGTATGATATATAATGATATATCCTTGAGGATCTAGTCTAAAATTATTAAACTTTAAACTAGCAAGAATGGATTTTATTGTTTGTATTTATAAGGCCATAATGGCAAATGGAAATAAAAGTACAAAAAACTCTTATCCAAAAAACACATGATTAAATCTCAGAATTTGAAAAAAAAATTGTATGTAAGTAGTGCAAATGAAGTTATCCTAGAATACTAAAATACACACAAAATATATTATATTAGTTACATTCAAAAGTAAAATAAGTAATTGCAGAGAGAATTCCTACTGGATAAAAATATTACAGTGTTTTAACAGGTTGAAGTGATATAAGTTATATATTTTGTTTTTATAAAACTTATTTATATTTCTCTGTTTATCTCAGTGAAGGAAAATGTTAGACAGTAGAAATTATATGTGGCACCTCTTGCTTACAGTACCATGAAGGGGAATAGCACTTCCTAATGAAATCCTTGGATGAAACCCACACCCAGCCCATGTAGACCTATCAGATATCCATGTGGTGTCCCTGAGGGGGTCTAAGACACCGCATTGGTGCTGCAGCAAGTGCAGCAGTTGTTGCAGTAGGCTGTAGCCAACAAGGTTCCATCATTGACCAAACCAAGTAATCCAGACTCAGGTGCCAAAGCCATGGGGATAGGCAGGGAAGACCCCTAGTTCTGCTTTCCACCTGTGTAGCCTACATTGCCAAGGCCAAATCCATTCCCCTGCTTTGGAGACCGACGATGGTAGAGGGTGAGCCATTGACTCCAAAAAGAGCATCCCTGGAATGGCACCCAGAGCTGAGCCCATGTGGACCAGAAAGACGACGGAGGAGGTTACACAGCAAACCCAAAGGGGCTTCGTGCCCCCGGTGCTGCAGCTAATACTGTGCAAGTCCAGGTTCCTCTGGCAGTGATAGGCCTATGCAGGGATGGCCCTGTACCCCAGTCCACAGGGACCAGAAAATGGAAGCCCATAGAGATGATGAAGGGGATCAAAGTTGGCTGAGCTTCTGCAGCTTTCATGTGCTAGAGGGGCTAGCACATGGCTCCAGTCCCCAGATGAACTTAAAGACTGATGAGGTGAACCAAGGTTGCGCTGCCTGGCCCCAAGGCCCAGCCTTCCTTCTCACATGGACTGTACAGTGTACAAACATAGTGTCCCCCCACCCCATACCCATGGGTGTAGGCAGTGACCCAATAACAGAATCTCCCTGGGATGGCACTCGCACCCAGGACCCCTGCAGAGCAGTACCAGCACAAATGGAGGAGAGGGCATCAGTGGACTCAATTCCAGCCCCATGGCTGCCAGCTCCTGGGTGAAATGGAAAAAATGAGACTGGGAAGTTAGGTGGGCAGGGTGGGCACGGCTCATCTGACAATGCTGGGGAGTATGCACACACATACACTCACTGCACATCCACTGCAAGGGAAGGGGCCACACTTCTCAACGGGTGATCTGAAGAGGCACCCACAACCACAGAGACTACAGGAATGGATGCTCACATGGCGGCTTGGAAAGGGCTCCAGCGCACAGCCTTGGAGCACTGAACAACTGGCACATAAAAGAAAAGACAAAAAAACCGAAGAGCATCCACTAAGACTTTCTTTCTGAGTTAAGGGAGGTTGCATTTAGTTCTTTCCCATGTTTGATTCATGAAAAAGAAATTCTGACGTGTTCTGTAAAACACCAAACTCAGGATTTCATCTGAATTTCTCACTGAAGAATGAATAAAATAACCGAGCAACAAGTAAATACCCATATTGTCACTGTGCTATCTCTCTCTGATTAGAAATTAATCCTGCCATGAACATGCAGATCACATATGCAAAATGTTTTCCAACAATTCTTGTTGTTATGTTGCATTTATCTTCCTCCTCCTGCCTCCTCTCCTGCTCCGCTTCCCCAGGGTAATGTACCCCTCTTGCTTCTCTCCTCCCCTCTACTTTTTCCCTCTCCCCTCCTTTTCTCCCTCCTGCTATGCCCTTCCTCCTTTCTTACCCCTTCCTCATCCTTTCCTTTCCTCTTTCTCCTACACTTTCACTTTCTTCTACTCCTTTATGGTCCTGGGGGTTGGACACACACTAAGCAGATGCTCTGCTGCTCACTACAGGCCTCCAGTTTGGACTTCATTTCAATGACTCTCTATTTCTTTGCTGCAAACCCAGCAAAGACTTTTGACTCAGGATTTAATTCATTGTACATATTCTACATCATCAATATGTGCTACTTTTACATTGTGGCTAATAGTTTTTTATTATGTTTTTGGCTTCAGTTAAACTCATTATAACAATGTGTTTGAAGGCAATCTAATGTGATCCTGTTACTTCCACATTAATGAACCGGTTACTTTGTATCTAGTAAAAGTACTACATATTGCTCCCAGTTTAATGAACTGTCACTTTGTGGTGGTAGCACTCACAGAAACACTAACACAAGGATTGCTGGGGATCAGAAGATTAAGTCCTGACAGGAAAATCTATGAGATATGTATCTCAAATTAACTACTAAAAAGCCAGAAGAAAACCTATGGCTACGAAGTTTAGTGCCATACTTGCATAGAATAAGATGATGACAAACCCAGGCCTGATTTGAAGACCTGTGGTGGGTGCACACACACAAACACACACACACACACACACACACACACACACACACACACACACACACACAAATTTCCCTGCTAGAGCAAGTAGAATATCAGTTTTCCCAATAACATGTTTGAGTTTTTATCCATTGTGTTTGGATATTTTTGAAAACTTTATCATCAACTTACCTAATTTTAATAAACGACACCCTGTTCACTATTCTTTAATCCTGGTTGGAAACTATTTTAAGACACATTTTCAGGTAGAAAATTAAATTTGTTTTCAAAATCGTGACTGTCTTGGTTTGTAAGAATGAAAGAATTGTGCCTTTAATTCATTAGTTCATAAATTAGAAAAGTAACCCTAACCCTAGAACCAATTGCATTTGGATTCTGAAAGCCACACAAATATATTAGATTTATTAATCCATTCTTTGATTCAACTCAACTTTCTTAAAATAGTTTGCTCAATGTTTTGTTATTTTTCTAATCTGAGCCCTAACTGGAACATTCAGGAAAAGCTGTGATAATGGAAGTACAATGTATTTCTAATATCTTTTCCTGAATTCCTAGAACCTAAAATAAGTTCAAATTTACTAAACATTTATCCCATTTTTTTCCTTTTTGTTGGTAGTGGGCATCATTTCTGGGCCTGGGTACTATCCCTGAGTTCTAGGCATGGGCACAATCCCTGAGTTCTTTAACTCAAGGGGTGCACTTTACCTCTTGAGACACAGTACCACTTTCTTGTTTTCTGGTGGTTAATTGGAGATAAAATTCTCACAGACTTTCCTGCCTGGGATGGCTTTGAACTGTGATCCTCAGAAATGAGCTTCCTGAGTAGCTAGGATAATAGGCGTGAGCCACAAGTTTAATCCATTTCTTTACTCTATTCTCAACCCCTTTTAACCAGAAACCAAATCTTAATCACAATCTGAGTTAACAACAAATGCTTAATGTAAGTAAAATTGTTTGGATTCTATTGACTCACTCATTTTTTTGCTTCTACTTCTTAGTGGAAAAGAAAGAAATGGAGCTTTTGCCTTTCTGAAGAAAAGAGAAACTTTTAGAACAACAAACAGAGAATGCTAGCACTGAACAATCAACCACTACATCATAATCCATTAGAGGATCATTAAGGATCAAGGAAAGGATTCTTAAAGCTGCTACAGAGAAAAGACTGATTATTTATAAAGAATATACAGTGAGATTAAATACAGATTTTTTAGCTGATATGGCAAAAATGGAGAGCCTGCCATGATATATAACAAACATTAAAGGTAAACAACTACCAATCATTAATACGGTCTCAAGCCAAACTCCTTTACATTTAAAGGAAATATAAAAATATTTCATTACAAAGCAACTTAAAACAATGTATCTCCACC
This sequence comes from Dipodomys spectabilis, assembly GCF_019054845.1. Taxonomy (NCBI): domain Eukaryota; kingdom Metazoa; phylum Chordata; class Mammalia; order Rodentia; family Heteromyidae; genus Dipodomys; species Dipodomys spectabilis. The sequence continues at coordinate 311,936 of NW_024870793.1, forward strand.
AAATCAGCAGGATAGAAGTTAATCAAATAAATCCTACATAGAGAAGATCAAGAAGAACAAGAACTGATTACGTAAAATGCTCCCTATGAGAGAACAAAGTAAATATATTAAGAGTAGATGAGGCACAGCTCCTAAGAGCAGATGTATAACATAGCAGGACTTATCAGGCAATTCTCAGTCTTAGCTCTCTACATCAATGGACTTAAATTTCCAAATAGAAGACATAGATTAAATAGTAGTAACAAAAAACAAGTCGCATCCATCTAGCATCTACAAGAGACATATTTTATTGACAAAAACAAACACATACTCAAACTGAAAGGCTGGAAGGAAAATTTTCAAGCAAATGTACACCATAAACAGGCTGCAGTAGAATTACTAACATAAGATAAAATAGAATTAAATTAAAATTATTACAAAGAGACATTACGTATTGATAAAGACAACTCTCAATTAGGAGAATATAACAAGTCTAAATATCAATGCCCTTAATCCTGGAGCATTCCACATCATCAATCAAATATTACTTAACATAAAAATAAATCTCAGCACATCATTGTCATCCATGAATGACCTATCCAGGAAAAATTCAACCAAGAAACTGCAGACCTAAATAACTACATTGACCACCTAGCCCTAACAGACATCTACGGAATATACATTCATCATCAGAATATACATTCTTCACAGCAGCTCATGGAAGATTCTCCAAAATAGAACCTATCCTATGTCACTCAGAAATTCTGTCCAAATTGAAAGAAAAATTAATTGAATTCCCATATCTTGTCAGACTGTAACATAATAACCTTAGAATTAAACAGCTAAAGCAAAAAATATTGTCAAACCTATGAAGACTGAATAAAACGTTGCTGAATGACCAGTGGGACACTGAAGGGATTAGATAACTGAAAGTTTCTGGAATTTAACAAAAAAGAACACACAAAATACTAGCTTCTCTGGGACACAGGAAATGCAGTACTTAGAGGAAAATTTATAGCGCTGAGTGCCTACATGAAGCAATTGGGGAAATCCCAAATAAATATTTTAATTATGTACCTCAAACTACTTGAAAACAGGAGCAAGCCCTAACCCAAAGCAGTAGACAGAAACAAATTTTTAAAAATCGGAAATAAATAGACAAAATAAAACATAGAAAGAATTACAAAAAAAAACAGAGTTAGTTTTTTAAATAAATTAACAGACTTGACACAACCATACCAAATCTAAGAAGAGAACTTATATAGATAAGTAAATAAAAAAGCCAGCAGATTGGGAGAAGACCTTTACTTGCTCTGCAACACACTATGGCCTCATATCTCAAATATATTTGGAGCCCCAAAAGTTAACTCCCCCCCCAAATAAAAACAAATCCTCAAAGAAATAACAGCTCTCTTAATAAGTGGGCTAAAGATGTAAAGAGAGACTTCTCTGAAGAAGAAATATGCATGGCCAATAGACGCATGAAGAAATATGCAACATTTCTGGCCATAAAAGAATTGCGAATCAAAGCAACATTGAGCTTCCACCTCACCCCAGTTAGAGTGACCACTATGAAGAAAACTAAACATAACAGATGCTGGGCTGGTGGGGATGTGGCCAAAAAGGAACATTACTACAGTACTGGTGGAAATGTAAACTTGTTCATATACTCTGTAAAGAAGTATGGAGGTTCCTCAATAGAGCTCCCCTATGAGCCAGCCATGAGAGATCAAGAAAATGTCATATACGTTCACAACAAAATTCTATGCTTCCATCAGAATGAATGGCATTGCCCCATTTGTAAGAAAATGGAATCACTTCGAAAATATAATAAGTCAAACAAGCAAGACCCAAAGAATCATAGGCCACCGATTTTCACTCCTTTGGAAACACTAGAATATGTCTACGATATTCACAATAGTTCAAAAGCAATATGCATATCACCATATAAAATGATGCTTATCGAAATGAGATCCAAGAAATGGATACAAGATGCTTGTATAGTGAGCTGTTTTTGGTTATTTCTATTTAGTTTTTACCCTTGTATTCACTGTTTTTTTATTTCTGTACCCTTTGTCTTACACATGTTTATCTGATTTGAGGAAGGGGAGAGAAATCACAGAAATGGTGGGACAAAGATTAACCAAAGCAAAAGTGATATACACAAGACACTATGTTAGAAATGAACTTTACAACTTTAGGGGAGTGGGATGTCAGGGTTGGGGGAAGCAGGAAAAAATGGGGAAGGGTTAACATTTTAAAAAATATACTCATTACTTATGTAATTGTAACGACCCTTCTGCATATCACTTTCATAATAAAAAAATAAGAGGACTCACTCAAATAGAGAAAATTAGAGACAAAAATGAGACAACACAACAGATATAAGCAAAATTGAGAATGTTATAAGAGAGTACTTTGAAAACCTTATGCCAATAATCTGGAGAATCCTGGAGAAATTGATGCTTTCCTATACTGAATCTGAAGTAAGAAGTAACACATAAGAAGTAATGAAAATTAAATGTCAATAAACCACTTCCCATTCCAGAAAAAGCTAGGACTCAATGAATTTACCATGAAATTAAGTCCTGCAAAGAACTTAAAATACGCAGGTCTAACTCTTCAATGGAATGGAAAGGGAAATGGAATTATCAAACACGTTCTATGAAGATAGAATTAGACACTTCCCCAAATCACATAGGGACTCATTAAAGAAAGAGAACTTTTTGATAAGCATTAATACAGAACTTCTTAATAAAATTCTCACCAGCCAATTTCAGTAACTAACAAAAAAGCCAGATGGTATGATCAATTATCATCCTAGGATACAATTTGATTCAAAATTCTTGTCAATAACCATAGCACAAACCATCAGCAGAAGCAGGGATGAGAAACATATGATCATCTATATGGATATAGAAATAGCTTTCAAAAACCTCCAATACCCCTTTTTGATTAAAAAAGTCTGAGAAGCTAGGAATGCATGGAACACTCCTCAGTATAATACAGAGTATGGTTATGATAGAGATAATTAGCATTTACCTAACGGTGGAAGCATTAAGACATTAAAATCATGAATGAGACAAGGATGTCCACTCTCTACTACTCTTCAAAATGGTAGCGGACTTTCTAGCAAGAGCAATTGGAAAGAGAAAAAAAGGGGGATACAAATAGGGAAAAAGTAAAACTATCCCTTTTTACAGATGAAATGATCCTGTATTTAAAAGTCCTTATAGCTTCCTCCCTCAAGTTAGTAAAGGTGATGCTAACCTTCAGCTATGTAGCACGGTATAAAACCCACAAGAATCAGTAGTTTTTCTGTGTTACCGACAAAGGGAAGAACCAACCTGAAATCCAAAATACAACCTCATTAGCCTCAAAATCAAATCTAAATAAAACAACAACAAAACTAGGAATTAATTAATTTAACTAAAAATGTGAAGGAACTCTACTGTGAAAACATTAAAATATAAAAAGGGAAATTTGAACGGCCATTATCAAGAAAACTAGCAATAGAAAATGCTGGCATGAATGTAACCAATTGGGAACTCTATTACACTGTTGATGGGAAACTAAACTTGTTCAACCACTGTGGAATGCAGTACGGAGTTTCTTGAAAAGACTAAACATAGATCTCTCTTTAGACCCAGTAATTACCCTCATTGGCAGTAATCCAATAAATAACAAACAAGCTCACATGAAAGCTGCCAGCACAACCATGTTCAGGGCCCAGGCCCAGAGTTCAAGGACTGGAAAAAAAGTTACCACTGCTGGTATTTGTTTCTGCAAATATGAACCTTTTGTCATAGGATACCAAATCATTCTATTTGCAGTAGATAGAATAGCCCAGGTTGGCTTTGAACCGCCATCCTCAGATCTTAGCTTCTTGAGTAGGTAGGGTTACAGCTGTGAGCCACTGGCACCAGGCTAAAAATGGGGGATTTTTAGAAAAGAAAATCTACCTCATCACCTGTTTATAAACCTCAGATATCATTATTAGAATACTTCACCCTCTACTCATTTCATCAGACATTTGTAAATTTTCTCTTTTCCTTCAGGTGGGACTACTGTGGTCAATATTAACTCAGCTGTGGGACTGGATAAATTGTATGGTAATTGCTAGCACCTAAATCAAGAACTGTTAGATCAAAACAAATGAAGCCCTCATTTGGAATAATTATTTACTCTTTTTATTATAAATCTGTGCTTGATTACTTCCTAATGTGATGTTGGACCTCCTAACAGAGTGATGGCATTTTCTTTCTCTTCAGCCTTCTTCCACATGTGGTCAAATATTTCAGAATTCAAATATTTCCATTGCTAATTCATTAAGCTGACCTCTAAGAAAATGTGCATTTCTGGAATTTGGTCTGCTGTCTTGTTCTTATATGTGCAGGCTTACTATGATTTATTTGTTCTGCAAGGAATTTTATTTTCCAATCTTTGTGTGACCAATTTTAGTTTCTCTGATCAGTCTTCCTGGCCCTCTCTCTGGGGTCTCATATCAGTCGGCCTCATAAAAAATATATTAGTTATCAACTAAATAACTCTCAGCTTCTCTTTTTTTACCTGACTTCAAGTAGGCTGTGATACCAGCCCTGACTGGCTGTACTAACTGGAATTTTTTGTTTGTTTGATTGTTTTATTTGTATGTGTGTGTGAGTGTGTGTGTGTGTGTGTGTGTGTGTGTGTGTGTGTGTGTGTGTGTGTGTGTGTGTGTGTGTGTGTTTTCAGAGGTCTAGGATTACTATTCAAGGTAGTAGCTTCTCTGGGCCCCAATGATTCCCTGGCCTAGGGTCAATTGGTTTTTCCCTGAAAGATTCAAAGAACAGGTGACTAAATTCCTGTTAAATTGTCTCAAAATGAGGCAATCTGGCAATCTTACAAAGCCATTAACAACTTTGTAGTAATCCACTTACAGAAATGGTCTATCAAGATGGCTTTTCAAGGTTGACTGTGAAAAATGTTCATTTTCAAGTAACCACCATAAAGCAGATCACATCTCTCAGGGCAGACTTTTGGAAGGGAGGTTCCCCATCCTTCCTTCTCTTATGATAGGTCAAACCATAATATTCTGCAGTTGTGGCCAGCATGGAGCACATTTTCCCAAGAATATTCTGTAGTGTAAAAGAGGACCAGCTATCAAAATAAAGGTGAAAATACTTTTCTACTTCAGACTGATTTATCTTGCTTATATCTGTTGTTATTTCCATTACTTCTAATACATGGATAAATTATATTAGTATTAGACAACTGGCAAAGGATTAATGGCAAAGAATTACTTTCATATATCCAATATAATACACTTCACGCAGTTATGGAAAATTAAATCTAACTGTAGAAACAATATCAGGAATATAAAATAAGCCTGAATATGCATAATCTGGCCCACATACACCATCTTTACTCAGAAATTCAGTCTCTCTATAAATATTTATTTGGTACAAAATAATAAAAATTTAATTCATGATTATGACTTTTAAGTATCATCTGAAGTACTCTTTATGCATATAATTCTATATACTTGTATAGATGTCAACTAGACAGGAATTTAACATTCATGTAGAAATCAAATTTCCACAACTTAAACTAGATGAGAGGGGTCATTCCCTCGTGTATTGTGTGGTGTGAATTTTACCGCAGTGCTGAATCCTTCCACTTAAAACCGAGTCATGTGCAATAATTTATTATTTGATGTTAAGATGAGTGTTAAGTGTAGAATACACTTTGAATTATTACATTAATTCACAGAAATAAAACAATAGTGATAAATTATTTCTTTAAATTCTAATGTTTCTCAATTTTACAATTCATGAAATATATCATTAAAATTAGTTTCACTTTCTTCTTTTCTGTAGCTGCTAAAATTATAATTATATATCAAACATTCTATATTAAGAAATCAAAAATAAATAACATTATAAAAATGATATATTATTAAACTGTGATTTGAATTATAGTGCTAACAAATTGTGATGTAAACAACATTTAATAGAATTATGGGTAATATTTTTTAAACTTACCAGCTTGTGTTATTTGTTAGCCTTGGTCCAAGTCATCCATTCAACGTGCTTAGTTTTCTATTTTATCTCTATTGGTTTGCTGATTGTGCATTTTGTTTTCCCTTTTTAATGACACATAAGGCTGAAAATCTGTGTGCTAGTTTATTCCTTCCTATGTCAAAGTAAAATTTCTGGTTTCCACAGCTGTTTTACTGCACTATACTACAGTATTTCCCCCCTCTCCTATCTCCTGTATTGTTGCACTCATATATTTTATTTTTTATTTAAATTCTATTGTTAAGGTAAAGTACAGAGGGGTTATACTTACACAAGTAAGGTAAGGAATTTATTTCTTTTCTAACTTGTTACCCCTTCTCCAATTTTTTCCCTCTTCCCTGCCAACGCCCCCCCCCAACATATTGTCTTGTGAGTAGCACAGTTTCATAAGTTACTCCTTTGTCCTTTGTCTCACCATTTAGTTTTTTCTCTTTCCATTCCCAAGTTAAGATCAACATATTTACAATACCCAGGGCATCAGATTAAAATACAGTGTCTTCAGGCAATAAACCATAGGTGGGGAAAACACAAAAGGGTAAAAACAAACCACGTAGTATATTAGGAACAACAAAACGTTAAATCAACATTTGTTGATTTAACTTTGAATCACCTTATAGAGTCTTATGTACATAGATATTGAGCAATTCTGCTCAACTATTAATATTATCCTTGATGTACACAATAATGTTCCCCTATTACCCAGTAATCCCACTTCTGGGCATTTACCCTAGTGACCACAAACAAGGCCACACTAAAGCTACCAGCCCAATTATGTTTTAATACAGTAGTATTTACCCTAGTTAAGATATGGAATCAACCCAGATGCCCCTCAGTAGATGAATGGATCAAGAAAGTGAAACACACACACACACACACACACACACACACACACACACACACACACACACACCAGAGAGGTATACGTACATGCAATACTATGCTTTCATCAGAAAGAAAGGTACCACCTCATTTTTAAGGAAATGGAAGATCTTGGAAAAAAAATCATATTAAGTGAGGTAAACTAGACAAAGAAACATAGGTCCCATGGTTTCCTTTATTTGCAATAATTAGTTTACACCAAGGATAATATCATGTATTTTAATTTGACATTTTGTTCTATATTGAGCATGCAACATTATTGGTATATTGTTTGTTATTATTTCTGCAACAGGCAGGTATATTTAAAGAATAATGTTCATCTTGTCCATTACTGAAGGAAGCACAACAAAAGGAGTAACCCCTACTCAGAAGAACAACTCCTACTTACTTAGCTTCATTCCTTTTTTTTATTGTGAAAATAATGTACAGAGGGGTTACAATTACATGGGCAAAATAATGAGTACATTTCTTATCAAGCATTGTAGCCTCCTCCTTTTTTTCCCTTTTCCATCTCTTCCCATCCTCCCCCCGCCCCCCCAAGCATCCCTGCTTCCCCACCACACCAAAATTGTAAAGTTCGTTTTCGACATAACGATTTGTACATTTCATTGTTGCAATGGGTCCAACTGTATCCCTATTTAAACGATTTGTTTTTCCCCTTCCCCTCCACAAATTATATCGACATCAAATACAGTGAAAGCAGAGGTTATACTGTGTGAGAGGGACATACAAAGCAACAAATAAATAGTTTTAAAAATGTGTTAGAAACAATCGCATGAAAGAAAAAAATGAATAAATATTTTAGGGTTTATTTCCCTAACACCACCTTATCTGACCTTTTCTGCTTGAATCAGACTTATACTAGATATTGTAAACAAGAGAAACCATGTAAGGCCAGTCTTGTCCCCTGTATCCTCATATTGTACATTACAACTCTATACCGGTTCATCCTATATATGTACTATCTTCTACATTGTGACCTAAATGCAGCAATTACACATTGCTTTACTTTTTAAAAATTTCTCTCTTAATATTTGATGTTGATGTGTGTGTGTGTGTGTGTGTGTGTGTGTGTGTGTGTGTGTGTGTGTTTACAAAGATCAGAAGACAATATTTTTCTTCATTTAGAATACATCTTTCAGTTCATTGTAAGTTGTGGCTAATGGTAGAAGTCTCTTGCTATTTTAAGGATGAAACAGAAAAAGGTATTTGTGCATGTACCACAGTTGCTTTATTAGTCTGCAGTTGAACACTGAACTTCGATTTATATCTTGGCTGTTGTTGTGAATGATAAGTACAATGGACTGCAGATATATTTGAGTTACTCATAGAGAAATAATCACATGATTGGTGGGGCAGATGATATTTCAACATTGGAGTTCTTTAGAAAGCTGCGTATTACTTTCTACAAGGAGAATACTACCTGCATTTTGATGAAGAGTGTAGAAAATTTCCTTTTCTCCACACTTTCAGCATTATTACCTTTGTTAAAAGGTAATAAAGGGCAGGTTTTTATTATCTTCAGTACTCCAGACTGGCCTTAGACTTAAATCCAACCTCCTAAGTGCTTGGAATTAAAAGCCTTTACCACCACACCCGATTCCTTTCATTTTTTTGATAAAAGTTACAATAATTATGAAGTAGTATCATAGTAATTTTGAGTTACATTTCTCTAATGACTTCTGCTCAAAAAGAATTAAACCAGCATAGAAGTGGTATTAAAGAACTTTGTAAACCCACTGGAAATTTTCAGGGCTTTAAGGAGAACATGTCGATTCAGAACTTTTGTCCACTTTTAATCGTTTCTTGTTAATCTCATCTTCAATCTTTCTATACAAAATCAATAATTGATTCAAGGTATTAGAAAGGAACAATATTAAGCAACTCCTAACATTTTCAATTTTAAATAACATGATATTGCTTAATGATTTTCTGTTTATGCTTGAGACTATATAACTCACTTTAGTCAGACCTTTTACAAGGCTGTATGCATTTTATTTATTTCACATTGATTGTTCTTTCCAAAGACTACGTGTCTAATTTCCTTGTTTTCTTTCAGTCTCAAGTAGTTCAGATGTCAAATGAAGAATAAATGGACAGAAGCAAACAAAAAATAATATATTTCCCCTCATCTGATGATGCCTTTACAAGAATGAGGAAAGAGTTCATCCAAGGACCTATGATAGGACATCAAAAAGAGAATCCATTCTTCTAGGTCTTTCTTAACTTTGCAATGTAACTTAAAGGATGTAAAACACAATATAATGCTCAGATACTTTTATGTTTTATCAGTTTTGAACATTTTCATATGGACTTCACCTCAGTCTACAACATTCCTTCATTATTTTGTCCTGATATTTTTACACTATCAAGACATAAGATAACAAGTTTGATTTACAGCATGAGAAATAATCCACCTGGCTTCCTTGGAAAAAGAGCATGATCAATAGATAACATTACTTCTGTTTGCTCACTAAATGCAATGGTTTCTGTAATACTTATTGCATTCTTTTTAATATTTAAAAAAAAACTGCTGGCTAAACTCAAAACTCATTCATGGAGGTTTTTGTTAAGTATTTCACAAGTTTTATTTTCCTTAATTCTTAAGATAACATTTTCTATAATGCTAATGTTATTACCATTTTAGTGTTGGGAAAAATTGTAAGTAAAGGCAGTAAGTGCATGGCCCAAACACACACTGTGAGGAAGGAAATGAGTCAGTTTCCAAAAGTCTTTCAGCAATACACAAAAGGTAGGTAAAATCTCTCCATTCTCTTACACTCTATTCAATGTTCATATTGTCCAAGAAATAATACCATAGCACTTATTGCCTAAGGTGATTGTTTTCTGTTACATTTTGTCTTCAACACAGACAGTGTTGGTGACATTGGGTTATCATGCACAGAGCTGAGCTTATAAAAGAGACAAATATATTCTGTCCCATTTTTCCAGGATCCATTTTACAAAGTACTAAAGTTTAAATATCATCACTTAATTTCTTAAGAATCCAAAAAACGAAAAAAATTCACAAATAATAACTCCAAAATGCTTTAAAAGTAGGAGATGATAAAAGAGGCCCCCGTGAAGTAAACTTTCTTCTACTTTTAAAATTATTCTGAAAACCTTGTGCTGGTTAGTCACAACTGTAATCCTAACTACTCGGCATATTTACTCAGGAGCCAGAGATCTGTGGATAACAGTGGAAGCCAATCAGGGCAAAATACATTCATGAGATTATTTTTCAAAATTTCAATGAGCTAGCAAAGGGCCAGGAATGGAGATGTAGCTCATATAGTAGCTCATCAATCTAGAGAGGAAAGGCCTAGCAAGACTTTTAAGCCATTTTTCAAACTGTGAGCACACCAACATACATGCAAGTGCATGAGAACACGTGCACGTGCACACACACATTCATTCAAAATGCCTTCATATCAGTGTTTTGCATTAATTTCTTTGTTAACCATATTATCTGAGTAAAATAAAAGAAATAAACTCTTTCATCTCAGAACATTTTCATATTTTTTATTTTAAAAATACTGTACAGAGAGGTCACATTTACATGAGCAAGTAATGACTACATTTCCTAACAAGCATTGTTACCTCCTCCTTTATTTTCCCTCTACCGTCCCTTCCCGCCAACCTCTACAAGTACACTCCCCTCCCCCGTTCCCCTGCCTAAATTGTAAAGTTCAGTTTTCAACATAGTGTCTTGTGCATCTCATTGTTACAATGGGTCAACCTGAATCCATATTTAAGCATTTTGTTTTTTTCCTTCCCCTCCCCAAATTACAGGAGCATATATACAAGAGGTGGGCACACCAAATTCAAATACAGTGAAAACAGGGGTTATAGCATGGGGGAGGAACATATAAAGAAACAAAAAAATCACATAGCCTGTTATAAGTACATTAGAACAATAGCAATAAAGAAAAAAAAAAAAAACACTTGTGTTCCTATTTGGGGATTGATTTCCCTTAACAACATCATATCTGGTCATATGTGTATAGATTTTGACCTTTTCTGCTTATCCCAGACATATATTAGCTATTAAAAATTAGGGAAACTCTGGGACCTATGTTTCTTTGGACTTGGCTTACTTCACTTAACAATTTCTTTTTCCAAGTCTTTCCGTTTTCTAACAAATTGGGTGATGCCATTCTTTCTTATGGAGGCATAGAATTTCATTGGTATAAATAGTACATTTTCTTGATCTATTTATCTGATGAGGGGCATCGGGGTTGGTCTTATATCTTAGCTATCTTAAACAATACTGCAATAAATATAATTGTGCTGGTAGTTTTAGTACCGTCTTGTTTGTGATCTTTTGGGTAAATGCCCAAAAGTGGGATTGCTGTGTCATAGGGGAGTTCTATGTGGAGTCTTTTGAGGAACCTCCATACTACTTTCCAAAGTGGTTGAACAAGTTTACACTCCCACCAAGAGTGCAGTACAGTTCCCTTGTGGTCACATACCCTCCAGCATCTGTTGTTGTAAAAATATGGAATGGTACAGGCATTTGCCTGTCATAATTGCGCAGGGGCCATTCAAATCTTCTCTGTATCGTTCCAATGTTAGAGTACGTGATGCTGAATAGAGCATAGAACATGTTTTATACATAAAGTGTAATTGATTTTCTTAAACTAGACAATTCAACAAAAAGTAAGTTTAAAAAAATTTTCATGAAATTTTAGAGCCATGTACTTCTTACATAAGCACACATTTAAGAATAAAGTCAAGAATGACATGTCAAAAACAAAATAATTCCAGATATTTATTGTTCAAGAGATGTGTAGGTGGAGGAATTCAATTATTCTATACAAGGCACCTGTGATAATGAACACTGCAGCAAGTGTTAAGTTTTGTTAAAAGTTTTAATGGTTTAAATATATTTAATTTTGGGACTTTGCTTATATATGCTAAAACTAGGACTGTTTGGCAGGTAATAAAACTTTTCGATAAAGTATTTAAGATTTATGTTAACAGACATATGCTACTATGTATGTATATTTCAGAGTTTATAGAAACATTACTAATGAGAAGTTGCCAAGTCTTTCTGTAAAGGAGCAGAATAAAGAGTTAAGACTTTGTTAACTACACAGTTTCTGTTAAAACTATAAGGCTTCCTTATTTTATTTTATGTTTTTTAATTTTTGGGGGGTCCAGTCGTGGGGCCTGAACTATGGGCCTGGGACTCTCCCTCAGCTCTTCAGCTTAAGGCTAGCGCTCTACCACTTGAGCCACAGCGCCACTTTCGGCTTTTTTCTTTTTGCTTATGTGGTGCTGAGGAATCAAACCCAGGGCCTCATGCATTCAAGGCAAGCGCTCTACCACTGAGCTACCTTCCCAGCCCCTGGCTTCCTTATTTTATATGTTAGCGAGGAACAAATGATTATATAAACCATATACAAATGATTAGATGAGCCATAAATAGTAATCTTAGTGGGTAACTTTAAAGATTACTCATACCCTAAAAACCTCTTTTTGAATATCATAATCTTAGCCCATTTTAAATGTACAGGAATATGAGAAAATAGTAAAATCTAATAGTTAGTACCCTTCAAATACTGAAAACACTGATAATTATTTTAGTTTTATTTTAATCATTAATATTTTGTTATTGGTTTTCCTTATTTGTAGCATTGTTTTCCTAGTAATATAATACAACTTTTTGAAAGTCATCAATATGAGGTACTTTGAGAAGGTTACTGGGATGGCCAAACCATTTTTTATAGGGCATATGAATTTACAAAGAGGAAAATTAAGAACAAAATATTAATTTTAAAAATGATTAAGTAGAGTCTGAATCAGGAGTGTTGATAAATACCCACACCTAAAATCTTAGCCCTAGGCTGAAGCATTGGTATTACAGAGTTGAGGCCACAAAAGTGAGAGACTGTGTTTTGTTTTGTTTCATATTTTGATTTTTCTGGTCATGGGGCTTGAACTCTGGGTCCTAGGTGCTCTCCCTCAGCTCCGGGCTAGCACTACCACTTGAGCCAGAACACACTTCCATCTTTTTCTGCTTATGTCATGCTGAGGAATCAAACCCAGGGCTTTATGCATGCAAGGCAGGCACTCTACCACTGAGCCACCTTCCCAGTACCTGAGAGACTATGTTTTAAAAAAATCATCTAAACAATATTTGATTTCTTCTTTGGGTTATATAATGAAATATATCAATATCTTTTTATGTCTTTGTGAATTGTCATATTTCTAAAGTTATACTAACTTTAGCCACTTTATCCTTTTCAAAGTGATGAAATATTTCTGAGAGTTTGCTTCTGTGAAGATTGTTTGTGCATTTATATTTTCTTCGGAGTCATTTTTATTTTTATCAAAATAACTTTATATTTCATGTTGATGGCTTATCATACATCAAATACTTCCAAATGTAGATGTAGAGTCTAAAGATAGCAGTATGAATATTCTCATACAGCTCTTGTTTATCTCTTATGCACTTTCAGTATTGTGATATTTCTCTTTCTCTTTCACTCTCTTATTTCCTCTCTTTTTCTTTCATGCTCCATGTCTGGTACTTAGAATTTCTGCTGGTCTACTATTATCCTTCAGAATCCACTGGTGTTGTGGAAACATGATAGAGACCATCAGTTACCCTTGCATTCTTTAAGAGTTATAACAGTGAGAGATGTTATTCTATTCTATTTTAAATGGCAAAACAGGAATTCCTTTTCACTTTTACTACTATTACAAATTTTATCCCATAGGAATCATTGAGACGATAGGATACTTTTAACCTCTGACCTAAAAGTTCTTTTTCTTTTACAGACTTTTTCTTTTATTATCAGTGAATACATATAATGAAAACAATGCTAACCTATGGAAAGTAGACCGAAGTTATTCAGGGATGAAAAACAAGGTTAATGGGGGAAGTGAGTACAAAAGATGCCTATCATACAACAAAGATCCTCAGAGCAGTTTATCATGTACACTTTGTGAGAATGGCAATATGCTGGGAACTATAGATTAAATCACTGAACAACTGATATATATATATATATATATATATATATATATATATGCACATATATTTATATATGTATATTTATTTGTAAATGAATATATGTGTGTATATGCCCTTATATATGTAGACATGCATGTTACTATACACAAAAATACACATATACATATACACATGTATACATGCACACATAGAAAAAGACACATAGCTACAGACAACACAAGTTTCACTAGTTGTTGATTATGCCTTAGACAGAATGCTTGGAACCAAATATGTTGAAGAAGTATTTATCTCTAAAAGTTCTTTTACCACTCCTCTTAACTCTTAAAACAGTTTTGACAGATTCGATTTGCAAAATGCAGTACAAGTGATAGCAAGTCACTCGGAAATCTCAGTAAGTAAACCTCATATGGCATCTCCGTGCTCCCCAGGGAATGCTTGTTCTTGTAGACACTCTCAACAACCAAAGTAGCAGGAAAATACCCTGGTACAGAATAAAGTTATAAGGCTTTAAATGACATTCTTCCTTGAGCTCTTTTCCAACAGCCAGCATCAATTCCTAAGCAGAAGAGTGAGTCCTCAGAAGATGGGAGCTCAGCTCAACATTTCACCAACCCATTTGAAAAGTCCTTTGTGAGGAATACATACTGAGGTCTTGCTGATTCCCTAGCTAAGAAAATAAGAAAAAATAAAGTATTTTAATGCATTAAAATTTGAGAATAATTTGTAACCTGTCAATAAATGTATAGAACACAATTATAACAAAATGAAAAAAATGATGTGCATATGATTTATGTGCTCTTGGACTTAGCGAGTGATTTTAGGTGTATCTACACAAGTAGAAGCAGCATAAATCAAGCCAGCATTTCTTCATTGAAGATACAAGGAAAGGATACAGGTTGAACCATTGTAACAATGAGATGTACAAGACACTCTATCAGATGGGGGAGGGGGGTGGAGGGAATGGTTGAGGGGGTGTGGAGGGAAGGGATGTTATGGGAAAAACCAAGGAGGGGGTAAAAATGTTCAGTAAGAAATGTACTCAATACCTTATTTATGTAACTGTAAACCCTTTGCACAGGACATTTACAATAAAATATTTATTAAAAAGATACAAGGAAAATTTCTGTACTTATAGGAAGTTGTATTTGTCAAACAATATCAGTAAGGTATTGGTTTTAGGACCACAGGCATATTAAAATTTTTGATGCTCAAATTCTCTACATGAACACAGTATATTATTTACATTAGAATCTGCCCACAACCTAGTACAGTGTAACTGCAATGAAAACTTTTACTACATTCTATGTTTGTAATGAAAAATAAAATCATATGCACTATCAATTCATACAATTTTTTCAGATAATTTTTTATTGTGAAAATATCGTAAGCAGTGGGTCCAATTACATGTGCAAGGAAATGAGTATATTTCTCATCAAGCTTTTTTGCCTCCTCCTTTGTTTCCCCTTCCCATCCCTTCCCATATCATCCCCCCACTCCCCCTCCCCTTTAATCCCCCCTAGACAAAGTTGTAAAGTTCGTTTTTCGACATAAATCTTCTACATCTCATTGCTGCAATGGGTCCACATTTGTTTTTTCCCTTCCCCTCCACAAATTATACCAACATAAAATACAGTGAAAGCAGGGTTATACCTTGTGGAAGGGACATACAAAGCAAGAAAGAAATCATCTTATAACTATGTTAGAAACAATCATAAGAAAGAAAAACATTTGAATCCTTTCTCTGGGGTACATTTCGTTAAACATTAACATATCTGAACATTTCCGCTTGTCTCAGACATATACTAGGGATTGAAAGTAAGGGAAACCAATGGAACTATGTTTCTTTGGTCCTGGATTACTTCACCTAATATACTTTTTCCAATTCTTTCTATTTCCTAACAAATGTGGCAATGTCATTCTTTCTGATGGAGGCATAGAATTCCAATGGGTATATAGACCACATTTTCTTGATCCATTCATCTACTGAGGGGCATCTTGTTTGGTTCAATATCTTAGCTATGGTAAATAATGCTGCAATAAACATAGTTATGATGGTAGCTTTAGTATGGTTTTGTTTGTGATCTTTGGGGTAAATGCCTAAAAGTCTGATGGCTGGGTCATTGGAGAGCTCTATGTAAAGTCTTTGAGAAACATCCATACTAATTTCCAAAGTAGCTGAACAAGTTTACACTCCCACCAACAATGCAGTGAGGTTCCCTTCTGTCCTCATCCCTTCCAGCATCTGTTGTTATTAGAGATCGTGATTATAGACATTTTATCTGGGGTGAGGAGGTATCACAATGTGGTTTTGATTTGCATTTCTTTTCTGGCTAAGGAGGTTGAGAGTTTCTTCATGTGTCTACTGGCCATCCTTCTTTCCTATTCACAGAAGTTTCTATTTAAGGCTTTAGTCCACTTATTTATTGGGAAGTTGTTTCTTTGAGGATTTGTTGTTGGGGGATTTAATTTTTTAGAGATCCAGGTATACTTTAGATATGAGGCCCTTGTTCTTTGTATGGCTAGTGAAGATCTCCCAATCCATGGGCTTTCTATTGATCTTGCTAGCTATGTGTTTGCCATGCAGAAGTTCTGCTATTTAATGCAATCCCATTTGTCCATCCTTTCTTTGATTTGTTCTGTTTCTGGGTCCCTTTAAAGAAAATATTGGTCTGTGCAAAGGAGACCTAGGGTTTCTCTTACTCCATTCTTTAAAGTTTTCAGAGTGTCTGCTTTGACTCCGAGGTATTTGATCAATTTGGAGATGATTCTGTTGCAGGATGATATATAAGGATCTAGATTTCGTTTTCTACAAGTAATTTACCAATTTTGCAAGCACCATTTACTGAAGAGGCTGTCTTTCTTCCTTTATAGTTTTTAGTTTATTGAAGATTACAGTGTTATAGGTCTGTGGATTCATTGCTGGCCTTTCAATTCTATTCCATTGGTCCTGAGGTCTGTTCTTGTGCCCGTACCAAGCTGTTTTGATTATTATAGCTTTGTAGTAGAGTTTGAAGTTTGGTATTGATATTCCTCCAGCACTGTTCTTTCTGTTAAGGATTGTTTTTGCTATTTGGGTCCTTTATTTGTTCCTTGAAGCATCTGGTAGGAATATCGATAGGCATTGCATTGAATTAGTAGATAACCTTGGGAAGTATTGCCATTTTCACGATGTGGATCCTTCCAATCCAGGAATATGGGAGATTTTTCCACTTTCGAATTTATGTTTTGATTTCCTTTTTCAAGTTTTTAAAGTTTTCATCACAGAGAAATTAAGTTAATTCCTAGGTATTTTATTGTTGTGGGGCTATTAGAAATGGAGTTCCTTTCCTGATTTCAGCCACACTTTTATCATTGTTGGCATAGAGAAAAGCCATTGATTTTTGAGGGTTAATTTTATACCATGTTACTTTGCCAAAGTTTAGAATCAGCTTGAGTCACTTGGGAGTGGAGACTGGGGTATTCATTAAACACAAGCTAATGTCATCTGCAAAGAGAAAGAGTTTTATTTCATCTTTCCCTATTTGGATCATTTTTATATTTGCCTCTTTTCTTGTTGCTGTATCTAGTCATTCTAATACTAAATTGAAGTGGAGAGAGTGGACATCCTTTTCTTGTTCCCGAGTTAAGAGGAAATGGCTTTAGTTTTTCACCATTAAGTTTTATGCTGGCTGTAGGTTTTTGTCATATACAGCCTTTATTGTATTGAGGAATGCTCTCTGGATTCCTAATTTTTCCAGAACCCTCATCACAAAGGGGTGTAGGACCTTGTCAAATGATTTTTCTGCAACTATTGAGATAACCATGTGGTTCTTATCCTTGCTGTTGATGATGCGATAAATTATACCAATTTACTTTGTTATATTGAACCTGCTTTGCATCCCTGAAGTGAATCTTGTTTGATCGTGGTGTATGAATTTTTGGATGAATTGTTCAAGTCAATTGGCCAAAATTTTGTTGAGAAGTTTTGCATCAACATTCATCAAAGAAAGAGAACAAAGAAATGGGTCTATAGTTCTCTTTCTTTGATGAATCCCTGCCCGGTTTGGGGATGAGGGTTATGATGGCTTCATAGAATGATTTCGGTAGTGAACTTTCTCCTTCAATTTCATTGAAGAGTTGAAGGAGTATTGGGGTGAGCTCTGCCATGAAGGTCTTGTAGAATTCCGCTGTAAATACATCTGGTTCTGGGCTTTTCTGAGACGGGAGGTCTCTTATTACTGTTTCTATTTCAATGTTTGATATGGGCCTGTTAAGACGGTTTAACTCATCTTGGTTTACTTTCAGCATTACGATATTTGCTAGGAAAACGTCCATTTCTGCCAGGTTCTCTAACTTACTAGTATAAAGATTTGAAAAGTATTCCCTTACAATATTCTGAATCTTGGTTGTTTCTGTATTTATGTTTCCATTCTCATCTCTGAGTTTATTTTTTTTTCTGTATTCTCTTCTTTTTCTCATAAGATTTGCTAAGGGTTTGTCAAATTTGTTAATTTTTCAAAGTACCAATTCTTTTTTTTTTATTCTTTCTGTTTTCATATTTGGATTCTATTTTTTTTTAATTCTGATGTAATTTTAATGATTTCTTTCCATCTATTGTATTGGCGTTTATCTTGCTCCTCTTTTTCAAGGTGGTTCAGATGTCTCATTAAATTGTTGGTTTCAGATATCTCCAATTTGTTGATGTAGGAACTCAGAGCTATAAACTTGCCTCTGAATACTGCCTTTGCTGTATCCCAGAGGAGTTGGTAATTTGTGTGTTCATTTTTGTTGAATATCATGAACATTTTAATTTCCTTTCTCATCACTTCCGTGACCCACTGGTGATTCAACAGTGTGTTGTTCAGCCTCCAAGTGTTACAGGACTCTCTTTGGTGGCTTTTGGTGTGGAGTTCTAATTTTATTCCATTGTGTTCTAAACGAATGCAAGGTATTACTTCAATATTTCTGAATTTAGACAAGTTTGATTTGTTACCTAAAATCTGGTCTATTTTGGAAAATGTTCCATGTGCTGGTGAGTAAAACATGTATTCTGATGCTGCTGATTGAAATACTCAGTAGATGTCTGTTAAAACTAGTTGACCTATGCAATTGGTTAGGTGTGCAGTTTCTCTATTGAGTTTTTAAAGAGTTGATCAATCTAGTGGTGATAGTAGTGTTTTAAATCCCCCAATACTTAATGTCTTTGTATCTATGTGATCATTGCAAGAAAGTAGTGTTTCTTGCATAAATTTGGGTTCTCCGTTGTTTGCGAATAGATATTCAGAATTGTAATATGCTCCTGAAGGAGAGATCCCTTAATTAGTATATGATAAACTTTTCTTATCTCTTGTGACTAATGTTAATTTGAAGTCAATTTTTTCAGATATTAGGATTGTAACTCCCACCTGTTTATGGGGGCCATTTGCTTGGTAGATTTTTTTGTTTGTTTGGTTTGTTTTGTTTTATCATGAAAATATCATAAGAGGGTTTACAATTACATATGCAAGATAGTGAGTAAATTTCTTATCAAGCATTGTTGCCTCATCCTTTGTTTCCCCATAACATCCCTTCCCATTTCCACACCCCTATCCCTACAGCCCCCTACCTCCCCATCCCCACCCGTCCATCCCCCACCCCACCGAAGTTGTAAAGTACATTTATAAATATAACGTCTTGTAAATCTTATAGTTGTAATGGGTCCACCTGTAAGCCTATTTAAGCAGTTTGTTTTTTTCTGTTTCCCTCCACAAAATATATCAACACCAAATACAGTGAAAGCAGGGCTTATACTCTGGGGAAGATACATACAAAGCAACAAAGATTTCATCTTATAAACATCTTAGAAACAATCACAGGAAATTAAAAAAATTGAATCCTTAACATGTGGTTCATTTCACCTAACATCAAGTTGTCTGACAGTTTCTGTTTGTCTCAGATATATACTAGGTATTGCAAATAAGGGAAAGCAAGGGACCTATATTTTTTTGGGCCTGGCTTACTTCACTTAATATAATTTTTCCAAGTCATTCTATTTCCTAACAAATGGGTCAATGCTATTCTTTCGGATGGAGGCATAGAATTCCATTGTGTATGTACACCACATTTTCTTGATCCATTCATCTACTGAGGAGAATCGGGGTTGGTTCCATATGTTAGCTATGGTAAATAATGCTGCAATAAAAATAGTTGTGCTGGTAGTTTTAGTATGGTCTTGTTTGTGATCATATGGTTAAATGCCCAAAAGTGGGATTGCTGGGTCACAGGGGAGCTCTATGTGGAGTCTTCTGAGGAATCTCCATAACATTTTCCAAAGTAGATGAACAAGTTTACATTCCCACAAACATTGCAGTAATTTTCCGTTCTGTTCAAATCCCCTCCAGCGTCTTCAAAACTTTGGCAAAATAACAGGATATAAAACTAACCCTCAAAAATCAATGGTTATTCTGTATGCCAACAATGAGAAAAGTGTGGCTGAAATCATGAAAGCAACTCCATTTGTAATAACTCCACAAAAAATAAAATGCTTAGGAATTAAAGTAACCAAAGAAGTGAATGGCCTCTATGACGAAAACTTTAAAAATCTGAAAAAGGAAATGAAAACGGATATTAGAAAGTGGGAAAACCTCCCATGCTCTTTGAATGGAAAGATCAACCTCGTGAAAATGGCAATACTCCCCAAGGCTATCTACAAATTCAATGCGAAACCTATCAATATTCCAATCTCATTCTTCAAGAAAATAGTAGAGGAAACCCAAAAATTCATATGGAACAATTAAAGACCCCAAATAGCAAAAGTGATCAAAAACAGAAAGAAAAGTGCTGGAGGAATATTAATACCGAATTATAAACCCTCCTAAAAAGCTATAGTAATCAAAACAGCTTGGTACTGGCACAAGAACAGACTTCAGGACCAATGGAATAGAATTGAAAACCCAGAAATGAACCCACAGACCTATAGCCATCTAATCTTCGATAAAAAAGGGAGAGAAAAAAAGAGAATGGAAGAAAGACAGCCTCTTCAGGAAATGGTGTGGCAAAATTGGATAATCACTTGTAAAAAACTAAAGCTAGATCCTCATATATCACCCTGACCAGAATCAAATCCAAAAGGATCAAAGAGCTCAGAGTCAAGCAGATACTCTGAAAATATTACAGGATGGAATAGCAGAAATCCTAGGTCTCTTTGGCACAGGTCGAAATTTTCTTAATAAAGACCCAGAAACACAACAAATCAATGAAAGGTTGGACAAACTGGATTGCATGAAATTGCAGAGCTTCTTCTCTGCAAAGGTTATAGCTAGCAAGATCAATAGAAAGCCCACGGATTGAGAGCAGACATTTACTATCCATACAATGAACAAGGGACTCATGTCTAAAATATACTTGGAACTCAAAAAATTAAATCCCCAACAAATCCTCAAAGAAACAATTGGCCAATAAATAAGTGGGCAAAAGACTTAAAGAGAAACTTCTCTGAAGAGGAAAGAAGGATGGCCAGTAGACACATGAAGGAATGCTCAACCTCCCTAGCCATAAAAGAAATGCACATCAAAACAGCATTGTGATACCACATCACCACAATGAGAATGCTTGGTACATTTTGTTCTAGTCTTTCACTTTCAAAATGTTTGTTTTTATAGGCATGGTGTGACTCCTGAAGGTAGCAGATAGAATAATCTTGCTTTGTAATCCAACTAGATAATCTATGTTGCTTAATTGGAGAGTTAAGCCCATTAATGTTGAAAGATATGACTGAGAGGTTTTTGGGAGTTCCTGCCATGTTATCCAACTTCTTGGGTGCTGAGGCAAATGTGTTCTTATGGTTCTTGGATTCTCACTTTTGTGCGGTTTCTTTGCTCTTATTGTGGTCTTCTTGGTTTTCTATGTGAGGAAATCTTTAAGTATCTTTTGTAGGGCTGGCTTGGTGGAGATATATTATTTTAGCTTTTCTTTGCTATGGAAAATTATTATTTGACTTTCAGTTGTGAAGGAGAGTATAGCTGGGTACAGTATCTTGGTTGATAGTTGTTTATCTTTAGGGCATGGCATAAATCATTACGGGCTCTTCTTGCTTTGATTGTCTCTGCTGAGAAATCTGAGGTGATTCTAATTGGTTTCCCTTTATAGGTGATTAACCTTTTCTCCTTGACAGCTTTAAGGATCTTTTCCTTGGTCTGAATTGATCCTCTGCGGATTTTAATGTCATGGTGGCATGTCCTGTTATGGTCTGGTCTATTTGTGGTTCTAAAATCTTCTTGTACCTGAATAGGCCTAACTTTTTGCATGTTTGGGAAGTTCTCTGCTAGGATCCTGTTAAATGAATTTCCTAAACCATTAACTTCTGTCCCTATGTGCTCCTCTACACCCATTATCCTCAGATTAGGCCTTTTGATGGTGTCTTCCAAATGTTGAATAGATCTGTTATATTATTTGGATTTGTCTTGGATAGTTGTATGTACTTTCACTATAATATCTAGGCTGTCTTCAATGCTCGTTCCTCTATTAACCTTTGCTTTGCCTCCTCTTTCTCCTTATAATGTTCACACTGAGTCCTTTGCAGATTTTCAATGTTTTCATTCACCATGTTCAGCAGTAGTATTTGTAGATCTTTATAAGAACTCTCCTCTGGATTATTCATGAATTGTTCTGTTACCAGATGTAATGAGTGTGACTTGAGATACCCGGACCTGCCATTTTTCTTGTGTTTTTCTGGCTTGTTCTGCCCATTTTGTATGAAAGTAACACGAATTTTGTGCTAGAACACTATTTTAAGGCAAGCATCAACCAAAGTACTGTAGTTGCACAATGAAAATGGCTGCAGATACAATCTAGTTCATCAGATACAATCTATTCAATATCAAACAACTGTGGATTAATGGGCTAAAAACAGCAAAGATAAATTTGGCAAACCAGAAATTTTTAGGTTTAAGGAGAAATGTGTTGAAAAATAGGATTAGAGGGATGTGGAGAGGGAAAAAAAGAGTGAATTTAACCAAATTCTAATCGCAGAGAGGGAAATGGATTGGACAGAATGATAGGAGAGTGAGTAAAACAAACAAAAAAACAAGAAAAAATGGAAAAACAAAAATTTAAATTTAAAAATGAAACATGTAAAAATTATATAAGTTTAAGGAAGTGATATTGAGAGAAGAAAAGGATAGAATGAGAAGAGGGGATAGATATGAAAGAGGTATGAAAACTAAAAAATAAAATTTCCTAAAATTAGTTACTTGAAAATTATATAGGTATAAAGATATAATACTGCTATTAAAGAAGTTAAGCCTGAGGTTGTCAATTGAGTGATAAACTTCTGGATTAAGTATGTACCCAATGGGCATAAGATCTAATAATCAATGGCAGGTATATATCTGGGGATGAGTGGAACAGCAATTAAGTCATGTAAAAAAGGAAGAAATAGAAAAAAATGAAAACAAAGAGAACTATAGACCCATTTCTTTGTTCTCTTTTTTGATGAGTATTGATGCAAAACTTCTCAACAAAATTTTGGCCAATTGACTTAAACAATTCATCCAAAAAAATCATACACCATGATCAAACAGGATTCATTTCAGGGATGCAAAGTTGGTTCAATATAACCAAATAATCTGGTATAATCCATCACATCACAAACAGCAAGGATAAGAACCACATGGTTATCTCAATAGTTGCAGAAAAAGCATTTGACAAGGTTCAATAACCCTTTGTGATGAGTGTTCTGGAAAAATTAGGAATCTAGGGAACATTCCTCAATACAATAAAGGCTGAATATGACAAACTTACAAACCTACAGCCAGCATGAAACTTAATGGTGAAAAACTAAAGCCATTTCCTCTTAACTCAGGAATAAGACAAGGATGTCCACTCTCTCCATTTCTCTTCATTTTAACATTAGATTGCCTAGCTACAGCAATAAGACAAGACGTAAACATAAAAGGGATCCAAATAGGGAAAGATGAAGTAAAACTCTCCCCTTTGCAGATGACATGATCTTGTCCTTAAAGAATCCCACGGACTCCACTCCCAAATAACTCAAGCTGATTCTAATCTTTGGAAAAGTAGCAGGGTATAAAATTAACCCTCAAAAATCAATGGCTTTTCTGTATGCCAACAATGAGTAAAGCATGGCTGAAATCAGGAAAGCAACTCCATTTGTAATAGCCCCACAAAAAATAAAATAACTAGTAATTAACTTAACCAAAGGAGTGAAGGACCTCAATGATGAAAACTTTAAAAAGGAATTAAAACAAAAATTAGAATGTGGCAAAACCTCCCAAGCTCCTGGATTGGAATCATCAACATCATGAAAATGGAAATACTTCCCTGGGCTATCTACGAATTCAATGAGATACCTATCAATATTCCAACCTCATTCTTCAAGGAAATAGAAGAGGCAATCCAAAAATTCATATGGAATAATAAACACCCCAAATAGCAAAATAATCCTTAACAGAACGAACAGTGCTGTAGGAATATAAATATCAAACTATGAACTCTACTACAAAACTATAGTAATCAAAACAGCTTGGTCCTGACCCAAGAACAGACCTCAGGATAGATGGAATAGAACTGAAAACCCAGAAATGAACCTACAGACCTATAGCACTGTAATCTTCAATAAGGGTGCTAACAACAAGAATATAAGAAAGACAGCCTGTTCAGTAAATGGGGCTGGCAAAATTGGTTAATCACTTATAGAAAACTAAAGCTAGATCCTTATATATCACCCTGAACCAGAATCAACTCCAAATGGATCAAAGAACTCAGAGTTAAAGCAGACACTTTGAAAACATTACAGGATGGCGTAAGAGAAACCCTAGGTCTCCTTTGCACAGACCAATATTTTCTTAATAGAGACCCAGAAATACAACAAATCAAAGAAAAGTGGAACAAATGGGATTGCATGAAATTGCAGAGCTTCTGCTTGGCAATGGATATAGCTAGCAAGATCAATAGAAAGCTCACTGATTGGGAGAAGAACTTCACTAGCCATACATCGGACAAGGTCTCATATCTAAAATATACCTGGATCTCAAATAATTAAATCCCCCCAAAACAAATCCTCAAAGTAAAAACTGGCCAATAAATAAGTGGACTAAAGACTTAATCTCAAATAATTAAATCCCCCAACAACAAATCCTCAAAGTAACAACTGGCCAATAAATAAGTGGACTAAGGACTTAAAGAGAAACTTCTCTGAATAGGAAAGAAGGATGGACAATAGACACATAAAGAAATGCTCAGCCTCCCTCGCCAGAAAAGAAATGCAATTGAAAACCACATTGTGATACTACCTCAACGCAGTTAAAATGGCTATAATCAAGAACCCTAATAACAACAAATGCTGGATGTGATGTGAGCAGAAGGGAACATTACTGCATTGTTGGTGGGAGTAGAAACTTGTTCAACCATTTTGGAATTTGTTATGGAGATTTCTCAGAAGACTCCACATAGAGCTCCCCTATGACCCAGCAATCCCACTTTTGGACATTTACTCAAATGATCACAAACAAGACCATATTAAAACTAACAGCATCACTATGCTCATTGCAGCATTATTTACCATAGCTAAGATATGGAACCAATCTAGATATATTCTTGGTTGGATCAAGAATATGTGGTATATATACACAATGGACATTGCCCCATTTGTTAGGAAATGGAAAGATTGGAAAAAATTATATTAAATGAAGTAAGCCAGGCCCAAAGAAACATAGATCCCATGGTTTCCCTTGTTTGCAATAACTAATATATGTCTGAGACAAACAGAAACTGTCAGACAGGTGGCTGTTTGGAGAAATGAATCCCAAGATACAGATTCAAATATTTTCTTTTCTTTCTTGTTATTGTTCTCAACATATTTATAAGATGATTTGTTTGTTGCTTTGTATGTACTTCCCCCAGGCTATAAGCGCTGCTTTCACTGTATTTGATGTTGATATAATTTTTGGAGGGAATGGGAAAAACAAACTGTTTAAATAGGTTTACAGGTGGACCCATTTTACAATAATGAGATGTATAAGATGTTATGTCGATAAACGAACTTTACAACTTTGGTCGGTGGGTGGTGGTTGTGGTGGGGAGGGTGGTGGTAGAGGGATGTGTGGATGAGGGAGAGAGGGGAAGGGATGGTATGGGGAAAAAAAGGAGAAGGAAACAATGCTTGATAAGAAATGTACTCACTATTTGCGCATGTAATTGCAAACCCTCTGTAAGATATTTTCACATTGATAATAATAATAATAGAATATCCATTTAAGTGACTAAATATTTATATTAAATCCCATAAATTATATTCCTTCAATTTTCTGGCTAAAGTGTTCTCCAATCTAGGTATTTTTAAAAGAAATATTGTATGTTGTTTCCTTGGTGACAACATAATTGATAGACTTAAAATTTTCCTAAAACATGGCAGTCTGAAATGAGGTGGATGTTCTTGGGTTTGCATGCAAATATTTTGGACAGCACTAATGTTTTAATCTTGGATGCTATTTGATTGCTAATTTTTACAGGCTTTCATAGTATGAGAAGAAAATCAACAGACCATAGGAATATTTTTATCAGCTACATTGTATTATTTATTCAAACACATACACACATACAAACACACAGATATACACATGTTTAGTATGAAGACCCAGTCAGTCTGCAAGAAAATATTTTAATAGGAATTCCATAAAATATTTAGTCTGCTGAGATCCGCTTAGAATTTCTTGAAATATCTAATTGCTTCCACCCCTGGACAAATCATTATCATTGGTGAAAATGTTGCCGTTTGAATTTAGAATGCCACAGAAAGACCTATGTGTTAAAGAAAAATTACTTTCCACTTCCTCCCAGATTGTGGGGAATACCAGAATAGTTCTTCTGGAGATTAAGTTCTTTAGAGTGAAACCCATGAGAACATAGCCTCTCACATACTTTCTTCTTTTATCTTTAAATCATTCTAGGTAAAAAACATTTATCTTTGACATACTTCCCACCTTGACATTGTCTTGTCACAGCCCTCCAAAGCAATAAAACCAACTGAACATACACTGAAACCTTCGGACTTATAAATCTGAGTAAGCCTTTCTGCTTAATAAATGGACAATATCACTTACTATGGTAGGTTATAAAGCTAACACAGAAGTCTAGTCTTTGTAACAATGTAGACTGTATTAAAATATACTTCATTATAAAATATCTAATTCCATGTTGTATTTTGTGTTTTTGTTTCTGTTGATCCTAGGGCTTAAACTCAGGGCCTGGATGGTGCTTTTGTGTTCAAGGCCAGTGCTCTACATATAAGTTGAACTGGAACTTCATTTCCCCTGGTGGTTAATTGGAGATAAGAATCTAATGAACTTTCCCACTTAGGCTAGCTTCACACTGTAATGTTCAGATCTCAATCTCTTAACTAGCTAAGATTACATACTTCAAATTCCAGTGCCCAGTCATGTTGCATATTTTGTGTAATTCCAATTCTCAGCATTGTATAGATTCTCCTACTAAAATATGAAAAAACAGAATCTACTAAGGATATTTGTAAAGTAAAAAATGAAGGAAGATTTTTCATTCTTTACAAAATCTATGCAAAATCTATGCTGAAATATTAATATTTTACTGTACCTTTCTTGCAACCAGTTTGATATAGATTTATAATTGTCAGGCCAAGTTTCTCGACATTCTACTGGAGAATTATGATTTCATGCATGCATGCATATGCATATGTATATATAGATATCCAAATATTTTCCCTAGTGGATCATCAGAATTGAAACTTTGCTTTGTTTTGCTGTTCAGCTGTTGAACCTGATTGGCTCATTCTGTGACAATACCTCTCCTCTTTCTCAACATTCCTTTATTTACTACACCATCAGCCTTCTAAACTCAGGTTCACTTCTTGGAGAAGGTGACCAGTCATCCCAACAAATATCTACCCAGAGGGTTTTAATAAAGCAAGCTTTAAGATAGTAAGATAACATGATGTGACAACTACAAAATTTCTACAGAGACCTAGAAAGTTATCAAAATTATATCTGACATTTTTCACATTTCTGCCTTCCTTCTCTTCTCATACTTAAGAAAGCACTGTCTAACACTATAAATATATTGTATTTATAAATTAAGGATTAGTGTTTTATTCCAGCCTGAAGCCTTCTTTTCCATGGTTTTTGATATAAACTTTTGGGAGATTTTTTTGATTGTTATGGGATTCCATTCCAAACAAAGCCATGTATATCAAGAAACCCAATGTTTTCAACTCAGAGTAATAAATATAAGAGGGAGAAAATTAAGGTTAGGTATATATGTTAAGCACAAATTCAGGCAATATCCAGACATTTTGAAATTGTATACCTTTACTAGATAAAGTGGCTCAAACCTATAATCTTATCTACTTGGGAAACAAATATTAGACAATTCCAGTTCCAGGGAAGCCCAGACAAAAAAAGAAGTTTCAGAAACTCTAACCATTTGTTCGGTGCAATGTTTTCTTGCCTGTGTTAGGAGGACCACAGTCCAATAAGACCCACCATAGTGATACTACCTCAAAATAAGAAATCCAATTACAATCTGCAGGTATGACAGTATTAGAGTTGTTGTTTCACAGGGACAAGGTTTTGGATTCAATCCTCCTGTACCACAAGGAATTTAAGTGTGTGCCAGGAAAAGAACGGCATGTCTAAGTTCAAGACTTCATACTGGTTTTACAAGCTCTTATAAAAACTTTACCTCTTTTGGTAATTTTTAAAGTATAATCATAATTTCCATGGCCAAACCAAATAATTTCCTATTAGAGATTTTCTTTTATCCATTAAGGAACATGTTATGTGTTGGATACTGTCCCATTGAAATCATATTAAAATCGAAAACTCGTTAACTGCATGTGGAAACAGTATCTCAAAGGTAGCATTTAAGTTGAATTCGCCTCCAAGAGAAGCAGAAGGAATTGAATATACTAAGGAAAGAGGACTCTGAAGAAGCCAATTCTGATCTTGGATTTCTAGTTCCACCAACTCAGAGGCAAAGTATTTACATTATTAACGCTACCCAATCTGTGGTAGTTTATTATTACAATTACTAGCAAACATGAGGAATCTATAAGACAAGAAAAGTCATTGATGCTTGGGGTCCGTGACTCATCTCTATAATTCTAGTGTTTAAGAAGGATGAGACTTGAGGGATAATGGTTTTCAGGCTGGTAGGAAAGTTCATGAGGTTCTATCTCCAAATAACTACATGGTTCTTATTGTAGATTGACTACTATTAGCAAACAAACTGAGAGCATGAGGTATGTTCAAGCCGCAAACTGGTAGAAAGAAAAAATTCTTAAAAGAATACTATGAGAAACAGAGTTATGAATAGGAAAGCAGAAACAAAAGACATAAACTTATTGATAGAGAAAAAGCTTCCCAATGTGAAATATGGCGCAAAATGTAATATTTAGGGTTTTCCTTCTTATATAATAGAAACAAATGGTATGTCTACTTGACGAAACTAAAGTGTAAAACTGTATGCAATAAATAATAACATTACTTTATGTTTCTATAATTTAACATGTTTCCCCACAAATTTATAGAATAATATAGCTAGGGAAAAATCAATATATATTGCATTTTCATATAGGATTACATATCCCTGCAAGTGTTGTCTAAAATTGTTCTACTTTAAAATCATCACCATTGATATCCTTCTCAAGATTCCAAATGTTTATAATCTCAGCTGACCTTCCTAAAAAACTCATACCACATACATAATTTTTAGTTTGTTCATGCATTTTTAGGAACATAAACATATGGCAGAAAATATTAATTACCTTTATCTGCTGTCATTAATGTATTATAACTAATACAATTAAGTATATACCCTGAGAGAAAGAAGATTCTTCCTTCTAAATACATACTTGCAGACACACACAGTATGAGTACTCACATATTTACCACTCTAACTTAGGTTAGGTTCCTGACATTGGGTATGAGAAAATGATCTAATAATCAAACTTCCTTGCCCAGTCATAACATACATTCATAATACATACATACATTCATAATTCCACACATACAAAAAAAACTTGATCATTCAAAATAATGAGATTATTTAACAGAACCATCCAGCTCCTGAGCCATCTAATCCCTGATTTCATTCATTCATGACAATGCATTTTTCATACCACATTTAAAAACTTTTTGAGTCTCTCTGATCAGCAGACACAAATGTGCTATCATATAATAGAAAATGTAGGTAAAATTACTTTCCCTAGGTCATCTTTAATATATTTTAAAGAGTTCTATGTCCTTCTTGCAGAGCCTGTTTCTGGCATTTTGCCCTAATGTCTAATATTAAGTTACAAAGGACATACCATATTCCTTAATTCATTTTCCTTAAAGGTTATGCTATGTAGTTGACTCTGATTTTTTGCTTATTCTAAATTAAATTTTCTCAACCAGTTGAATTATTGTTTATGTTACTCCTAAGCCATTCAAAATATCAAAAAGACCTGGAAATTCACCTTGGCAATGAATTGTGAATGGCAGTTATGGTTGTGGGGAGGTAAAGGACTTGAATTATCTAGAGTGCCTTAAACCTGGCACTGTTATTTAAGGACTGATCACTTAGTAAGCTTTTAATGTGTGTCTTCTTATTTCATGTGGGACAGTAAAAGTATACTTCTCATCACCTCCTTGCCTGCAAAGAACTAGAATTATTTCCTTTGTAGAGTTTGTGCTGAAAAGTCTGACTTAAAGAGGCACAATAAAGAACGAAGTAACTCCATTACAGACTAGCAAACATCTTGTGAGATACGGATTTTAAATAGAACCATGAATTTGACGCAGAAATGACACAGAAAAGAAAACAATTGCCAGGCAACTGAAACATAAATAATCCTTGGGCAAGCCACAGGAATTTTCTCTGGATCCATGAACCAAACACTGGGTGCCCATATGAGACACGGTGACCCAGTGTCCAGGTGGTACCCGTCAATAACAAGTCAGTATTAATAATAACCAATCATGTATGTGTAGCTTAATTTGCTTAAAATATTAGCCAATCATGTAATTTCTCATGTAAAACTCCCTTAAGGTTGTTTATTCAATACTTTAAAAACTGTACTGATTCTATGCTCTGGCCTCTTAGTGTCACCAGTTACCAAGTGCATGGAGGACCAAGCTCGAATTTGAAAATAAACCACTCTTGTCATTTACATTGATCTTGGTTTCTGGTGGATTTTTGGAGGAGGAATAACAGGTGGGGGCTCATCCGGGATAAACCCATAAACCCACCCAGACACCTGATGAGACTAGCAAAAAATGGCCTCTAAGTTAAGGCATTGCCACTTTGTAACTGTCTGGGGTCTGTGTGTCTTGCAGGATTTGTATTGGAGTTGGCAAGAAGTCCTGTTGGATAGTGCTATAAGGCAGCCAACTGGACTGGTGTGAGATGTCCCCCTGTTCCCCGGGAAGGTAAACTATCCTCTAGTGTGGACTTTTGGGCCTGTTTGTTGTCAGAAATTTTCTGTCTGATAGTTTACAAGGTAGACTGTCCACTAGTGAGGACATTTGGGATTTATCCTCTCTGAAATCCTTCACTTTCTGTCTGACAGTCTACCATGCACATGCTGTTAAATGTGTGTCTTATCTTAATGTCTGTGTGTTTGTAATGTGAGTATGATGAAACAATTCCTCACTCAGGTTCATCCGCAGGTGGATGCCCAGAGACCCTGTTTGTCTCCATTTGAGGCTGTTAGTCTTCGCTCTTTTTCTTCATCCAATAATAACTACTTTCTCTTTCAGACCTCCTTATTTTTCCACCTTGAAGGGTGAAATCTGGCCTAGAAAGATTGGCCCACTTGAAGCAAAGCTGGAGTCAGGTAATCTATCGGATGCCACTGCTAAAATATTGCAAAGTGTCTCTGTCTACCACTTTGGGATCTTAGACAGACCAGCTAGTCAACACTTTACACTTTTCTACATTGTTAGCTCTGTCCTTAACATTCTTTAAACTAGTTGTTAGGAAGATAAGGGGAGTGCGAGGTGCATTCTCGTTCTGACTCATTTCAATGTGTATCCATCCACACATAAGACCAGAGGAAAGGAGAAAAGTAATTACAATTGTCACAAAGTGAAATAGCCGGTGCTTTAAGCAATTTGGGATATGACCACAACTCAAAATGTCCCAAGGAGTAATAAAGCCCCACGGAAAACATACGAACAAAACTTCTTGGGTGCAAGGGTTCACAGCAGTTAAACGATACTCATGGACCACCCAATGAACAGTGGATCTGGTGACAGGATGAGTATCTCACTCATTTTTAGTTATCCTAGAGAGCTTTTATCCCTTATTAGGAAGATACTTGTTGACTAAGGTTGGGGCACAGATTCACTTCTATCCAGAAGGCTCCCAGGTGACAGATGCTCAAGGGAGACCAATATGAGGGCTGACTCTGAGCCTGGAAGACAATTACCGGTTGCAACAATCACCCCAGGCTCCTCACCAAGAAATCACCTACTGGCTGGAAAGGTATCCAGAAGCATGGGCAGAGACTGGAGGAGTGGGACTAGCGAAGAATTGACCAGATCTATTCATCGAGGTAAAGCCAGGAGCTGACCCAGTCAGAGTCCGGCAGTACCCTATATCCATGGAGGCACGGGTGGGAATAACCCCACATTAGGTGTCTGCTAGAACTGGTTATACTGCGGCCCTGTCAGTTGGCATGGAACACTCCCCTGCTATCAGTCTGTAAGCCCCACTCCAATGAATATAAGCCAGTAGAGGACTTAAGGGAGGTCAACAAATGGGTAATGGACATTCACCTGACTGTACCCAACCTCTACACACTCCTGAGTACCCTGCCTCCCGATAGGCAATGGTACACAGTATTAGATTTTAAAGATGCCTTTTTCAGCCTACCCTTGGCAGCTAAAAGCTAAGATCTCTTCTCCTTTGAGTGGACAGATGTGGAAAGATATATTAATGGACAGCTGAACTGGAAAAGACTTCCTCAAGGATTTAAAAACTCACCTACACTCTTTGACAAAGCCCTGCATGAGGACTTAGGTGAGGCTAGGGGAAGCCACCCTGGCTTGACTTTGTTGCAATGCGTGGATGACTTATTAATTGCTGGTAAAACTGAAAGAGAATGCATCCGAGGAATGGAGGATTTACTCCAGATTTTGGGAAGCCTTGGTTTCTTGAGTGTTGGCCAAGAAAGCTCAAATCTGCAAATCAGAGGTAACTTATCTGGACTATTTATTGAAAGTGGGGCAGCAGTGGCTTACAAAAGGAAGAAAAGAAACTGTCCTTAAAATTCCACCACCCCATTCTCAGCACCACATAAGGGAGCTTTGGGGCTCAGCAGGCTTTTGCTGTCTGTGGATTCCTTGGTTTGTGGAGTTGGCTAAACCCCTTTATGAGGCTACCAAAGAAAAGCAACTGTTTTTATGGATGGAGTAGGTTGAACAAGCCTTTGAACAGATAAAAACTGCCTTATTGTCAGCCTCAGCATTAGGACTCCCTGATACAACTGAACACTTTTATTTGAATGTGGAGGAACATAATGGGATTATGAAAGGAGTCCTAAGCCAATACCTAGGCCCACGGAGAAGACTAGTAGCCTACTTATCAAAGAAATTAGACCGGTGGCAGCAGGATGGCCACCATGCCTGAGAATTATAGTGGCTACTGCTCTAAGGGTAAAAGATGCAAATTAACTATGGGGCAGGAACTGTATGTGACCACGCCCATACTATTGAGAGTATGTTAAAGCAGTCACCAGATCGATGGCTCAGCAATGCCCTACTAATCCATTACCAGGGACTGCTACTCAGTCCTCTCAGAATTAATTTCCAGGTTCCATCAGCTGTCAACCCAGCGATTTTTCTACCAGATCCAGACTTAGACACGTCACTACATGATTGCTTGGAGATCCTGGTGCAAGTCCGTAATTTCCAAGAGGACTTAAGAGATCAGCGTTACAGGATGCTGAACTCGTGTGGTTTACAGATGGGAGCAGCTTTGTTCATCAAGGACATAGGTATGCGGGAGCAGCAATATTGACTGAGACTGATGTGGTTTGGCTCGAACCTTCACCCATAGGTATGTCAGCCTAGAGAGCTGAATTAATAGCCCTGACCCCAAGCACTAACGGTAGGAAAGAATAAAAGACTAACTCTGTACAGTGATAGTCGGTATTCATTTGCAATGGCTCATATACACAGAGCTATCTACAAAGAAAGAGGATTACTGACAGCAGAGGGAAAGTCTATCAAAAATAAAGATGAAATTTTGGCCTTAATCGCTGCTCTTTGGTTGCCTAAGAAGTTGGCCATTGTTCATTTCCCTGGACATCAAAAACTTAAAGTTGCTGTGAGTAAAGGCAATAACCTGGCCGACAGAACTGCCCGGGAAGTGACAACAGAAAGAGACTCTATAATGATGATAAACCTCCCAGACCCTGGTGCAAGAACTCTCCTGGACACTCCTACATATACCACAGAAGATTTAAAATGGATTGATCAACTAACAATGGCACAATGCCTGAATGGTTGATGGAGAGACTCTAAGAGCAACAGTATCTTGCTAGAACAATTAGGGAGTAAAATACTACTGAAAATGCATCAAGCACCCACATGGGTTCGAGGAAGATGCAAGACCTGGTGATAAATACTGGTCTTAGGGTCAAGAATAGTCATGCTAAAATAGAACAGATTGTCAGGGACTGTAAGGCATGTCAGCTAATTAATGCAGGGAAAATTCAGGCAGGACCAGGCAGTCGGATAAGAGGAGATAGACCAGGAACCTTCTGGCAGGTGGACTTCACAGAAATCAAATCTGGCAATTATGGATATAAATATCTATTAGTTTTCCCTTTTCAGGATGGGTAAAAACCTTTCCTACAATGAGTGAAACAGCACAGGTGGTGGCTAAGAAGTTGCTGGAAGAAATCTTACCCAGGTTTGACTTCCCTAGTATGATAGGACCAGCCTTTGAGTTGAAGGTAAGTCAGGGACTTTCTAATGCTCTTGGGGCAGATTGGAAACTGCATTGCGCTTATAGACCCCCAAAGCTGAGGACAGGTAGAAAGGATGAGTAGAACTGTAAAGGAGACCCTGAACAACTTGACCATGGAGACTGGTGGTAACTGTGTAACTCTCCTTCCCTTTGCCTTATACAGAGTACGAAACTCCCCTTTGAAAATTGGTCTTTTCCGCTATGAAATTGTATTCGAAATGCCCCCTCCCTTAATTCCTAATTTTCAGAGCAGTTTCTTCGGGAAGATGATGACTCTGAACTTTTGTCCTCTCTCAGGGTCCTGTAGAGGACCCGCCTTTATGTCTGGCCTAGACTGAATGTGCTGTACGAGTCAGGCCCTCCACCGATCCCACATCACTTCTGACCCGGGACTGGGTCCTGGTGAAAAGACACCGACAGGAAAACCAGGAACCGCGGTGGGAAGGACCTTTGTGGTCATCTTGACGAATCCAACTGTCCTCAAAGTCGACGGCATCGCTACCTGGATCCATCATTTGCATACAAAGCCTGCATATCCCATAATCAATTTTGGAGAGCACCCAGAGTGATAAGTCTCACTTTCCAAAGACAATCCTTAAAGCTCAAATTGAGCTGTAAAAAGACTAAGTCATGAAATGGTTGTTGATGTATACCTTACTTGGAAATTGTATTGACATAATAGTGGGTGCCTGCAATCCTAATCACCCATATAATTGGACTTGGATTATTAGTAATCAGGTAATGGACAAACGTTTCCCTCTGGCTGTGAAAGAGGGACCCTCCCTATGGTTTAGAGACAGGCTTACATTTAATTTGTGCCAGCTCGCTGAGGGAATATGGGAAGGACCTAGGCTTGTTGAGTGTAGATGGTGACACTGGTATGTTTGCTCAGGGGAAGGAAGGACTAATAATTGTGGAGGACCAGAGGACTTTTATTGTAAGAGCTGGGGCTGCAAAACAAGTACCTCAGGAAAATGGAAAGGAAAAGGAGGAGACCTTGTTACTTTTACTAAATCAGGGCCAGCGGGCATCCAGTTTAATGGGATGTCTGTGCACCAACAAATTAGGGTTCCCCAGGATTCTGATGCCTGAGTGGAACTTCGGTTTACAGACAAGGGCAAACAAGTCCTAGGATGGGAATTAGGAAAGACTTGGGGACTAAGATTTTACCGATGTGGAGAGACTCACAATGGCATACTTAGAACTCTACAGGCAATTGCCACAGCTAGCTATTTCCCTGTAGTAATGGGACCAAACACTGTTTTAAGACCGGCTTCTGCCACAAAAGCCAAAGCAAGTGAAAAGAAAAAGCCCCAGGCTGTAGTGACCCCATCTCCTCCGAAAAGAGGAGACCCCCGTCAGGGAGAACATCCCCTTGCTGGAGGGTTCTCTATGGCAGCTGTTGGTTCAAACTTATAATGTAATCAGTCAGACCTGCCCTGATAATAGTACATGTTGGATGTGTTATGATATGAGACCCCCATTTTATGAGAGTATTGCAGTGGTACAGAATGTAACTAAAACAAGTAAATCATGCAGATGGGAATCAAAAGAGGCAAAACTTACCCTAAAGGAAGTTATAGGACAACAGTTATGTGTAGGACGAGTACTAACTAATTTTACTCACTTATGTAATCAGACCCAAGAATGGACTCCTGAGAAAGGTTATCGATTACCTCCCCAACATGTTTGGTAGACATGTTCAACTGGCCTAACCCCTTTTGTGCACTGGAAATTTTAAATAGGACCCACAGTTTTTGTGTCATGGTGCAACTCATCCCATGACTACTTTACAATTCTCTGCAAGACAAGATGATAAAAATGTCCGCAGCAAGCTACTGGCCCGGAAGAGCTAAAATAGAAATAATAACAGCCTTGACTATAGGGGACCTGGTGGGCTTAGCTGGAGTAGGGGCTCAAGTAGCATCCCTGGTTACTCAGAGAACACCCTACTCGAATCTTTGTACTTCTATAGATGAGGATATCAAAAACCTGGAAAGTTATACAGCCTACCTTCAAAAATCTCATGATTCCTTACCTGAGGTGGTGTTACAAAACAGGCAAGGGCTCTAGTTAATTTTCTTACAACAAGGAGGTCTATGTGCTGCCGTAGGGAAGAATGTTGCTTCTATGCAAATCACTCTGGAGTTGTAAAAGAATAAGGGAACAGCAAGAAGGATGGTTTGAATCATGGTTTAACTATTCCCCTTGGATTACTACATT
The DNA here is from genome assembly GCF_019054845.1 of Dipodomys spectabilis. Taxonomy (NCBI): domain Eukaryota; kingdom Metazoa; phylum Chordata; class Mammalia; order Rodentia; family Heteromyidae; genus Dipodomys; species Dipodomys spectabilis. The sequence continues at coordinate 349,025 of NW_024870793.1, forward strand.
AATATCCACTCTGTTGGGTCCCATTATCATTCTAGTGCTTGTGTTCACTATAGGGCCTTGTGTTGTAAATCGACTAGTGATGTGTGTTAAGAAACGAGTCAATACCGTACAACTGATGGTCTTGAGAACGCAATATCAATTAATCCCTGATGAAAGACATAACACAGGCCCATAAGGACAATGTTTAGCCTTTCAGGTGCATAATAAAAAGGGGCGAATGAAGAGTCTAAGACTTAAAGAGGTAAAATAAAGAACTAAGTAACTCCATTACAGACTAGCAACCATCTTGTGAGGTACAGATTATAAAAGAACCATGAATTTGACCCAGAAATGATATAGAAAAGAAAACAATTGCCAGGCAACTGAAACATAAATAATACTTGGGCAAGCCACAGGAATTTTCTCTGGATCCATCAACCAAACACTGGATGGCTATACGAGACACGGTGACCCAGTGGCCAGGTGGTACCTATCAATAACAAGTCAGTATTAATAATAACCAATCATATATGTGTAGCTTAATTTGCTTAAAATATTAGCCAATCATGTAATATCTCATGTAACACTCTCTTAAGGTTGTTTATTCAATACCATAAAAACTGTACTGATTCTATGCTCAGGGCCTCTTAGTATCACGGGTTACCGAGTGCGTGGAGGACCAAGCTTGAACTTGCAAATAAACGACTCTTTTTTCACTTATATTGATCTTGGTTTCTGGTGATCTTTGGAGGGTCTCCAGTCCAGGTATAACAATGCCCTGCTGCTACTGTAGTGAAACTCACAAACAACTGCACACCTGTGTTAGCTGCTTTAGATTTTGAAATTTTCTTCCAGTAGCCCTAGTGATTTGAGCCCAGATTTATGGGATAGTCACATAATACACAATTGCAAAGCACCACAATATACGAAGACAAAATGCAAAATGAGGTTCAATTTCTTTCTTTGTTGTTTCACTTTTTTCTTTCTTTCTTTTTTAATTGTGAAAATACGGTACAAAGGGGTTACCATTACATGGGCAAGGTAATGAGTACATTTCTTAACAAGCATTGTTGCCTCCTCCTTTGTTTCCCCTTCGCATCCTTTCCCATGCCCACCTCAGTCCCCCTCCGCCAAAGTTGTAAAGTTTGTTTTTCAACAAAATGGCTTGTACATCTCTTTATTCCAATGTGTCCACCTTTATCACTATTTAAAAAATAAGTTTTTTTTTCCTCTCACTCCACAAAGTATACCATCATCAAATACAGTGAAAACAGGGGTTATACCGTGGGGAAGAGACATACAAGGCAACAAAGAAATCATCTTATAAATATTTTAGAAACAATCACAAGAAAGAAAAAACATTTGAATCCTTATTTTGGGGTCCATTTTGCCTAACATAAACTTATCTGACCGTTTCTGCTTGTCTCAGACAAATACTAGTTATTGCAAATAAGGGAAAGCATGGGACCTATGTTTCTTTGGGCCTGGCTTAATTCAGCCTTGGAAGAAAACAAAAGAGTCATTTTTTTTCTTATTCATTGTTTTTTAAGGAGCTAGATCCTGTTTATTTCTCATTATTGTTGATATGACTTAAATAAATTTACCAGATTTTTCAAATAAAATAAAGAGATATAAAATGACATGTTTAGTAACAATATAAAGCTAAACATTTGAGTGATTTTTTTTTAGTTCTGTTCTCAGTTATGCTGAAATAACATTGAGATGAGACAAGCATATGTGTAAATTGACACGTATCAATCACACAGAACTCGGGAATCTTTGGGCTTTGATTTCTGTATTAACGTCACCTAGAAAACAAAATTATCACTTGCTTCATGTCTTAAGTAACATACTTAATACAAGTTTTATTAATTTTACCAATGTATTTCATAACCTATGGAATCGATGCATTGCATAAGGATTTGATTTCGTATTTCCACTGAATTAATATTACGTTTATTTTATTTTTTCACACATAAAATAATGACATTCTTGAGGATAAATCATGCCTGTTTTTCATTTTGATTGCCAAAATTGAACTATAAGGCACTTTGAAAATTTAACTTTAAATTTGAACTAAAGCAAGATATTCCATCACTTCCAATTATTCCTATTGAAAGGTTAAAGTTTGAGGCAGTGACCACCATATGTTGCCTCCTGAGCTTCAGTACTCCCAAGAAGACTTGGAGTGGATAAAGAAAATTTCCATGGCCTATAAACCCCCAGACAGAGAAGGAAACAAAGACTGGTGGAAAACTGGGGCAGGAACCCGAAAAATGCAGGACTTGCTCCTACACTCTGATGTAAAAATTAGGCAAGGAAATCAACTCATTGAGGACATTGTTAAAAATTTTAAAACCTGTCAGCTCACCAATGTCCCCAATAAACCAGTTACAAAAGTAGCTAGCCTCCGTGGAGATAGGCCAGTTGTGCATTGGGAAGTAGACTTCACAAAAATTAAAACTGGACATTTTGGATATAAATATTTGCTAGTTTTTGTAGATACTTTTTCAGGATGGGTTGAAGCCTACCCAACAAAGCATGAGACCGCGAACGTCGTGACTAAGAAGATCCTGGAAGAAATCTACCCAGTTATGGCTTCCCATCCACCATCTGGTCGGATAATGGACCGGCCTTCATCTCAAAAGTAAGTCAGGGAATAGCCGCGGTACTGGGGACAGATTGGAAATTGCACTGTGCTTAGAGACCCTAGAGTTCAGGGCAGGTAGAAAGAATGAATCTGACTCTAAAAGAGACCTTAACTAAATTGGCCTTGGAGAGTGGCGCAGACTGGGTATCGCTCCTTCTTTTTGCCTTTTTTAGAATGAGAAATTCACCCTATCGGCTTGGCTTTACTCCTTTTGAAATAATGTATGGACACCCTCCACCAATTATCCCTAGCCTTCAGACTGAATTGCTTGCTGATTTGGATGATACTGAATTTCTGTGTAAGCTTGACTATTTACAGCTGGTGCATAAGAGTATGGGGCCCCAGCTTATAGCATTAGATGATTCTTCTTCTATTCATACTCCACATTTGTTTAAACCAGGGGACTGGGTGTTTGTTCAAAGGCACAACTTGCGATCTCTGGAACCATGGTGGAAGGGACCTTACATGGTGCTACTGGCTACACCTACTGCCTTAAGGTGGATGGCATTGGTGCTTGGATCCACTGTTCCCACACTAGACCAGCTGACCCCTTTGTCTTGGACGACCGTGGGGAAACATGGGAAGTCTCCAAGCATCCTACCCAACCACTTCTGAAGAAAAGAAAAATGGACTGATTGTTATTGGTATATTCGTTCAAGATCAAGAGCTGTAGGAGTTTAGTTTTGGGGTACAGCCACAAGATTGTGGCTCAGGACCAAAAGCCAAGGTGGGGAATGAAAGGTTAAAGTTTGAGGCAGTGACCACCACGTGTTGCTTAGCAAAGCAACACGTGGTGGTAATCAAAACACCTGGGTGATTGTGTGCCTATATAAAGACCTGCAAATCCTTAGCTTGGGCCTCTCCTCCTGTGCTCCGCTGTGTCGGAGTGTAGGAAGAGACTCCAGCTGCAGCCCTTTTAAATAAAACAGCTGTAGATTCTGACTCTCGGTGGTCTTCTCGTGGGGGTCTCTCCTGAGACCTTGGCATTACACTATAGACTTGAATATAACTTATTTTTGAATGGTAGGAAATTCATATTATACCTACTCTCTATAAAATATTTTACACTATAGACTTGAATATAACTTATTTTTGAATGGTAGGAAATTCATATTATACCTACTCTCTATAAAATATTTTAAGAAATAAATGATCATGATAATATTAATTTTTCCTTCAAGTTGAAAGAAAGAACCTCACTATAGATGACAAAAACTTGAATGGAGATGCCATAAAGTTTATGAAAAATTCAAGTCATTATGAGTTAGATGAAATAGTCATTTTTGAAGGTCACAAAATGAAATCTCTTAAAACTTTCTTATCTGTTAAATACAATGTATTTGCACTAAAATTATTTCATTCATCTCTTCCGCAATGTTATAACCAAACCACCTCCATGACAAATAGCTTCTCTGATTAATTCAAGTCAATATTTAATAACAGAAGTTATCGAAATGTGTAGAAATATCTACCCACCACTCTAGAAATTAAATCTGAAGACATAAAGGATTGGGATTAATAATTAGCTTTCATTATGTTGCCTTAAAGCAGTGAACCCTTTTAAGTGGGCATAGTTGTAGAGATTTGGTCACTGAGAACTTGTGATCAAAGAGGATGTTAAGATCAAAGTCCTTTCCTCCTCTTCCTTCTTTTTCTTCTCTATTTCCTTCTCCTTCCCCTTCTCTTTTCCATCTTGCTCTCTCTCTTCCCCTCCTCCTCTTTTTCCCTCTTCCACTCCTATTCCTCTTTTTTACTTCCTGGCTTCCATGAATACATAAATTCCACCACATGTTCCTGACATGGGGTACTGTGCCTCCAGCAACCAAAAGCAAGGAGGATAAGAAACATAAACTGAAATGTATAAAATCAGAAGCCAAGATTAATCTTTTCCTAACTTAAGTTAATTTTATACAGTATTTAGTGATATTGATAGGAGACTGACACAGCACGCTTTCACTTATTATAAGGAATAAGATTTACTGGAAAAAAATCTGACCAACATCACCCTAATAAATTATTGATTAAATTAATATTATATTAGGAAAAATCTACTTTAAAGTGTCAGATATACTTCAATAAGAGGCAAAAAAATCACATCTATGGTTTACTATGAAAAGACAATAGAGGGCTGGGAAGGTGGCTCAGTGGTAGAGTGCTTGCCTTGCAGTGTATGAGGCCCTGGGTTCGATTCCCCAGCACCATATAAGCAAAAAGAAAAAAGCTGGAAGTGGCGCTGTGGCTCAAGTGGTAGAGCGCTAGCCTTGAGCTGAAGAGTTGAGGAACAGCACCCAGGCCCAGAGTTCAGGCCCCACAAGCAGACCCCCCCCCCAAAAAAAAGACAATAGAATTCAATCTATTCCTCAAGGAAATTGACCTATATTTGGCAGTATTGTCAATTTCATAAATGATGTAAGAAGAATGAAGAACACATTTCAACTCAATCTGTGTGATATAAAATTTACCCTGTCCCCTGTATTCTATCTATGTTTGGTTCCCAAAATGATTTGTATTTTATTCTAATCATATTTTTAATTAACTTTAAGTAATTGTATGGGAGTTGCTGTTTGACAAAGCAGTTTATGAATAGTGTTTAGTGAGGGTTTTTTTTTTCTTTTTTGTCTTCTGAGGTTTGAACTTTGGGTCTGGGCGCTGTCCCTAAGCTCCTTTGCATGAACATTTTAACTCTATCACTTGAGGCATAGCAGCACTTTCAGATTTTTCTGAGATGTAATTGGAGATAAGAATCTCACAGACTTTCTTGCCTGGGATGGCTTCAAACCTCAATCCTCAGCCTCCTGATTATTGAGGGTTACAGGCGTGAGCAGCTAGTGCCTGGCTTATACAATGAAACTTTTTTTTGGTAGTCCTGGGGCTTGAACTCAGGGCTTTGGCAATGCCCAAGAGCTTCTTTTCCTCACTCTAGCACTCTACAACTTGTGTCATATTGCCAATTCCAGCTTTTTTTAAAATTATGTAGTACCGAGGAATCAAACCCAAGGCTTCACAAATACAAGGCAAGCAGTCTACCACTAAGCCACATTCCATGGCCAATACAGTGCACCTTGAAGATCATTATCCCTCATCCTTCTCAATCCTATCTCATCCCTCAATTTACATAATTTTGTAGAATATTCACTAACTTGCAATGATATATATAGTCACTCAGAGAATATATCACTGATTATACTTTATTGATAGTTTTATTCATCAACATACTAAAGTTATGCATTACAGAATTCTGGGATTTTAAATTCTGAATTTTCACGCACTACTATTCAGATTCACACACTACTATTATAAAAATTTTTCCTAAGGTTAATGCAAATGCACTCTGTAATTCTTCAATAAAGTACAGTGATTCTTAAAATCTTAAAGAGTTGGAGTAAGAACATCAGCTTCAGTTCTAGAACATTTTATCATCACTACCCTCTCAACATACTCCAATATTTATTAGTAGTCTCTTCCTGTCATCATTTCAACCTACCTCCTCTTGAGCAGCTATTATTTCATATTCTCCCTCTACAGATGTGCCAATTTTAAAAAGCTCACATTATTATAAAATGTAGTCTATCCATTTCTCCCATGTAATATTACTGTTTCCAAAGTAAGACCATGTAAATTTTTCTCATGGATGGAGTATATTGTTTTGTATGCATGTGAATAATTATATAACATCCTCAATGGACATTTCAATATTTTATTATATGTTATTGAAAAAGGTTTTGCTATGTCTATTCCTGTACATGTGTCTCATTGGATATATGTTGAAATATATTTTGTATATAAAATTATGATTCAAAATGCTGGATCAAACTGGGTGTCGGTGGCTCATGCCTGTAATCCTAGTTACTCAGGAGGCTGAGATCTGAGGATTATGGTTCAAAGCCAGCCAGGGCAGTAAAGTCCGTGAGACTCTTATCTCCAATAAACCACTAGAAAACCGAAGTGGCGCTGTGGCTCAAGCGGTAGAGCGCTCGCCTTGAGCTGAAGAGTGCAGGGACAGTGCCCAAGCCCAGAGTTCAAGCCCCACAACTGACCAAAAAGAAAACAAAAAATACGCTGCATCATAGAGCAACTCTATGTGTAATATCTTAAAGATTGCCAGTATGTTTAACAAACTGACTATATCATTTTAAGTGACAAGTGCCAATGTATAAGGTTTCCAATTTCTACATAGTGGTTGTGCAGTGCAATCTCATTGTTGTTTCTATTTCACTACTCTCTATATGTAGCCAACGTCTAGGTATGTTATGATACTTCCATATGTCCTTGGTTGTTGCTATATTAATATAGAGATATGTATTTCAATTTTTGATAATTTATTCACGATGGTTAAATTTTTTCATTGGTATTAATATGCTCTTAATATATTTCTGATTCAAGTGTTTTAAGTAAATGAATATGTATACACACTATGTATACATGTGCATATATTCATACTTTTATGTGTATACATACAAATGCCTATATATGTATACATATATGAAAATACATATGTGTATATACATATATACAGACATATATGTATATTATTATTTTCATTTCTCTGTAAGTTATCATTTTACTTCCTTTGCCAAACATGTCCTTTATTGATTTTACTTTATTTTATTTTATGGTTAAGATGTACAGAGGGGTTACAGTTACATGAGTAAGGCAATGAGTACATTACTTGTTGATCATTGTTACCCTTTCCCTTCCTTGTTGTTGTCCAACTATCCCTTCCATCCCCCAGCTCTCACATTCCTATCTCCCCACCCCTCACTGCATGAAGTAATAAAGTTCATTTACAATATACTGTCTTGTGAGTATGTTTGTTGCAATGTGTCATGCTGTGTCCTTGTTTCACCGTTTTATAATTCTCCTTCCCCTCCCCAGCTTAAACACGTATATACAAGATGCAGGGTATCAAAACTGAGTAGAGTGACAAGAGGGGATATGCAATAGGGGAAAGAACATACAAAGAAACAACAACAAAAATGAATATAATGGCATTGTACGTTTACAACAGCAACAATAAAGACAGAACACTCAAACATGTCCTTTATTGTCGAGGTAATTATTACAGTTAACGTTCTTATCACTTTTGGAACTTTGCAAAATGTTTGGTAGCATTCAGTGTGGACTGATATGTACAATATTTGTTAAATCTATCTACTCACAAGGTACCTGACAGCTCTCTTCTAAAGAAAAAAAGGCAGTCTTCTACAGCTTGGTTCCAAACCATTTGTATTTTTTCCTTGTACTAAGAATACTGACTGAAGCCTGGTGCTGGGGGCTCACACATAGCTATAATCCAAGCTACTCAAGAGGCTGAGATCTGATGACTGCGGTTTAAAGCCAGCTTGGGCAGGAAAAGTCCATGAGACTGGTATCACCAATAAACCACCAGAAAACTGGAAGTGGTGCTATGGCTCCAGCCTTGAGCTGAAGAGTTGAGGGACAGCACCCAGACACAGAGTTCAAGGCCCACGACCACCACCACCACCAATAACAACAACAAAAAGAATACTGACTCAAAATGCAATAGTATTAAGCAGTCTTAAAGTTAGGCTCAAGTCTAACATTTTGGTATTATCTTAGATGCCAACAGCCTTCTCATCTAATGAGCCATGTGTCCTCAGAATGTTAACCAAATTTCTTAGTTTATTTACACAGTTACTATAAGTATGTATTTTCTCATCTATCTTTCTTTCATTTTACCACAGAATCTGTATATAGCCTTTATGTCATACTTGAATACAAATGCCTTTGGAAGATATTTATTAATTGATGTATATTAATTGTATGAAGAAATCTTATTGAAATACTTTACACACTCTCGTATTGACCAAGGGCCTGATTAAACTTTTTTTTCTCCATTCCATTGCCCTTTATTTTTCAACTGTTTTCTGTGAATTTCTTTCTGCTAACTTCAAACATCGTCAAAATTTTAAAGTGCTGTTCACCCACCATCATTGAAAAATATACAATGCTGAATATAAAAGCAAAAATCAAAATAAATGGAGACATATAATTTTTGTGGATTGGAGGATACAATTGAGCCAAGATATAAATTTTCTCCTCCCCTATTTGTTGGTCATTCGTGGGTTTTGAAATCTGGTCCTGGGCACTTACCCAATGCATTTCAGCTCAAATGAGTGCTCTAATGGTTTTCTGGTGGTTAATTGGACATAAGAGTCTTACGGACATTCCTGCTCCAGCTGGTTTTGAACCACAATCCTCAGATCACAGCCTCCTATGCAGTTAGGATTACAAGCATGAGCCAACATCGTCCAGCTTCACAGTTTTATTTATGTTTATGACAACTTCTAAAAAACACCTGACCAGCACTCTGACTCATTCACAAAGGAAAATAAAATGGAATATATTTCTCTGTCCAATATTAAAGCTGTTAGTATAAAATTGTTATATTTGGAGAGGAAAATTTTACAGCTTAATGGGTCTGTACAGCACCAGATTAGCTCCACATAAATATTATCAAGGAATATTTAATAAGGGGTAAAACCAAACATTTGTGGAATGACATTCTTTTGAATAAGTGGTGATAGGTTAGACAATATTGGGGAAAATTAAAAAGTAAACATTGACTTAAACATAACAATTTATTCAAATATTAACTTCAAGCAGGATTAAAACGTGGCATATAAAACAAAACGAGTGATGTAAATGTAAAACAAAGAAAGATGTCTTGACAATTTTGGAGATGAAGCTTTCTTAAATTTGGCATTAAAATTATAGGTAAGGAAAACAATATAGTAGAACTCAATGAAAGTGTAAAATAAGTTGGTCTGTGAAAGCTCATATACAAGTAGTGAATAGAAGTTGGAATCAGGTGGCTCATGTATCTCATCCTAGCTACTTGGGATCCTGTGATTTAAGCTTTGCTGTTTGAAGCCAGCCCTCCACAAAATAAAGTCCTTGAGAATATTATCTCTGATTAATCAGCAAAAAGCCAGAAGTGAGGTATGACTGAAATGGTAAATTTTTAACAAATTGCAAGAAATTTCAGGGACCCTGAGTTCAAGCCCCAGGACCATACATGCATGTAGAAAACTAATAGTAGTAATACTGGTATTGATGATGATGATGATGTTTATGATTATAATGATGATGAGGTGTACCCATATTCAAGGATAAAACATGTATAAATCTTATACCTGAAGAATGCCTCAAATCTAGATTCTACATAGAACTCTCAAAACCTAATGTTAAAAAGAACATCAATTAGAAACCAGCAAAATATATCTTGTGAAAAATAAGCACAAGAAAACCATCATCAGTGGCAAAATAAGTGCATATTAAAACCAAAATGACATCATAAAATATGTATAAGAATTACTTCACATAATACAATAATGACCATACTAAATGTTATCTAGAAACAGAGAAAATGGATGCTGGCAGAAATGTCAAATGCGAAATCCACTTCTGAAAACATTTGACAGGTTCTTAGCATATGAAATAAGCAAATACCCACTGTATAACAGAATAATTGATCTTTCCAGGCTTTGTCTCATAGAAATAAAATGTAACATTCACCCAAACGCCAAAACACAGAGGATTATAGCAGCATTATTTCCTCTAGTCAAAGAAAAGGAAATCAATTCAGGCTTTCTTCAAGTGAATGGGAAACGAATTGTGCTACATTCTCTAATAACAGAACCAAAAGGCAACTCGAGTTAAGGCATACAATAACTGAGAATAATCTACCATAGATTTGATGGCAATCATGTTTATTTATTGCATGATCTAAAAGTCGGAGAAAAAAAAATGTGTTGGTTGCCAGGATAAAACAGGTTTTGGATGGAAAAAAGAGAAGTGGTGGGTTTAATTATAAAAGGGAAACATGAGACAATTATTTTTGGTAAAGAAATGTATCTGTAAATACTGGATATTAATATAGATTTGATAAAATTATGTTGGACTTAATATGTGCACAAAATAAATTAACTGTTCTGCATAAGGTACTTGAGACATTAATGTTCTATTTGTGATGTCATACTAGAAATATTTAAATAAATTGGAAAAATATTCAAGGGATTTATCTATGTTCTTATAAGGTCATAAAGATCCATACTAACCTCGATAGAATTTAATATCTAGAAAACAGAAGTCAATATTGAAAGTTTACATTGAAAAATAATGTGGGTCCAAGCTTGAGATGAAATATACCTTGCTAATTAGAAGGCGGAGATTTAGAAGACTGATATGAGGGCCAGTTCTGAAAAACACAAATTCATGAGGAACTACAAAAACAAACAAAGCTAGATATAATGAAATTTTCTGATATCTCACGTTTGTGGAAACCATAGGTAAGTGATCATTACTCAAGGGTGGCTTGGCCTGAAAAATAATCTAAAGTGGTTAGAGCCTTAGCAACAAAAATAAGTCTGTAGCATGCTTCCCTTTTATAATTAAACCCACTACTTCTATTTGTCCCAACTTGTTAAAACAGGAGTGGTTATAAACAAAAGCACTGGTCTGAAGCCTCAATATAAGGAACTCAGTCTATGTGGGCCAAACAGTCCCTAACATGAGGTTTTGTTTAAATTAACAAGCATTATTTTAGATTAGTGGGATGTTGCATAGTCACAGGCAAGGTCTGCTAAGTCAGGTAATCCAGTCTACTCTTTCACATGTTACCCAATAGCCTGGTTTCAATAAAAATGACTACAAGGAGACTGTACAAATGAGACTGCCACTTTTCCCTTTCATGAATCAAAATTCTGTGAAATGATTTCTGTCTTCCACATGTTTACATATTTCTCATGATCTTTTCTACTATTTTGTCGTCATTATTGATGTTCATATTACTTTTTGTTGTTGTCTTTTGTGTACATGCCATTTGTAGGGCTGGAACTCAATGTTTTATGGTCTTCCTTGAATTTTTTGCTCATAGCTTTTTTTTTGTTCTATTTCTTTTGCTCTAATTTTTTGCTCTACTCCTTGAGCCACATTCTCACCTTCTGCTTCTTGCTGGATAATTGCAGATAAGTTTTCTCACATTTTTGTCTGTTTGGACTGACATTGAACTAAAGTATTCAGGTCTTAGCCTCCTGAGTTTCTAGGATTCTACACATGAATGGCTAACACCAATCTTTGCTTTACTGTTATTTTAAATATGTGATAGAGGAAAGTGGAAGTATATTTGTGGTAAGGGTGCAATTTTCAAATACAAGTTTGAATCAACTTGATATAATGTAATTGTTATCAATTTTAACAGTTAAATCAATGAATATTACACATTCCCAAAGAAATATAATTGAAAACAAAACGCAGAATTGTTTACTTAAAACAAGAAATAGAACCATGAATTTCACTTTACAATTAATTTTTATATAACTTTAATTAGCAGACTTCCATGACTAAAAGTTAATATATTAATTTTATACTACAAGAAAAAAAGTGATCATAGTTAAGAATAGATATTTCATCACAGCGAGAAGATAAGTTTTTGAGCATTCTCACTAAAAAGAAATGTTACATGCTGAAATTAATGGATATAGTTGCTCATGCTTGTAACCCTAGCTACTAAGGAGGTTGAGAGCTGAGAATCATGGCTCAAGGCCAGCCTAGGCAAGAAAGTCTGTGAGTATATTATCTCCAATGAGACAAAAGAAAACTGGAGTGGCTCAAGTGGTAGAGCACTAATCTTGAGCTGAAGAACTGAGGGACAGTGTCCAGGTCCAGATTTCCAGCCCCCAAACTGACAACAATTAAAAATAAACAGTTAAAAATAAACCGTACTTTGAAATAAATGTTAAAATATATATTCTAAAAATTTTTTTAAAACCTCACTAGATATACTAGTTTATATAAATAGATAGAAGTGTTTTCTGGTTTTAGTTGTTATTGAACGAATTGTGTAAATCACACATTTCTTATTCAAATCACATTTGTAGGTTTATACACTTATATGCCATAAGTATAACTAACAGATATGTGATCGGCAGTGCTGTTTTAGGAATCTCCCTTGGCATTCTAACATTAACACTTCTCCCCTGAAATCGATATGCCCTCCAATCTTGTCAGAAGTTTCAACTCATTGGAGCAGAAAAGTATAAGCCATAATCATTGTATGGAAAAACTGTAACATTTTACATGTATTTCACTTCGTTTAAGAACCAAAACATTTAAGTCATCTGAAATATGCCAATAATAGCAAAATATCTTCTGAGCTTTTTAGTCTCTTAAGAGATGAAAATCTTTAAATATACATCTAATTTTTTCTGCGTAACATCTTATATCTTAGGAAGATCTTTTTGTGTAATCCTGTGTTCCTGATTAGAAGACCGGAATAAAGGTAATAATGAAAATAGCCAAGGAAAATACTTGAAAAAATTTAAAAGCAATCGCAGACACTCCTGTTTTAATCAGTTCCAATGAGAATATACCTTAAAGTATCACGTTTTTTTTTATAATCATTAAAGAGCAATAATTAAACTTTAATTAGCAGTGAAGAAGGGAACAGAAAACTGTGTTTGAAGACAGTTTGACTTTGAATAATTCAACATAAGCATAATGGCTTTATCTTGTTTTTTCTATGTAATTACCAAAATAATAAAGAGCAACACCCAAAGGCAGGAAAACACCTAAGCCAAAGCAGTAAACTTTTGTATATAAAATAATTGTGATGGTCTAACTCTTTCAAAGTCAGGCTTGGAAAGAGGAAAACTGTATTTGTTATAGTGTGAACAATAAAAAATATAAAAATTCCCTATTAATGTTTTACATACGTACCTTGACTAGGATGATTCGTGTTGGAGAAGAGGAAAGATATGAAAAAGTTCAAAATTGTTTGACTATTCCCCAACAACATTCTTATTTATCAGCTATAGCAACACAAGTAGCCTTGGTTACTCTTAAAATCATGCTTGTTTACATTTAGAAGCATTATTTTTTGCTGGGTTATAAGCTGCAAACGCTTGAGTATTAATAACGAGTCATTTCCTAAGAGAGGAAAGTTGCTGTGAAAACAAACATAAAATATCAAAGACAGCATAGTGAAAACTATTTTGTAGCTATATCACAACCTGTAGGTGTAGATTTTGTTTCCCATGGTTCCAGGGTACCCATTTTTGTTATCTTCTTTGTCACTGTTTAGTGATCCTATATCATCCTATACCATCCTGGGAATGCTGTATCTTTACTAGATTCTCTAATTTCTGTTGGAAAATTAGGAAGGATGGAAAATTGAGTTTCTGTTTCTGTTTTACTTTATTTTATAACAGTTTAGAAACTGTAACTCAAAATGACATTAATTATCTTTATAATATTAGGAGACAGATTTCATTTCCATATTCTTACCCTAGCTTTATACATAACTTTAGTACTTTGATCCCCAAACGTGAAACTAAAGATAGGGAGTTTCTTATTTAAATATTATTTAGAATTTGAAGACTTCATTAATGCAAGGCCGTTCGTATTATATCCTTCATACATGTGTACAAAGCCTGTGGCAAATTTTTCTTATTCTCAGAAACTAGGATATGTGATGTCTCTATACTTGCGATCAGGAAAAGGCTGTAGCTGAGTTAGTTTACTAAACCAAATATGCTGTAACAAATTTCTACAAGTTAATTGGCTTGAATAATCCGTATTTATCATTTTACAGTTCTAAAGGACAGAAATCTAAAAGAAGTCTCACCACATTAAAATCTAGCCACCTACAGGGCTAAAAGAATTTTTAGATGATTCTAGTGGAAAGGCATTTACAACCTGTTCCGCTTTTCAGAAATTCAGAATCTGGGTTGTTGTCTTTTCCTTTATCTTCTCATGTAGCATCTTTACATCTTTCTGATGGTTCTTACCTGATCATTTCCCCTTTGAAATATAGCTGGGATTTTAAGTACCCATTTGAGTTATACTTCCCCCATCTGGTAATTATTCAAATTCGTGTTCCTTGAGTAATGAGAGATGAATATTTTACAAATATATATATATGTATATATATATATATATATATATATATATATATATATATATATATGTATAGTGCATATCTACATTTGAAGGATTAGACATTTAGGGGATGAGAGGCATTATTGGAAGGTATTTTACTGACAACCACAATGAGTTTCTATCACTTTTTTCTACTATAACTTGTTATCTGTTCATTAATTTTGAACAACATATTTCTTCAATGAAATATCACTAGAAAAAAATTAGTTCCTGAAAGCAATTAATCCTGATTAAAACATTGTCCTGTACTAGATATCCTAAATGCAAGAGAGCAGCTCCTGAAACAGTTCTGACACTATCACTTTTATACATTCTGCTACAATCTTCTCTTTTCAAGAGGAGTTGATTGTTATTATTGTGGAATTATGGTTAATATTTATTTGACTGCTATTTTTAAATAAATCACCACCCAATACTGGTTCTCTTTTTGTAACATTTTGTGTCTAATCTATTTCTGAAACACAGCTATTTGAATTACGTGAACTGCTTATTGAAGTTGAATCAGTGTGGAGAGGAAAAGAAAATAGATGTCTCTGTGGGTATGTCACATTAAAAATGTACCTACAAGCTATTTACCTTAAAATCATCTATTTTTCATTATGTTTAGATTCTGATAGAATTTAGCCTCTCAACTCACACAGTGTTAATGCAGTTTTATTTCATGCCTCTCAAAAGCAAACCACAAATTACTATTTATTTAAATTTTATCTTTTTAGTTTTAGAATTTTTCTTTAGCAAACTATATTTTTTAAAAAGTTAGCCAAGGCAAATGGTTTATTAGATATTTGCAGTCATGTTCAGACTCTATGGTGGAAGCCAGAAAGAGAAAAAAATTCATGTTTTTTTTCTTCCTTGAGGCACTCTTATTTATCATTCATCTAATTCTGAAAGAATGAAATTCTTGATTTGAAGCCTTTTGCTTGATATCCACCGCGTGTCATTCTTCCTTTATTAATAGAAGAATTTGGAGAAAGCATGAGAATTCACACTAGGAAAATGGGGAAGGGGAAAAGAGAAATAGAATTCTAGATATTTTGTTCTTCCTCATCTCAATCACACGGTCTGGATAATGATTAAGGATATTAGATACAATGGTCTAGAGTGATTACCTCCATCTATAGAAAAAATATAACCTCATAAGTGATCACATGGAGAATCCTTATTTATTAAAAATTGTAGTAATTTCCAACAGGAAATGTTACATATTTGCTTAGTTCTTGTTTAGTATTTGTTAAATTCTGATGTGCTATAGTGAACAATCATAAAGGTATACAAGAATGATAAGAAACTAACATCTTAATATCATATTCTAATATTAGCTTAATTCTGCCTGAGTTATCTCTATGAGGCTGTATTTGAGTTTTGCCTCAATTTCACATGCTATATTCTTCGAATATATAAGTTGAAAGAAGACTCCTTCTGAAAATATGCTATTTTTATAGCTAAGGGAAAACAAGTCAGCTATTAAACACAGACAATGAGACAGAAATCTTCCCCTAGAAATAGACTTTCACCCTTCTGTTTCATTTTTGTAAACTGAAGTAAGTCACATGACCCATCTTGACATTGCAGAGTAGAAGTAAATCTCACCTACAGGAAGCTGATGCAGGACATACAGTAAAATGCCCAGATATGCAACACTTGAGATAAAGAGGAAAAAAAAGAGAACTGCAGTACAATCAATCATACTTGCTATCATATGTCTCTGCAGGAAGGAAGCTATAATGTTCCTTTGTTTTTAAAATTACTGAGATCTTCAAATCATGTCTTTTATGCTTGGATGTTACAGGAATTAGAGAACATTTTGATCCTGAGAGAGCATCAAATCTCAAAGAAAGTTGGAGTAAGCATTTCAATTCCAATTTTTGTTCTCCAAGAAAAGAAACCATTTTATAGACAATACTTTATACTTTCTTACCTAGTATCATTTTTTTCCAGAAATGGATTTTGTTAATATATGTGATTATCCACCAGAATAAATGTCATCATTTATTTTCATCTTGTGCAGACAGTATAGTCAATTAGATGTAAGTGGGAGTTCATCAGTAGCACTTTTTAAAAATGCAAAAAATGTGGACAGGGAGCCAATATACATATTTTTCCACCATCACCTTCCACATCTTCCTTCTTCCTTCCTAGGAAACACATCCTATCAATAAAAGGCTTAGATATTTGGCTCGTGACCTTGAAAGTGGAAGCACAATATTAGGGATGTCGGAGATGATGGTCAATAATGTTTTACATAATAATGTCACATGCAACAGCCTTATGAGTCCAGCAGGCCTTAACACTGTACTTCCTTAGTGATGTGATAGGAATATCAGCTTTACTGGACTTGGTATTGTTTTCCACTTCCTTTTCTACCCCTTGGCCTAAATTATGATACATAGTAATTGAATGAAAAAATAATGCCATCTTAACCAAGTCCCATTGCGACAATGAGATGTATAAGACGTTATGTTGAAAAAGGAACTTTACAACTTTGGCGGGGGAGGGATGGAGAATCAGTGGGCAGGGATATTAAGGGGAAGGAGGAGACAACAATGCTTGCTAAGAAATGTACTCTTTACCTTTCTCATGTAATTGTAACCCCTCTGTACGGTATTTTCACAATAAGAAAACGTATTAATATAAAAAAGTAAGAAAGTTACTTAAGGCTTTGGGAATGTGGCTAAATGGAACAGTTATTGCTTAGCAAGAATCAAACCCTAGGTTCAATTCCTCAATCCCACATAAATAGAAAAAAAAAAAAAAAAAACACTGAAAGATGAGCTGTGCCTCAAGTGGTAAAGTTTTAACCTTCAGCCAAAAAAAAAGCTCAGGAACAGTTTCCTGTACCTGAGTTCAAGCCCCAAGACTGGCAAAAAAGTCATTTAGCTAGTAAATGCAAAATAAATAACCCATACTTGGAATATGCAATTGCTCATTCCAACTGATACCTAGTAATAATCTGTAATTCATTTATTTTACCTATATTAGAATAGTATTTTTTTTAAAGGGCAGGGAAGGTGCCTCAGTAGTAGAGCGCTTGCCTTGCACGCATGAGGCCCTGGGTTCGATTCCTCAGCACCATATAAGCAAAAAGAAAACAGTCGGAAGTGTCGCTGTGGCAAAAGTGGTAGCACGGTAGCCGTGAGCTGAAGAACTGAGAGACAGAGCCCAGGCCCAGATTTGAGGCCCCATGACTGGACCTCAAAAAAACAAAACAAAAAAAGACAAAAAAAAGTTCTGTTAATAGGTCATGGCAATTAATGCCAAGAATGTGATTAGATATCAGGTGAAGATTAATCCTGGAAATTCAAAGATTCCAGGATTTTGAGTGGTCACTGCTAATCACAATGAGAAGGGTAGTCTGTGAGATTTGGAAAACTTTTTGGTAAGTCACGGCATCAAAAAGGCATAGGATAATTAATGGCTTTGACAGAAGAGAAGGAATAACTCCCCATGGAAGGAATAAATGATAATAATAACTAAGTTATACCACAAACTGTTCTAGGGAACCATTTTTGGTTATTGAAGAACTAGTTATCAACTACGCTTATTCCTCATTGCCTTTAGCATTCTAGTAACTTAGACTAGTTCTTAATCTGTGTGATAAATTGTATATCCTTCTATGTTATTCTTTCATACCTTACTTCCTTTACTTTCTAAAAATCTTAGTCTTTTATATTTCTCTATGAACTATTTCTGATACTAAGTCCACATACACAGACAACAGAGGATGCTAATGTAAGAGTCCCAAAACACATGAATCATTAATGTAACAACATGGAAAAGGAGGATATATTTATTGCTACCTCAATTTTTCTGAAAAGCTGCAATGTCACCATTGATTGAAATCTCCATTCTTTGTCTGCATAGTGTCATTAAGTGCAGATCAATGCAAATATAAGCCGGATGCTGGTGGCTCACACCTGTAATCCTAGCTACTCAGGAAGATGAGACTGGTTCAAAGACAGCCTGGTCAGGAAAGTCCATGAGAACCTTATCTTTAATTAACCACCAGAAATCCCGAAGTGGTGCTGTACCTTATGTGGCAGAGCACTCAACTTGAGCTGAAGAGCTGTGGGACAGAGCCCAGGATCAGAGTTAAAGCCCCATGACCAACAAAAAAACTGCAAATAGGACTTTGAGTATCCCCAAAAGGAACAACGAAGTCAATAGTAATCTTCCCAAACAGAAAAAATAATTACAAACTGATTCAGTGCACCTACTTTTGCTGAGTTATTTAAGTTATGGTTTCTTTGCTGGACATATTCTCTTCTTTTAAAAATTGTCAAATATTAGCTTTATTATAAACTTCATCTAATATTTCTTGTTTCAAAAGAGAAGTCCATACAGTTGATGTCACTTGGCTTTCTTACTGTCTCAGTTCAAAGTCAACCCAGGCAAGAGAGTCTGTCAAACTCTGATCTGTAATTAAACACTAAAAAAGCCAGAAGTGGAGTTTTGGCTCAAACAGTAGAGTACTAGGTTAGGGGACAGGTGTGCAGGAAAGACAACTGTACAGGGACAGTGTCCACCCTCTGTATTCAAGCCCCAGAACCAGCACAAACTAAACAAACAAACAAGAAAATGAAAAAACCCACATATCTCTTTGGGACCATCCTTAAAGCACTGGTTTGAGATGAGGCTCCTTTTGTTGATCATGCTCTCTGGATCCTGATTTTTGGAATCCTTATTGCTACGGAGAACTCAGGGCCATAATAAAGAAATGGATAACTGACTCTTGCAATACAGAATCATCTCAGGAGAGAAATATCCGTGCATAGGACACTTTAAAACCTGCATGTCTTTCTTTCTTTGTAGTAGGACACTTTTAAAATAAAGTTATTTTCTTTTATTCTATGCTTGCCTTCAAATGACATATTGTTTTCTTTTGTTATACTCTCAACTGGAAGTTTACAGACAAGTTTTATATGAGTAAAGGACACACTACAAAAGATCAGGGACAGAGTTTCCTTCAGGCCTTGGATTATTTTTTTGTATAGTAAAAAAGGACAGCACAAATTAACTTGAACTTTGTCATTTCTCTGTGTTCAATTCCTCTCTTGGGCTCAGTTTCCACTTGCAGTAACAGTTCCTTCCACTTACTTCCAGTAACAATCTATGATGCTGCCCCAGGTAAAATGAATATTTTCTGGCTTCATTGAAATAGCACAAGCACATCTTTGGACATGTGGTAACGTGTTTCAGAGATAACTTTGTAATGAGAAAATATGTAATTTAAATGTTTTATAAAACATTATCCATGTACACGTGACCATATAAGATGATGTTAAGTGAAATGTACCCCAAGATAGGGACACAACTTGCTTTTATTTTCTTGCTATTGTTTTAATGTATCTAACATATACTATGTGATTTTTTTCTTCCTCCATGGTATTACCCCTGTTTTCAGTATATTTGATGTCGGCGACCTGCATCTTGCATATACATTTTTCTAATGGGGAGGGGAAGGGAAATAACAAAAAGCTGAAAAAAGAATACAGTATGACCCATTGTAACAATGAGTTGTACAAGGCACTATGTAGAAAATGAACTTTACAACTTGAGCAGGGGAGAAGGGAGTTGGGGCGGTGGGGAGGAAAGGGATGGAAGGAGAAAAACAAAAGAGGAGGTAACAAAGCTTGATAGATAATGTACTCATTTACTTACTTATGTAACTCTAACCCCTGTTTACACCATTTTATAATAAAAAACATGAAAAAACCATCGTGGAGTAGTTTAAGTTCATACTTCCTATGTGCACTGTAATTACGACCAATTTTACGTGGGAAGAAGGTTCTCAGAAACATATTTTTGTGAGTGTGTGTGTTGTGCATTATTTCCCAAGTGTACATAAGTTAACATTAGGAGAAATAATAGGAATAATTGAAGAAAAAGAAGTTTTGTGCTTAAGTATAATGGTTCAATACAGTACAGAAGACTCTGCAAATAAAAAACTTTGAAACAATAAATCCATTCCAGTATGTAGATCTATGGGAGATAGAGAGCATTACTACTAAGTGGAACATGAATGATGAGGCCACTCTTGTTTTCTACTAAATCTAAATCATGGTAGCTAATTATGGAAATTTGTAAAAAGTAGAAGGGAAGAATTATTCTAGTCAGATAGAAGAAGTCAGATATAAGAGCATGGACTTAACTAGAAAAAAAAGGCTATGTTGAGAGAGCAGGAATTATACTAGCAATGAACTGGTGGCTAAGATCACATTTCTTTTTCTTTATTTCTTTTCTTTTTTTCTTTTTTTCTTTTTTTTTTTTTAAATTTTATTTTATTTTATTTGAGAACATACTGTACAGAGGGGTTACAATTACATGGTCAGGATAATGCATACATTTCTTACCAAGCATTGCAGCCTCCTCCTTTGTTTACCTTTCACCTCCTTTCCCAGCCACCCCCCTCCCCCCCCACCCAATTATACCACCCCTCCCCCCCTCCGACATTGTAAAGCTGGTTTTGACATGACATTTTGTACTTCTCATTGTTGCAACAGGTCCACCTGAATCCTTAAACGACTTGTTTGTCCCCATCTCCTCCACATGTTATACTGACATCAAATATAGTGAAAGCAGGGGTGACACTGTGGGGGAGGGACATACAAAGCAACCAAGAAATAATCTTATAAATGCGTTAGAAACACATGCATGAAAGAAACAAAAACATTAAAATACATATTTGAGGGTTCGTTTTCCTAACATCACCTTCTCTGACTTTCTCCGTTTGACTCATACCTATACTAGATATTGCAAATAAGGGAAACTATGGGACCTATGTTTCTTTGGGCCTGGCTTACTTCACTTAATATAATTTTTTCCAAGCCTTTCCATTTCCTAACAAATGGGGCAATGCCATTCTTTCTGATGGAGGCATAGAATTGAATTGTGTATATATACCACATTTTCTTCATCCATTCACCTATTGAGGGGCATCTGGGTTGGTTCCATATCTTAGCTATGGTAAATAACGCTGCAATAAACATAGTTGTGCTGGTAGCTTTAGTGTGGTCTTTTTTGTAAACATTAGGGTAAATGCCCAAAAGTGGGATTGCTGGGTCATAGGGGAGTTCTATGTGAAGTCTTTTGAGGAACCTCCATACTGCTTTCCAAAGTGGTTGAACAAGTTTACATTCCCACCAACAATGAAGTAAGGTTCCTTTCTGTCCACATCCCCTCCAGCATCTGTTGTTGTTAGAGTTCTTGATTTTTGCTGTTCTAACTGGAGTGAGGTGATATCTCAATGTTGTTTTGATTTGCATTTCTTTTATGGCTAGGGATGTTGAACATTTCTTCATGTGTCTATTGGCCATCCTTCTTTCTTCTTCAGAGAAGCTTCTCTTTAAGTCTTTCGCCCACTTACTTATTGGGCAGTTGTTTCTTTGAGGATTTGTTGTTGGGTGGTTTAATTTTTTGAGTTCCAAGTACATTTTAGATATGAGACCCTTGTCCGTTGTATGGCTAGTAAAGATC
Source organism: Dipodomys spectabilis (assembly GCF_019054845.1). NCBI lineage: Eukaryota > Metazoa > Chordata > Mammalia > Rodentia > Heteromyidae > Dipodomys > Dipodomys spectabilis. Next base: position 371,088 of record NW_024870793.1, read on the forward strand.
TTCTCCCTGTCCGTGGGCTTTCTATTGATCTTGCTAGCTATATCATTTGCCCTGCAGAAGCTCTGCAACCTTATACCATCCCATTTGTCCAACCTTTCTTTGATTTGTTGTGTTTCCGGGTCTCTATTCAGAAAATTTCGGCCTGAGCCAAGGGTCTTGAATTCTGGGCCTGGGTGATGTCCTTCCACTCTTCAATTCACGGCTAGAGCTCTACCACTTGAGCCACAGTGTCAATTCCTTTGTCTGGTGGTTAATTGGAGATAAGTGCCTCACAAAACTTTCCTACTTGTGCAGCATTTGAACTGCAGTCTTCAGATCTCAGCCTCCTGAGAGGATTATAGGCATGAGCCACCAGTACCCGGCTCAAGATCACATTTCTAGGAGTGTACACTCATGATATGTAATGTGTATGTTCTTCTATCTTTGTATGAATTCTTGAGTTAAAAATCTGGGCTACAGCTTAGACTTTACATTAAAAAATTATTTCTAGTTTAAAACTTGATACTCATGGAAAAAATAAAAACTAAGAATGTAAAAGGGTCTGGGAAATTCAGTTTTCATCCAGCCTGGGAAGGATAGTCTTTGCAACAACACCTATAATTAACCAGCCAAAAGCTGCATTGGAAGAATGGCTCAAGTGATGTAATACTAGTTATGAACAAGATTGCTGAATAAGAGCTTGAGGTTTTTGCATGCATACATACAAACATTCACATACACACAGAAGCACTTATATGAGCAAACACACATATGAAACAACTCTCAGAATGTGTAGAAAAGTTAGAAAATAATAGAAAATGTGTCCTGAGTAAGACTAGAATGAAGTGATAATTTTTAATATTAGAAAGTCCTCAAGTGAACTTTCCCCCCAAAAGCTTGAGAATATTACATATGTAGGGACCAGAGATGGAAAGAGAGTCAAGTGATCATTACTAAAGGGATCGGATCCATGGAGGAATGAATCAGAGACCCCTGAAGGTGCATCTGAAAATGTTCATATCTTATATCAAATGATAGGATATCTTTGAAAAATGTACAACAGTTTGAGCAGTCAGTCTAGAGGATAAGATCATCAGAGAAGTTCAGAATTACTAGTATGTTTCTAGATTAAATAAACCAACAACCAATGGCAGGGCAATGTGATACAAACCTGAAATTCTAGCACTCATATTAGGACAGGAGTTTAGAGAGTGGATTGCATAGAGATACCTTCCTTGGGCTAGGTACGATAATTTTGCTCAATAAAACAAACCAAAGGACAAGAAAGGAATTCACAATTGGAAGTTTGGGATAATTTTGTCATTTTTGTTTTGAGAAGTCGTTTCCTATTTAAATGCAGCTCATATATCATCCTCAGTCATGTTTTACATGCTCTCTTCATTACAGAATATTCCTAGATGCAAAATAGCTCATGACTCCGAACCAAAAATTTGAAAAAGTAAGCATCATTCTGTTGGATTCCAAAGAAATGATGAAAGATTACCAAAGCTTAAGCCTGGAGAAATAGAAAAGATATCTAATGTAGGACATTGTAGACCTGGCTAAATGAGAATTTAGATTCAAAATAAATATTTTGTTTGTAATTTCATATTCTACAGAATATTACAAAATTCTTTTTAAGTAGAAGTTTTAATTCACAAATTCACAAATGATTCTGACATTCTATTTGTCTAGAATATTCTCTCAAGAAAATTATAATTAGGACTTAATAGATAATTCCAACAGTTCATGTATAACATGATAATATGAATAATCTAGAAAGAGGTGCCAACAAATGGGTGATAGTAATTTATAAATTTAGAAAAAGAGCAATATTTTGAGATTTTGATGTAACATGGTATGAAGAGAGTTATTGTGAGACATCTTTTTTCTTCTACCTATACATAACACAGGAAGAAATTTCTTTTTTTTATTGTGAAAATACTGTACAGAGGGGTTACAATTACATGGCAAGATCATGAGTACATTTCTTATCAAGCATTGTAGCCTCCTCCTTTGTTTCCCCTTCCCATCACTTCCCATCCTCCCCCGCCCCCACCCAATCTTCTTCTCCCCTCCCTCCACACAAAGTTGTAAAGTTCGTAGAAATTTCCTCAATTACGTACCTCTGTATACAATGAGAAATATGCTAGGTTTTGGGTTTTTGTTTTCATTTTGTTTTTGTTGTATTGTTGAATTTAAATCATTATGAGACATACAGTGATATTGGAATTGAAAGGCTCCGTAGGGGCATTTTCTTGGAGCTCATTAGTTTTCCCAGGAGAAATATAAATATCCACAAAATATGGAGCTAATTAGTAAGTATCTGAATTAACACTAGATCCTAGATATTGTGTTAGTAAAAGTCAAAATTGTATTATTGTTACATCAAAATCCTTCCCCACTTGCCAATGTGTATGAAAAAATAAAAAAAGGCATTAGCACAAAATGTCTAATCTTTTTAGGCATTTAATACTAGTGGTGAGGGTAATGTGTGAACTCTTCCATTCAATTAAAACTTGAAGGTTATAAGAGCACTTCCTACATATAAGAATTTGTGGCAGGTTGATTGACAGGGTTATTACAGCATGGAGATATTCCTAACAAAAAATAGATTTAAATAGAGTATATGGCAGTTATGATTTGTCAATGGCTATTGAGGCATTTTTTCTTCTAAAGAAGAATCAATTCGAAGAGTCTTCAGTCCCATCAGTAAAGCTGTATGTTCATCCTAATACTTGGTGCTATTGTCCTACATTTATAATGATTAGGCTCATAAGATATCCAAACATATATAAGACATTTCAATAAAATCCCAAATTGGTGTGGATACATGGGTCACTCTTTGGAACTGTAGCACAAATTAGGCTTGCCTGTGTTGTAGTTCAATCTTTATTCACCTGGTTAAACAAAATCTTCAAAAATATTCACAGAATACCTCTAAGTAGTTAATTAGAGTTATATCTGGATAATTCTTCTAAGGTCAGGATAAAAGCATTTGTTCCCTGTTTTTAAAATCAAGAGGATCTGTTGAATTCATGGATCCAGAATTTCATGACTTCACATTCATATCTCAAAATTTTATCAATATGACTTTCACCAAAACACTGTTCTTTTTGAACTTATCTATGTCCTTTACTTTTCAAATCCAAATAGCATATTTCTTCAATACCTTCCTGCAAATTCTTTCCTTCCTTTACTTCTGTAAATCTGTGTTTATTACTTTTCTGTTTCCTTATTTATCTCTTTCTTCTAATCTTGTGCACACTGTTGCTCACATTGCTCACACATGTGTCAGAATTTTCCTTTTCCTCTTCTTTAATAATACCCCTGATTATATTATTTTTTCATATTCATGGTCGTGGATATTTTGATGATATCTAAACAGACCTATCTTTGCATCTGTTTAACATAAACTTTAGAATTTTCTGAGAGTTTTTTCCTCTAAATCCATCATTTCCACTTGTAGTCCTTATCACCAAGAATATAACTAACACAAATCCTCGCCAGATATGTGGATGCACTTTAGATTTCTTCTTACCCTTCTACTCCCTGTCATTAAATGAAATGATTGATCAAGATTTTCTGTTTCTGTCACTAATACAATTTCTATGTACTTCCTTTAATGCGCCTGACACCAGCCTGTTTCAAATACTCATCACTGATTCCCTAGCCCTAAAACAACCGTTTACAAAGTATGATTTTTCCACATCGTCTTTTCATATTGGTCCTCTCCATCACCAAGTTACTCTCCTTGTAAGCACACAGAGTGAAGAGCACAGATACAAATTCCAGTATCATTATTTACTCACTGTATTAACTATTGGCCTTACATTTCTCATCTGTAAATGGAGGTAATCAACCAGAAATATTGAAGAATATATTTGTTGACTTCTGGAGCAAGAAAAAAGGTAAGTGAAGAGTCCTTACATTTTCCACCTTAGCTTATAAATAAAGAGTCAAATTCAAGTTGTTGGTATAAATACACAAATAGTTTCATGCAGAAATAAAAATAAATTTTAACTATTGGCTCTACGGCCTGTGTATTTTTATGGTAACTAAAGATATGTAAGTGGTATTATGTAAATTGGGTCATATGTTTACAGCTGTACTGAAGAACATACTCTTAATATATCATTGGAAACATTGGTTTGAATACTATCTATATGAGAATGTTACTTGAACTAATCACACTTAGTTGAAAACTATAGCTTAGTCCATCAAAATGTGGAAATAAATGATTTTATTTATTAGAAAAAAATACCACCAAGAAAAGTGAGTACACATTAGAGAAATTGCAGGAATAATGTTAGTGTTTTTTACTGTCTGTACCTGTTTATGTGATTTTATTTATTGATATTGAAACTCTCCTCTTGTTATTTTTATTGTATGTAATCCAACACTGTTTATATCCATGTATTCAATGTGGGAAATCTACCTTCAAAGATGTCTAAATTTTTTTCCTTTTCAATCACAACATTGTCATTATCAGGCTACACTGTGGTCATCATCATCATCTTCATCAAAATTATTATTAGGATCATAGTGCTAATAATTGGAAGTCTGATACGTGTCTATGATTTTACTATTATTTTTCTTTTGATTAATAATTTTAATGTGACCACTGTGCATACATCCATATTAACATTTTGAACAAATAAAGAAACAACAAAAACTAAACCATATCAGGTAGCTTGACTATGTGCTCATAACAAATTATGGAATAGATTTTTGAAGCATTGCAAATTCCTAACCAGTATAAATTAACTTCCACTTTCCACCTCACAACACAAAAATATTTAAGAGTTTGGACAGAACTTTTTCAAGTAATATACTGTAAATGTTATTACAATATCATGTGTATATATAAAATTCCCTTGAACGTAATAAACTCTACTTTCTATTGAAATATTAATTATCTTATACTAGGAAACTTTTTGAAAAATAGACTGTATATCTTTGAAACGAAAAAGGTCAAAAATAGTAGAAAAAATTTTAGAGGGAGTCTGTCTTCAGATATATACACATATATATGCATATATATTTAAATGTTATGTTTCCAATGACACATTTTTAGAGATTATTTATCATCAGAAATATATACATATATCAAAATTTATTTGTAGAGAGATATAAAAAAAATCTTAAAACATAATTAAAATGAAAAATACATCAAAACAAGTGGCAGTGACTCACTCTTATAATTCAACCTATTCTAGGTAATGAGATCTTAAATTATGTTTGAAACTAGCCCAGACAGAAAAGTACTTGTTAGGAGTTCCGGGAAGATGGCGGAGGAGAAGTTGCAATCTGAACAAGCTCTCACATAGAAAGCAATTTTAGAGTTCCAGTGAACAGCCCTAAGCCAGAGAACCACACCAAGTGTGCCATCACAGGACAGAGGTTTAGGCAAGAGAGGGGAAATCAAGGCAAAAAGACACATCTGAGCGCTTGCCAGCAGCCGCCACAGTGGAAGCGGTCGCAGCAGCGACTGCAGGGCACCATAACTGAGCCACAGAGTCCGGGACGAAGGAGCCAGGCGGCGGGCGAGCGGATTCTACTCAACACCAGCAAGAACGGACAAGGAGCAGACATCTTCATCCTGCAGTTTGCGGACCAGAGACCGACCCAGGAACCAAGACTTGGCGTGAGTAGAAGCCCGACTTCCTCACTCCTTCTCAGGGAGCAGAGGAGGGAAGGCCACCCCTCCCCCCCAGCACCGGTGATCTCCATCTTGGATACCAACAAAGCTCGGAGGAGCGGCTAGCTCCAGCTCAGGCCTTGGAATAAAACAAGTCATTTAGCAGATCACAAGAACTTAACAGCGGTGTGACCTGCCAGACTCAGCTCCATCCAGGGAAAAGTCACCCAGCTCGGGCGCCAGCCATAGGAGTGGCTTTCCGCACTGGGTAACCAGAGCCAGAGGCTGCCCCTCCCTCTAGCAGCATCCACAATCAATTGAAAAACAGAAACACTGAGAATGGCTCCAGGCTGGGCTCTGTGAGGTTTTCACAAAATAGCCCCAAGGAAAAGCTACTGTTTATTGAAAGGCCTCAACTCTACCCAGAACCTAGCCTCATCACTGCATTCTCCTCTTTTGTGATTCTTAAACCTCCCATTAAACTAACCTGGGAAGGGGATCTCAAAATCTTGGGGAAAGCAGAGCATTTTTCTGCCTGTTAGAACAATCTGACTTAAGAAACCAATCAAGCCACAGGACCTCAAGCAGACCAGAGACTCCAACAAGAGGCTGGCTACAGACACAAGGGAGATACAGGATTTTTCCCACCCCTCCCAAAAAAATCAAAGAACTTTTTTTTTCTTCTTCTTCTTTTTTTTTTTTTGGTAGCTTATATATATAAAAAAATTTTTTTCCTTTTCTAAAACTTTTATTAATCTTTAATTTTTGTCTCTTTTGAAAAAATAATCGTTTTCCAGTAACTTTTTTTTTTCCTTTCCTCATAATTTTTATTTTAGGAATTCGTGAATGTGGGTTTTCCTTCCTTTTCTTGTCTTCTTTCTTTTTCTTTCTTTCTTAATTATCTTTTTGTTTTTTGTCTAGCTCTACTGAACTTCTGATCTTTTCTTCTCCCTTTCCTATCCGTTTCACCTTTTCCTCTATTTTGTTCTTCCTTATGTGACTTAACTCTTGTCCTGCACATCCTCAGATAAACCCGTATTTAACTAGTAGACCTTATCCCCCATTGTGTACACACTTAATCCACAAATTTATTATCAATTCAAAACCTCTGAGACTTAAATTCCTTAATAGCAGTACTACCCCTTTATACCTATATAATATTTTAAGAATTTTTTTAAGTTTTTCACATCTCCTCTATGTCCCTCACCTTCTCTCAAAATATTCACATTCCTCTATAAATAGATGGTCTTTTAATCTATATAATAACATTAATTTTTACGTTTCTATTTTTTTTCTGGTCTCTTTTCATTCCCCTTTCCCCTTCTTCATTTCCTCTCTCTCTCTACTTGCATCCTACCCAACCTATTTTCTGCATTGTGATTAGGACATAGTTAACTCTCCCTGTGCCTCCCCACACCAATCTATCCCTATTTTTTAAGCACATCTCTCCCTACCCCTAATAATTTCCAGTTTTCCAAATTCTTCTCTGGGGTTCGAAGTCCGTTAACATATAGTTGTTTGATGTGGAATAGATGTATCTGTTGAACTAGATTGTATCTGTAGACTATTGACTGTACAAATGCAAACTTTGGTTGATGGTTGCCTTAAGATAGTGTTCTAGCACAAAACTGGTGCTATCTTCATCTCAAATGGGCAGAGTAAGCCGGAAAAACACAAGAAAAATGGCAAATTCGGGTATCTCAATTCCCAATCCTGATAATCAGGGGTCAGAACAGATAATGAATAATCCAGAGGAGAGTTCCCAAATAGCTCTACAAACACTGCTGGCAAACATGATAAATGAGAAGTTTGACAACTTACAAAGGACTCTGTATGAGCGTGATAGGGAGAGAGAGGAGGCATCCCAGAAGTTTATACAGGAATATCATAAGCGTGAGGAAGCTACTCAAAAACTGATACAGGATTTGCGTGAACAACTTGAGAATACTCAAAGAGAAAGGGAGGAATGGCGTGAGCAGGCTGAGAACACTCAAAGAGAACTGCAGGAATCCCACGAACGGGAGGAAAGAGAACTGCAGGAATCCCACGAACGGGAGGAAGCTAATCAAAGAGTAATACAGGAATTGAGAGACCAGGTAGAGAACACACGAAGATCACTAAAGGTACTCATGGAATCCATTAAAAAAGAGCTGAAGGAAGTCAGGGAGACCACAAAGGGAATGCTGAATGGAACCCAACAGAAGGAATGGGAGTCCAAAGAAACCATAACCAATCAACTAAGTGATTTGAGAACAAACACTGAACACCTAATTAAGGAAGTAAAGAAATTCATACAAGACCTAAAACAGAGCTTCAACAAAGAACTTGAAGCCATCAAAGCTGACCAATTAGAAGGAAAAGAGATAAAAAACAAAGTAGAGGGTCTTGACAGCAGGTTAGACCATGCAGAACATCAAATGTCAGGGATTGAAGACAGCCTAGATTTTATAGAGAAAGAACATACAGCCATCCAAGACAAGTCCAAGAAATATGATAGATCTATCCAACACCTGGAAGACACCATCAGAAGGCCTAATCTAAGGATAATGGTGTAGAAGAGCACCTAGAAACAGAAGTTAATGGTCTAGGAAATTTGTTTAACAGGATCCTAGCAGAGAACTTCCCAAACATGCAAAAAGATAGGCCTATTAAGATACAAGAAGCCTTTAGAACCCCAAATAGACCAGACCAGAATAGGACAACCCACCGTCACATTATAATCCACACAGGATCAACTCAGACCAAGGAAAAGATCCTTAAAGCTGTCAAGGAGAAAAGGGTAATCACCTATAAACGGAAACCATTAGAATCACCTCAGATTTCTCAGCAGAGCCAATCAAAGCAAGAACAGCCTGGAATGATGTATGCCATGCCTTAAAAACAAACAACTATCAACCAAGAATACTGTACCCAGCTAAACTCTCCTTCATAAGTGAAGGCAAAATAAAATCCTTCCATAGCAAAGAAAAATTGAAACAATACATCTCCACCAAACCAGCCCTACAAAAGATTCTTAAAGATGTCCTACACATAGAAAACCAACAAGACCGCAATAAAGGCCAAGAAACTGCACCCAAACTGAGAATACAAGAACCATAGGAAGAACCCAGTTTTCACAGCCCCCAAGAAGGTGGATAACATGGCAGGAAGTCCCAAATACCTCTCAGTCCTATCTCTTAATGTTAACGGACTGAACTCTCCAATTAAGCGACATAGACTGTCTAGTTGGATTAAAAAACAAGACCCTTCTATCTGCTGCCTGCAGGAGTCACATCTTGCCCGTAGAAACAAACGCATTTTCAATGTTAAAGGCTGGAACAAAATCTACGAAGCAAACGGACCCCATAAACAGGCGGAAGTTGCAATCCTAATATCAGATAAAATAGACTTCAAAGAAAAATTCGTGAGAAGAGATAAAGAAGGTCGCTACATACTAATTAAAGGATCTCCCTTTCAGGAGGATATTACAATTCTAAATATCTATTTGCCAAACAATGGAGCACGCAAATTTATCAAAGAAACACTACTTTCCCTCAAATTCCATATAGATCCAAAGACATTAATTGTTGGGGATTTTAACACACCACTCTCCCCACTAGATAGATCAACTCGGCAAAAACTCAACTGAGAAACCGCAGATCTAAACAGCTGCATAGATCAACTAGACTTAACAGACATCTACCGAACATTTCACCCAGCAGCATCAGAATACACGTTTTTCTCAGCAGCACATGGAACGTTTTCTAAAATAGACCACATTTTAGGCCACAAAGCAAACTTGTCTAAATTCAGAAACATTGAAGTTTTACCTTGCATTCTCTCTAACCACAAGGGAATAAAATTAGAACTCAACACCAAAAGCCACCAAAGAAAGTCCGGTATCACATGGAGGCTGAACAACACACTGTTGAATCATGAGTGGGTCATGGAAGAGATTAGAAAGGAAATTCAAATGTTCATGCAATTCAACGAAAACGAACACACAAATTACCAGCTCCTCTGGGACACAGCGAAGGCAGTACTGAGAGGCAAGTTTATAGCTCTGAGCTCCTACATCAACAAATTGGAGAGATCTGAAACTAACAATTTAATGACACATCTAAACCTCTATGAAAAAGAGCAACAAGATAAACTCCAATCCAGTAGACGGAAAGAAATAATTAAAATTAAATCAGAATTAAATGATTTAGAATCCAAAAAAACTATAAAAAGAATCAACAAAACAAAGAGTTGGTTCTTCGAAAAACTTAACAAAATTGACAGACCCTTAGCAAATCTTATCAGAAAAAGAAGAGAACACACTCAAATTAATAAACTCAGAGATGAGAATGGAAACATCACCACGGAAACAACCAAGATTCACAACATCATAAGGGAATACTTCTCAAAACTTTATGCTAGTAAGTTTGAGAACTTGACAGAAATGGACCTCTTCCTAGCAAATATTGTCATGCCAAAACTAAACCAAGATGAGTTAAACTGTCTTAAAAGGCCCATATCAAGTATTGAAATAGAAACAGCAATAAAAGACCTCCCAGCTAATAAAAGTCCAGGACCAGATGGTTTTACAGTGGAATTTTACAAGGCCTTCAAAGCAGAGCTCACACCAATTCTCCTCCAACTCTTCAAGGAAATTGAAAGAGAAAGCTCACTACCGAACACATTCTATGAAGCCATCGTGACCCTCATCCCAAAACCAGGCAGGGACTCATCAAAGAAAGAGAACTATAGACCCATTTCTTTGATGAATATTGATGCAAAACTTCTCAACAAAATTTTGACCAATCGACTTCAACAATTCATCCAAAATATCATACACCACGATCAAACAGGATTCATTTCAGGGATGCAAACCTGGTTCAATATACGCCAATCAATTAATATTATTCATCACATCAACAGGAGCAAGAATAAGAACCACATGGTTATCTCAATAGATGCAGAAAAAGCATTCAACAAGATCCAACACCCCTTTATGATAAAGGTTTTGGAAAAATTAGGAATCCGTGGAACATTCCTCAATACAATAAAGGTTGTATATGACAAACCTACAGCCAGCATTATACTCAATGGTGAAAAACTAAAGCCATTTCCTCTTAACTCAGGAAGAAGACAAGGATGCCCACTCTCTCCACTTCTCTTCAATCTAGTATTAGAATGCCTAGCTACAGCAATAAGACAAGATGCAGACATAAAGGGGATCCAAATAGGGAAAGAAGAAATAAAACTCTCCCTCTTTGCAGATGACATGATCTTGTATTTAAAGAATCCCATAGACTCCACTCCCAAATTACTCAAGCTGATTCAAAACTTTGGCAAAGTAGCAGGTTATAAAATTAACCTCCAAAAATCAATGGCTTTTCTGTATGCCAAAAATGAGAAAAGTGGGGCTGAAATTAGGAAAGCAACTCCATTTGTAATAGCCCCACAAAAAATAAAATACCTAGGAATTAACATAAACAAAGAAGTGAAGGACCTCTATGATGAAAACTTTAAAATCTTGAAAAAGGAAATCAACACAGAACTTAAAAAATGGCAAAACCTCCCATGCTCCTGGATTGGAAAGATTAACATCTTGAAAATGTCAATACTTCCCAAGGCTATCTACAAATTCAATGCAATGCCTATCAAAATTCCACCATCATTCTTCAAGGAAATAGAATAGGCAATCCAAAAATTCATATGGAACAATAAAAGACCCCGAATAGCAAAAACACTCCTCAACGGAAAGAACACTGCTGGAGGAATATCAATACCAAATTTCAAACTCTACTATAAAGCCATAGTAATCAAAACAGCTTGGTATTGGCATAAGAACAGACCTCAGGACCAATGGAATAGAATTGAAAACCCAGAAATGAACCTACAGACCTATAGCCATCTAATCTTCGATAAGGGAGCTAAAACAATACAATGGAAGAAAGACAGCCTCTTCAGTAAATGGTGCTGGCAAAATTGGTTAACTACATGTAGAAAACTAAAGCTAGATCCTTATATATCACCCTGCACCAGAATCAACTCCAAATGGATCAAAGACCTTGAACTCAAAACAGACACTCTGAAAACATTAAAGGATGGAATAGGAGAAAACCTAGGTCTCCTTGGATCAGGCCAAAATTTTTTGAATAGAGACCCGGAAACACAACAAATCAAAGAAAGGTTGGACAAATGGGATTGCATAAAGTTGCAGAGCTTCTGCAGGGCAAATGACATAGCTAGCAAGATCAATAGAAAGCCCACTGATTGGGAGAAGATCTTTACTAGCCATACAACGGACAAGGGTCTCATATCTAAAATATACTTGGAACTCAAAAAATTAAACCCCCCAACAACAAATCCTCAAAGAAACAACTGCCCAATAAATAAGTGGGCGAAAGACTTAAAGAGAAACTTCTCTGAAGAAGAAAGAAGGATGGGGAATAGACACATGAAAAAAATGTTCAACATCCCTAGCCATAAAAGAAATGCAAATCAAAACAACATTGAGATATCACCTCACCCCAGTTAGAACGGCAAAAATCAAGAACTCTAACAACAACAGATGCTGGAGGGGATGTTGACAGAAAGGAACCTTACTTCATTGTTGGTGGGAATGTAAACTTGTTCAACCACTTTGGAAAGCAGTATGGAGGTTCCTCAAAAGACTACACATAGAACTCCTCTATGACCCAGCAATCCCACTTTTGGGCATTTACCCAAATGTTTACAAACAAGACCACACTAAAGCTACCAGCACAACTATGTTTATTGCAGCATTATTTACCATAGCTAAGATATGGAACCAGCCCAGATGCCCCTCAGTAGATGAATGGATCAAGAAAATATGGTATATATACACAATGGAAATCTATGCCTCCATCAGAAAGAATGACATTTCCCCATTTGTTAGGAAATGGAAAGGCTTGGAAAAAATTATATTAAGTGAAGTAAGCCAGGCCCAAAGAAACATTGGTCCCATGGTTTCCCTTATATGCAATGTCTAGTATATGTATGAGTCAAGCGGAAAAGGTCAGATAATGTGATGTTAGGAAAACGATCCCTTAAATATGTATTTTAATGTTTTTTTCTTTCATGCATGTGTTTCTAGCGCATTTATAAGATTATTTCTCGTTGCTTTGTATGTCCCTCCCCCACAGTGTAACCCCCGCTTTCACTATATTTGATGTCAGTATAACATGTGGAGGAGATGGGGACAAACAAGTCGTTTAAGGATTCAGGTGGACCTGTTGCAACAATGAGAAGTACAAAATGTCATGTCAAAAACGAGCTTTACAATGTCGGTGTGGGGGGGGAAGGATTGGGTGGGGGGGAGGGGGGAGGCTGGGAAGGGAGGTGAAGGGTAAACAAAGGAGGAGGCTGCAATGCTTGGTAAGAAATGTATGCATTATCCTGCCCATGTAATTGTAACCCCTCTGTACAGTATGTTCTCAAATAAAATAAAATTAAAAAAAAAAAAAAAAGAAAAGTACTTGTTAGATTCTTAAAAACATAAATTAGCTCTGGGCCTCAAGTTGTAGAGTGCTATCCTTGAGCAGAAAAAGGCTTAGGGACAATGCCTATGTCTTGCAAATAAAAACAACAACACTATCACCAACAAAATGTTTCACATTAATTTCATAAAACCATCTGTTAACTGCTGTGAGACAAAATTATACTACCTCGTCCAGGGAAGTTATCGCTATGTAATTCCACTCTCTAATCTCCTGTTTTAGTCTGAGTGGTAGAATTCCAAGCTTGTATCACATTGCCCTTCCATAGTGTGCTGGTTTATTTAATCTAGAAACAGTTTAGCAATTCTAAACTTCTCTTATGATCTTATCCAGTAGAATGACTGCTCAGACTGTTTATGTACTATTTTCAAAGATGTTCTTACATTTGACACAGGATATGAACATTTTCAGCTGTACCTGCAGGGGTCTCTGATTCATTCCTCCATGGATCTGATCCCATTAATAATGATTACTTGACTCTCTTAGTATCTCTGGTCCCTACCTATGTAAAATTCTCAACTTTTTTGAAGATAGTGCATTTGAGGGCTTTCTAATATTAAAAATTATCACTTAATTCTAGTCTTACTCAGGACTTATTTTCTATTGTTTTCTAACTTTTCTACATATTGTGAGAATTGTTTCATTTTGTATTTTTTGTGCACATATAAGTGCCTATGTGTGTCTGTGTATGTTTGTATGTATGTATGCAAAAGTCTCAAGCACTTATTCAGCAATCTTGATCATGACTGATATGCCAGCTTTTGGCTGGTTAATTATAGGTAGTCTCTCAAAGCCTGTTCTGCCCAGCCTGGATGCAATCTGAACTTCCCAGACTCCTTTACATACTTAGGTTTTATTTTTCCAGGAGTATCATCTTTTAAACTACAAACATTTTTGTGAATGTAAAGTGTAAGCTGTAGCCCAGATTTTTAACTCAAGAATTCATATAAAGATAGATGAACATACATATTCCATATCCTGAGTGTACACTGCTAGAAATGTGATCGTAAGCCGAGTGGTGGTGAGATCTGAGGACAGGGGTTCAAAGCCATTCCGGGTAGGAAAGTGCTGGAGACGTTTTTTCCAATAATTAATATAAAACTGGAAGTGGCACTGTGGCTCAAGTGGTAGAGCACTAGCCTTGAGCTGAATAGCAGAGGGACAGTGCCCAGTCCCAGAGTTCAAGTGCCATGACCAACAACAGCAAAAAAAAAAAAAAAAAAAAGAGAGAAAAAGAGAGAAAAATTAATGTGATCTTAGCTACCAGGTTCATTGCTAATATGATCCCTGTTCTTAAGATGGACTCTTTCTTTCCAGTTAAGTCCATGATCGTATATCTGACTTGCCTTGGAAACAGAATCATTCTTCCATTCTACTTTTTACAAATTTTCGGGATTAGCAAGCATGACTTAGAAAGACAGTGGCCTCATGCTTCATGTTCCAGTTAGGAGTAATGCTTTCCCTATATCACGCCCATAACTCTACATGCTAGACTTGGCTTTAGTGTTTCAATGTTGTCATATTTGTAGTCTTCTATATTGTATTGAATCCTTATAATTAAACACAGAAATTCTCTTTCTCCTATTATTGCTATTGTTTCTCTTACTGTTAATTCATGTACACTTGGGAAATTAATGCACAGCACATACACTCACAAATAAAGATCTGAGAACCTTCTTCCCATTTAAAATTCACCGTAATTTACAGAGTAATTAAGAAGATTGAACAAAATGTATTCAGGGATAAGGTATTTATTAGCCATTTAAATTTCACATTTTCTCTTTACTAAGTTGTCTCTGAAACATGTGTTACCACGTGTCCAAATGTGTCCTTTTGCTATTTCAATGAAGCCAGAAAATATTCATTTTACCTGGAGCTGCACCATAGATAGTTACTGGAAGTAAGTGGAAGTAACTGTTACTGGATGTGGAAACTGATCCCAGGAGAGGAATTGAACATAGAGAAATGACAAAGTTCAAGTTAACTTTTGCTTTCCTTTTTACTGTACAAGAAAAGTATCCAAGGCTTGAAGGAAACTCTGTTCCTGACTTTTTTGAGGGTGTTCTTTACTCATATAATACTTGTTTGTAAACTTCTGGTTGAGAGTATTAAAAAAGGAAGCACTATGCCATTTGAAGGCCAGCATAGAAATAACTTTCTTTTACAAGTGTTATACTGCAGGGCTGGGAAGGTGTCTCAGTGGTAGAGCGCTTGCCTTGCATGCATGAGGCCCTGGGTTCGATTCCTCAGCACCAGATAAGCAAAAAGAAAAGAAGCCAGAAGTGGCTCTGTGGCTCAAGTGGTAGAGCACTAGCCTTGAACTGAAGAGTTGAGGGACAGCGCCCAGGCCCAGAGTTCAGACCCCATGACCGGACCCCCCCCCCAAAAAAAAAGTGTTATACTGCAAAGAAACAAAGATATTGAGGGTTAAAGTGCCTTATGGATGGATGTTTCACTCCTGAGATGATTCTCTTGTTGCAGGAGTCAGTTATCAATTCCTTTAGTCTGGCCCTGAGTTTTCAATAGCAAGAAGGATTTCAAAAAACCAGGATCCAGTGAGTATGATCAATAAAAGGAGCCCCTCCTCAGACCAGTATTCCTTCAAAGAGGGTCCCAAGGAAATACTTGGGGTTTATTTTGTTTGCTTGTTTGTTTAGTTTGTGCTGATTCTAGGGCTTGAACTCACAGGGTGGACCCTGTCCCTCTACAATTATCTTTCCTGCCAACCTGCCTCCAAAGCTAGTACTCCACTGCTTGAGGCAGAACTGCACTTCTAGCTTTTTCGGTGTTTAATTACAGTTAAGAGTTTGACAGACTCTGCCTCCTGGGTTGGGTTTGAACTAAGATAGTAAGAAAGCTAAGTGACATCAACTGTATGGACTTCTCTTTCCAACTAAGAAATATTAGATGATTATTATTAAGCTAATATTTGACAATTTTTAAAAGAAAGAGAATATGTTCAGCAAAGAAAACATAACTTAAGTAACTAAGCAAAAGTAGGTGCACTGAATCATTTTGGAATTATTATCTCTGCTTGGGAAGATTACTATTTACTTCATCATTCCTTTTGGGGAAACTTAAAGTTATATTTGCACTTTTTTGTTAGTTGTGGGGCTTGAACTCTGATCCTGGGCACTGTCCCTCAGATCTTCAACTCAAGTTGAGCGCTCTACCACTTTAGCTACAGCATCACTTCTGGGTTTCTGGTGGTTTAATGAAGATAAGGATTTCATGAATGTTCCTGACTAGGCTTAACCACAATCCTCTGGTCTCAACCTCCTGAATAGCTAGGATTACAGGCATGAGCCAACAGCACCCGGATCATATTTGTGTTTAGTGCAGTTAATGACACTAGACAAAAGACAAAATACAAAGAATGGAAATCTGAACCAAATTATGTGACATTGCAGCATGTCAGATTAATTGAGGTGGCAATAAGTATGTCCTACTTTTCCATGCTGTTACATTAATGACTCATGAGCTATGGGACCCTTACATTAGCATCCTCTTCCATCTGTGTATGTGTGTTTAGTATCAGGAAATGTTCATATAAAAATACAGAAAGAGGTTTTTAGACAGGAAAGGATATCAGGTATGAAAGAACAGCATAGAAGGAGATACATATATCACACAGAGATTAAGAATTAGCCTAAGAGATTTAGAATGCTAAAGGCAATGAGTAATAAGCCTAGTTGATAACTAGTTCTTCAATAACCAAAAATGGTTCCCTAGAACGGTTTCTGCTATACCATAGTTACTATCATTTATTCCTTCCATCTGGAGTTATTCCTTCTCTTCTGTCACAACTATTAATTAGCCTCTGCCTTTTTGGTGCCATGACTGGCCAAAAAGGTTTCCAAATCTCACTTAGACTACCCTTCTTATTGTGATTAGCAGTGATCACTCAAAAGCCTGGATTCTTTGAATTTCCAGAGTTTAATCTTCACCTGACATCTAAGCACATTCTTGGCATTAATTGCCATGACCTTATGAAGAAAACTTTTTTTCAACACAGTATCCTAATATAGGTAAAGTACATGAATGAGGGACTATTGTCAGGTATCAGTATGGAAGGAGTAATTATATGTTCCAAGTATAGGTTCTTTATTTTGCATTTACTAGGTAAATATTTGTTGTTGTTGTTGTTGTTGTTTTGCCAGTCCTGGGGCTTAAACTCAGGGATAGGGAATTATTCATCAGATTTTTTTTCTCAAGGCTAACCCTCTACCACTTGATGCACAGCACCATTTCCAGTGTTTCTTTTTCTGTTTATGTGGTACTGAGGAATTGATCCCAGGGTTGCAGGCATGCTAAGCTATCACCGTACCATGAAACCACAATCCCAGAGCCCTAAATGACTTTCTTAAGATGGCATTACATTTTCATTCTGTAACTATGTATCATGATTTTGTCCAGAAATTTTTGCTATAAAAGGACATTGAACACAATACTGTGTCAAGTAAGGCTAGATGGACAATGAATAACCGTCATGGTCTAGCCAGGCACAGAGTGGCTTACCTCATGGAGCTCATACAACAGACTGAACGAGACAGCTCCTGACCCACAGCCCACCTCCAGAATGAGAGGACCACCTTGGTTCCAACCACATGGGGACACTGGGCCACCTCCTCCAGCACCCATTCAATCAGTTTCTGAGAGAGAGAAAGAGAAAGAAGTTCAGAAATACACTTAAGACAGGTGCCAGTGGTTCAGGCCTATAACCCTAAGTACACAGGAGCCTGAGATATGAGGATCAGGGTTCATAGCCAACCCGGGCAGGAATGACTGTGAGACTCTTATCTCCAAAAAAAACAAGAAAATCAGAAGTGGCCTTGTGACTCAAGTGGTAGAGTGCTAGCCTTGACCTGAGGAGCTCGGAGACAGTGCGCAGGCCCTGACTTCAAGCCCCACGACTGAAAAGAAGTGGACTTCCTACCACAAGAAGTGTACTGAATAGCACCCATTGTCCTAGGGAGCCTGACTCGACAAGTCAGGCTGAGCTTCCTGTCAGGTGGGAGTCATGTAGGTCACCCAGCTTCTCTGTGCCTCAGTTTCCACATCTGTAAAACTGAACAAAATGAAGGATCCACTTCCTCATAGGGATAGGGTCATAATGAAAGAGACCCATGTTTTGTTCATAATCCCATGCCTGTCTCACCATTAGCACACACCATTTGAGCTCTTTCCTGGTATCTTTCTGTCGTATGCTCACAGAACTGCTGAGAACCATATCTGAGGGCTGCTCCGTCTGTGCCTGGCAGTGCTCCAGAGATCTCTCTGTATTAATCCCTTGTTTCCTCACAACGGTCCCATGAGGAGATTGAAGTCCAATGGTGGGGGCCCAATCCAGAGCTTAACCTGTCGTTAAGAACTGGCTGCCATGGACGGAATTTGCGACAATCCATCTAAACCAATGACTGAGTGTAGCACCACATGTCTACCATCCCAACTACAGAGGACAGGGCCTGGTGGCGCACACATGTCACAGATAGGAGGACTGCGATCCAGCCCAGCCTTAGCATATATTAAGTCTCCATTCCAGAAATACCCAAGACAGAAAAGCTTGTCTTGCATGGTAGAAGACCTGACTGGCAAGCCTAAGGCCTTGAGGTCAATCCCTAACATACCTAAGAACCAGAGGCCCACTGCCCGAAGCTCATGCCTATAATCCTAGCTACTCAGGAGACTGTGATCTGAATATCACAGCTCAAGATTCAAAATAGAGTTGGCCTTGCCCATCAGACATCATGATGACAAGACCCGGAGTCTGACCTATGTTGTTGTGCTCCATACTAGCAGGGCTCCTATCCTTACTAAGTGATGGCCATGCTCTCTGTACCCCTGGGAAGCCACCCACTGCGGGCCACTCCCAGGTCTTCCCAAGCTCCCCACTGCCAACTACCAGACCCGAGATTACACAGCTCCAGGTAAAAGAGATACCTTGTTCTTTTACTTTAAATGTGCTGAGTCCCCATCAAGTGTCTCACCCTTCCAGGCCCCCAGACTTCAGCTGTGAAGGCCATGAACCCCCCGAAAGATAGCAGATAGAAGTTACCAAAGCATCCAGCTTCCTTGTTACAACCCACTTCTACACACGCATGCACGCACGCACGCGCACACACACACACACACACACACACACACACACACACACACACTTCCAGACTGGTGACAAGACTCATCCATGCAGCACCTGTAATTTGCCAATTTATCACTCACCTAAGTACAGTCAGGCTGTACAAGGAGAAAGATGATCTCTCTGTCTCTCTGTCTCTCCCTGTCTCTTTCTCTCTATCTCTCTGTCTCTTTCTCTGTCTCTCTCAATCTCTGTCTCTGCCTCTGTCTCTCTCTCTGTGTGTCTCTCTCTCTCACACACACACACACACACACATACACAGATTCATAGCAGTGTCTCTCCTGAGTTTGTTGGAGAACAGATGGACCGGGAGCACCAGCAGAAGCTGGCAGAGCTGGAAAATGTGATCAGCCTATGAGAACTGTTGACAGCTGGTGGGGGGGATGGGGAGACAGGCCGGGTGTGTGTGTGTGTGTTTGTGTGTTCCTCCCAGATATTCACCTTCTGTTCTGACCCCCAGCACTCTCACCTCCCTACTGGGCTTTTCTGGGACCCTCTTCAGTTTAAAAGGGTGACCAAGCACAGAAGACAAGGTCTCACACAGCAAGGGGGTTATATCATCTGCATCCAACACCCTTCACCCACACGAAAAGACACCAGAAGGCAGGTGTGGAGGTGCTGTTCCCCTCTGACTAAAGCCACCAGGTTCCCACCAGGGAGAGGAAGAGTGCAGATGTGCAGCTGTGTGGCTCCCACTGCTCCAAGTCAGGGACTCTGTGGCACCCACTCCTCACCCAATCCTGCAACTCCCCTTTTCCTGGGACACTGGCCACTAGGGATGGGGGTGGGATCCTCGGGTCAACACCCACCTCCACCCTGGGACACATTTGGGCCAGAATGTGGGGCACCAGGGAGGTGCGGGTCTGGGTCAGGAGCGGGGGAAAAAGGGGAATATGGGGTCGCAGGGAGGGCTTGCATGGCAGCCACTCACATGTGCTGCAGGGAGAAGCTGTTGGCAGCTGCTCTGGTGAGCAGCGATAGCAGAGGCATGGTGGACACTCTGGCCCGGAGCAGAGTACAGGGTGACCAGGACCAGATCAGAGCCGCAAGCCAGCCGGTGGCGCACTATTGCACAATTGCCTGAGGACTACAAGAGACACCACAGGTCTGAGTAGGCAGCACAAGGTTTGAAATGCTGCACTGCGAGGAAGGGTGGTAGAGGGCTGGGGCCCAGGCGAGCATGTGGTGGGGCTGAGCAAGGCCTCTTCTCTTAGGCCTCAAGTCTCTTGCTCACCACTCAGTCACCTCTAACTTCCTCAAGTGCTGGTAGTGGTGTCAACCAACAGAGGGAGTCCTGGTGCTACAGGGCAGAATGGAATGTGAGTGTGGCCACCATTCTTGTATCCCATTGGACAGAAATAACCATGAAAGAATGGGGGTCTGGATCCTGTGATCTAGGCAGAATGGGTGGAGTCAAGATGACAGCAGTGCCTTTCCCAGGAAACTCTGTCCAATCCAGTTGGAGGCAAGAGGGAGACGTGCATTAGCGGGATGGCTGCACAGATTGTTCTGTATGTCTCTTTTTTTTTGCCACTCTTGGACCTTAAACTCAGGATCTAGGCACAGTTCATGAGCTGCTTTTGCTCAAGGCTACCTTTCTACCACTGGAGCCACACAGCTCGATTTCTGGTTTTGTTGGCACAATTGGACAGGGGTCTCAACAACTTTCCTGCCTAGGGTAACTTTGACCATGATCCTCTCATCACAGCCTTGTAAGTATGAAGGAGGACTTCTGAGAGCCACTGGTGACTGCTTAATCATTTGTCTTGATGATATTCTCGGACAGATCGATGAGTTCCCTATCCTCGGGTTTAAGTGGTAGGAGCTGGAGCTCACAGTTTGAATCCTGGTTCTGCCACCTCCAAATGGCAGGAGATCCTAAGAAACTCATTCCTATCCATATGATTACCAATGGAATGTGATGTGTGTCATGATTGAATGGGCAGTATTTGAATGATTCTAGGATAAAATTATACACAATTACATTATGATACACTGATCGATTTTAATGAATACTTTATGAAGCATTTAAAAATTACATTCATTAAATGGAGGCATAATGAATTACCTAAAAATCGGACGTCACATAGTATAAAAGTGGCAATTTTTCTGCCAGGAATGGGATGTGAACTCATGGTCTGGTTAACACTGTGGGACTGTGTGGGAAGGGGAAGCTTGCTTCCTTGAAGTCAAGAAATTCAAGTCTGTTCCTTAGGACTGAAATCAATCCCCACCACTAGAAAGTATCCTTTTTGTGTACATTTTAAATATGTGATTTATATTTACACACATATGTTGTCTTCATAGTGCGTTCAGTGTAATTATTCATTTTATTTTTTATTCATGTATTGACTGTTCATTTTATTGACTATACACATATAGTCAATATGACATACAGAACGTTGATTACAAAGGATATAGGTCTGCATATGTATTCCACTTCATACCTGACACTCAGGACTTTCACAAAAAAGGAAAAGGTGTCACCATCAGCTTCTTACTCCATGATTCATTTTTTAGAAGTGCTGTCATCTGAACTCACAGCCTCTGAGGCCCAATTCATGAATGGGTCAGTGTCAGCATGCCATTCTGGGGAAAATTGAGCTGACAGGCAGTTCCCAGGACCTGAAATCGAGCCCCAGTGGTTGACAAAATAAGAATAGATTGACACGCAGATGGTAGTACACTAATAAATATATATATATATAGAGTGCCAGAGATGTCTATCCAATATTCAGTTATATAGACTACATTCCTACTAATTCTGGGGTATTTATTATGTCTCCATGTAATTAATGTTATTGTTTTCATCCTTAACAAACTATTAAGTAAATCAATCAGGGTGTGCTGAAATTATTGCATCCCTGTAAGCAATAGTATTCTTTTAATACTTCATAAACATTAAATAAAATCAGTTTCCTGAAATCATGCTGTCTAATTTTGTAGGAGCATCATTCACAATCAACTCATTCAACCGTAACATTGATATCATTCTACTGTTATTCGTATGGATGGGAACGAATCTCTTAGAAGCTCCTGCCGTTGGTTGGTGTCAGGAGGGGGATTTAAAATCAGGGCCTACATTGCCACGTGGGTCTATGACTTCCCAAATAGTCTGCCAACCTTTAGCAATGCAAGGTGAAGTACCTTTGCAACAGTGTGATTCAGACCCAGGAGGGTCATTGTGCAAAGGAAGAAATGGTAAAAAAAAAAAAAAAAAAAAGCCATCTCGCTGCATTTTTTCTATGCATTTTTTTTCCCACACAAGGCCTGGGGATCTAGGATCCCAGAATCAGCTGTGGGTCCAGTGGCTGCACCCTAGCATTGGGTGATCGAAACTGAGGCAGAGTTGCTACGACCTAAGTTCAAGCCCCTTGTTGAGCCAAAAAAAATATTAAAAGAAATTAGCTCCCTGGCTTGCAATTCACCCTGTTTTTTCTGCCAGGCTTTGGATTTGAACTCAGGGTCTGGGTAAATGTGCAGCTCTGTGGAAGAAGGGGAAGCTCACCGTACTTGAAGATAAGAAAGTCAGGCTTGTACTCTAAGCCTAAATTCAAGCCTCAGCCCTGGAAAAGATACTATTTATATACATTGTAAAGACAGGATTTGTACCTATGGATGTTCAGTCCATACACATTTGGTGTGGTTGTTCCTTGTAATTTTTGTTTTCTTCATTTATTTACTCTTGATTTTACTATGAAAACAGCCACTCCGTCTATTACATTGATGACATACTATCACATGGCATCTAGATTTGTAGACATGTTCTCCAGCATGCTTGACACCCTGGACTCTCAGAGAAAAAAAAATTCACACTCGGCTTCTTACAACATTATCCAATTGTTAGTAGTGCTGAGATCTGAACTCAGGGCTTAGCAGGACCAATTGGTAAATAGTTTAAGGTGAACACACCAGCTTGTGAGCAACTAAGGAGTTAAGCCATTCCCAGGATCTGACATTGATCCCCAGGGTGGGCCATGGTAGTCATAAATTCATTATTTAAACATAGAATCTATATTTACATACATGTGTGGACAGCATCTTGCGTTTGGTGTACTTCTACTTACTTTCTGTCTTATCCATGGAAGGATTGTGTATTTTACTGAACATAGTGACAGATATACCAGTGCTTACATGGATGACAACTTATTGCCATGGCTATAGGGTTTCCTATGCATTCTCCATCATAGCTGAGACACAGGACTTTCACAGGACAGGTGAATCCATGGGCTTCTCACATCAGTATTCATCTTTTGGCAGTGTTGTGATTTGAACTCAGAGCCTTGCAGTCCCAATTGGGGAAAGGGTCTAGGCGAGGACACCAACCTATGAGCAAGGAAGGAGATAGGCCATTCCCAGGACCTGACATCGAGCCCCAATGAGGGGCAGATATTCATAAATTCATAATTTAAACATAGGGTCTATATTTACATACATGTGTGGCTAGCATCTTGCATACAGTGCACTTCTTCTCCTTATTTTGTCTCTAATTCATGGGAGTATTGTGTTTTTACTGAGTATGGTGACAGCTATAACTGTGCTTACATGGAAGACAACCTGTTCCCAAGGTTATATGTTTGCCTATGCATTCTCCATCCTAGTTGAGACCCAGGACTTTCACAGGAGAGGAGAGGAAAACAAGTGCAATGACAGGGTTCTGAGGAAAGAATGAAACTCTGTTTTTTTGAGTGGGGTGTCTGGTCATGGGGCCTGAACTCTGGGCCTGGGCGCTGTCCCTCAGCTCTTCAGCTCAAGGCTAGTGCTCTACCACTTGAGCCACAGTGCCACTTCTGGCTTTTTTCTTTTTGCTTATGTGGTGCTGAGGAATCAAACCCAGGGCCTCATGTATGCAAGCCAAGCGCTCTACCACTGAGCCACCTTCCCAGCCCAGCTGTCAGGTGGTTCCCAGGTGTTGAGATTGAGCTCCAGTTTTGGCCAAAACAGCGATACATGGATAGGCAGAGGGTGGTACACAAATAAATATATATTGTTAAGGAGTTCCAGAGCCATCTATCTATGATTGAATGACATTTACTACGTTCCTACCAAATCTTAGTTATTTATTATATTGATTATTTAATATTCTTTTCATGCTTAATAAACTATTAATGAAGATCAGTCAGCATCCTAGGATTATTGCATCCAATTCTAGACTAGACAAATGCATGAACTACTCTTTCAATGGGTATTCTTATGCATAGGAATGAGTTTCTTGTGATCTCTTGCCATTGGTTGGTGTCAGGACCAGGATTTGAACCCAGGGCCTATGTTGATTTGTTGGCTTATGGCTTCCCTGATAGCCTGCCAGCCATCAGCACTGGCAGGCCAGGTCCACTTTGCAACCGTGTCATTCAGACCCAGGATGGACACTGTGCAAAGAAAAAATTGTAAAACCCCAAGCCCTCTACAGCTCCCCACTTTTTATTGTCCCACTTTTTTTGCTTCCTGCAAGCCCTCTGGGCCTAGGCCCAGGATTGGCTATGGGTCCCGAGACTGCACGCCAGCCTCGGGAGATCAAAGCTGAGGCAGAGTTGCCACGACCTGAGTTCAAGCCGCGTGGTTGCTTAATTAATTAATTAATGAACTAAATTTTTAAAAAGAAGATTCCCCTCCTCAAATAAAATAAAATTAAATTAAAAAAAAAAAAGACGATTCCCTGATTTGGAATTTCTGCCAGTTTTCTTTCCTAGCCTGGGATTAGAACTCAGGGTCTTGGTAAATCCGTAGCAATTGTGAGGGAAGGTACACAGTTGCCACTACTTGAGTTCAAACCCCATGCCAAACCAAAAACAAATAATCAAGTCACTGCTCGGCAGGGAAATGTAGTTGTTGAGATGGGAAGTAAGGGGTGGTAGGGGGAAAACAAAGGAGGAGGCAACAATGCTCCATAGGAAATGTACTCATTACTTTGCTAATGCAACTGTGAGCTCTCTGTACAACATTTTTACAATAAAAAACATACAAAAAATAATGTAGTGCTCAAGAAGCACTTTGGGGGTAAGGGAAGGATGTCTAATAGCTGTACAAAATTCTACATTGATATTTTTTTAATGTTCAATATGGAACTGAATAAACATAACTGCTTCCATTACAAATATTATTTCACTGTCTCAGAACTGGGACCAGTATTTCTGCCATTGATGGGATTTGAGTTCACCATGCTGGTAACTCTTTTACACCATTTGTGAAGGGGAAACTCACTGTCTTTGAGGAAAAGAAATTCAAGCTAGAGTTCCCAGGGCCTGAATTAAGGCCCTGCAATGGAAAAAAAATATTTGTATACATGTGTAATATATGATATATAGGTACATATATATGTTTATTTCATATTATTATTATTATTGATTTTGTATTAATTTTATTTTTATTTTATTCATTTTATTGTTTATTGTATTTAGTACAATACACATACTATTTATTATGTTTTGTACATCTAATATAAAATTATACAAAATAATTTAGGGCACTGACTCTTTTTTATTAATACTTATTAAGTGTTGAAACATGATACATAATTAAATGGAGGCATTTGTCATAGCCATCACATATTTGGAGTCTATCCCCAGTATGAACTTTATCTCATTTATCTTTGGACAACTTCCTATAGAGATTTCGTTAGATGATTTATACTCAGAAGCCTTTTTTTGAGGATAGGCAAGTGGAGGGATAAAATTTTAAGGTTGGGGCTGGGAATGTGGCTTAGTGGTAGTGAGCTTGCTCAGCACGCATGAAACCAGGTTTTGAATCCTCATTGCCACATACTCAGAAAAAGCCAGAAGCTGTGGAATGGCTCAAATGGTAGAGTACTAGGCTTGAGAAAAAAGAGCTCAAAGACAGTACCCAGCCCTAAGCCCCAGGTCTGGCAAAAGTAATAGGCCAGATTCCGGTGGCTCTCACCTAGAACCCTATCTTCTCAGGCTGAGATCTGAAGCCCAGAGTTTGAAGCCAGCCTAGGGAAGGAAAGCCTGTTAGACTCTTAAATCCAATGAACCACCAAAAGATTCCATGTGGTGCTGAGGGTCAAGTGGTAGAATGTTCACCCTGAGCTGAAGGGCTCAGGAACTGAGCCCAGGCTTCAGTCTGAGACACGAAACTGGAAATAGAGTGAAGGATAATCAAAGTACTTTTCCTATTTGCTGATTATGAGAACATTTTCTGGAAAATGAACGTTGATGTACACCAGAATTGGAGTCAGGGCTCAAGGTTCAAGTGTAGCAGATCCATATGCCCAGCCTCTCAGACTCTAGCATTATAAACTCGTGTCCTACAGGGTTCTGAAAGGTCCATTGTTGAAAGGCTTAATATGCTCCCCAAGCCCTTTGTGATAAGCATTTGACTTGTATTGTCAATGTCATTACACTTCTGAAGCTAGCAGAGAACCAAGAGTTTATGTCCATCACCCTAGCTCAGGAGGCTGAGGTCTCAGGATCACAGGGTGAAATCAGCCAGGGTAGGAAAGTCTATGACACTCTGACTTTCACTTCTCAAAGTTCAGATGTTCAAGAGCTTCCTGTGTTTCCCTTGGTGATAAGAAGCTACTTTAACTGTAAATGTTGTTAGAGTTCTTGAGCTATAGAAGCAGGAAAGAAACATGTTTTTTCTTCCATGCATTTGTTTCTAACGCATTTATAAGATTATCTCTTTGTTGTTTTGTATGTCCCTCCCCCACAGTATAACCCCTGCTTTCACTGTATTTGATGTCAGTATAACTTGTGGAGGAGATGGGGAAAAACAAGTTGTTTAAGGATACAGGTGGACCTGTTGCAACAATGAGAAGTACAAGGTGTCATGTCGAAAACGAGCTTTACAAAGTTGGTGCAGGGGTGGGGGGGTGGGGGGAGGAGGATTGGGTGGGGGGATTGGGGGAGGCTGGGAAGGGATGTGAAGGATAAACAAAGGAGGAGGCTGTGATGCTTGATAAGAAATTTACGCATTTTCCTGCCCATGTTTTGTAACCCCTCTGTACAGTATGTTCACAAAAAAATAAAAACAAAAGAAACATTATTGACCCATCCGTGGTTCAAATTCAGTTCTCAGGATCCAAGCTCTAGCCCTGTTAGCAGGAAGAACTCCAGTGCAACACTGTATTTGAAGGAGAGAAAACAGTTGCAAAAGCCAGGCTAGGTTCAGAGACCTAGCACTGCAGGATTAGGAGGAAGAATGTACACACGGAACAGGGAAGTGAGCTGCAAAACCACTTCATTTATTCCAGGCATAGCCAGCAATGGGGGGCAAACCTGAAACATTTGTTAGAGGTACACCAGGGTCAGGCTTTTCTCAGACTCTTCAAACAATAACTAATTAACCTTCCTTCCTCAGGTAAAGGGAGCCTCAGGCTATCTTTGGTTACCAATAGAAAGCCAGTTTAATTGGGAGAAGAAAGGAACAGAGTAGAAATCTCTGCTCTCTGGTCTTAGGGAGTGAGTTTTTGACTCTCCTCTGTCATATTTGAAGGCCCTTCTATCTCTGCCAGTCCATTCTCCTGCTTTCATTTTCCACATCATTAATGCAAATTCCCAGTCCAAGAAAAGGCAGGGCCCTTTCTCTTCTGTCTCCAAGCACCTGAGTTAGAACCTGGCTCTGCCCTCTTGACTCCGAAGCTCTTGTCTGCCTGAGAAGTGGGACAGAGACACTCTTCCTGCTCTGTGTTTGGGTGAAGGTGATGTTGGTGTCCTGACACACTGCAGAAGGCCTCATGACTGGGAAGTGTTCCTTTCTTTCCTTCTGAGGTCAAAGACCAGATTCATCTATCAACTTTGTTTCTTTGTTTCTTTGTTTCTTGGCTTCTTTCTTTCTTCTTTCTTTCTTTCTTTCTTTCTTTCTTTCTTTCTTTTTTTCTTTCTTTCTTTCTTTCTTTCTTTCTTTCTTTCTTTCTTTCTTTCTTTCTTTCTTTCTTTCTTTCTTTCTTTCTTTCTTTCTTTCTTTCTTTTGTTCTCACTCTCTCTTCCTTCCTTCCTTCCTTCCTTCCTTCCCTCCTTCCTTCCTTCCTTCCTTCCTTTCTTTCCTTCTTCCCCCTCTCCCTCCCTCCCTCCCTCCCTTCTTTCTTACTTTCTTTTTTCTTTCTCTCTTTCTTTCTTTCTCTCGCTCTCTCTCTTTCTTTCTTTCTTTCTTTCTTTCTTTCTTTCTTTCTTTCTTTCTTTCTTTCTTTCTTTCTTTCTTTCTTTCTTTCTTTCTTTCTTTCTTTCTTTCTTTCTTTCTTTCTTTCTTTCTTGCCCTTTCGCTCTTTTGCTCTTTCTTTCCTTCTTTCTCTCTCTCTACCTACCTACCTACCTACCTACCTAGCTATCTCTTTGCCAGTTGTTGGGTTGAACTCAAGGCCTAGGCACTGCCTCTAGCACACTGCTTCTTGAGCCACAGCACCAATTCTGGCTTTGTCTGTGTACGTGTGCCTGAGGAATCGAACCCAGGGTGTCTTGTATGCTAGGCAAGCACTCTCTCACTAATCCACATTCCCAGCCCCTTCATCTTTTTTAATGGTAGTTTTTACATGAGTATGCTACCATTTTATGTTCTCAAGTTTAATTTTCTGAATAGGAGTTACTTATACGAAACCTGATGTTCTATTCCCCTGCCTGATTATAGACTGTTCCTGCCTTAGCCGCATAATAAAATGTAAATAAAGGCTGCTGAGAGCTTCAGTGTGCATCATATAAGGACACAGGCCTACAACCCTAGAAGAGAAAAGCTATGGGCCTGAAATGAAGAGAATGATTCAGTATGAGCAACTAGCGTATCTGAAAAATAAACCAGTAAATAAAAGCAGAAGCATTGCATAAGTCTGTTTGCACTCGGGGAGGTAATATAAATACACACGTAAGTAGGTAGGGCACTGATACGTAAACTTGGCCGTCTCTTTTTGAAATTTTTTGAAGCCATCCCAGGGATTAAACTCAGGGCCTGATGTGTTCCTGAGTTGTTTTGCACAAGGCTGAGGCTTTACCACCACCACAGCTCCACTTCCAGCTATCTGGTCATTAATTGGACATAAGCAACTTCCAGGATTTCCTGCCTGGTCTGGCTTGCATCTCCTGCTCTGCTTTCTCTCTCAAAGCTGGAGCTCTACCCTCTGGGCCACTGTTCCAATTCTGGTTCTCTGGTGGTTTATTGAAGATAAGAGTCTCACAGACTTTCTTGCTCGGCCAGCTTAAATGACGATCTCCTGAGGAGGCTTCAAGTGGCTTTCCTCAGGGATTCACCGAGGAGCCCTCTCCACACAAACCCTACGTATAAATCTCGAGAGGTACTAGAGAAAAAAGGAAACATGAAGATGCTACTAGTGTGTTCTAGATATTAAGGTTGGAGACTCAAAACACTCATAATTATTAGATCATTTTATAGGGAAAAGGAGCAATGCAGACAATATGAGGATTGCTCCAGTTTTCAGTCCTCCCATCCTGAGACAGTAAATTCACAGCAGCTCAATGCTAAGTGACAGAACTGGCATGTCCTCTGGATATTTGCTCCCAAATCCTGTGACACTCATTTCTCAATTTTGGCCTCAAACCTGTGACCAGATGGTAAGATGAGGAAAGAAAATAAACATTGGGTACTTTACTTATAAATTCTAACCTTTGGAATGACCCTGTTAAGAAGTTAGATTGTCAAGAGTAAAAAATGAAGAAGAAAAGAAAGAAGGTACCAGTGGCTGCTGACTGTAATCCCAGCTCCTCAGGTGGCTAAGATGTAGAGAATCTTAGTTTGATTCCAGCCAATATAGGAAAGTCCATGGCACAGGTATTTCTAAGAGATCACAGAAAAACCCAAAAGTGAGGCTGTCAAGCTTAATGCACTACAAAAGGAGCTCAGGGACAACGCCTAAGCTCATAGTTCAACATCAGGACCTGCCCCCTCAAAAAGAGCCTGAACTTCCATGTCTTTGTCTATGTATGGATATATTCTTATAGGTGAAGCTCCCGAGTAACTATGATGAATGGCACCAACCTAGGAAATTTGTATTCAATATAATGAGTTCATAACACAGAGACTTCCTTCAAGACAGTGCATGTTCTGGGGCTCATCTCACTGTTCCCATGTAGCCTGAGGGTTTCTCTGCATCCCAGGCCTGCTGGAAAAAGTCTCTCTCATTGTGTGGACAGGCAGACAAAAGGCTTCACTCTTGTACAGCTAGGTAGCAAACAACTCCAACCAGACTAGTTAGTGAGAATGAGTGTAGGTGGGCTCTGAAAGCCAGGAGAAAAAGTCCTCTTTGTACCCCAAGCTATCCCTTTCCCCAGTGCTCTGTTTTAACAAGAAGCCTTCATTTGTGCCACCTTCCATGGCAGGCCAAGTTCTGTGCACTTATCCTGCCTTTGTGGACTATATTCCGGTGTTCAGATACAGTGCTCAATATAATTCAGGAGTCCTTCAGGCAGAGAACTAGGGCACTGAACATAATGAAATGTTTCATTGCTGGCAATGATGGGCCTATGATGCCTCTCCTAGGTTTCTGGAAGCTTTGGAAATCCAAACACATGTCTGATATCACAAAGCTTCCTATCATCTAGGGCTGGTGAAGCTCAACAGGTTTTGCAACCTTTGACCTCTCCTAGTTGAAGCCTGGGTGGCTAGGTTTTGGGATTGGACCCAGGGCCTGGGTGCTGACCATGAGCTCAGTGCAGAAGCCCTGTGCTTTACCATTTTGTGTAACAACATCACTTCTGGTCTGTGAATGTGTGTGTATGTGTGTGCACGTGCGTGTGTGTGCTGGTGTGTGTGTATTCATGCACTCACATACATGAGTCCTGGAGCTTGGACTCAGGACCTGAGCACTGTACCTAGTTTCTCTTGTAGAAAGATATCCCTCTCCCACTTGAGCCACAGAGCCACCTCAGACATTTTCTAGTGATGTAGTCCTAAGAAATCAAGGCCAGGATTTCATATATGTAAAGCACTCTACCCCTAAGGCACATTCCCAGCCCTCTAATTCAGTTTTGTTAGTTTATTTCTGTCTTTTTTATTGTTGTTGTTGTTGTCAGTTGTAAGAGTTGAAGTCTGGACCTGGGTGTTGTCCCTGAGCTCTTCAGCTCAAGTCTTGCACTCTACCACTTGAGCAAGAGCGCCACTTCAGGTTTTCTGATGGTCCATTGGAGCTAAGTGTCTCAAGAACTTTCCTGCCCAGGCTAGCTTTGAACCATTATCCTCAGATCTCATCCTCCTGAGTAGCTAGGATGACAGGCATGAGCAACAAGCACTCAGCTTCCACTTCAGGTGATTAGTGGTGAATTGGAGATAATAGTCTCATGGGACCTTTCATGTCTGGGATAGTTTAGAACCCAGATCCTCCGATCTCAGCTTCCTGAGAAGGCAGGATGATAGACTTCAGCTACCGACCCCTTGGCCACGACCTTTGCTGGAAGGGGGTCCATGGCTCCACGTTGTGGAGTGCTAGCCATGAGCCCAATAGGTAAGGGTCAGAGCCTAAACCCCACCTTCAAGGTTCATGACCAAGATAAAACAAAATGAAACAATTGTCTGCAGGAGACAACTCATAGTCTTCAGTAATCCATAATTTTGTCCCTGCCATGGGGACCTATTGGAGCCCTAATATTCTTGTCTGCATAATCATCGCAGTTGTGGAGCTCTTATAAGGACAAGATGTAAAAATGCACCCGGGGAAGGACACAACACATGGCACTCTTTGCACACAGCATCCTATGAAAGACTCAGCAACCAGCACCCAATGTCGGACTCAGCACACTGCATCTTCTGAAGGACTCAGCACATAGTACCCTGTGCAGGACTCAGAACGGAGCACCCTATGAAGGACTCAGCACATTGCTCTATTCCACAAGGTGTCATTAGAGTTAGGGTGCTTTCATCAGTATCACCATTCTTTCAGGAACATTTCACAAACCACACAATTTCATATCTAATGGTTTAGTGGGGTGTTTTTATTTGGGGAGGGAGGTTACCCCTGGGGGTTGAGCTCAAAGCATTGGGATACTGTTCTAATAACATTTGCTCAAGGCTAGAGCTCTACCACTTGGACCCACATTTTGCAGTGTCTCACAGACTTCTGTCAGGACTGGATTTTAAAGCCCCCAAGTAGCTAGGATAATAGGCCTAAGCCACGATGCCATGGGCAACCCATGGAGCTGGATTACAGCAGTTTACATGTGGGTAAGTCATGTTAGGTGGCAGCTGTCAGCACCAGACTCCTAGCTTTCTCTATTATGAGATATTTGAAGTTCTGTCCTTCTATAATTACAGTTAGAACATTCTATTGTTTTTTGGCGTCAGTCCTG
This sequence comes from Dipodomys spectabilis, assembly GCF_019054845.1. Taxonomy (NCBI): domain Eukaryota; kingdom Metazoa; phylum Chordata; class Mammalia; order Rodentia; family Heteromyidae; genus Dipodomys; species Dipodomys spectabilis. The sequence continues at coordinate 403,578 of NW_024870793.1, forward strand.
GGGCTTGAGTAAGAGCTTAGACACACTCCCTAAGCGTTTGTGCTCAAAGCTAGCACTCAATTTATTCAAAGGCAACAGAACTCCTGGGTTTTCTGTTTATGTGGCACTGAGGAATCAAACCTAGGGCTTCATGCTTACTAGGTGAGCACTCAACCACTGAGCTCCAGGAGTGAACGAAGTATAAATATTGTTGTATATAAATAGTATATACACAAAAGAGATTGCTGCATATTATTACATTATAGATATTACTACCAATTATTAGGTATTAAATTATATCTCCATTTAATGATGTGTTCCAGTTAACAATTAATAAAGCATTAATTAATAATTACTCAATATCCTATTATTTTATCACATATGTACATATATCCATACATATTTCATATTTCATAGAATGAGGATGATATATTATTAAATTCTGCATCATGTGCTACTACCAATTATTAGTTATTTAATTATGTCTCCATGTAATATTTGTTTTGTTAATGCTTAATAAAATATTAATTAAACTTAATGCACATCCTATACTTATTGTGTCTAATTTTTATTCTAGAATAATTCACTATTAATTCAATCTGTTTATCATTTATTGTAGACACAATTCTTCCACCTATGACATTTTTTACCTTTATTACATCCTATTACATAGTATATAGATTTGCACCCAAATTATACATCCTACCTGACACTGAGCACTGTCACAGAAAAGGAAAATTTATGTGTCATGCTCGAGTCCTCCTTCCACGATTACATATTTGGCAATGCTGGGATCTAAACTCAGGGCCTAGAAGGCTCAGTTTATGAATGGGTGACTGTCAGCTCTGCAGCCTCTAGCCAATTCAGCTGCCAGGCAGTGCCCAAGCCCTGAGATGGAGCCCCATATGTTGACTGCAAATTGTGCTTAGTGTAGTTACTCATTTTATTTTTTGTTTTATTCATTAACCATTTATTTTATTGACTGCTATAACACGTGGATTTTTTTACTATATTTATTACATAGATTATACATTTGTCTATGTATGAAACTTCACACCTGACACCCAGGACTTTCACAGAAAAGGAAACCATGTGTCACCATGGGCTTCTTACTGCATGATTCAATTTTTGTAAGTGCTGGCAAGGGAACTCACAGCCTACAAGGCCCAATTCATGAATGGGTGAGTGTCAGCATGCCAGCCTGGGGCATATGGAGCTGACAAGCAATTCCCAGCACCTGAGATCCAGCCCCAGGGATAGACAAAATAACAGATTGACATGTAGGTGATAGTACACAAATACATATAGCTCTTTATAGAGTGCCAGATATTTCTATATATTATTCAGTTATATTGGCTACATTCCTACCAATTCTTGGGTATTTATTATGCCTCCATGTAATTAATATGATTGTTTTCATCCTTAATGAATTATTAATTAAATCAACCATTGTCCCGAAACTATTGTGTCCAGGTAATTAATAGAATTCTTTCAATGTGTCAAAAATGTTCATTAAATCCATTGGCTTCCTAAAATCACTCTCTAATTTTATCATTAGTATCATTCAGGAACAACTAAGTCAACCTTGACATTCATAAGCTTCCATCGGTATTCCTATGAATATGAACTAGAATCTTAGGATCTCCCTCTATTGGTAGGGGTCAGGACCCAGCTTCAAACACAGGGCCTATGTTGCTGTGTTGGCCTATGGCTTCCCTGGAAGCCCACCAGTCTTCAGCACTACCAGGTTACTAACACTTTTCAGCCATGTCATTCAGACCCAGTATGGTCACTTTGAAAATAAAACAAATGTAAAATCAGCAGCCATCAGCAAGTTGCCGGATTTTTTTTCTGTGTCATTTTACTTATTTTTTCCTGTCAGCCTTTGAAGCCCAGAAATCCATGTTCGGCTGTGGGTCCAGTGGCTGCAACCCAGCCTAGAGTGATCAAAGCTGAGGCAGAGTTGCCATGCCCTGAATTCAAGCCCTGTGCTTGACAAAATAAAATTACCTACCTACCTACATATATATATATATATGTATATATATATATATATGTATATATATATATATACATATATATATATACATACATACATACATACATACATTAAAAATATTTAAAAAATTATGAGGCTACTTGGCTTGGAATTCATGCCTTTTTTCTGCCGGGCCTGGGATTTGAACTCAGAGTCTGGATAAATCTGCAGCACTGTGGGGGAAGGGAAAGCTCACAGTGCTGGAAAACAAAAAAGACAGGCCAGTTCCCAGGAGCTGAATTCAAGCCCTAGCACTCAACAAAATAATATTCATATTCACTTTAAATACATGATTTCTATTTATATGCACATGTTTACTGCATTCATTTTATTTTGTGTTTTATTTAATTATTATATATTTTAGAGAGTGTGATTACACGTATAAATTTTTTGATATCCTATTACATAGGACATAGATTTGCCTATGTATTATACATCATTCCTGAAACCCAGGACTTTCACTTACAAGGAAAACAAGCAGGACAATTGGCTTCTTCCACCAGGATTAAGTTTTTGGCAGTTCTGTGATTTGAACTCCGGGCCTAGAAGGCCCACTTCATGAATGGGTTAATGTTAGTACACCAGTCTGATGCAAGTGGAGTTGTCGGGAAAATTTGTGGACCTGAGATCAAGCCCTAGGAGTGGCCAATATATAAACAGATAGATGTGTAGATTGCAGTGTGTGTGTATGTGTATTTACATATGTATATGCATCTATAAATAAATTTATAGATTTTTCCTATAGATAGGAATGAGTAGGTGGCAGTCCCAGGATCGAACTCAGGGCCTAGGTTTCTGGATTGGGCTCAGGCTTCACTGACAGCCCACCATCCTTCTGCTCTGCAAGGTCACATACAATTTTCAAGCCGATTCATTGAGGCCCAGGATGGTCACAGTACAAAGGAAACAAAGTAAAACTGTTGTGTAAAACTTCCTGGTTTAGATTTTCCTCCCCCGTCTTGGTTTTTTTTTTTTTTTTTTGCCAGAGCTGGGAGTTGAACTCAGGTCCTAGGATTCCAGGATAAAAGCTGCACCCCAGCCTAGGGTAATGAAGGCTGAGGCAGAGTTGTGACGACCTGAGTTCAAGCCCTGTGCCTACCCCCGCAAAATGTTAAAGTCCTGGCTAGGAATTTGGGCCATTTTATCAGCCATACCTGGGATTTTAACTCAGGGACTGGATAACTCTATTGTGCTCTGGGTGAAGTGGAAGCTAACCTCCTGGAAGAAAAAAAAATTCAGGGTCACTTCCCAGGGCGTGAATTCCAGCCCCAGACCTGGCAAAAATAATATTCATATACATGTATATTATATATCATATATATGTATTTGTATAGATATTACACATTTTACCTAGGACACAATATTTCCACAGAAAGGAAAACAGGTCAACATTGGCTTCTTACTCTACCTATTGCTTTCAGCATTGCTGAGATTTGAACTCTGGGCCTGGAATGCCCAATTCATCAAGGGGTCAGTGTAAGCAAAGCAGCCTCAAACAAATTCACTGCCAGGCAGTTCCCAGGACCTTAATTCTAGCCCCAGGAGTGGCCAATATATAAATAGATAGGTGTGGAAATTGCTACAAATACATATACATCTATATATATATATGTATATTCCACTGTATATATAACTATTTACTTGCACTCTAAATGTTCTTAGAGTTCCTGAGCTATAGAAGAAGGAAAGAAACATCATTGGCCCATCCTGGGTTCAAATGAAGTTCACAAGATCCAAGCCCTAGCCCTGTTAGCAGGATGAACTCCAGTGTAACCCTGTATTTGAAGGACAGAAAACAGTTTCAAAAGCCAGGCTAGGTAAGGAGACCAAGGCCTGCAGGATTAGGAGGCAGAATGTACACACTCAACAGGGAAATGAGTTGCAAAACCACTTCATTCATTCCAGGCACAGTCAGCAATGAAGGGAAACCTGAAATATTTGTTAGAGTTACACCAGGGTCAGGCTTTTCTCAGTCTCTTCAAACAATGACTAATTAACCTTCCTTCCTCAGGTGAAGGGAACCTCAGGCTATCTTTAGGTTACCAATAGAGAGCCAGTATAGTGGGGGAGAGGGGAGGAACAAAATAGAAAATCCCTGATCTCTGGTCTTAGGGAGTAGTTTTTTGACTCTCCATCTGTCAGATATGAAGGCTCTTCTTTTAACTTTGCCAGTCTATTCTCCTTCCTTCATTCTCCACATCATTAATGCAAATCCCCAGTTCAAGGAGAGGCACGGTTATGTCTCTTCTGTCTCCAAGCAGCTGAATTAGAGCTTGGCTCTGCCCTCTTGTCTCTGGGGCCTTTGGCTACCTGAAAAGTGAGAAAAAGACAGTTTTCCTCCTCTGTTGTTGTGTGAAGGCGATGCTGGTGGCCTGGCACATTGCAGAAGGCCTCGTTACTGAGAATTGTTCCCTTCTTTCCTGCTGATGTCCAAGACCAGATACGTATACCATTTTTCTATCTATCTATCTATCTATCTATCTATCTATCTATCTATCTATCTATCTATCTATCTATCTATCTATCTATCTATCTATCTATCTATCTATCTATCTATCTATCTATCTATCTATCTATCTATCTATCTATCTATCTATCTATCTATCTATCTATCTATCTATCTATCTATCTACCTATCTATCTATCTATCTATCTATCTATCTATCTATCTATCTATCTATCTATCTATCTATCTATCTATCCGTCTGTCTGTCTGTCTGTCTGTCTGTCTGTCTGTGTATCTATCTATCTATGTATCTATGTATCTATATGTATGTATGTATCTATCTATGTATGTATCTATGTATCTATGTATCTATCTACCTATCTATCTATCTATCTATCTATCTATCTATCTATCTATCTATCTGTATCTCTCTCTCTATCTATCTATCTATGTATCTCTCTCTCTCTCTATCTATCTAATCTATGTATCTATGTATCTATCTATCTATCTATCTATCTATGTATCTATGTATCTATGTATCTCTCTCTCTCTCTCTCTATCTATCTATCTATCTATCTATCTATCTATCTATCTATCTATCTATCTTTCTATCTACCTACCTATCTATCTATCTGCCTATCTGCCTACCTACCTGCCTAAATAACTACCTACCTACCTACCTACCCACCTACCTACCAACCTACCTACCTACCACCTTAGCTATCTCTTTGACAATTCTTGGGCTGAACTCAAGGCCTGAGTACTGTCTCTAACACTCTACTACTTGAGCCACAGGACCAATTCTGGCTTTTATCTGTGTATGTGCTACTGAGGAATCGAACCCAGGGCTTCTTGCATGCTAGGCAAACACTCTCTCACTAATCCACATTCCCTGCCCCCTCATCTTTTTTCTTAAAGGTAGTTTTACATAAGTATGCTAGCATTTTGCATAACACAGGTTATTCCTATGAACCCTGATCTTCTTTTCCCCTGCCTGATTTGTGACGGTTCCTGCATTGGCCTCAATAAAATGTAAATAAAGGCTGCTGAGAGCTTTAGTATGCATCCTATAAGGACACAGGCCTGGAATCTGGGAAGAGAAAAATGATGAGGTTGAAATGAACAGAATGATGCAGTATGTGCAATGAGCATATCTGAAAAATAAATCAGTAAATAAAAGCAGAAGCATTGCATACAGCCTGTTTGCACTCAGGGAGGTAGTATACACATGTAAGTAGGATATTAATACATAAACTTGGCCTTTGCTTTTTGAAATTTTTTTGGTGGCCATCCCATGGCTTAAACTCAGGGTGTGATACTTTCCTCAGCTATTTTGCTCAAGGCTGAGGCTCTACCACTGCCACAGCTCCACTGCCAGCCATTAGGTCGTTCACTGAACAAAAGCGCCTCCCAGGCTTTCCTGACTGATCTGGCCTGTATCTCTTATTTGGCCTTCTCTTTCAAAGCTGGAGCTCTACCCTCTAGGCCACTGCTCCACTTCTGGTTTTCTGGTGGTTTATTGGAGACAAGAGTCTCACAGACTTTCCTGGTAGGGCTGGCTTTCAATCATGATCTCCTGAGGAGGCTTCAAGTGAGTTTCCTCAGGGATTCACCTAGGAGCCACTCCACACAAATCTTTCATCTAAATCTGGAGAGATACTAGAAAAAAACGGAAACAGGAAGATGCTTCTAGTGTGTTCTAGATACTTAAGTTTGGAGACACAAAACACTCATAATTATTAGATCACTTTCTAGGCAAAAGGAGCAATGCAGACAGTATGAGGATTGTTCCAGCTTTCGGTCCTCATACCCTGAGACAGTAAATTAAGTGCATCTCAATGCTAAGTGACAGAACTGGTATGTCTTGTGGACATTTTCTCATGAATCTTGTGACACTCAATTCTCACTTTTGGTTTCAAACCTGTGACCAGAGGGGATGATGAGTAGAGAAAATCCTTTTCAGAGAACGTAGCTATAAAGAACATTGGGTAGTTGACTTATAAGTCCAAACCATTGGAATGACCCTATTAAGAAGTCAGATTGTCCAGATTATAAAACAAAGAAGAAAAGAAAGAAGGTGCCAGTGTCTGCTGACTATAATCCGTGCTCCTCAGGAGGCTAAGATGTAGAGAATCTGAGTTTGAATCCAACCAGCATAAGAAAGTCTTTGGCACTGTTATTTCAAAGAGATCACAGAAAAATCCAGAAGTGGGATTGTGACTCCACATTAATGCACTACCCTTGAGCAAAAGGAGCTCAGAGACAAGGCCTAGGCTCATAGTTCAACCCTTGGACCTGTCCCCTCAAAAAGAACCTGCACACCTCCATGTCTTTGTGTATGTATAGATACATTCCTATAAGTGAAGCTCCTGAGTAGCTATGATAAATGGCACCCAAGGTAGGAAATTTGTATTCAATACAATGAGTTCATAACACAGAGATTGCTTTTATGACATTACATATTCCAGGGTTCCCCTCATTGCTCCCAGTGTAGCCTGAGGGTTTCTCTGCATCCCAGGCCAGCTGGGAGAAGTCTCTTTCATTCCCTGGACAGGCACACAAAAGGCCTCACTCCTGTAGAGCTGTGTATCAAACAACTTCATCTGGGCCAATTAGTGAGGAGGAGTGTGGGCGGGCTCTGAAGGTCAGGAGAAAAAGTCCTCTTTGTACAACAAGCTATCTCTCTACCCAGTGCTGTTTTTTGACAGGAAGCCTTCATTTGTGCCAACTCCCATGGCAGGCCAAGTTCTGTGCACTCATCTTGTCTTTGTGAGACTATATTCCAGGTCTCATATACAGTGCTCAATATAATTCAGGAGTCTTTCTGGCAGAAAACTAGGGCACTGAACCTAATGAAATGTTCCACGGAGGGCAATGATGGGTCTATGATGCCTTTTCTAGTTTTCTGGAAGCTTTGGAAATCCAAGCACATGTTGTATATCACAAAGCATCCAGTCATCTATGGCTGGTGAAACTCATCTGATTTTGAAACCTTTGACCTCTCCTAGTTGGGCTCTGGATGACTAGGTTTTGGGGTTGAACACAGGGCCTGGGTGCTGGCAATGAGCTCAGAACAGAAGTCTAGTGCTTTACCATTTTGTGTCACAGCTTCACTTCTGCTTTCTCTGTGTGTGTGTGAGTGTGTGTGTGTGTGTGTGTGTGTGTGTGTGTGTGTGTTTGTGTGTGCATATTCTAGTCCTGGCGCTTGAACTCAGGACATGAGCACTGTACCTAGTTTCTCTTCTACAAGGATTGCCCTCTCCTACTTGAACCACAGAGGCACTTTAGGCTTTTTCCTAGTGATGTGGTCCTGAGAAATCATATATGCAAAGCACTCTACCCCTAAGGCACATTCCCAGCCCTCTACTTCAGTTTGTTAGTGTGTATCTATCTTTTTTTTTATTATTGTCGGTTGGAGGAGTGGAAAGCTGGGCCTGGGGGCTCTCTCTGAGCTCTTCTGCTCAAATCTTGTTGCTCTACCACTTGAGCCACAGAGCCACTCCTGGTTTTCTTATGGTTCATTGGAGCTAAGTGTCTCAAGGGCTTTCCTACCCAGGCTAGCGTTGAGCCATGATCCTCAGATCTCATCCTCCTGAGTAGGTAGGATGATCAGCATGAGCCATAAGCACCCAGCTATCACTTCATGTTTCTTAGTGGTGAATTGGATATAATAGTGTCATGGAACCTTTTGTGTCTGAGATAGTTTGGAACCCAGATCCTCAGATCTCAGCTTCCTGAGAAGGCAGGATGACAGACCTGTGCTATAGAACCCTAGGCCGTGACACTCTGTTGCAAGAGGTTCCTTGGCTCCACGTGGTGAAGTGCTATCCATGAGCCCAAGAGGTAAGTGTCAGTGCTTAGGCCCTGAGTTCAAGGTTCATGACTGAGAAAAACAAAACAAAACAAAACAATTGTCTGCAGGAAACAACTCACTAGTCTTCAGTAATACATAATTTTGCCCCTCCCATGGGGACATATCTGAGTGTCAATATTCTTGTCTGCATAATCATCTCAGTTGTGGAGTTCTTACAAGGACAAGATGAAAGAATACACCCTTTGTTGGACAAAACATATAACACTCTTTTTTATTCTGTCGTGAGGCTTGAATTTTTGGCCTGAGCTCTGTCCCTCAGCTCTTCAGCTCAAGGCTAGTGTTCTACCATTTGAGTTACAGCACCACTTCCGGTTTTCTTGTGGTTTATTGGAGATAAGGTTTTCACCGACTTTCCTGCCCGGGCTGGCTTTGAACTGCGATCCTCAGATCTCAGCCTCCTGAGTAGCTAGGATGACATGCATGAGCCACCGGTGCCTGCCTCCACATAACCCTCTTTACAGGGTTCAGCAAAGAGCATCTTGTGAAAGACTCATCATACAGCACCCAATGCAGGACTCAACACACTGAACTCGGTGAAGGACTCAGCACATATCCTGTGCAGGATTCAGCACACAGCACCCTGTGAGGGACTCAGAACCCCAGGAAGGACTCATCACATAGCTGTATCCCACAAGCTGTCATTAGTATTAGGGTGCTTTCATCAGTATCACCAGTCTTTCAGAAACACATCACAAACTGCACAAAGTTCACATCTAATCATTTAGAGGGGTATTTTTTTGGGGGGGAGTCACCCACAGGGATTGCACTAAAATGTTGGGGGTAATATCCTAAGATCTTTTGCTCAAGGCTAGAGCTCTACCATTTTGAGCCACAGCTCAGATTTTCACAGACATCCTGCCAGGGCTGGGTTTTAAACCCACCAGTGTCAGGTCTCAGCCCCCATGTATCTTGGATGACAGGGGTGAACAAGCCAGCAGTATCTGGTTCCATGGCATTTGGTTGCAGTGGTATACATCTGGCTATTCAGATTAGATTGCAGTTGTCAGCATCAGACACCCAGCTTGCTCTGTGATGAGGTATTTGAAGTCCTATTCTTATAGAGTTGCAGTCACAACATTCAATCTTTTTTGGTGCCCGTCCTGGGTCTTGAGTAAGGCTCTAGACACAGTCCCTAAGATTTTATGCTCAAAGCTAGTGCTCGACTGCTTGAGCGACAGCACAACTTCCGGATTTTTATGTGCATGTGGTAGTGAGGAATCGAATCCAGGGCTTTGTATGTGCTAGCCATCACTATAGCAGTGAGCCACAAGAGTGATGTGTATAAACAGATAAATGTGTAGATCGGCATATATATATATGTCTACATATATATGTAGATGTATAAATATATATATATATATATATATATATGTATAAAACAAGAGAAAGATGAGTGTATATTATTAAATTACATAAATTATATTATTGCCAATTATTGAAAAATTGTTCCTTCCATTTTTAAGTATCATGGTTGAATACATAATAAAGTATTAATTGAAAATTAGTCAATGTAGTGTAGTTGTTGTGTATAATTTTATAGTATACTCATACACTAACTACTAATTTAATTGTTACTTTTATAACATTTGTATGGGTGTATTTTGGAATGTGTTTCTTAGAATCTCCCGCCAATCATTAGTGTCAGTCCCAGGATTTGACCTCCAGGCTTAAGTTGAGGTTTCGGCTATGGCTATCATAATAGCCAGACAAACATCAGCATGTAAGATCATGTACACATTCTGGGCCTTGTCATTTAGACCCAGGATGGTCACAATGCAAAGCAAAAAAATGTAAAACCACCTTCTTGAACTTCTCTCTTTTATCCTTCTCCTTTTTATTTTTATTTTTTGCTAACACCGAGATTTGAACTTGGGTCCTAGGATCCCAAGCTCAGCTGTGGCAGAGATGCCAAGACCTGAGTTCAAGCCCCATGTTTGGCCAAAAAAAAAAAAAATGAAATAAAGCCCTGGATGGAATTTTTTTGGAATTTTTCTGTCTGGCATGGGATTTGAACTCAGGGTCTGGGTAACTCTGTGGCATTGTGGGTGAAGGGGAAGCTCTCGGTCCTTGAAGACAAGAAATTCAGACCAGTTCACAGGCTCTGAATTGACGCCACAGCACTGGAAAAAATAATATTCATATATGATCACTATTTACATACATGGGTTTAGTAAGTATGACATTTATTACCCTTATTTATTTATTGTTATTACACATATAACATTTCATTTATTACATCCTATCACGAGTATATATTTGCATATGGATTATACATCATACTGAGACCCAGGATTTTTTTTTTCAGGAAAAAAATGTGTCAAAAGTGGTTTCTTCCTACATGAATAAATTTTTGGCGATGCTGGGATTTCAACTCACGTCCTACAATGACTAATCCATAAGTGGGGTCACAGTCTTAGCACACCAGCCTCTGGCAATCTGAGCTGCCAGGAAGTTCTAAGGACCTGTGATCAAGCCACAGTAGTGCCCTATATATATATTGATGGATGTGTAGAAGGCTATATATATACATACACACACACACACACACACACACATATACAGAGAGAGAATGTGAGGATATCATTAAATTATATAAATATAGTCACCCATTATTAGTTATTAAATTATGTCTCCATTTAATGAAGTATCATGGTTGAATACTTATAAAAATTTTAATAAAAATTAGTCAATATCCTTCCATTAGGGGAATCAAACCATGGTGCTAGAATGGAAGATATAAATCCAATAATTTTTGTGTGGCATTATAAAATAGAATCACGAATTAACTGCAAAATTAATTGTTATTACACATTCCATTAACATTCACATAAATAGGAACTAGTCTTTTAGGATCTCTCTCCATTTGTGGGTGGCAGTCCTGGCATTGGAACTCCAGGGTTAGGTAGTTTACTTCCAATGAAAACCATTGGAATAATACTGTGAAGGTTTCAGATGGTCACAATGAAAAAAAGAACAACAGGAAGAAAAGAAAGCCAGCTGTCAGTGGTTCCTGCCTGTAATACTAGCTCCTCAGGAGGCTGAGATGTATAGAATGCCAATTTGAATTCAGCAAAGGCAGGAAAGTCCACGACATTCTTATTTCTAAGAGATCACAGGAAAATATCCCCATGGGTTGGGGCTGTGGCTCAAGGGCAGAGGACTACTCTTGTGCAAGAGGAGATCAGACATAGGGCCTGGGCTCATATTTCAACCTCGGACCTGCCAAAGAAAAAAAAAGAAGGCAATAACTCCATGTCTCTGAGTATGGATGGATGATGTATGGATGTCACAAAGGATTTATAATATAATCATCAGTGTGATGTCACATTGTCATTATGACATCAGCTCATTGTGACATCACAAATATGTAATGACATCACACCACTATGATATCACATTGTCATTGTGACATCATATATACATTATGAATGCCTATTATTTGATTTCATTATATTTCAAATGTGGCATGTGGGTTCATATAAAAAACACATTTTGACTTCATAATCATTGTGACATCACAATCCCTTTGTGATATAACATTGCCAATGTGATATCTCTAAACATCTGTGCCAACTCAAACATGTCCTGTCCTCATGTTTTGTGACATGTTGCCACTGTGTTAGGCTCATTGAGAGCTCAATCTATTTTTGACATATTATTTCAGGTATGACATGAAATATTAGCAATATACTGTGACATCATGAACATTGTGACATCACACTACTAGATTTAATGTCCATTGTGTCATATTGTCACATCACGAATCTGTTCTGACTTCATCATATTTGTGCCAACAAATGCTTTGGAATCATCACAAGCCCTTTCTAAATTTATATACTCATTGTGAGTTAATGACAATTGAGGTCTGGAATGCCATTGTCACATCACCAATCTACTGCGACATCACAAAACTAGTTTGAACTCATCTCTATTATGGCATCATCAAATAATTGTGATATAACAACACTATTATGACATTATAATTTGACATCATATTGCAATTGTGATATTACATACTTTCACAAACCTATTATGATCTCATCACATATAAGAAAATTCATGGCCTTTGGGATATCAAGCTCCTTCTGTGAATTGTATCATTGTGAACTTCTAGCAATTCAAATGTGAAATAAGATGTCACATTACAAACTAGTTTGGACATCATTAACTCATTTTTATATCAATAATTATATCATTTTTATATCATTAACACTTGAACAAACAAAACCTGTTAGCAACTTTAGCACTTGTAACAAAAAACATGGCCTTTGCATCATCATACTTCATTTGTGTATGTTGTGACTTCAATCTCATATCCTCACCATAAATTAGTGGCAATTAAGATCTGACATGCCATTGTGACATCACAAACCCTTTGTGACGTCATACCAATGTGAAATCCGATTGTTGTTATGACACCATCAGCTCATTGTGACATCACCAAACTACAGTGACATCATAGCATTATGACATCACATTGCCATTTTGCTGTCATAGACACATTGTGAATGTATATCCTGTGATTTCATTCTTTTTCAAATGTGGCATATCAGTTGATATCAGAAACACATTGTGACCTCATAACCATTGTAACATTACAAACTCTGTGTGACGTCATAACCAGTGTGACATCAAAATGTTGTTATAACATCTTTAGCTTATGACATTATAGCATTTGCCATTATGACATTATGACATCATAGTCACATTATGAATGCCTAACCATTGTATTTGAAATGTGGGTTGATATCAGAAATTCATTGTGATATCATAACCATTGTCACATCAAAATCCCATTGTGACATCAATTTGGCAATGTGACATCACAATGTCAACGTAAAGCTACTAAGGCATCATGATATCACAATGGTCATGAACTCACAATGGGCTTCTGATATCAACTGACATGCCACATTAAAAATAGAATGAAAAACATAATAGGCAACCACAACGTGTGTATGACATCAGAATGACAATGTGATGTTACAATGCTATGATGTCATTGTAGTTTTACATGTCAAAATGAGCTGATGGTGTCATAATGCCAACATGATGTCACAATTATGATGAAGTCAGAAAGGATTTGTTATGTATCAATGGTATGCCTGTTAGTTGTCATTAGTTCCCCATAAGAATATGGATACAAAAAAGGTTCTCTGATGTCACAGAGGCCATGTGTGTTTTCAAAGGTGGTAAGAGGTCCTAATCTGAATGGCACAATGTGATTCATCATGTCACAATGGAAATGAGATGTCCCATTGTGTTTTTGATGTCACCGTGGTGGGATGAGATCACAACGGTTTTGTGATATCAAAATTTGTTTGTAATATCAGAATGATATATCCAATTTCAATTACTTAGAATTCAATATGAGGATACCAGGAGATAGAAGAAGCTTCATAGTATGAGGTCATATTATGAGAAAACCCAATGGGACAGTGATTTCACAAACACAATGTGATGTCTCAATATCTTGTTATAATAATGTTTTGATGTCACAATTGGTGACACCATACTGATGAGGTGGTCGTAATAGATTGGAGATGTCCCAAGGGGTTCATGATGTCACAATGGCATATGGGATCTCAATTGTCATTAACTCACCATGAGTATATGAGTTTGGGAAGGGATTCTGATGTCACTAATATATATGTAGTCAAAAAGCTGAAGAACTAAAAGATCTGAGATGTCACAAAGTGACACAATGGTTATGATGTCCAGCAGTGTGATATCATTATGTTACACTGGATTTTAGATATCTCATGTCGTATCTGAAATATGAGGTCGAACACAGACTTTCAACTCACAAAGGGCCTAAGACATCACAATAGCATGCCACAAAAGTTATGAGGAAAGGAGAGGTATTTGATGTCACAGTGAGTTAGTGATATAACAAAGGCAATGTGCTGTGACAAACAGATTTTGATGTCACAAAAGTTATGAGTTCACAGTGGTTTCCTGATATCAACCCACATGGCACATTTGAAATAGAATGAAATCAAAGAATAGGCATTCACAATGGGTCTATGACATCAAAATGACAAAGTGATGTTAAGACAGCAATGTTTGATAGGATAAGAACTCATTACCTTGCTCATGTAAATGTAATCCCTCTGTACACTGTACTTATAATAAAAAAGACACAGAAGAAAAAAAGAGAAAAATGGTATGGTGTTATTGGGGTTTCGTGATGTCACAATGAGATGATGGTGTTATGATGACAATGTGATTTCACAGTCATAATTATTGCAGAAAGTATTTGTGATGATACAATACTATGTGTGATCACAATTTTCATTAGTTCACTATGAGGATATGGCTACACAAAGGTCTGTGAAGCCACAGAGGTTATGTGTTTCTTTAAAGGTGCTAAGAGCTCACAATAGCTTTGTGATGTCACAATGTGATTGTGAAGGCAAAACAGCAATGTGATGTCACAATGGGGTTGTGATGTCACAGTGGTGATGAGGTCACAATGAGTTTGTGTTGTCAATATGAGTTTGTAATATCACCATGACATGTCCAATTTTAATTTCTACTAGTTCACAATGAGGATACAATTTCAAAGAAAGGATCTTAAGCTCCAAAGACCATGTGTTTTTAGTCATAACTTGTGTAATATGCAGCCATTAAGATATTTTAGTCCTTCAGTAGGCTTAGAATCTGTTTTCAAACTCATAATAATTCAGGTAGGACATATGATATCTATCAGAAATTGACTGACATCATGACCATTGTGACATCATATGGATAGATATTAAGACCATGGTGTCACATTGTGAACTCACAAATCTGTTAGGACTTCATCACATTTGTGCCAACACATGACATTGAAGATAACACGGTCCCTTTGTCAACTCATATCTTCATTGTGAATTAATGACATTTGAGATCCAGCATGCCATTGTGACATTTCCAACCAGTTGTGACACAAACAAGACCACACTAAAGCTACCAGCACGACTATATTTATTTCAGCATTATTTACCATATCTAAGATATGGAACCAACCCAGATGCCCCTCAGTAGATGAATGGATCAAGAAAATGTGGCATATATACATATATATACACATACATACAATGGAATTCTATGCCTCCATCAGAAAGAATGATATTGCCCCATTTGTTAGGAATTAGAAAGACTTAGAAAAAATTATATTCAGTGAAGTAATCCAGCCCCAAAGAAACATAGGTTCCAGGTTTCCCTTATTTGCAATCACTAGTATATGTCTGAGTCAAGCAGAAAAGGTCAGATAAGTTGATGTTACTGGAATGAACCCTAAGATAAGTATTCCAATTTTTTTTGTTTTTTTTCCTTTCATGCAATTTTTTCTATCATATTTATAAGATGATTTCTATGTTGCTTTGTATGTCCCTCCCCCACAGTATAACCCATACTTTCACTGTATTTGATGTTGGTATAGTTTGTGGAGGGGAAGGGAAAAAAATAACAAATCATTTAACTAGGGATACAGGAGGACCTATTGCAACAATGAGATGTACAAGTTGTTTTGTCGAAAAACGAACTTAAAAACTTTGGTGGGGGGTGGGAGGAGGATTGAGTGGGGAGAGAGGAGGAGTATGGGAAGAGTTTGGAAGGGGAAACGAGGAGGCAATAATGCTTGATAAGAAATGTACTCGTTATCTTGCCCATGTAATTGTAACTTTTCTGTACGATATTCTCACAATAAAAAAAAAACACAAAACATTACAAACCCCCTCCCAAAAAAATTGTGACAGCACAAACCTATTATAGTAGAAACACATTGTGATCTAATAGCCATTGTGGTAGCACAATACCTTTGTGATCCCACATTTCCATAGTGATATCACTAACCCACTGTGAAATTCCAATCCTCTCACACCCAATCCAGGTATGAAATGTGATACCCGAATCCAGTGTGACATTTAGATCATAGTGACATCACACTGATAGATGTTAAGAGCATTTTGTCACATTCTGACAACACACACCTGTTAGGACTTCATCACTTTTGTGACAACGCATGCCTTTGGAGATACCACAGTCCCTTTATGAGCTCATATACTCATTGTGAGTTAATGACAATTGAGATCACATGTGTCATTTTGATATCACCAACCCATTTTGACATCACACACCTCTTGTAAACATCACTAGTGTGGCATCACCAATTGTGATATGATAACCTTATTAAGTTATCATATTGCAACATCACATTGCCATTATTATATCACTGTTCCATTGTGTTTTCTAAAACCTAGTATGTCTTCATAGCATTTTAGAAAATTCATGGTCTTTTATACTTCAGTCTTCTTCTGTGAACTCATATCCTCATTGTGAAATAGCAACTGAAATTGGACATGTGATTTTGAGGTATGACTTCACAAAACTATTTGATTTCATTACCAATTTGACATCCAAACCCATTGAGAACTTTCATTACCATTTGACATCACTATCACATTTTGACATCCCAAACCTATTAAGACCTTTGATAAAAACATATGACCTTTTTGACATCACAGTCGCTTTGTGTAACTATACCCTCATTATGAACTTCCAATTGGTATCAGACATGCCATTGTAATATCACAAACCCTTTGTGGCATCACCAGTGTGACATAACATTTTCATTATGACAGCGTCAACTACTTTTGATATCACAAAAGTACAATGACAAGATAGCATTATGAGATCACATTGTCATTGTGAAGTTACAGATAGATTGTGAATGCTTATTTTTAATTGTATTTTTTTTCCGGTTGTGGGGCTTGAACTCTGGGCTTGGTTGCTGTCCCTGCTCTTCTGCTCTAGGTGAGCACTCTATCGCTTGAACCACAGCACCACTTCTGGTTTTCTAGTTGTTTTTATTGGAGATGAGTCTTATGAACTTTCCTGCCTGAGCTGGCTTTGAACTGCGATCCTCAGATCTCAGCCTCCTGAGTAGCTAGGATTACAGGTGTGAGCCACCAGTGCAAAGCTATTTCATTCTATTGCAAATTTGACATATGTGTTGATATCAGAAACATAATGTGACCTCATAACCATTGTAACATCATAAATCAGCAGTGACATCAAATTGTCATTATGACACCATCAACTCATTGTGACATCACCAAACAACAATGGCATCATAGCAGTATAAATCACAGTGACATTGTTACATCATAGACGTAACATTGTAAAGGCTTATTGTATGAATTCATTCTATTTCAGAAACCCATTTTGACAATATATAACCATTCTGATATCACAATACATTGTGACCTCACATTGCCGTTGTGATATCATTAACCTGCTGTGCCATCACAAACCTGTCCTGTCCTTATAAGTTTTGTGCCATGCTGCCCTCGTTATATATTAGGTCCTTGTGAGCTCATAATCTGTTTTCAATCTCATATTTCTGGTATGACATGTGATATCAGAAATCCCCTGTGACATCATATTGCCAGATTTCATGAATATTGTGTCACATTGTGACATCACAAAACTGTTAGAACAGCATTACGTTTGTGACAACACATGCTTTTGGAGACATTACAGTCACTTTTTGAACTCATATATTCATTCCCAATTAATGACAATTGAGATCTGCCATGCCACTCTGACATCATGAACTCATTGTGACATCACAAATTTATTGTGCTCATCACGAGAATGGCATCAACAACTAATTGTGGTATGAAATCATTATTTTGACATTATATTGTGGTATTGCCGTCGTGACATCATTGTTCCATTGTGTTTTTACAAACCTACTATGGCGACATCACATCTTAGAAAATTCATGGTCTTTGAGATTTCAAGCTTTTTTCTGTGAACTCATGTACTTATGACCCCTAAAGCAAGGACACAAGCCATTGAGTCAAATTTAATATAATAAAACAATTTACAATAGAAAGGGGACTGTGATTACCTTATCCTGGACTGGATACCCAGGTCCAAGATCATCCTTGACCAACAAACCTCAGAACTTCAATGGGCAGCACCACCCTTTTTAATTGGTCTGCAAACCACCATCCAAAAAATTATGATCTCCAAAGCTCCAAACCTCAATGGGCAAGGCTTTTTACTTTTCCATTCCTCCCTCCTTCACTACAGAGCTGTCCTTCCTTCCTGGTCTTTCCCTTTATCCCTCCCACCACTTCCTTCTTCTCTTCCACTCTCCTCCACTCTCCACAGGCCTGCCCTACTCTGCCCCCATGACCACTTGCCAACCTTCTGGTCTCCATCAACTTCCTCTCTTCTCAGATTTTTCTCTTTATTCCATCCATGTAGCACCCATTTTTATTTCCCCTTCCAATGCTCTGAAAATGCAACCTATATATAGGTTTACCTCTCTTTACTCTAACGGGTCTTCTGCCTAACAGTTTTCAACAATCACTTCCCAAACTGCCCAATGCTCAATCACTCCTTGACAGCTCACCATGTGAGGCTTGACACTTCACCTTTGGCGGCATTCCCCACATTCTCCGGTGGGCCAGGCCAAGAATTTACAATGATTATCAGCTCAGACAGATAATTCTGGCCCCACTGGTTATTACATTATCCTCATAGTGAATTAGAAGAAATTGAAATTGTATATGTCATTGTTATATTACAAACTTGATGAGACATCACTAAACCATTGTGACCTAATCACTGTGGTGACATCACAAACTCATTGGGATATCACACTGACATTGTGCCACCATGATCACATTGTGACATCCCAAACCTATTATGACCTCAGAAGCTTTGAAAGAAAGCATGGCCTTTGCGAAATCACAGGCCTTTTGGTATCCATACCCTTATTTTGAGCTGATGACAATTGAGATGAGACATGTCATTTTAACATCGCAAAACCTTTATGACATCATCACCAGTGTAATATCACATTGTCATTATGAAAACATTAGCCCATCATGACATCATAAAACAATGACATCATAGCATTATGATATCACATGGTCATTGTGATGCCACAGACACATTGGAATGCCTATTCTGTGATTTCATTCTATTTCAAAAATGGCAGGTTTGTTGATATCAGAAATAAATTGTGACCACATAATGTTTATGACATCACAATACCTTGATGACACCATATTGCAATTATGATATCACTAACCCACTGTGACATCACAAACTTTCTTATTCTCATAAATTTTTGACATGCTTCCAGTGTGATCCCTTTGGTCTCTCTGAGTTCATAAATTTTTTAACTCATGATACTTAAGGTATGACATGTGATATCAGAAATCCACTGTGATATCATGACCACTGTGACACACTGCCAGATATCATGACCACTGAGTCACATTGTGACATCACAAACCTGTTAAGACTCATGACACTTGTGCCAACATATGCCTTTGGATACATCATTAACCCTCCTGAACTTATATATTCATTGTCAATTAGAGATCTGGCATGAGATTTTGACATCACCATCTCATTGGGAAATCACAAACCTATGTGACCTCATCACCTGTATGGCATCACCAACAATTTGTGACTTCAAAACAATACTTCCCATGTAATGGTAACATCACATTACCAATGGGATTTTCACCATTGCATTTTCACCAACCAATTATTTCCTCATAATATTTTACAAAATTTATGGCCTTTCTGACTTGTAGCTCCTTATGTGAACTAGTATCTTCATTGTGATCTAGTAGAATGAAATTGGACATGTAATGGTGATATTACAAATTCATTGTGACACCATTATCCAAGTGTGACCTTATCACCACTGTGACATCACAAACCCATTGTGACATCACATTGCCACAGTGATATCTCGGTCACCTTGTGACATCCCAAATCTGTTGTGACCTCTTAGCACTTTTGAAAAAGCACATGGTACTTGTGACATCACAGTCCCTTTGGGTAACCATATCCTCATTGTGAACAAAGGACAACTGACATCAGACATGCCATTGTAACATTACAAACACTTTGTCACATCATCTCCAGAGTGAGATCACATTGTTGTTATGATAGCATCAAATCATTGTGACATCCCAAAATGACAATGACGTCATAGCATTATGACATCACATTTTCATTGTTAGGTCATAGAGACAATGTGATTGCCTATTCTGTGGTTTCATTATATCTCTAATGTGACATATAGGTTGATTTCAGAAACCCATTGTGACCACATCACCATTGTGATATTACAATCCCTTTGTGACCTCATATTGACATTGTGATATTATTAATGCAATGCAACATCACAAACCTCTCGTCCTCATAAATTTTGTAACAAGTGTCTACCTTGACCTGGGCTAGATGCCCACAGCTAAATGCAGCTTCAACCATGAACCCTCAGACCTCCAAAGAGCAGCCCAACCATTTGTTATCTGGCCTGCAAATAAGCAACCCCAAAAATAATGATCTCCAAAGCTCCAAACTTCAAAGGACAAGGTTTTTTTTTCTTTCTATTGATCCTCCTTCTCTACAGACCTGTCCTACCTTTCAGGTCTTTTCATTTTTTTCCTTTCACCATTCCCTTCTTTTCTTCAGGCTTCTCTACTCTTGACAGGCCTGCCCTGCCCTGTCCAGGTGGCCAGTTGCCATCCTTCACCTCTTGGTCTCCCTCAATTTCCTCTCCTCCCAGGTTTTTACCCTCCTGCAGTCTCTTTACTTCTTTCCTTCCAGGCCTTTCCCTCTTTTCTCTCCCCTTGTGTTGCTCTGAACATGCAGCCTATGTATAGGCTGTACCCTTCCCCCACTGCAGTATGTTTCCTGCATAAGAGTTTTCAATCATCACTTCCCAAATGTCCATGCCCAATCACTTCATGGCAGCTCACAATGTGGGGCTTGACAACCTATCTCCTTCAGCAGCATTTGCTGCTCCCTTCAGCTGCATGCACCCGCCTCTCCTGTGGTCCAGACCAGGAGGCCATGATGACTATCTGTTCCCATGGATGATAGGGTCACTGCTGGTTATTAAGTGTATCATGGTGATCTAGGAGAAATTGAAATTGGACAAATTTGTGATATTACAAACTCATGATATAACTAACCCATTGTGACCTCACCAACACTGTGACATCACAAATACATTGTAACATCACATTGCTGTTTTTGACACCAGGATCACATTGTGACATCCCAAACCTATTATGACCTCTTATAACCTTTGAAAAAAATACATAGTTTTGTGACATCACAGTCCCTTTGTGTACCCAAATCCCCACTATGAAATATTGACAATTGAGAATCAAACATGACATTTTAACATCAAAAAGTTTGTGAGATCATCACAATTGTGACATCACATTGTAGTTTTGACACCATCTGCTCATTCTGAAATCACAAAAGTAAAATAATATGATAGAATTATAACTTCACATTGTCATTGTGACATCATAGACACATTATGAATGCCTTTTCTGTGATTTCATTGCATTTCAAATGTGGCCTGTAGGTTGATATCATAAACAAATCTTGAATTCATAACCATTGTGACATCACAACCCCTTTGAACATCACATTGTCATTGTGATATCACTAACCTACCATGACATCACAAACCTATCCTGTCATCATAAATGTTGTGACATGCTGCAATTTTTTTAAGCCTTTTTGTCCTCATGATCTGTTGTGGACCTCATTAGATTTCACATATGACGTTTGATATCACAAATTCCCAGTGACATCATGACCATGGTAACATCACACTGCCAGATGTCATAACCATTGCGTCAAATTCTGACATCACAAATCTTTTTGGATTTCAATATATTTGTGACAACACATACTTTTGGAAAAACTACAGTCCTTCTGTGAACTCAGATACTCATTGTAAGTTAAAGACAATTGAGAAACATTATGTCATTTTGACATGCCCCACACATTGTGACATCACCAATCTTTTGTGACCTCATCACCAATGTGGCATCATCAACTAATTGTGACACCAAAATAATATTTTGACATGATGCAGTGAGTTGACATTGCCATGGTGATATTAATGTCCCATTGTGTATTCACAAACCTAATATGGCCTCATAACACTTTTAAAAATTCATGTCCATTAGGACTTCAAGCTCCTTCTGTGAACTTGTATGCACATTGTGAAAAAGCAATTGAAATTGGACATGTGTTTAAGATATTACAAAATCATCATGACATCAAAAACCTATTGTGAACTCATCACAATTGTGTATCATGAAGCTATCATGGCCCCTAAGTACTTTTGAAAACACACATGACATTTGTGACATTTCAGTCCCTTTGTATACCCATATCCTCATTGTGAACACATGACAATTGTATTCATATATGCCATTGTAACATCACAAACCTTTGTTACCCCATCATCAGAGTGACACCATTATCTCCTTGCAACATCACCAATTTACAATGACCTCATATCATTATGACATTATATTATCATTGTGATGTCATAGATACCTTGTAAATGTCTATTCTATTTCATTCTCTTTCAAATGATGTGGCCTGTGGGTTGATATCAGAAAACCATTGTGATCTCATAAATGTATGGCATCACAATCACTTTGTGTTATCACAGTGCCATGGTGGTATCACTAACACACTGACATCACAAACTTGACCTGTCCTCATAAGTCTTGTGATGTTCTGCAATTGTGATGTCTTAGGCCCTTTATGAGTTCGTAATCTATTTTCAACCTTATAATATTTCAGTTATGATATGTGATATCAGAAATCCACTGTGACATCATTGTCATTGTGACATCATACTGACAGATATCATAAATATTGTGTCACACTGTGACATCACAATCCTCCTAGGACTTCATCACATTTGTGACAACACATGCCTTTGGAGATAGCACAGTCTGTTTTGGAACTCATATTCTTTGTGATTTCATGATAAATGAGATCCTTTATGCCATTTGGATATCACCAACCAACTGTGACATCATAGACCTACTCTGACCCCTTACCTGTAGGTCATCATCAATTAATTGTGACATCAATACCTTTTGTGATGCCACAATGTGACACTATGATCATTACATCTGTCAGTGTGATGTCACAATGGTCATGATGTCACAGTGGATTTCTGGTATCTAATGTCATACATGAAATATGAGGTTGAAAACAAATTATGAGGGCAAAAAGTCTGATATCACAATGTCAGCATGTCACAAATGTTAGGAGGAGAGGAAAAGTTTGTGCTGTCACATTGTGCTAGTGACATCACAATGGCACTGTGATGGCACAAAGTGATTATGATGTCAAAATGGTTATTTAGGCACAAAAATGCGTTTCTGATAGCAACTCTCATGCCACATATGAAATACAATGAAATCACAGAATAGGAATTCACAATGTGTCTATGATGTCAAAATGAGAATTGTTGTCATAATACGATTATGTCATTGAGTTAGATTATGTCACAATGAGGTGATGCGCTTATAATGAAAATGTGATGTCATATTGTTGAGGATGTCACAAACACTTTTTGATGTTATAATGGCATGTCTGCTTTCCATTGTCATTAGTTAACAACAAGGATATGGGTACACAAAGGGACTAATGTTGAAAAGGGCATGTGATTTTTCAAAGAAGCTAAGAGATCATAATAGGTTTGAGATGTCACAAGGGAATCATGTTGTCACAATGACAATGTTGTCACCATGGGTTTGTGATGTCGTGGTGGTGATGATGTCAACATGTGTTTGTGATGTCACAACGAATTTGTAATATCACAATCAAATTTCCAATTTCAATTGCTACTAGTTCACAAGGAGGATACTGTAATAATCAGCAGGGCCCAGATAATCTACAGGCTTAGATAACCAGTGTGGCCCCATCTCCTGGCCAGCTGGAGAGGATGAAGTATGCCACCAAAGACGGTGGGGCATTCTGTGGGAGGGGCTGGGGCATTAATCATCACGTGCTGAGCTGTGGAGAAGTAATTTGACTGTGGGCAGTTTGGGATTTGACAGTTGAAAACTGTTAGGCAGTTGGAGTGAAGAAGGGGTACAGACGTTATATAGGCTTATGGTTCAGAGCAATAGAAGGAGAGAGAAAAAGGGAAAAGTCCTGTAAGGAAGGAAGTGGTTTGATAGCAGAAGGAGAAAGACCTGGGAGGAGAAGAAGTTGAGGGAGGGCAGGAGGTAAAGGATGGCAACTGACGACCCATTCAAAGCAGTTCAGGCCTGTGGAGAGTGAAGAGGCCTGAAGAGAAGAAGGAACTGGTAGAAGGGAGAAAGGGAAAGACCTCGAAGGAAGTATAGTTCTGTAGTGGAAAGACAAAAGAAAGGGTAAAAAAGGCTGGCCCTTTGATGTTTGGAGTTTTGGATTTCATAATTTTGGGGGTTGGTGGTTAGGAGAACATTTATGATATTAAATGTGTCTCTATGGATTCTCTTGAACTATAGAGGTCTTAATTTTTGGAGACCCCCATCGAGATAATCCATTTGGATGGCATCAGGCCTTGGCCTCAGGGAAAAATCCCCATAGGTGAGAGTGTCAGCACTCAGGGTTGAGAGTCTACCTCAAGTGTTTGTCTCCGGAGGAGAATCATGGACAAAAAGTCATTTAGGGTCCTCTAGGGGTGTGTGGGCAAGCTTGCCAGCCTGATTGGGGATCCCCTTTGGAGGTCATCTGTTGCTTCCTTGGGAAGCCATCTGGGAACTCCTTGAGAGGTCATGCAGGGCTTCTTTGGGAAGCCATCTGGAACTTCCTTGAGAGGTCATGTAGCCCTTCCTTGGGAAGCCATCTGGAACCTCATCAAGAGTACATCTGCAATTTCCTTGAGAAGCCATCTGAGACCTACCCTGGAGGTCATCTGGAACCTTCTCCTGGGGCCATCTTGGACTTTCTCCAGAGGTCATTTGGGGCTTCCTCAGGAGGTCATCTGAGACCTCTATAAAAGTAGTGATTGGGAAATAAGGGAAACCATGGACCTAAGTTTCTTTGGGCCTGGCTTACTTCACTTAATATAATTTTTTCCAAGTCTTTCCATTTCCTAACAAATGGGGCAAAGTCATTCTTTTTGGTGGAGGCATAGAATTCCATTGTGTATATATACTACATTTTCTTGATCCATTCATCTACTGAGGGGCATCTGGGTTGGGGCTTCCTTAAGAGGCAATCTAGGACCACCTCCTGAGGTCATCTGGAGCTTCTTTTGGAGGTCATCTCAGGTTACCTTGATAAGAAATATATGGCTGTCTTCGGACATCATCTGGAACTTCTTTGAGAAGCCATATAGGATGTCATCTGTGGCTTTCTCAAGAGGGTTATCTTGAACCTTCTCTGGAGTTCATATGTGGCCTCCTTGAGTGGCCATCTGGGAGCTACTGGTGAGGTAATCTCAGCCTCATTGAGAGGATATCTGGGACCTCCTTTGGAAGTCATCTGACACTTCCTTGGGAAGCCATTTGGAACATCCATGAGAGGTCATCTAGGGCTTCCTAAGGAGGACATATGTGACATCCTCCAGAGGTCATCCGCGACCTCCTCAAGAGGCAATCTGGAATGTCCTCTCTGTCATCTGGGACCTCCTATAGAGGTCAACATTGAGAGGTTTGGGGCATGTGGGTTAAGTGTCTGTGGCTATTGTTCTGTGTGTGCATTCTGATAGTTCTGTGTCCTGTATGACCCTCTGTTTACTCCTTTTCTCAGGATGGGAGAACAAGGCCTAAATTTGTCATATCCAAAAAATATTCTCCCTCAGGGTTACAAAATCCCTCAGAGGAAGATGCACTGATGTACTCTTTCTCCTATTCTTTGCCATCAGCACCTCTAATGTTAAGTTCTCCCATGCGAAAATTGGTTACTTGTACCATCCTGAGGTGGTACAGTATGGTATGTTACCCTTATTACCCTTGAGACGGGAACATGGAGGAGATGGTGGGCAGGTCCCCTTTTTAATATATGGTCCCTTTACAACTAGTGACCTGTATTACTGGAAACAGCAAAATCCATCCTTTTCAGAAAAAACAACAACCAGGGCTCATTACCTCATTAGAGACAGTAATTTTCACACACACGCACAACTGGGATGAGTGCCAGCAAACTTTACAGATGATTTTCACCTGGTAGAAAAGGGAGTGAATACAGCTCAGTAACTTGAATGTGGTCCCTGGACCGGACAGTAGATCCACTATTGAACCAGACCATTTGGATCAAGTCTTTCCCCAGATTTATCCAAGCTGAGACTAACAGCAATTGAGGTATGGAGGTGCTTACCAATTATTGCCAGGTTTGGTTAGCAGTGATACCGCAGAGGCTGGAAAGCCAGAAAGGTGAGTGAGATGGGAGAGTTCCCCAGTGAGTACCCTAATGCTTTTCTGAATCTTCTCCCAGAAGCCTATAGGACCTATAGGCCTATCGATATTGAAGCCTTGGAGAATCAAAGAGCCCTAAATATGGCTTTTGTTAGTCAGCCCCATATCTTAGAAGAAAGCTTCAAAAGTTATAAAGTTTTGAGGGAAAGGTGTATTTTGAGTTGGAAGTGGTTGCCCAGTGGGTGTTTGACAACAGAGGTACCCTGGAAAAAAAAAGAGTAAGAAGGGAGTTTGAGTTTTGGTAGGAGCACCAGAATAGGGATCAAGAAACCCTTGGCAAAGACAGTACAATTCATTTGCAAATGGCAGTAGGGAACCTCTAGGACTAGATCAGTGTGCTTATTGCAAGAAAAATGGACATTGGAAAAAGGAATGTCCAAGGGGGAGAAAGATTGAAAATGAAGGTTATGTAATCCCATTAACACCTGGAAAATGTGATTGTATCTCTGGAGAAACATGCAAAGGAGCTTGAGGTTCTGAATTCCAACTGTGTTCAATTTAAAAACAGCCCTATAAAATTAAGAAGAAATGTGGCAAAGAAAAAATTCACACACTTCTATCTCAAAACACAGTTTATAAAATACTGAATCTCCAATATGTGCTAAACAAAACCCACTAAGAGTTTAAAAGCAAATAGAAGAGTACACTGGAGAAACCAGAGAATTATTGACGTGAAGAAAAGCTTTGAAGATATAAATTACGAACTTGTGAGAGTCAAAAATGAGAAGAAAATCCTCAAAAGGAACCTAGAAAACAGTCAGAATTAAATGAAATTCAAGTACATTAGCCTGGGTGAGCATGAGGCAAGTTAGGGGACCACAGGTCAGAGGCCAACAGAAGCACAAGACAGCAATGCTACCATCCTTGCTAACCACAAGTGAGGCCAAGAAGAGATACTGATGCTTCATTAAGAAATAGTGGACATGATAAAAGAGCTGGACCTGATATAAGAATGTATTAGGCTGAAGTACATGTTGATTATAAGCTTTGCAGAGTGTCACCAGATATTCAAAACAACAGAGAAAGAAGATAAGAATAGTTACAGAGAAAGACGAGGAAGTGCTATGTCATAGAAGATGAGGCCAAGAAAAGTGAACAGGAAATATCAGGCTCAAGAAAGAGATTGTTACTCTTCAGTAAGAGTTAAAGGACCACATGGTCTGATAAAGAATGCCGGGGAAAGGAAAAGAGCATTGGGAAGAAAAACAGAAGCGCTAAACAAACAGTTGAAAGATCTGTCACAAAAATACAGTGAAGTGGAAAACTAGAAAGAGAAACTACTAGAGTAAAAAGCCAAAAAGACTGCTGAGATCTTCACCATAAATGTAATGCAGAAATATCATGTCCCAATGGAACAGGTGGAGGTGGGAAAATTTACCTCTCAATAGCACCTTTGTGAACTTAAGGAAGGAGCTGAAGAGCAAGCAAAGGGGTTGTGAGAAGGAACAGCAGTTGGCCAGTCAAAGGAACTCTCATGTGACCCTGCCAAAACATTTGCAGGTTAAGGAGCACATTGAGAAGGAGAGTGGGATCATGAAAGCAAGTTTGAGAGAAAAGGAGGAGAATAAAATGGAAGAAGTATCCAAGGTTCAGAGTACTATACAGGAGTTAAAGAAACTAGAGACCCTAAGATACAGAGAAACATCTGAGCTGGTTAGGTAGCTTGGGAGACCACTCTAAAACCAACGGGGTCTCTAGAGCTACTAGTTCTTAAGATTAAAGGAAGAAGCAAAAACAGTGGTAATAAGTGTGCAAATTTTGAAACTAAACTTGGGAAAAACGCATAGAGGCTTAAGCTGTCAGTTTATATGTAGATATTTGCACCAAGGTAAATTGCCCGAGGGTACTGCCTAAGACTGTTCTGAAAACCAGTGGGGCCTCAGCCTGACAATCCTTTGTAATGTGTGTAGGTAATTTCCAACAGGTAAAAGCTGAAAAGCTGGAACATATGGAAAGAATTCATATGTGAGGAACCTCAGATGGTGAATTGGGCAAGTGGACTTCACAGAGGTAAAGCCTGGAAAGTATGGGTATTGGTATCTATTATAATAGTGGACACTTTCAGGCTGAGCTGAGGCATGTAATAATTCCTTGATTTGACTTACCCTTAGGTGTGGGGTCCGAAGTTGGCACTGCATTCATGGCCTAAGTTCTCAATTATTAACTAATGCCCTAGGAATAAATTGGAAGTTACAATCCATATATAGACCTCAGAGTTCAAGGCACTAGAAAGAATGAGTATGACCTTAAAGGAAACTTTAACTAAATTAAATACAGAGACTCGCCATGGCTACGTAAGTCTCCTTCACTTTGCTCTTCTTCAAGCAAGATGTAGCCATTATGTTAAAGAATTTAATCCCTTTGAAATACTTTAGGATAGACCACCCGCTTTGTTCCCTAATCTTGTTAAGGCTATATTAACAGAAATGTCTAACTACAAATTGCTGGCTTTACAACATATTCTTTTATGTACCTATCCTTTGGTAACCAAGGCCCACTTGCCGCCTAAGAAAAATTCCACCTGACAAGGAGGGACCAAGATGGCAATGGAACAGCAGGGAAACACCACAGCTCTCTCCAACCAAAAGCAGTGTTTGGCTTTCAATGCTCTGTTTCACCAAGTGACACCCTCCCCCCAAAAAAATGCAATTGCTCAGAGAGATATAGGAAGTGATAAAAGAAAAGGGAAAAACCTACACAGACAGTAAAGTGGGAAGACCCTTCCCCCACCCCTTGTTGGTGATGGGGCTCTGTGCTGAGCAGCTTAAGTTGTGGGGATTCATGCCAGGTTGCTTAAGTATCCTGGCTCTGGACCCTCCAAAGACCACACACAGGCAAGCATCCCAAGGCTCCCAGAAGACTCCCAAGGTACAGTGCCAACCCAGAGAATACAAACAGAAATCTCAAATGCAGAGCCCGCATGAAGACTTCCCTCAGTGGCCCTGGCACGGCGCCTCTGCCTGGTTGGTGCAAGCAGCCCAATCCAGTCTGGAACAGCAGCAGCTTTCAGCAGTGGTGAATGACCCTAGAATCACACTGTGGTACTTCTGTCCTGCTGGTGTAAACAGCCTAGCCTAACCTGGAGCAGCAGCAGCAGCAACTGGCAGTGGCAGCAAACCACCAAGACTCCGGGCACGATGCCTCTTGGCACTAGCCCACAGGAACAGCCCAGACCAGCCCAGGGCGGCAGCGGTGGCTAAGGTGGCGACAGCTGCAGTGAACAACTCCAGACCCCTGGTGGTTTGTGCCTCTCCATACTGACCCACATAAGCGGCCCAGCCAAGCCAGAGGCAGAGCAGTGTCTAACACCTGACTCGTGGTGGAGTGTCTGGCTTGCATATGTGGCCCAGCTGATCCTGGGGCAGTGGCAGCAGCTCAAGCAGTGCATCAGTTGTGGCAGCAGCAGTGGCATCGACAGCGGCTGTGAACAACTACAGAGGTGCAGTGGGGTGCAGCATCTCTCCATACTGGCTTGCATAAGCAGCTCAGCCCAGCCCATGCTGGCAAAGGTGGTGAACAGCCACAGAATTGAGGCAGGGTGTGGTGCTGAACTACCCCAGAAAATCCTCATGAACATTCTTGCCTGGGATGGCTTTAAAACTGAATACTCAGATGTGAGCCTTCTGAGTAGCTAGAATTACAGGCATTCCCACCAGCAGGGTCTTATTCTTGCAAACTCCCTAACTTTTTCTCAAATAGATCATTTGTTAGTTCATACAAGGAATTTAAGCAAATACAAGAGGATCGACATAGTACCCTGTATTCTATCTGACCATACTGGAATCAAACTGGTTCTCAATAACAAGGTATAAAGTAGATAAAACTTAAACATATGGAAATTAAACAACATTCTTGGAATGATACATGGGTTACAGAAGAAATTAAAGAAAAAATTTAAAAGTACCTACAATTCAATGAAAATGAAAATACATCAGAAAGAAACCTATGGGACCCAGTGAAAGGAGTCCTGAGGGGCAAATTTATTGCTCTCAGCATGCATATCAAGATCAATAGAAAGCCTACGGATTGGGAGAAGAACTTCACTAGCCATACAATGGACAAGGGTCTCACATTTAAAATATACTTGGAACTCAAAAAATTCAATCCCCCAATAACAAATCCTCAAAGAAACAACTGCCCAATAAATAAGTGAGCTAAAGACTTAAACAGAAACTTCTCTGAAGAGGAAAGATGGATGGCCAATAGACACATGAAGAAATGCTCAACCTCCCTAGCCATAAAAGAAATGCAAATCAAAACTACATTGAGATACCACCTCACCCCAGTTAGAATGGCTAAAATCAAGAACTATAATAATAACAGATGCTGGAGGGGATGTGGACAGAAGGAAACCTTACTTCATTGTTGGTGGGAGTGTAAACTTGTTCAACCAGTTTGGAAGGTAGTATGGAGGTTCCTCAAAAGACTCCACATAGAGCTCCCCTATGACCCAGCAATCCCAATTCTGGGTGTTTACCCAAATGATCACAAACAAGACCACACTAAAGCTACCAGCACGACTATGATTATTGCAGCATTATTTACCATAGCTAAGATATGGAACCAACCCAGATGCCCCTCAGTAGATGAATGGATCAAGAAAATGTGGTATATATACACAATGGAAGTCTATGCTCCATCAGAAAGAATGACATTGCTCCATTTGTTAGGAAATGGAAACACTTGGAAAAAATTATGTTACGTGAATTAAGCCAGGCCCAAAGAAACATAGGTCCCATGGTTTCCCTTATTTGCAATATCTAGTATATGTCTGAGTCAAGCAGAAAAGGTCAGATAAGGTGATGTTAGGGAAATGAACCCTAAGATATGTATACAA
The DNA here is from genome assembly GCF_019054845.1 of Dipodomys spectabilis. Lineage (NCBI taxonomy): Eukaryota > Metazoa > Chordata > Mammalia > Rodentia > Heteromyidae > Dipodomys > Dipodomys spectabilis. Next base: position 435,018 of record NW_024870793.1, read on the forward strand.
ATGTTTTTTTTTCTTTCATGCGATTGTTTCTAACACATTTATAAGAATATTTCTTTGTTGCTTTGTATGTCCCTCCCCCACAGTATAACCCCTGCTTTTACTGTATTTGATGTCGGTATAATTTGTGGAGGGGAAGGGGAAAAACAAATTATTTAAGTAAGGATACAGGTGGACTCATTGCAACAATGAGATATACAAGTCGTTATGTCGAAAACTAACTTTACAACTTTGGTGGGGGAAGAAGGGGAGCAGGGGGGATTGGCTGGGGGGGGCAGGGGGAGGATGGTAAGGGATGTGAAGGGGAAACAAAGGAGGAGGCTACAATGCTTGATAAGAAATGTACTCATCATCTTTCTCATGTAATTGTAACCCCTCAGTACAGTATTTTCACAATAAAAATAAATTAAAAAATTAAAAAAAGAAAGCATAGACCAAGTAAACAATGTTATGATGCAACTAAAACTGCTAGAGGAACAAGAAAAATTGAACCTAAAGTTGCTAGACAGAAAAAGATACTGAAATAAGAGCTGAAATTAATGAGATACAAAGAAAATTATTAATAAAATTAATAAAACAAAAAGCTGTTTAAAAAAATCTCAATAAAGCTGACAGACCACTGGCAAGAGTAATGAACAAAAGAGAGGAGACCCAAATCAATAATATCAGAGATACCACAGGAAAAATTACAACAATCATCCACTCAAAGCACTAGCTTTGAGCATAAAAGCTTAGGGACTGTGTCTAGACTCTTACTCAAGACCCAGGAATGGCACCAAATAAAGATAGAATATTTTTACTGCAACTATATAATGATAGCACTGCAAATACCTCATCATAGAGCAAGCCAGGAGTCTGTTGCTGACAGCTGCCATCTAACCTGACTTTGCCAGAGGTAAATGGCTCCACAGAACCAGATGCCACTGGCTCATTAACCCCTGTCATCCAAGATACGTGGGGACTGAGATCTGACCCTGATGGGTTTAAAATCCAGCCCTGGCAGGAAGTCAGCAAAACTCTGAGCTGTGGCTCAAAGTGGTAGAGCTCTAGCCTTGAGCAAAAGATCGTAGGACAGTACCCCCAAACTTTCAATACAATCCCTGTGGCTGACTCCACCTCCTCCAAAAAAACCCCACCCCTCAAAATCATTAGATGTGAACTTTGTATGGTTTGTGATGTGATTCTGAAAGAATGGTGATACTGATGAAAGCACTCTAATTCTAATGACAGTGTGTGGGATACAGCTATTTGATGAGTCCTTTATGATGTGTTGTGTGCTGAGTCCTTTACACGGTGCATTTTTTACATCTGGTTCTTATAAGAGTTCCACAAGTAAGATGATTGTGCAGATGAGAAATTTGAGGCTCAGATATATCCCCATATCAAGGCCAAAATTATGTATTTCCTAACTCTAGTGAGTTGTCTCCTACAGACAATTGTTTGGGTTTATTTTTCTCAGTCATGAACTTTGAACTCAGGGCCTAGCCACTGACCCTTCCCTGTTGGGCTCATCGCTAGCTCCCTATCACGTGGAGCCAAGAACCCCCTTGCAACAGAGTGTTACAGTCTAGGATCTGCAGCTTAGATCTGTCATCCTCCCTACTGAGGAAGCTGAGACCTGACGATCTGGGTTCCAAACTATCCCAGACACAAAAGGTCCTAAGAGACTACTATCTCCTATTCACCACTTAGAAACACGAAATGGAAGCTGGGCGCCAGTGATTTGCACCTGTCATCCTAGCTACTCAGGAGCCTGAGAGCTGATGATCACAGCCCAAAACCAGGCTGGGCAGGAAATTCCTTGAAAGGTTTCTCTCCACTGAACTACCAAAAACCTGCAGGGGTGCTGTAGCTCAAGTGATAGATCACTTGGCTTTAGCTGAAGAGCTCAAGGACAGCACCCAGGCCTAGACATTAATTCCTCCAACTTCCAAGAGAAGAAAGAAATAAACCTGAATTTGAGGGCTGGGAATGTGTCTTAGGGGTAGAGTGCTTTGCATGTATGAATCCCTGGGTTTGATTCCTTAGTACCACATCACTAGAAAAAAGTCTGAAGTGCCTGTGTGGCTTAAGTGGTAGAGTGCTATCCTTGTACTGGAGAAACTCAGGTACAGTGTTCAGGTCTTGATTTCAAGCTCCAGGACAAGTGTATGCACACACACACACACACACACACACACACACACACACACAGAGAGAGAGAGAGAGAGAGAGAGAGAGAGATACCAGAAGTGAAGCTGTGAAACCAACTGTTAAAGCACTGAGCTCCAGTTCTGAGCTCATGGTCAGCACCCAGGCCCTGTGTTCAACCCTGAAACCTAGCCACCCAGAGCCTAACTAGGAGAGGTCAAAGGTTTCAAAACCTGATGAACTTCACCAGCCCTAAATGACAGGAAGCATTGTTATATTAAACATGTGCTTAGATTTAGCAAGCTTCCAGAAAACTAGGAACACACCATTGCAAATAATGAAGCATTTTATTAAGTTCAGCTCCCTTGTTGTCTACCAGAAGGACGCTTGAATTAATTGTAGCAGGTTATTTCAGCACTGGAACATAGTCTAACAAAAACACAGGATGAGTGCAGGGAACTTGGCCTGTCATGGGAGGTGGCACAACTGAAGGCTTCCTGTGAAAACAGCACTGGGGAAAAGAGATGGCTTGGGGTACAAAGAGGCCTTTTTCTCCTGGCCTTCAGAGCCCGACCACACTCCTCCTCACTAATCGGCCTTGATGGAGTTGCATGTTACACAACTGTACAAGAGTGAGGCCTTTTGTCTGCCTGTTCCAACAATGAGGCAGAGTTCCTCCAGCAGTCCCTGGTGCCGAGAAAACCTCAGGCTACAATGGGAACAGTGAGGGGAGACCCGGAACATGCACTGTCTTGAAAGCACTGTCTCTGCTATGAAATCATTCTATTCAAAGCAAATTTCCTAGCTGGGTGCCTTTCATCTTAGGGACTCTGGACCTTCACCAATAAAAATACATCCATACATACATGGGGAGACATGGAGTCACTTGATTTTTTTGTTTGTTTCTTTTTAGGCAGGTCCGGGGTTTGTATTAGGAGCCTAGGCATTGTGCCTGAGCTCCTTTTGCTCAAGGGTAGAGCTCTGCCCTTGAGCCACAGCTCCATTCATGGAGATTTTTTATTCCTTTGATAACTTCGAATAAGAGTGCTGTGGACTTCCTGTCCAGGCTGAATTCAAACTGGCATTCTCTACCTCACAGATTCCTGAAGAGCTAGGATTAAAGGCAGGAGTAAATAACACCTGGCTTTCGTTTATTCTTGTTCTTTTTTTCATTGTGACAAACTGAAATCTTCACAGTGTCATGCTAATGGTTTGCATTTCGAAGTATACTACCCAGGCCTGGAATTTGATTGCCAGGACTGCCACCTACAAATGGAGGGAGATCTTGAGAAAATCTTTCCTATTCATGTGAACGCTTAATGGATTGTTATAAAAGTAACAAATAAATTTGCAATTAGTTCATGATTCTCTTATAGAATGCCACACGAAAAATATGTTATTATGTCTTCCATTCTAGCTCCTTTGTATGATTCTCCCAATTAAAAAATACTGACTACTTTTGCATTAATGTATTTCATTAAATGGAGGCATAATTTAATAATAATTCATAAAATGTATAATATCCTCACATTTTCTCTCTCATATATATTGCAAACTACATATCTATCTATCTATCTATCTATCTATCTATCTATCTATCTATCTATCTATCTATCTCTCACTCTCTCTCTCTGTCTGTCTATATATCTATATCCACATCATTATCTATATCTATCAGCCATTACTATGGCTTGTTCCACAGAACTGGCTGGCAGCTCAGTTTGCCAAAGGCTTTTGTAGTACAACTGACCCTTTCATGAATTGGGCATTGTGAGCTGTGAATTAAAATCTCAGCATTACCAGAAGTTTATATGTGGAGTCAGAAGACAATTTTGACACATGTTTTTCCTTCTCTGTGAAAGTCCTGGGTCTCAGTATGATCTATAATCCTTATGCAAATACATCCATGTGATAAAATGTAATAAATGAAATAAATATTATGTATGTAATAATACTAAATAAAATAAAAAACAAGGGTAATAAATATCATATGGAATAAACCCATGTATGTAAAGAGATCTCATATACGAATATTTTTTTTTCAGTGCTGGGGCTTGAATTTGGGCCCTGGAAACTGGGCTGAAATTCTTGTCTTCAACGACGGTAAGCTTACTCTCCGAACAGTGCCACAGAGTTACCCAGACCTTGAGTTCAAATCCCAGGCCTGCAAGAAAAATGGTGCAAATTCCAAGCCAGAGCCTTGATTTTTTTGGCCAGGACTGGGGCTTGAACTCAGCTTGTGACAACTCTGTGTCAGCTTCGATCATCCTAGGCTGGGGTGCAGCCTCTGGACACACAGCCCATCCTGAGATCCTACGACCAGAGTTCAAATCTTTGGACTGGCAAAAAAGGAGAAGTGCTGGGAAAGAAGCTCAGTAATAGAGTGATTGCCTTGCATGCATAAAGCCCAGGGTTCGATTCCTCAACACCACATAAGCAGAAAAAAGCCAGAAGTAGCGCTATGGCTTAAGTGGTAGAGTGATAGCCTTGAGCTGAAGAGTTGAGGTACAACACCAGAGCCAGAGTTCTGGCCCCTAAACCGAAAAAAAAGAAAAAAAATGCAGAGGGGGAAAAAAAGGAGAAGTACAAAACTGGGAAGTTCCAGAAGGTGGTATTACATTGTTTTGTCCTTTGCATTGCAACCATCCTGGGTCTAAATGACAGGGCCCAGATAGTGTACATGACCTTGCACTGCTGAAGTTTGGTGGGCTATCAGGGAAGCCATAGCCCAAACCAACAACCTAGGCCTGGGGTGCGAATCCCAGGACTGCCACCTATGAATGGAAGGAGATCCTAAGAAACACATTCCGATATACATCCATACGAATGGAATGTTGTAAAGTAATAATTACATTAGTAGTTAGTTTATGATTATATTATAAAATTATACACAATAATTATAGTACATTGACTAATTTTCAATTAATACTTTGTTATGTATTTAACCGTAATATTTAAATAAATGAAGGAATAACTTATCAATAATTGGTAGTAATATAGTATATAAAATTAGATAATATACAGACATCTGTGTCTTGTTTTATACATATATATATGTGCTTACATACATATATATATACGTAACAATCTACATATGTATTTCTACATTTGTCATTCCTGGGCTCAGTGGTAGAGGGTTTGCCTCATATATATGAAGCCTTGGGTTCAATTCTACACTATCACATGCACAGAAAAATCTGGAAGTCTCATGGCTGCTTGTTTTAAAACAAATACACATTAAAACTTTTAAAATCATATGGAATTTATTCTTAATGCAAGAATTACAATCACAATTCACCACACAACAGAGCACCCAAAATTATGCAAGAAACACTATTTTCCCCCAAATCCCAATATCTCCAAAGACTTGAATTGTTGGGGACGTTAACACACCACTTTCCCCACTAGATAGATAAACTCAGAAAAACTCAACAGAGAAAATGGAGATCTAAAAAACTGCATAGATCAACTAGATTTAACAGACATCTATGGAATATTCCACCCAGCAGCATCAGAATATACGTTTTTCTCAGCAGCACAAGGAATATTTTCCAAAATAGACCACACTTTAGGCCACAAAGCAAACTTGTCCAAATTCAGAAACATTGAAGTTATACCTTGCATTCTCTCACACCACAAGGGAATAAAATTAGAACTCAACACCAAAAGCCAGCAAAGAAAATCCTGTAACACATGAAGGCTGAACAACACACTGCTGATTCACGAGTGGGTCATGGAAGAGATGAGAAAGGAAATTCAAATGTTCATGATATTCAACAACAATGAACATGCAAATTACCAGCTTCTCTGGGTCACAGCAAAGGCAATACTCAGGGGCAAGTTTATAGCTCTGAGTTCCTACATCAACAAATTGGAGAGATCTGAAACCAACAATTTAATGAGACATCTGAGCTTTCTTGAAAAAGAGCAGCAAGATAAACCCCAATCCAGTAGATGGAAAGAAATAATTAAAATTAAATCAGAATTAAATGAATTAGAATCCAAAAAATATAGAAAGAATCAACAAACCAAAGAGTCGATTCTTCAAAAAAATTAATAAAATTGACAGACCCTTAGCAAATCTTATCAGAAAAAGAAGAGAACGCACCCAAATAAATAAACGCAGAGATAAGAATGGAAACATCACCACAGAAACAACCAAGATACAGAACATTATAAGGGAATACTTCTCAAAATTTTATGCTAATAAGTTTGAAAACTTGGCAGAAATGGGACTTTTCCTAGCAAATACTGACATGCCAAAAATGAACCAAGATGAGTTAAACCATTTTAACAGGCCCATATCAAGGACTGACATAGAAACAGCAATAAGAGACTTCGCATCTAAGAAAAGCCCAGGACCAGATGGTTTTTTAGTGGAATTCTACAAGGCCTTCAAAACAGAGCCGACACAATATTTCTCCAACTCTTAAATAAAATTGAAAGAGAAAGTTCACTACTGAACTCATTCTATGAAGCTATGATAACCCTCATCCAAAAACCAGGCAGGGACTCATTAAAGAGAGAGGGCTGTAGACCCATTACTTTGATGAACATTGATGCAAAACTTCTCAACAAAATTTTGGCCAGTCGTCTTAAACAACGCATCCAGAAAATCATACACCACGATCAAACAGGATTCATTTCAGGGATGCAAAGCTGGGTCAATATTCGCAAATCAATTAATATAATTCATCACATAAGCAAGACCAAGGATAAGAACCACATGATTATCTCAATATATGCAAAAAAAAGCATTTGACAAGATCCAACACCCCTTTATGATGAAGGTTCTGGAAAAATTAGGAATCCATGGAACATTCCTCAATACAATAATGGCTATATATGACAAACCTAAAGCCAGCATTATACTTAATGGTGAAAAACTAAAGTCATTTCCTCTTAACTCAGGAACAAGACAAGGATGTCCACTATCACCACTTCTCTTCAATCTAGTATTAGAATTCTTGTCTACAGCAATAAGACAAGATGCAAACATAAAGGTGATCCAAATAGGGAAAAAAGAATTAAAACTCTTCCTCTTTGCAGATGACATGATCTTGTATTTAAAGAATCCCATAGACTCCACTCCCAAATTACTCAAGTTGATTTAAAACTTTGGCAAAGTAGCAGGGTAAAAAATTAACCCCCCCAAATCAATGGTTTTTCTGTATGCCAACAATGAGTAAAGTGTTGCTGAAATTAAGAAAGCAACTCCATTTGTAATAGCCCCACAAAAAAATAAAATACCTAGGAATTAACTTAACCAAAGAAGTGAAGGACCTCAATGATGAAAACTTTAAAAACGAAAAAGGAAATCAAAACAGAACTTAGAAGTGGCAAAAACTCCCATGCTCCTGGATTGGAAAGATCAACATCGTGAAAATGGCAATACTTCCCAAGGCTATCTACAAATTCAATGCAACACCTATCGAAATTCCCATCTCATTCTTCAAAGAAATAGAAGAGGCAATCCAAAAAGTCATATGGAACAATAAAAGAACCCGAATAGCTAAAACTATCCTCAACAGAAAGAACAGTGCTGGAGGAATATCAATACCAAATTTCAAACTCGACTATAAAGCAATAATAATCAAAACAGCTTGCTACTGGCACAAGAACAGACCTCAGAAGCAATGAAATAGAATTGAAAACCCAGAAATGAACTTACAGACCTATAGCCATTTAATCTTCAATAAAGGGGCTAAAAAAATAGAATGGAAGAAAGACAGCCTCTTCAGTAAATGGTGCTGGCTTGGTTAACTACTTGTAGAAACTAAAGCTAGATGCTTATATATCACGCTGCATGAGAATCAACTCCAAATGGATCAAAGACATCAGAGTCAAAGCAGACACTGAAAACATTACAGGATGGAATAGGAGAAACCCTTTGTCTCCTTGGCACAGGCTGAAATTTTCTTAATAGAGACCCAGAAAGACAACAAATTAAAGAAAGGTTGGACAAAATGGGATTGCATGAAATTGTAGAGCTTCTGCATGGCAAAGGACATAGCTTGCAAGATCAATAGAAAGCCCACGGATTGGGGGAAGATCTTCACTAGCCATACAACAACGGACAAGGGTCTCATATTTAAAACATACCTGGAACTCAAAAAATTAAATCCCCCAACAACAAATCTTCAAAGAAACAATTGCCCAATAAATAAGTGGGCTAAATACTTAAAGAGAAACTTCTCTGAAGAGTAATGAAAAAGGGCCAATACATACTTTAAGAAATGCTCAACCTCCCTAGCCATAAAAGAAATGCAAATCAAAACAACATTGAGATTACCACCTCGTCCCAGGTAGAATGGCTGTAATCAAGAACTCTAATAACAACAGATGCTGGAGGAGATGTGGACAGAAGTAAACCCTACTGCACTGTTGGTGGGAGTGTAAACTTGTTCAACCTCTTTGCAAAGGAGTATGGAAGTTCCTCAAAAGACTCCACATAGAGCTCACCTATGACCCAGCAATCCAACTTTTGGGCATTTACACAAATGTTCACAAACAAGACCACACTAAAGGTACCAGCACGATATGTTTATTGCAGCATTATTTACCATAGCTAAGATATGGAATCAACCCTGATGCCCCTCAGTAGATGAATGGATCAAGAAAATGCGACACACACACACACACACACACACACACACACACACACACACACACAATGGAATTCTATGCGTCCATCATAAAGAATGACATTGCCCCATTTGTTAGTACATGGAAAGACTTGGAAAAAATTATATTAAGTGAAGTAAGCCAGGCCCAAAGAAATATAGGTCCCATGGTTTTCCTTATTTCCAATAAATAGTATATGTCTGAATCAAGCAGAAAAGCTCAGATAAATTTATGTTAGGGAAATGAACCCTAAATATGTACTCAAATGCTGTTTTCTTTCATGCGATTGTTTCTAACACATTTATAAGATGATATCTTTGTTGCTTTGTATGTGCCTCCCACATTGTATAACCCCTGCTTTCACTGTATTTGATGTTAGTATAATTTGTGGAGGGTAAGGAAAAAAACGAATCGTTTAAATAGGGATACAGGTGGAAATATTGCAACGAGATGTACAAGTCGTTATGTCGAAAACGAACTTTACAACTTTGGTTGTAAAGTTTGTGGGGGGTGATTGGAGGCTTGAATGGGGGGATAGGGGAAGGATGGGATGGGAAGGGGAAACAAAGGAGGATGCTACAATGCTTGATAAGAAATATACTCATTATCTTGCCCATGTAATTGTAACCCCTTTGTACAGTATTTTCACAATAAAAACAAATAATAATCTAGAAAAAAAATAATTACAATCACCATTACTATGCCAAGAAGCTAGGCTTAACACCTTTATAACTTTTAAAAACATCCTAATTGTAGAACATCATTGAAAGCAAGTTACATTATACAAATAAACTTTTTAACCCTCTTTTGAAGGCCATTTTAATTTTAATTTTAACACATACAAGGGGCAGTTTTAGCAATACTAATCAGATCATCACATCACTCATTTTAACCATCATGTTTTCAGGGTCTATCTGCAGGGAAAAGGGACAGAACAAAGATGGGCAACTCAGCCCCTCCTATGGAATGTGCCTGCACCCAATCTGACTCTTTAAGGTTAGATGAACTGCGTTTGTGCCAGCTTGCCCTCTTTTACCATGTGTGGACTCCTCCCAGGGCCAGTCCCACCATCTATGAAGCACCCCCCCCCTGGGTCGGTCCCACCACGCATGACCAGCTTAACTACACTTCTGCCTATTCAGCCTCACCCCTAAATATAGATCTTAGGTAGTCTTCTAAATTTTCACTTTTTTGGGGGGTAGGGAGGTTTGAATAAAATACAGTTTTAGACAGACAGAACATGTCATGTTTTGTACCAGTGCTAAATTGACCTTTCCATTTAAATTTTTAATATTTATCCTGAAATTTTAGCCAAGGGAACTAAATACCAAACTGCCAAAGCATTTAAAAATATTAAAATTTAAAATAACAGATTTTCTAATTTTTACATTAAACAATCCTTAAAAAGCCATTTAAAACAATGTGAAAGTTTTTAAATTTTTAGTAATGTCTAAACCTCTTAACCTTTTACATTTTAAACTTAAATTCACCCAATTTTTACAGCATGTTGACAATTTTTATCTTGAACATGTTTACAAACACATAGAAAACACACAGATCTTAAAGCGTGCATAAATCAAAATCAGTTTTACATAGATTTTTTCAAAGTTTTTTTATCAAAAATTTAAGACAGTATTTTTTTAAACTAAGTACCTTTGTTAAGCTTCATTTTCCCAGGGCTCGCTTGTTTAGCAAGGCAATTCATCAACGGATCTTTTGAATCCCACCTGTTGGAGAAGGGCTGGTGGAAGGGGTCACCTAAAACTAAACTGGCCTGAATTTTATCCAATTTTAGACAAGAGCACTTTACAAATTGTTACATTGTCAGGACTCGCTGAAAAATCCAAACCAGGTACATAGCCTTCCACACTCTCTGCTCAGGCAGCCTCCACAAGGAGAAAATTCAGCCCAAGACCTGAAAGGAACCAGACTAGTCCAGCAACCTTACATACCTCACAGTGACGCGAGCCTAGCAGGTCTGGGGTTGAGCCCAGCCAGAGGCTAGAACTTTTATTTCCTCAGAGATATTCAAATAAATAACAAAAATATAAATAAACACAAAAACCAAGAATCCACACTTAAAACAGGTACCAATTCTAAAACAGAACTAGACAACAGCCAAAAGCTGAGTTGGGGACTAATGGGCCCTCAGTTCATTCCTACTAGAACTGCGCCATTCTCAATCAGCAAGCTGAATTCAGAATCTGCTGAGTGAGCTGGCCACCCTCACCCAGAATTTCCCCACCTCAAAAATAGAACAGAAACGACACCAAAGTAAACAAGACAGACAAGTGGCCACAAAGACAAAATCAGATCTCCATGAATTGGGCAACATCTTACCACCAGAGGATTTCTTTTTTCTTTTTTTTTTTAGATTCCTGCAAATGTTGATCTAGAGGCCTTCCAAGGTGGAGGAGAATTCTCAGTCATCTTGGGGCAAGGGAAAAAAGACCCTGGAAGCCATCCCCTCAGACTGACAGTCTCCCCCCCATACTCAGACCCTCTGGGCCAAGGCCCGAGGCTAAGATCTTGCTGGTGGCACTTGGTGGTCAGTGGCAGATTCATCTGGCTTAGAGTTTTCCCTGCAGGCCCCTTTCAAAATTATTGCTAGATCCTGCAGGTTCTCCCTTCCCCCACTGCCTCCTCTTCTAGAGAATAAGTCAACCTTTGATGTCATCCTAAAATTCCAAAAGTATTAAAACGGGAGAGCGGCTGAGGTGAAAGGAACGTCTGGCCACCCCATTCGGGGGGCTCCAGGATTCCCGCTGATCCGAAAATGAAATTTAAATGAACAAGGAAAGGAAAGAAAGATAGGCGCTGAATTAAAATGGCAACTACAAATGAGACAAAGAGAGCATGCATGTTGATCTCGAGCTCGAATCCACCCCTAAGCCACGGTTGTGGAGGCCAGACCAGTACCTACCTGTCCCATAGGATGGCGGAGGCCGATGAGTCCCTACCCGGGAGGTGGATAATCTACCCTTAACCCAGAGTAGCAGAGGCCGGACAAGTCATGGTCCAAAAGACGACAGAGTGAAGCCAGACTCCACTGGGGAAGGCTTCCCCAAGGGCCCAGGGAATTTCTTCAACTCGCCTGCTGGCTACCTTGTAGCACTTCTACCAACGTTTCTTGCCAGCTCTAAAACCCTACTTGCAAATCAAACACATAACACGCAACATAAAGCAGCTGCACCCCCTCTTACCGGCTAGCTGGACGACTCGCTGATCAGGTATCTGTGTGGCTTATGGGGGGGCTATCCTGGACAAGCTCCCACATAAAGTGCTCAGATTTCGGACGCCCCCTCTCAGTCCACCAGAGACCATGATCAATGCAAACAGCAAAGAGTCATTTATTGCAAGCTGGAGCTTGGTCCTATGTGTACTTGGTAACTGGTGATGCTAAGAGGCCCCAAGCATAAAATTGACACAGCTTTTATAGTATCAAACAAACAAGTTTAGGGGGTTTCCACACAAGCAAGTTCACAAGTTCAGGGGGTTTATGTCCACTCTGATCACACTTCCCTTTTTCAGTTGGAACACCTGGGCAACTGTTCTGTTCTTTAAAGGTGGGCAGGGTTGGTGGCAACCTGCGGTTTTTCTGAGAACTATTTTTCTCTTTGGCAGCACAGCTCTCTTTGGGGTTACTTTGAGGGCAGCACAGCTCAGGGGCTTGATCTTAAAATGGAATTACTTTAGCTCTTCAGTTAGGTCCTGAGTTCAAACACCAGGAATGGTGTATGCACACACACACACACCCACACACACACACACACACACACACCCCACATGGAGGCACCTTTGCCAATAATATATCATTCCATTATGTTCAGCTCCCTAATTGTCTGCCAGAAGGACTCTTGAATTAATTGTAGCAGTTTGTTTCAACACGGAAATATAGTTTTACAAAGACAGGATGAGTGCAGGGAACTTGGCCTGCCACAGAAGGTGGCACAAATGAAGGTTTCCTATCAAAACAGACCACTGGGGAGAGAGATAGCTTGGGGTACAAACAGGCCTTTTTCTCCTGACCTTCAGAACCTGCGCACATTCATCCTCATTAATTTGCCCGGATGAATTGTTATGCAGCTTTACAGAAGTGAAACTTTTTGTCTGCCTGTTCCAACAATGAAGCCGACTTCCTCCGGCAGCCTGGGGTATGGAGATCCCTCAGGCTACACTGGGAACACTGAGGGAGCCCCGAAACATGGATTGTCTTGAAAGAACTCTGTGCTATGAAATCATTCTATTCAAAGCAAATTTCCTAGCTGGGTGCCGTTCTTCATAGCAACTCTGGATCTTCACTGACACAAATGCATGCATACATACACAGACACATGGAGTTACTGGCTCTTTTTCTGTGGCAGGTCCTGGGCTTGAACTGTGAGCCTAGACATTTTCCCTGAGCTCCTTTTGCTCAAGGAAACATTTTATTGTGTCTTAAACCATGATTACCCTAGGCTGTGGTGCAACTTTTACATCCACAGATGATCCAGGGATCCTAGGACCAGAGTTCAACTCCCAGCACTGGCAAAAATACATTAAACCAACAAAAATGGAGGAGGAAAAACCAGGAAATGTTACACAACAGTTTTTACTTTTGTTTCCTTAGCACTGTGACCCTCCTGAGTCTCAATGACTTGGCTTGAAAATTGTATGTGACCTTGCATGGATGATGGCTGAGGGGCTGTCAGTGAAGCTTGAGCCAAACCAGACACCTAGGCCCTGAGATCGATCCTAGGACTGCCACCTACACACAGCTGAAGATCCTAGGAAACTCATTCCTATCTATAGGAACATTAATAGAATATTTGAAATTTATTAATTGAATTACTAACTAGCTAGTCATTCCAGTATAAGATTGTATGCAATAAATATAGGTCATTGATTAATTAATACTTTGTTAATTCTTCTACCATGATAATTGGAAGCATAATTTTATACCAAATAATTGGTAGTAATAGAATATATAAAAATAAGGTACAGACAACACTCTTTATATTGTGTTATACACTAGATTCTACATAAATGTCTATCTGTCTCTCTCTGTATATATTTATAGATGCATATACATATGTAAATACACACACACATGCACGCACACACACAAACAAACACACACACACACTGCAATCTAAACATCTACCTGTTTATATATTGGCCATTCTTAGGGCTTGATCTCAGGTCCTCAAATTGCATCAGACTGGTGTGCTAACATTTAACCATTCATGAAGTGGGCCTGCTAGGCCCTGAGTTCAAGTCAGAGAATTGCCAAAAACTTAATCCTGTTCGAAAAGCCAATTGTTCCACTTGTTTTCTGTATCGATGAAAGTCCTGGGTCTCAGGAATGATGTAGAATACATAGGCAAAGCTATGTCTTATGTAATAGGATGCAAAATGTTATATGTGTAATCATGCTCACTCTCCAATACATAAGAAATAAAACACAAAATAAAATGAATACACTAACTGCAATATGCAATAAACATGTGTATGTAAATATGAATCATGTATTTCAAATATATACGAATATTATTTTTTCAAGTGCTAGGATTTGAATTCAGGCCCTGGGAACAGGCCTGACTTTCTTGTCTTCCAGCCCGGTGATCTTTCCATCCCCCACAGTGCTACAGATTTACCCACATCCTGAGTTCAAATCCCAGGCCTGGCAAAAACAATGGCCTGAATTCCAGGCCAAGGAGCCTCATAATATTTTAAATATTAAAATATTTTAAATATGTATGTATGCATGTATTTTTATTTTCTCAAGCACAGGGCTTGATCTCAGGTAGTGGCAATTTTGCCTCAGCATTGATCACTCTAGGCTGGGGTGCAACCACTGGACCCAAAGCCAAACCTGGGTTCCTGGGCCTCAAATGCTGACAGGAAAACAATAATAAATAATGCGACACAGAAAAATAAAAACTGGCAACTTACCAGTTTTACATTTGTTTTCTTTGCAAAGTGACCATTCTGGGACTGAATGACACGGCTGCAAAATGTTGGTAACCTGGCATTGCTGAAGGCTGGTGGGCCACCAGGGAAGCCTTAGGCCAACACAGCAACATAGGCCATGTGTTTGAAGCACAGTCCTGACCCCTACCAATGGAGGGAGATACTAAGAGTCTCGTTCCTATTCATAGGATTACCGATGGAAGATTATGAATGGCAAAGTTGAATTAGTTGTTTCTGAATACTACTATACAATTAGATGGAGTGATTTTAGGTGACCAATGGATTTTAATGAATATTTTTGACACATTCAAAGAATAGTATTAATTACGTGGATGCAATAGTTTTGGGACAGTTGTTGCTTTATTAATAATTCATTAAGGATGAAAACAAGAATACTAATTACATGGAGGCATAATAAATACCCAAGAATTGGTAGGAATGCAGTCTATATACAGGAATAATGTATAGACATCACTGGCACTCTATAAAGATCTATATTTACTTGTGTACTACCATCTGCATGTCAATCTGTTCTTATTTTGTCAACCCCTGGGGCTCAATCTCAGGTGCTAGAAATGCTTGTTAGCTCAATATGCCCCAGGCTGGCGTGCTGACACTCACCCATTCATGAATTGGGACTTATAGGCTTTGAGTTCTAATGCCAGCACTCACAAAAGTTGAATCGTGGAGTAAGAATCCCATGGTGACACATGTTTTCTGATTCTTTGAAAGTCCTGGGTATAAGGTATGAAGTTTCATACATAGGCAAATCTATATCTTATGTAATATATGGAGTAAATATTTCATGTGTAATAACAGTCAATAAAATAAATAGTAAATAAATTAATAAAAAAATAAAACGAATAACTACACTAAGTGCAATATGTGGTCAACATATGGGGCTCGATCTCAGGGCCTGGGAACTGCCTGGCCGATGAATTGGCTAGAGGCTTCTGTGCTGACAGTCACCCATTCATGAATTGAGCCTTCTAGGCCCTGAATTTAGATCCCAGTACTGCCAAAAATGTAATCGAGGAGGAAGAAGCCGAGCGTGACACATGTTTTCTTTTCTTTTAAAGTGCTCAGTGACAGGATGTATAATTCAGATGCAAATATATATGCTATGTAATAGGATGCCATAAATGTAAAAAATGTCATTGGTGGAAGAATTGTCACTACAATAAATGAAAAACAGATTGAATTAGTAGTGAATCATTCTAGGATAAAATTAGACACACTAATTATAGGACATGGATTAAGTTTAATATTTTGTTAAGCATTAATAGAAAGAAAATTGCATGGAAACATAAATACCTAATAATTGGTAGTAACACATGATGCATAATTTAATTATATAGACATCTGTCGCATTCTATAAAATATGTAATTTATGTACAGATGTATGTACTTATAATTTTCATTAATGCTTTATTAATTGTTAACTGAGACACATGATTAAATGGAGACACAACTTAATACCTAAAAATTCGTAGTAATATTATCTATAAATTAATAATGTACAGACATCTTTTGTGTATAGAAAATTATACACAGCAACCTCTATCTATTTATAACTCTTTCACTCCTGGGGCTTGTTGGTTAAGTGCTTGACTAGTAAGCACGAAACCCTGGGTTCAAACCCTCAGTGGCACATAAAAAGTAAATCTAGAAGTTCTGCTGTCTTTCAATCAACTGAGTGCTAGCCTTGAGCACAAACACTTAGGGACAGTGTCAAAGCCCTTACTCAAGTCCCAGGACTGCCAAAAGATAAAAAAAAAAAAAGGTAGAATATACTCACTGCAACTATAGAAGGATAGGACATCAAATACCTCATCACAGAGAAAGCTAGGAGTCTGGTGCTGACAGCTGTCACCTAACATGACTTAGCCAGATGTAAACTGCTGTAACCCAGCTCCATGGGTTACCCCCATCATTTTGGCTTACCCTGGCTTACCCCAGACATCTTGGCTGCTTGGGGGCTTTAAATCCTGGCAGGAAGTCTGCTAGAATCTTTGAAATATGGCTTGAAATGGTAGAGCACTAGCCTTGAGCAAATGTTATTAGAATAGTATCCCCATGTTTTGAGCTCAAGCGCCATAACTAACCTCCCCCAAAATAAAAACACCCCACTAAACCAATAGATACGAAATGATCCTCGAAGAATGTGAAACCACCTTAATTCTAATTATAGCTTGTGGAACAGAGCTTTGTGCTGAGTCCTCCATAGGGTGATCTGTGCTGAGTCCTGCACATGCCATGGTGCTATATGCTGAGTCCTTCACAAGGTGGAGTGTGCTGAGTCCTGCATTGGGTGTTGGGTGCTGAGACTCTCACAGGATGCTGTGTGCTGAGTCATGCAAAGAGTGTCATGTGCAGTGTCTTTCACAGGGTACATTCTTTCAACTTGTCCTTGTAAGAGCTCCATAACTGAGATGATTATGCAGACAAGAATATTGAGGCTCAGATAGGTCCCCATGGCAGGAACAAAATTATTTATTACTGAAGACTAGTGAGTTGTCTCCTGCGGACAATTGTTTTGTTTTGTATTTTCTCAGTCATGAACCTTGAACTAGGGGCCTAGGCACTGACCATTACCTCTTCGGCTCATGGCTAGCACTCCACCATGTGGAGCCAAGGAGCCCCTTGCACCAGAAGCCATGGCCTAGGGGTCTATAGCTGAGGTCTGTCATCCTTCCTTCTCAGGATGCTGAGATCTGAGGATCTGGGTTCCAAACTATCCCAGGCAAAAAGGTACCATGAGACTATCTCCAATTCGCCACTAAGAAACCTGAAGTGGAAGCTGAGTGCTTGACGCTCATGTTTGTCATCCTAGCTACTCAGGAGGATGAGATCTGAGGTTCATGGTTCAAAGCTAACCTGGGCAGGAAAGTCCTTGAGACACTTTGCTCCAATAGACCACCAGAAAAGCTGAAATGGCGCTTTGGCTCAAGTAGTAGAGCACAAGACTTGAGCTGAATAGCTCAAGGACAGCACCCATGCCTAGATATCAACTACTACAACAATAAAAAATGATAGAAAGAAACTAACAAACCTGAAATAGTGGGCTGGGAATTTGCCTTAGGGGTAGAGTGCTTTGCATATATGAAACTCTGGGTTTGATTTCTCAGGACCACATCAATAAAAAAAAAAAAAGCCTGAAGTGGTTCTGTGGCTCAAGTAAGAGAGGACTATCTTTGTACAAGAGAATCTAGGTACAGTGCTCAGGTCCTGAGTTCAACTTCCAAGAATGGTGAATGGGCCACATGCATGCGCACACGCGTATATACACACACACACACACACACACACACACACACACACACACACACACACACAGATTATGAGTGATGCTGTTACACAAAATGGTAAGGTACCAGGCTTCTTCACTGAGATCATGGTCAACACCTTAGCCCAGTGTCCCCAAGAGCTAGCCACCCAGGGCCCAACTAGGAGAGGTCAAAAGTTTCAAAACCTGATGAGATTCACCAGCCCTAGAAGACAGGAAGCTTTGTGATATCAGATATGTGCTTGGATTTCCCAAGCTTGCAAAAACCTAGGAAAGGCATCGTAGGCCCAACATTGCCGTCAATGAAACATTTCATGAGCTTCAGTGCCCTAGTTGTCTGCCAGAAGGACTTTTGAATTACATTGAGAACTGTATCTGAACACTGGTATATAGTCTCACAAAGGCAGGATAAGTTCACAGTATTTGGCCTGCCATGGGAGGTGGCACAAATGAAAGCTTCCTGTCAAAACAGAGCACTGTGGAGAGAGATAGTTGCGAGTACATAGTGACCTTTCTCTCCTGACCTTCAGAGCCCGCCTGCACTCCTTCTCACTATCTGACCCGGATGCAGTTGTTTGTTACACAACAGTACAGGAATGAGGCCTTTTTTCTGCCTGTCCAGGAAATGAGAGAGATTTCGTCCACAAGGCCTGGGATGCAGAGAAACCCACAGGTTTACTGGGACCAGTGAAGGGAGCCCTGGAACATGCAGTGTCATGAAAGCAGTCTCTATTATGAAATCATTTTATTGAATTCAAATTTCCTAGCTTGGTGCCATTCATCATAGCTACTCTGGAGCTTCACCTATAGGAATACGTCCATACATACACAAAGATATGCAGGTACAGGCTCCTTGATGGGGCAGTTCCTGGGGTTGAACTATGAGCCTAGGCATTGTCCCTGAGCTGCTTTTGCTCAAGGATAGTGCATTAACCTTGAATCACAGCCCCACTGTGGTTTTTTCTGTGATCTCTTAGAAATAACAGTGTCATGGACTTTCCTATGCTGGCTGGATTCAAACTAAGATTCTCTACATCTCAGCCTCCTAAGGAGCTGAGATTACAGTCAGCAGCCACTGGTACCTTCTTTCTTCTTCATTTTTTAATCTGGACAATATGACTTCTTAACAGGGTCATTCCAATGTCTTGAATTAATAAGTTAACTACCCAATGATCTTTATGGCTGTTTTCACTGAGAAGGATTTTCTCGCCTCATCTTCCCCTCTGGTCACAGGCTTGAATCCAAAAGTGAGAAATGAGTGTCACAGGAATTGGGAGAAAATATCCGCAGGACATGCCAGTTCTGTCACTTAGCATTGAGTTGCAGTGAATTTACTGTCTCAGGATGAGAGGACTGAAAGCTGCAATGATTCTCATAATGTCTGCATTGTTCCTTTTGCCAATAAAATGATCTAATAATTATGAGTGTTTTGTGTCTCCAACCTTAAGTATCTAGAACACCCTAGAAGCATCTTCATGTATCTCTTTCCCTCTAGTGCCTCTTGAGATTTACAATAAGGTTTTGTGTGGAGCAGCTCCTCTGTGTATCCTTGAGAAAAGCTGCTTGAAGCCTCTTCAGGAAATCGCCATTCAAAGTCAGCCTGAGCAGGAAGTCTGTGAGACTCTTATCTCAAATAAACCACCAGAAAACTAGAAGTGGAGCAGTGGTCCAGAGGGAAGAGTTCCAGCTTTGAGAGAGAAAGCCAAGCAGGAAAGCCTGGGAGGTGCTTATGTCCAATTAATGACCAGATGGCTGAAAGTGAAGCTGTGGTGGTGGTAACACCTCAGCCTTGGGAAAAACTGCCAAGGAACGCATCGGGCCCTGAATTTCAGCCCTGGGATGACCACAAAAAATTTTCAAAAGAGAAGGCCAAGTTTATTTATCAATGCCCTACCTACTAATGTGTGTATATTACCTCCATGAGTACAAACAGACTGTATGCAATGCTTTTTCTTTTATTTACTCATTCATTTTTTCAAATATGCTCCTAGTGCATACTGCACCATTTTCTTCATTTCAGACCCATGGCTTTTCTCTTCCAGGTTTCCAGTCCTGTGTCATTATATGATGCACACAGCAGCTCTTAGCAGCCTTTATTTACATTAATTATGAGGCCAATGCAGGACCAGTCACAAATCAGGCAGGGGAAAAGAATATCAGGTTTTGTAGAAGTAACCAGTATTCAGAAAATTAACCTAGGGGACTTAAAATGGTAGCATACTTACGTTTAAAAACTACCATTAAGGAAAATATGAAGGGGCTGGGAATGTGGATTAGTGAGAGAGTGCTTGCCTAGCATGCAAGAAGTCCTGGGTACGATTCCTCGGTATCACATACAGAGAAAAAGCCAGAATTAGTGCTGTGGCTTAAGCAGTAGAGTGCTACAGACAGTGCCCAGACCTTGAGTTCAACCCAAAAACTGGCAAAGAGATACCTAAGTAGGTAGGTAGGTAGATCAGATAGATAGATAGATAGATAGATAGATAGATAGATAGATAGATAGATAGATAGATAGATAGATAGATAGATAGATAGATAGATAGATAGATAGATAGATAGATAGATAGATAGATAGATAGATAGATAAAGTTGATAGATAAATCTGGTCTTGGATATCAGGAGGAAAGAAGGGAACACTTCCCATTCATGAGGCCTTCTGCAGTGTACTAGGCCACCAGCATCACCTTCACACAATTACAGAGCAGGAACACTGTCTCTTTCCCACTTCTAAGGTAGCCAAAGGTCCCAGAGCCACGAGGGCAGAGCTAGGTTCTAATTCAGGGGCTTGGAGACAGAAGAGAAACAGCCCTGCCTCTAGTTGGTCTGGGGATTTGCATTAAGTGGAGAATGAAGTAAGGAGAATAGACTGGCAGAGGTAGAAGAAGGGCTTCAAATGGAGAGTCAAAAACCAACTCCCTTAGACGAGAGAGCGGGGTTTTTCTACTCTGTTTCTCCCCTCTCTCCCACTAAACTGGCTCTCTATTGGTAACCTAAAGATAGCCTGAGGCTCCCTTCATCTGAGGAAGGAAGGTTAATTAGTCATTGTTTGAAGAGGCTGAGAAAAGCCTGACCCTGGTGTAACTCTAACAAATATTTCAAGTTTCCCTTCATTGCTGGTTGTTCCTGGAATGAATGAAGTGGTTTTGCAGCTCACTTCCCTGTTTAGTGTGTACATTCTGCCTCCTAATCCTGCAGGCCTAGGTCTCTGCACCTAGCCTGGCTTTTGCAACTGTTTTCTGTCCTTCAGATACAGTGTTACACTGGAGTTCATCCTGCTAACAGGGCTAGAGCTTGGATCCTGAGAACTTCATTTGAACCCCAGATGGGTCATTGATGTTTCTTTCCTTCTTCTAAAGCTCAGGAACTCTAAGAACATTTAGAGTGCAAGTAAATTTTCATCACCAAGGGAAACACAAGAAGCTCTTGAACATCTGACCTTTCAGAAGTGGAAGTCAGAGTGTCATAGACTTCCCTGTCCTGATTGGCTTCACCCTGTGTTCCTGAGACCTCAGCCTCTGGAGCTAGGGTGATGGGCATGAGCTACTGGTGCTCTGGTAGGTTCAGAACTGTAATGACATTGACAATGGAAGTCAAATGCTTATCGCAACGTGTTTGGGGAGCATATTATGCCTTTCAACAATGGACCGTTCAGAACCCTGTAGGACACAAGGTTACAATGCTGGAGTCTGAGAGGCTGGGTATATGGATCTGCTACACTTGAACCTGGAGCTCTAACTCCAATTCTGGTGTACATCAGTGTTCATTTTCCAGAGAATGTTCTCCTAATTAGTAATTAGGAAAAGTACTTTGATAAACCCTCATTTTTTTTCCAGGTGTATTTCTCGAACTCAAGCCTGGGCACTATCCCTGATCCCTTCAGCTCAAGGCTAACACTCTATCACCTTAGCCACAGCACCACATGGGGTCTTTTGGTGGTTCACTGGAGATAAGAGTCTAACAGGCTTTTCCTTGCCTAGGTTGTCTTTGAACTTTGGTCTTCAGCTCTCAGTCTACTGAGAAACTAGGGTTCCAGGTGTGAGCCACTGTCATCTGGCCTATTGTTTTAGACACTTCTGGGGCTTTATCTTAGGGCCTGGGTACTGTCCCTGAGCTTCTTTTTCTCAAGTCTAGCCATTTGAGCCACTCCACAGCTTCTGGCTTTTTCTGAGTATGTGGCACTGAGGATTCAAACCCAGTCATTCATACATGTTGAGCAAGCTCTTTATCACTAAGCCACATTTCTAAGCCACCCTTCCAATTTTATCCCTCACCTGCCTATCCTCAAGAAAAGGTTTCTGACTATAAACGTTCTAAAGAAATCCCAATGGGAAGATGTCCAAAGATAAGACAAAGCTCATACTTGGGGCAGACTCTAAACATGTGAAGACTGTGACAAATGCTTCCATTTAATTATGTACTGTGTTTCAACACTTAATAAAATATTAATGAAAAATGAGTCAATATCCTAAATTATTGTTTAATATTATAGTATATGTGCAAAATGTAAAAAACAATATGTATATAATAATACTAAATACAATAATCAATAAATGAATCAAAGAAAAATAAAATACAAAATCAATAATAAAAATCATAATATGAAATTAACATACATATGTAAATATATACCATATATTACATATGTATAGAAATATTTTTTCTCTTGCAGGACCTTCATTCAGGACTTGGCAATTCTAGCCTGAATTTCTTTTCCTCAAGGACAGTGAGCTCTGCCTTCACCCATGCTGCAAAAGAGTTACCTAGATGGTGAGCTCAAATCCTAGCAATAGCAGAAATACTGGCCCCAGTTCCAAGGTAGTGACTTAATTTTTATTAATGGAAGCAGTTATGTTTTTTCAGTTCCATATTGAACATTTAAAAAAAAAGCAGTGTAGAATTTTGTACAGGTATTCAGACATCCTTCCCTGAGTGCTTCTCTGAGAATTACATTGTTTCCCTTTTTAAATACGTTTTTTATTGTAAAAATGTTGTACAGATAGGTTACAGTTACAGGAGCAAGGTAATGAGTACATTTTCTATTGAGCATTGTTGACTCCTGCTTTGTTTTCCCCATACTATCTTTTCCTTCCCATCTCCATAACTACCTCCCCCTGCCAAGGTCAGTGACTTAGTTTTCCATTTTTGGTTGGCACAGGCTTTGAACTCATGTAGTGGCAACTCTTCCCTCACATTGCTCAAGATTTACCAAGACCCTGATTCTAAATCCCAGGCTAGGAAAGAAAACTGGCAGAAATTACAAACCAGGGAGCTTTATTTTTTAAAATTTAGTCAAATGATTAATTAATTAATTAATTTTTGGCCAAACATGGGGCTTGAAGTCAGGTCGTGGAAACTCTGCCTCAGCTTGGATCTCCCTAGGCTGGGGTGCAGTCTCCAGACCCGTAGCCGATCCTGAGATCCTAGGCCCAGAGGGATTTTAGGAAGAAAAAAAAGCTGGAAAGCACAAAAAGTGGCGAGGTGCAGAGTGCTGGCGTTTTACTTGTTTTTTTCTTTGCATGTTGACCATCCTAGGTCTGAATGATATGGCTGCAAAGTATACTTGACCTGTCATTGCTGATGGCTGGTGGGATATCAAGGAAGCCATAGGCCAACCTGTCAACATGGCCCTGGATTCAAATCCCAGTCCTGACACCAATGGCAGGAGATTACAAGAGACTCATTCCTATTCATAGGAATACTGACTGAAAGTGTAGTTCATGCACCGGTCTAGTCTAAAATTGGATGCAATAATCGTAGAATGCTGATTGATCTTAATTAATAGTTTATTAAGCATGAAAAGAATAATATTCCTTCAATGGCGGTATAATAAATATCTAAGATTTGGTAGGAAAGTTGTAGGTGCCATTTAATCATAGATAGACAGCCCTGACACTCTTTACCAATATATAATTATTTGTATACCACCATCTGCCTATCCATGTATCACTGTTTTGGCCAAACCTGGGGGTTGATCTGGGAACCACCTGACAGCCTTATTGGCTAGAGGCTGCCATGCTCAAACTCACTCATTCTTGAATTGAGCCTGCTAGGCACTGAATTCAGATCCTAACACTGCCAGGCTTGATGGAGAACACATCTAAAATCTAGATGCTTTGTGATGGGATGTAAACAATGTAATAAATGGTACATGTATCATCAGAGTCAATAAAATAAATGGTAAATAAATGAGTAAAACAAGAAATAAAATGAGTAACCACAGCAAACACAATATGGACTGAACATCTGTACGGAATTACAAATCCTAACTTTAAAATGTATGTAAGATGAACTTTTCCAGGTCTGAGGCTTGAAGTCAGTCCCCCCCTACAAGGAGGGATTTGTGGGAGACCCTGAGATACTATTTTGTGAACCTATGAGGAGTCATGGAAAGCAATCGATCTCATCCCTGAATGAGTAGTTCCTGCATGATGCGAGTAGGAAATGATAGGCAAGACTCATGGAGTATTGATTATTTGTAGAGAAGAGCTGATGAAGCATGATAATTATCATCACAGTCATGAAATGGAGGCATCCAGAAAGATCCAAGAAACGGTAGTCACACAGAGTGGATACCATTACAAGTCACCATCTCTCCTACTCTACACAAATATGTACTTATTTGCATACTACCTTCAGCTTATGAGTTGGTGACTATTATCCTCCCCAGTTTCCCCCTGCCGGGGGCCTCAATCTCAGGTCCTGGGAATGGCCTAGGTCCTTCGTGGCTCACATGCTGGTGTGCTCATGTGGACCCATTCACCAATTGGGTCTGCTAGGTCCCGAGTTCAGATCCCAGGCCAGCCGAAAGATTCATCTTGATGTCAAAAGCCAATCGTTGCACCTGTTTTTCTTTCCTGTGCAAGTCATGGGTCTCAGCTAGGATGGAGAATAAATGGGCCACCTTGTGGCTATGGGAATAAGTTGTTATCCATGTCAGTGAAGGTATACTTGTCATTATATACTCAAGAAAATACACAATATATCCACGAATAGCATGCAAAATAAAGAGAATAACTACACTCAATGCACGATGAAGTCCACACACAGATGTGAATATACGTCCCTTGTTTCAATGATGCATTGAGGACTATTGAGGCCTCCCTGGGGCTCGAACACAGCTCCTTAGTGGCTCACAGTCTGGTGTGATCATGTGAACCCATTGGGAAGTTGGGCCTCGTAGGCTGTGAGTTCGAATCCCAGCACTGCCAAAAGTTCACCCTGATGTGAGAGGCCAGTTGTTGCATCTGTTTTCCTAGGCTGTGCAAGTTCTGTGTCTCAGCTAGGATGGAGAATGTATAGGCAAGTCAATACTCATGAGAATAGGTTGTCATCCAGTTCACCAAAGTTAGATCTGTCATCCTATACTCAAGAAAATACACAATACATCAATGAATAAGACACAAAATAAAGAGAATGACTACACCGAACACAAGATGCCGCCCACCAATGTTTAGAAATATAGATCCTCTGTTTAATTATGAATTTATGGCTATATTGGCCCCCACCAGGGCTGGATCTCAGATCCTGGGAATGGCCTAGCTCCTTAGTGGCTCACAGGCTGGTGTTCTCAACATGTCCCTTTCACTGATTGGGCCTGCTGGCCCTTGAGTTCAAATCCCAGCATTGACAAAATATTCAACCTGATGTGAGAATCCAATTGATCCACCTTTTTTCCTGTCCTGCGAAAGTCCTGGGTCTCAGCACAGATGGAGAATGCTATAGAGGCAACTCTATAGCCATGGAAATAGGTTGTCATCCATGTCAGCACAGTTATATCTGTCACCATACTCAATAAAATACACAATACATCCATGAATAAGACACAAATTAAAAAGAATAACTACAATGAACTCAAGATGCATACCTCTCCTGTAGGTAAAGAGAGATCTTATGTTTAAAAAAGGTGGGCTTATTATTTTGTCCAGTGCTGAGCCTTCAAATCAGGCCCTGGACCATGCCTGACATTCTAGTCTTCAAGGATGGCGAGCTTCAATTCTCCCACAGTGCAAAAGAGCTACCCAGACCTGAGTTCAAATCCCAGCACTGACAAAAGATTCATTCTGATGTCAGAAGCCAGTTGTTGCACACGTTTTCCTCTCCTGTGAAAGAAGAGGATGGAGAATGCATAGGCAACCCTATAACCATGGGAACAGGTTGTCGTCCATGTCAGCACAGTTATACCTGTCACCATTCTTAGTAAAATAAACAATACCTCCATGAATTAGAGACAAAATAAGGAGAAGTGGACCAAACACAAGATGCTGTCCACACATGTATGTCAATGTTGATCCTATGCTTAAATTATGAACTTATGAAATTATGAACTTATACTGGACCACCCTGGGGATCAATGTCAGATCCTGGGAATGACCTAGCTCCTTGGTTGCTCACAGGTTGGTGTGTTCACCTTGATTTATTGGCCAATTGTTCCTTCTAGGACCTGAGTGCAGATCCCAGCAATATTAACAAGTGGATCGTCAAGTAAGAAGCTGAGTGTGAAACTTGTTTTCCTTTTCTCTGAGAATTCTAGGTGTCAAGCATGATGGAGTACATTTCTACAAACCTAGTGCTCTGTGATAGGATGTCATCAATGTAATAAACAAAATGGGTTTCATATAGTAAAATCAATGGTAAATAAATGAATAAAACAAAAAATACAAGGAGCAACCACACCAAACATGTATGGACTGAACATCTATAGGTAAGTATAAATCCTATCTTTACAATGTATATAAATAGTATGTTTTCCAGGGATGGGGCTTGAATTCAGGACTAGTGAACAGGCCTGACTTTCTTTTCTTCAAGTACGGTGATCTTCCCCTTCATCCACATTGCTGCAGTTTTACCCTGATCCTTAGTTCAAATCCAACACCTGGCAGAATAAATAGCTGGAATTGCAAGCCAGGGAGCTAATTTTTTTAAAACTTTTTCTCAGCACGGGGTTTGAACTCAAGTCGTGGTAACTCTGCCTCAGCTTCGATCACCCTAGGCTGGGGTGCAGCCACTGAACTCACAGCTGTTCCTGGGATCCTTGACCCCCAGGCCTTGCAGGGAAAACAATGTACAGAAAAACTGTGGCCTTTTTAGGTTTTCTTCCTTTGCACGTGACCCTCCTGAGTCTGAATTACACTGTTGCAAAGAGAACTTCACCTTGCATTGCTGAAGGCTGGCAGACTATTGGGGAAGTTTTAGGCCCACGTGGCAATATAGGCCCTGACCATCCAATGGCAGGAGATACTAAGAAACAGGTTTCCAACCATAGGAATAACAATGGAATGTTGTCAGTGTCACAGAATGAGTTGTTCGTGAATAGTGCTCCTATAAAATTAGACAGCATGATTTCAGAAGGCTGATTGATTTTATTTAATATATATGAAGCATTAAAAGATTATTATTACTTACAGGAACACAATAATTTCAGGACACTGATTTCTTTTAAGAAAGAAAACAATTACATTACTTACATGGACACATAATAAATACCCAAGAATTGGTAGGAATGTAGTCTATATAACTAAATAATGTATAGACATCTCTGGCACTCTATAAAGATATATATTTATTAGCTTACTGCCATCTGCATGTCAATCTGTTCCTATTTTGTTAACTCCTGGGCTCAATCTCAAGTCCTGTGAACAGTCTGTCAGCTCAATTTGCCCTAGGAGGGCATACTGACACTCACCCATTCATGAATTTGGCCTTGTAGGTCATGAGTTCAGATGCCAGTAAGAAGCTGATGGTAACACATGTTTTCCTTTTCTGTGAATGTCCTGGGTGTCAGGTATGAAGTGGAATATATATGCAGACCTATATCCTTATGTAATCAATGTTCTATGTGCCATAATAGTCAATAAAATAAATGGTCAATACATGAACAAAACAAAAAAATAAAATAACTACACTGAGTGCAATATAGTCAGCATATGTATGTAAATATAAATCATATATGTAAATTGTACATGAATAGGATGTTTTCTAGTGCTGAGGATCGATATCAGGCCTAAGAAACAGACTTGAATTTCTTGACATTAAGGAGGCAAACTTCCACTTCCCACACAGTGCAACATAGTTACCAGACCATGAGTTCAAATCCCAGTCCTGGCAGAAAAATAATGGAACCTTTATAGTATGTGTGGCCCAATTCTTAGGTATTTCATTATGTCACCATTTTATGAATTTGATTGTTTAAATGCTTAATAAAGTATTAACTAAAATTGATTGGTGTCCTATAATATAATTGTGTATAATTTTATCATAGAAGCATTCAAGAACTGCCCATTCAATCATGACATACATAATATTCCATTGGGTATCATACAGATAGGAACAAGTTTCTTAGGATCTCCTGCCATTTGGAGGTGGCAGGATCAGGATTCAAACTGTGGGCCCCAGCTCCCACCACTTCACCACGAGAATAGGGTACTCACCAGTCTGTCCAAGAACATCAGCAAGACCAATGATTAGGCAGGCACCAGTGGCTCTCAGCAGTCCTCCTTGATACTTACAAGACTGTGAAAGGAGGATCATGGTCAAAGTCACCCAAGCCAAGAAAGTCCTTGAGACCCCTTTCCAACTTCAGTGCCAACATATCAAGTGTGGAGGGCCAGCCTTGAGCAAAAGCAGCTCACAGACTGTGTCCAGATCTTGAGTTCCTGGTCCAGGACTGGCAACAAACAGGCATACACAACAATCTGTGCAGCCATCCAGCTAAAGCAGGTTACCCTTTTGTCCCCAACTGCATTGGACAGAGTTCCCTAGGGAAAAGGCTAGGGGAGCCGCTGTCATCTTGCTCTGCCCATACTGCTTGCATCACTGGATTCCAGCCACACCCCCATTCTTTCATGTTCCTTTCTGACCAATGGGATACAAGAATGGTGACCACGCCCACATTCCATGATGCTGGGGAGCACCAGGATTCCCTCTGTTTGTTTACAACACTACCAGAAGTTGAGGAAGGTAGAGGTGGTTGAGAGATCAGCAAGAGACTCGAGGAGAGTTTGGAGTATAGTAGGAAATTGATGCTCCCACCAGCGCCCCAGCTCCCTCCCTGCTTCTTGCCGTGCTGGGTTTCAAACCTCAGGCAATGGAGCACTGCCAGCAGTCATAAGGCCCCAACCAGGTCTCTGCCCCTGGTCTTCTGCTCTGTGCCCATGTGTCCACAATGCCACCTCCATCACTGCTCTTCCCACCTGGAACAGCTGCCAACAGCTTCTCTGAGCAGCACAGGTGAGTGGCTGACCCAACACTACCCCTGCCGCTGGTCAGACACTCTGCTGGGGTCCCCATGACCCCCTGCTTGTTTCCTCTCCCTGGCTCTGAGGAGCCACCTTTCTGTCTTGGACATTTCTGAGAAAAAGACTCAATACTCAGGCTGTGCTGGATCTGGATCCTCCTATCTGGGACAGGTATGCTCCACCAAGCATGGTCCTCTCTAGTTGGGATGGTAGACATGTAGTGCCATGCTCAGTTATTGGTTTAGATAGATTATCCCAAACTTTTAGTCCATGCCAGCAGATTCTTGACCACAGCTGAAGTTCTGGATAGTGCCGAAACCATCAGACCTCAGTCTCCTCAGAGGGCAGTTGTGAGGAAACAAGTGATTTATACAGAGGGTTCTGTGGAGCATGGCTAGGCAGAGAGGGAGCATACCTCAGATAAGGTTCTCGGCAATTCTGTGAGCATATGACAGGAAGATACCCGGAAAGGGCTCAGGTGGGGTCTGTTATTAATTGTGCAACAGGTGTGGGATTATGAAACAAAACATGGCTCTCATCATTACCCTATCCCCATGAGGAAGGGGATCCTTCACTCTGTTGAGTTTTGCAGCTGAGAAACAGATGCATGGAGAAGCTGGGTGACCTACTTATGACCTCCAGGTCACAGGAAGCTCAGGCTAACTTCTCTACCATGCTCCTTGGGACAATGGGTGCTATTCAGCCCACTTCATGTGAGAATCCACTTCTTGTCAGTTGTGGGTCTTGAACTCTAGGCCTGGGCGCCGTTCCTGAGCTCTTCAGCTCAAGGCTAGTGCTCTACCACTTGAGCGCACTTCCGGTTTTCTGGTGGTTGTTTGAAGATAAGAGTCTCACAGACGTTTCTGCCCGGACTGGCTATGAACCATGATCCTCATATCTCAGCCTCCTGTGTAGCTAGAATTAGAGTTCTGAGCCACTGGCACCCAACTTAAGCATAATTCTGATTTTCTTTCTTCGTCTCTCGCATAGTAACTGGTTGAATGTTTTCTGGATGAGGTGGCCCAGTGTCCCTATGTGCCTGGAACCCAAGGTAGCCTTCTCATTCAGGAGGTGGGCTGTGGGTCAGGAGCTGTCTAGCTCAGACTATTGAAACAGTTCCATGACGTAAGCCCCTCTGTGCCCTGGGTAGACCATGACGGTTATTCATTTTCCATCCAACCTTCCTGAACTTATTGTATTGTATTGTTTTTACATCATTTCTAGCACCTGTCCAAAATTATGATATAGTTATGGAATGAAAATATAATGCCATCTTAAGAAAGTCATTTAGGGCTTTGTGAATGTGGCTTCATGGTTAGGTGTTTGCCTAGCATGCATGAAACCCTGGGTTCAATTCCCCATTACCACATAAACAAAAGGACACTGGAAGTGGTGCTGTGCCTCAAGTTGTAGAATGCTAGCCTTGAGCAAAAAAAGAAAGACAGAAAGAAAGACAGAAAGACAGAAAGAAAGAAAAAGAGAGAAAGAAAGAAAGAAAGAAAGAAAGAAAAAGAGAGAAAGAAAGAAAGAAAGGAAGGAAGGAAGGAAGGAAGGAAGGAAGGAAGGAAGGAAGGAAGGAAGGAAGAAAGCCCTGGGTTTCCCTTATTTGCAATAACTAGTGTATGTCTGAGTCAAGCAGAAAAGATCAGATAAGTTGCTGTTAGGGAAATGAACCCTAAGATATGTATTGAAATGGTTTTTTCCCTGTGATTCTTTCTAACACATTTATAAAATTATTTCTTTGTTGTTTTGTATGCCCCTCACCCAGAGTATAACCCTTGCTTTCACTGTAATTGATAATGTTTTAATTTGTGGAGGGGAAGGGAAAAAACACGTCATTTAAATAGGGATACAGGTGGACCCATTGCATCAATGAGATATGCAAGTCGTTATGTCAAAAACGAACTTTACAACTTTGGTGGGGGGGTTGGGAAGGAGGATTGGGTCTGGGGGCAGGTGGAGGATGGGAGGGGGTCAGAAGGGGAACCAAAGGAGGAGGATACAATGCTTGATAAGAAATGTACTCATCTTGCCCCTGTAATTGTAACCATTCTGTACAGTATTTTCACAATATAAAAAGAAAAAATTAGTAAATGCAAAATAAAGAATCCCTACTTTGAATATATAATTGCTCCTTCCAAACTGAAACCTGACAATAGTCCCTAATTCATGTATTTTACTTATAATACTGTGCTGAAAAAAAAGTTTTGGTCATTAGGTCACAGCAATTAATGCCAGGAATGTGCTTAGATGTCAGGTGAAGATTAATTCTGGAAATTCAAAGATTCCAGGATTTTGTGTGGTCACTGCTAATCACAAAGAGAAGGGTAATCTAAGTGACATTTGGAAACCTTTATGGTCAATGACTGCAACAAAAAGGCAGAGGCTATTTAACAGTTGTGACACAAGAGAAAAAATAACTCCAGATGGAAGGAATAAATGATAGTAACTAGGGTATACCAGAAATTGTTCTAGAAAACAATTTTGGTTATTGAAGAACTAGTTTTCAACTAGGCTTATTCCTCATTGCCTTTAGCATTCTAAATCTCTTAGGCTAGTTCTTAATCTTTGTGTGATAAATGTATCTCTCTCTATGCTGTTCTTTCATACTCGATATCCTTTGCTTTCTAAAAATCTGTCTTTCTATATTTTCCTATGAACATTTCCTGATACTAAATACACCTATACAGATGGTAGAGGATGCTAATGGAGGGATCCCATAGCTAATGAGTCACATTATGAGAACATATTATTGCTACCTCAAATTTTCTGAAAAGCTGCAATGGCATCATTTGGTTCAAATTTCCATTGTTTGTCTACATAGTGTCATTCAGAGCACATAAATGCAAATATGAGCCAGGTGCTGGTGGTTCATGCCTGTAATACTAGCTACTCAGGATGTTGAGACCAGAGGATTGTGGTTGAAAGCCAGCCTGGTCAGGAAAGCCTATGAGACCCTTATCTTCAATTAAGCACAGGAAACCCGGAAGTGGTGCTGCAGAAAAAGTAGTAGAGCACTCAACTTGACCTGAAGAGCTGAGGGACAGCACCCAGGATCAGAGTTCAAGCCCCATGATAAACAAATAAAGTGAAATATGACTTTGTTTCCCCCAAAGGAACGACAAGATTAATAATCTTCCCAAGCATTAAAATAAATTCCAAAATGATTCAGTGCACCTACTTTTGCTGAATTATTTACTTTATGGCTTCTTTGCTGGACATATTCTCTACTTTTAAAAATAGTCAAATATTACCTTTACAAAAAATTTCATCAAATATTAGTTGTTTCAAAAGAGAAGTCTATTCAGTTGATGTCACTTAGCTTTCTTACTATCTTAGTTCAAAGCTAACCCAGGCAGGTTAGTCTGTCAAACTCATTTCTAATTAAACACCAAAAAAGCACAAGTAGAGTTTTGGCTCAAGCAGTTGAGTACTAGCTTTGGGGACAGGTGGGCAGGAAAGAAAATTGTTCAGGGACAGGGTCCAGCATCTGGGTTCAAGCCCCAGAACCACCACAAACTAAACAAACAAGCAAACAAAATAACCCAGATATTTCTTTGGGACTCTCCTTAAAGGAGTACTCATTTGACAAGAGGTTCCTTTTGGTGATCATACTCACTGGATCCTGCTTTTTTGGAATCCGTATTGCTCTGGAGAACTCAGGACCAGACTAAAGGAATTGATAACTGACTCCTGCAAATAGAGATTCCTCTCAGGGGTGAAATAACCATCCATAAGGCACTTTAAACCTCCGTGTCTTTGTTTCTTTGCAGTAGAACACTTTTAAAACAATGTTATTTCCTTTTGTTCTATGATGGCTTTCAAATGGCACATTATTTCTTTTTGTAATACTCTCAACTAGAACTTTACAGAAAAGTTTTATATGAGTAAAGAACATACTCGAAAAAGTCCAGGACAGAGTTTTCTTCAAGCCTTGGGATTCTTTTCTTGTACAGTAAAAAGGAAAGCACAAGTTAACTTGAACTTTGTCATTCCTCTATTTTCCATTCCTCTCCTGGGATCAGTTTTCACATCCAGTTACCGTTACTTCCAGTAACAATCGATGGTGTTATTTGAGGTATAATAAATGTTTTCTGGCTTCACTGAAATAACACAAGGACACCTTTGGACATGAGGTAACACGTGTTTCAGAAAAAACTTAGTAAAGAGAAAATATGAAATTTATATTGCTTATAAATATATTATCCATGAGTATATTGAGTTCAAACTTTTTATGGTCTCTGTAAATTAAAGTGAATTGTAAATGGGAAGAAGGTTCTCAGATCATTCTTTTTGTGAGTGTATGTACAGCACATTATTTCCCAAGTGTATATGAGTTAACAGTAAGGGAAACTATAGCAATAATAGGAGAAAGAGACGTTCTGTGTTAAAGTATATGGGTTCAGTACACTATAGAAGACTCTACAAATAAGACAACATTGAAACAATAAAGCCAAGTCCAGTGTGTAGATTTATGGGAGTGATATAGAGAAAGCATTACTCCTAGGTGGAGCACGAAGTATGAGGCCACTCCTCTTCTAAATCACACTTGCTAATGACACAACTCTGTAGAAAGTAGAATGGAAGTATAATTCTGGTTCCAATGCACGTCAGATATAAGAGCATGGACTTAACTGGAAAAAAATCCATCTTGAGAGAACAGGGCTTATACTAGCAATGAACTGCTGGCTAAGATGATATTTCTTTTTCTTTCCTTATATATTTATTGTTGTTGGTGGTGGTCTTGGCACTTGAACTCTGGGCCTGGGCACTGTTCCTCTGCTATTCAGCTCAAGGCTAATGCTCTACCACTTGATCCACAGTGCCACTTCCAGTTTTCTTGTAGTTAATTGCAGAAAAGTGTCTCCGGAACTTTCTTACCCTGGCTGGCTTTGAACCCCAATCCTCAGATCTCTCCACCACTCAGCTTACGATCACATTTCTAACAGTGTACATTCAGGATATGTAATGGGTATATTAATCTGTCTTTATTTGAATACTTGAGTTAAAAACCTGGGCTACAGCATAGACTTTATACTCACAAAAATGTTTATAGCTTAAAAGTTGATACTCCTGTAGAAATAAAACCTAAGAATGTAAAGGAGTCTGGGAAGTTCAGTTTGCAACCAGCTAGGGTAGAACAGTCTTTGCAACAGTACCTATAATTGAGGAGCCAAAAGCTGGGTTGGAAGAATGGCTCAGGTGATGGAATACCAGTCATGAGCAAGATTGATGAATAAGAGCTTGAGGCTTTTACGTACATATATACAAACATACACATACACATAGAGGCACTTATATGTGCACACACAAATACACAAATGAAACGACTCTCATAATATGTAGAAAAATTACAAAACAATAGAAAATATGTCCTGAGTAAGACTAGAATCATGTGATAATTTTTAATATTAGAAAGTCGTAAAGTTACTTTTTTCAAAAGTGTTTGAGAATATTACATAGGTAGGGACCAGATATAGTAAGAAAGTCAAGTAATCATTATTAAAGGTATCATATCCATTGAGGAATGAATCAGAGACCCCGCAGGTGCATCTGAAAATGTTCATATCCTGTGTCAAATGTTAGAAAATGTTTGAAAATAGTACAGGAACAGTCTGAGCAGTTTAGTGGGTAATATCACTGGAGAAATTCAGAATTGCTAATCTCTATCTAGATTAAATAAAATAAGAAACTATGGCAGGGCAATGTGATATAAGCCTAGAATTCTAGCACTCAGACTAAAACAGAAGATTAGAGAGTGGAATTACATAGTGATACCTTCCCTGGAGCAGGTAGTATAATTTTGTCTTAATAAAACAAACCAAACAAGAAAGGAATACACAGTTGGAAGGCTGGGCTAATTTTGTCATTTTTTGAAAAGTCAAGTTTCTTATTGAAATGCAACACATATATAATCCTCACTTGTGTTTTAAATTCTCTCTCCATTACAGAACATTCCTAGATGCAAAATGACTCATGATTACCTTCCAAAATTTGAGAAAGTAAGTAAACATCATTCTGTTGGATTCCAAAGAAATGATGAAGGATTACAAAAGCTTAAGACTGGAGAAATAGCAAAGTTTGTCTAATGTAGGACTTTGTAAATGTTGCTAAATTAGAATTGAGATTTAAAATAAATATTTTGGTTTTGTTTGTAATTTCATATTCTATTGGATACTACAAAATTCTTTCTTTTTTTGTCAGTCGTGTGGCCTGAACTCTGGGGCTGCACACTGTCCCTCAGCTCTTCAGCTCAAAGCTAGTGCTCTACCACTTGAGCCACAGCACCACTTCCGGGTTTTTACACTTATGTGGTGCAGAGGAATCGAACCCAGGGCCTCATGCCTGTAAGGCAAGCAGTCTACCACTGAGCCACTTTCCCAGCCCCAAAATTATTTTTAAGTAGAACGTTTAATAGACAAATTCACAAATGATTCTTGCAGTCTCCTTGCCTAGAATTTTCTTTCAAGAGAGATATAATTAGAAATTAGTTAATAGATAATTCCCACAACTCATGTATAAAATGTTAATGTGAATAATGTAGACAGAGTTGCCAAGAAATGCATGATATTAATTTATAAATTTATCAAAAGCAATTTTTTGAGGCTTTGGTATAACATAGTATGAGGAGAATAATTGTGTGACATCTTCTTTCTTCTACCTATGTAACACAGGAAACAATTCCCTTAATTATGTGCCTCTGTATACAATGAGAAAAATGCTAGGTTGGGGGTTTGTTTTCATTTTTGTTTTTGTTTTATTGGTTTGTCCTAGTGCTTGAACTCTGTGTCTGGACACTGTCTCTGAGCTTGTTTATGCTCAAGGCTTGTTCCCTACCATTTCAATCTCAGTGCCACTTGTGTCTGGCTTTTGCTGAGAAGTTTATTGGAGATAAGCATCTAAGGAACCTTCCTGCCTGGGCTTGCTTTGAACTGTAACATTTCGCTCTTAGCATCCTGAGTATCTATGATAGTTAAAAAAGTATTAATATAAGTAGTATTTGCAAATGGTCTGATCTCAAGAATACTAGGGGGGGAAAATGATGCAACCCAGTTTATTGTGGTGTTCTTTCCAGAACATGGAGGGCATCACATTAGCAGAGGTGTAGTATTTTTTTCACAATAAAGATAAGCTATTCGTGTTGTTAATTAAGGGAACTTTGAGGTGCACCCTACACCTTGGAAACTGTTGGGCTAGGATGACTTTATGGCATAAGTCTTCGGATTGATGGTCACAGAAATAATAGCTTACTCTGATAAATAATTGCTTACTCTTGAAGAATTAATTATTACAGATGCTTCATAGTTTTATGCTTTACCGGAATGTGGCTATTTTTCTGTTTACTTCTCAATCTGTAGCAACCCATTGGAATATGAATCTATTGCAGAATTACATAATATGCAAACAGGTATTCTTTTGAAGCTCTCAGGTAGGAATGTTCAGAATTTGAAAATGAGTAGTTATTAGTCATAGGAATTTTGAAGAACACATATATTCTGTCCTCTTAACAACTTATTTACTTTTAAAAGTTATGGGTTTCCATTGAATGAAACTGTTTACTGTTTTAGTATGAGAAAGTTTAAATTTATTCTTTTTTCAAAATATTGGCAAGTATATTGTGAAAATATTGTCTAGTTGGATAACATTCAAGTTGATGGCCCTCTGATTAAAAAGGGGTAATTAATTCAAATTGAATGCCTATTTGGCATTGATTTTTAAAAGTTACTAAAAAATAATAATATTTACTATGCCAATACAGTGAAATTTTATTTCATGTAGCTTATTTATTTAATTTAATTTTCTTGTCAAAGCTATGTACAGTGGAGTTATAGTAATTGTAAGGTAGTGAATACATAATGTTTCAAACTTGTTATCCCCTTTCTTATTTTTCTCACAGTTTTCCTTCACCACAATACCCCTCGCAAGTTGTAATGTACATTTTCATCATATTGTCTTGTGAGCATTGCTATTGCATTGGTTTGCCCTTTGTCCTGTTTCTCACCATTTTGTTCTTCCTATTCCCTTCCCTAATTAAGGTAAATGTATACCAATACACAGGGTATCAAAATCAAATACAGCAGGGAATAAACCATAGGGAAAAATGTCAAAAGAAAATAGAAATCACATAGTACATTAAAAACAACATCCACAAATAAAAATCTCTGTTTCCGTATCTTGGATTTCATTTTGCTTAGCATCAGCATATATGGTCATATATATAACATAACAAAGGCCCTGGAAAATAATAGTTGCATGGACACGATATCATGAAAACAACATGTTAACTGTTTAATATGGTAAAGATGGAATTAGGATTGGTGAATTCGTGATTCTGTTAAAGGAATTTCAAAAGAGTTTTAAAGTTATGACAGGTAAATTTTAATTGTTCAATCTTTTTAAAAACTTAGCCTATTTAAAAAAAATTTAAATTGCCTGGGAGAATAGGCTTTCATGCAAAGAAATCCATGGAGACTTAGCTGAGAGGGAGCAATGTGGGTGAAGATGGCTCTTTTTCACACTAAAAAAAACAAACCTCACAAACCTTGCTATAAATCCTGTAGGTTACCTTGAGAATTGTCCTTACCCAAAAAATATACTCTTACTGTGTGAAACAAAGTTGTAGTGGAATTTAAATTCAAAGTTCTTTAAAAAAAAAGATATCAAAATTGTGATTTGACCTTTACTTACTAAACAGTAATTCTCTGAAAAAGATAATTGGGGTCAAACTATTTAGGGCGAAAGTGCCCTCCACAATGAAAGAAGATATTGGATTTACACTTTTCTGCTTATAATACTTTCCACAATGTCTTTGCACGTAAAGCACTGAAACACAGAAAAAAATCTGATTGGATACTTCAAACGAATGATTTCACATTTCTAAGTGGCTCAAAAATATAATATCATTATTAACAAGAGACTGTGAAGACTTCTCTTATTACATAAGCCAAAAAGTTTTGGGATAAGAAAAGAAGAGCAAATGGAAAACGTAAGAAAACAGTGTTCTTAGAAGCCCTAGCTAAGCATATTAGCTTCAGCAGTGGAGGGAGGCCAAAACTTTTTAAAATAGATTGTCCTAATATTTTTGCTACATAAAGTGGTTTTACAGAGCCTATGTGGCTCACTTCAATGCACACTAGATCGAATGAAGACATAAAAATAAGTTCCACATCCAAATAAAATAGTTTTAAAAGAGAAACCATGAAGACGTAGCAGTGGGGGAGGCCTTATAGTCCTTCCACTTCACTAGACTTTAACCCAAGAAGCTGTGATTAATTGGAAATCAGGTAAGAGCTAAGAGGAGGACATAGAAATAGGACATAGAAGTATTGGCCTTTGTAACAGACACTGTCATCCAAGGTATCGGTGATTTAACTCTATTCTTCTCCATACATCTTGTTAAGCAAATGCAAGACCAAGAGAAAAATAATCTATTGAAGTAAATTTGCAAAGAATAACTTCACTGTTCCTGATATGGTATCTAATGAGAGTCTTAAGTGAGAAGATAAAAGTGGAGTATTCTTCGGTTTCCTCTAAGCATCTTGTTAGCAAACTATATCTTTGAGGTTAGAAGTAATTGAAACAAAAAGTGGTGGAGTACTTATTTTTGTGGGCACTTTAGACATAAGAAGACTTTCAAGATAAAAGAAAAAAAAGTATAGCTAAATATTTGTGATCACAGCTTCTTGGACTGGTTCTTTGGAGACAACGTTTTACATGAGAGTTTGTCCTCATTATCATAGATGTTGGGTTTTCATGGCAACCAAATGCAAGAGGGAAGTTTAATGGATTCGCTTGGACAGTAAACAGCGTAATAGAAAAAATGGCAAATAATCTTTAGTGAATTACTTTGACCGATTACTTTGCCAGAACAAAGAAGGAAAGATATAATTCAAAATCACTTGACTGAAAAGTATGAAAAAGAGTAGTAAAGAGAGAAGAGAGAAAACATAGAGGACTTTTTTCTCTCCAACGGAGTAATGAGTTTTGATCTTGTTTCTTCCATTCTATATTCACCAGCTATCAAATGTATCTCAGGACTGGAATATCCAGTTCAGACAAAGAGATCTCCCATTAGAAAATATTTGCTGCAGATGTAAGTGATTTATAACCTTAGACAATCTATTTAAATCTGTTCAAAATTCTCCCCTATCCCAAACTGCCCTCTTTGAACAGTTGGTTTGCTTTTCCCATACTGCCCTTGATTAACTATTTAAAATTTTGAGAGGTCATATTCATACTCTCTAGAGGTTACTGTTTGGTTGTGATTTTTGTGTGTTTGGTTTTTGTTGTGTTTTTAACTAAATTTCAAAAGGTTGTGCAATTGTGTTACAATTAAATATGTCCATGTAATTGTCCAATGCTCCTGGATCAGAGTCACTCCTTCTATCATTCTCAACCAATCTCTTCTCCAAGATTTATTTCAGATTTACCACTTCCTTTATCACATGTGTACATTGAGTATTCTAGTTGTACTTGCCACTTTTTCATTTTTCATTCATTCTATGTTTTTACTAATATTCTTCTCTGGTCTTAACTTTTTGATAGTCATTCTGTTAAACTCTCTGTTCATACTTTGACAGGTTTATATGCATTCTATGGCATTTCTATCCTGCATATACTTGAATTGATATCAGCTTATATTTCCATAATTAATTCATCTGCAATAACAATTTGCAAGACTGAAGTCGTGAAGCACCTATACATGATTTTATACTCATCCATTTGGAAGATTAATATTTAGTCAACAAGAAAGTTTAAAAATGGCTTAGAATGTTTTCCTAACTACCAGTTTTTATAAATGGCTTTGTACAATGGTTTGTGATTATTTTATTTTACATGGGATAATATTCTCTACTATGTATAACTTTTGGGAAAAAAAGAAAACTAAAATTTATTACTGTGGAGGAATATGATAGAAATAGAAGACAGATTTTATGTTTGTCACATCTCTGATGAGTACCCATATTCAAGACTTAAAGTCATATTTCTTAAGGAAAACATCAAACAACATGATAAGGCAACTATTCGTGATCTTTTAAAATGTACCTTATTATTTGATGAAATTTACTTTATTAGCTAAAGTTTAGGCTTGAAATATGGAAGGCTGATCTATATAACACATTTCTGGAAGGCATCTACTGAACAACACAAATGGTGGGGGCTACTATTTCTATAATTTAAGGAATAGTTGAACCTGTATGGTGTTAGTGCTGGATAATAAATCAACTCTATTTTAAC
The DNA here is from genome assembly GCF_019054845.1 of Dipodomys spectabilis. NCBI lineage: Eukaryota > Metazoa > Chordata > Mammalia > Rodentia > Heteromyidae > Dipodomys > Dipodomys spectabilis. The sequence goes on from NW_024870793.1 coordinate 475,479, forward strand.
TTGCTCCTTCCACTTGAAAAACTTGTAATGTTACTAAGTATCATCTAATCGTCAAATGTTATTTTGGCGAATGTGCCTTTAAAAAGTTTATTTGAGGCGCTGGGAAGGTGGCTCTGTGGTAAAGCACTTGCTTGCATGCATGAGGTCCTGTGTTCAATTCCCCAGCATCACATGACCAAAAAGAAAAAAATCTGGAAGTGTGCTGTGGCTCAAGTGGTAGAGTGCTAGTCTTAAGCTGAAGAGCTGAGGGACAGCGCCCAGGCTCAGAGATCAGGCCCCACGCCCGGACCCCCTAAAAAATTATTTGAATAAGAATATATTTTCAGGAGATTAAATATAGGTTACCATTGATTTGAGAATGACAACCTTTTTATATTACATAACCAAGTTTTACTGAAGTACCAGTGTTTTGAAGCACTAAGGATCTTCTCAATTAATGTTTTTCTGAATTATATTTGACTTCTAAGTCAAGTTTTCCTAGCCTTGGTAGAAAAATTATGGATCTATCCTTCCAGGAACTATTTTTTGGCCTACTTATACTGGACTGAAATCTTTCATTAATCATTAGGAGAGGGGTATTAAAAATATTCTTGTGACATTTGTGATCTTGTTCACTAATATGGGCTGGTCATCTGTAAATTGAAAGTGAGAATTACAGAAGTTTCTCTCAGATTTTGTGATCTCATCTTTCATTTTAAGTTGCCTTGCATTTCACAATTGCTTACTGCTAAATCCTATGTAATTGGGGCCCTGAATTATTATAAGAAATGAGAAGTTGAGATGAGTCTTCAATTACTTTCTGTTGGCATGTGGAATGGGCCTAGGTATGAGGACTTACCCTTGTTATCTGATGATACAGATAACTGGGACCTGGGATCCTAGGACGCGTGGGTCCTGTAGAAGAATAATACCTTTTGGACATCATATCAGCAAAATTTGGGTATGATCAGAAATATGGAGAAAACCATTCTGGGTCCAGCGAGTTAAAACAATATACAGAGCAGCAGAGTAAAATCCCTTACATATTAAAGGAAAACAACATTTTTTTTTGCCATGTGAATTCAGGAGTCTAAGAACACTTAGAATGTATCACAAGTTTATATCGAAGACATTGCATTGATACTTCTTATATTCTAATATATATTCTAAACTTAATTATTTATATTCCAATCTATTTATTATAATAAATATCAATTTATTTGTCAAATTATCGATTAATTCTAGTAAGTTTCATTGTGTGAAACGTAAAATTAGCACATATAAATATAAAATATATAACTATATGTAATATAAGGAATGTTTTTCATTGTTCTGTTGTGGTTAGGGTATCAAAGGCAACTCTGTTTTACAGTATTATTCCATTATCTCTACCTCAGAGTTTGGTAGAGTTAGACCTAAAGCTTTACCATTTGTAGATTTACAGCCTAGAGGCAAGAGGAAACACTGAGATTAAAACATTACCAATTTAAGGCCTAATATCAAGGAAAAAATATGGACTTCTCCCGGAGCTATGGAAATATTTGGTGATAGAAATTCAGTAGTGTAAGTTCCTGCCTGGTTGGATGGTAGACAGGTCAGGACATTAGGTAATCATGCATAAGAACAATTTTTTCACCTTTTTGGCTTTAGCTACTTTTGAAATGGTAGGTATAATAAACAATTATATTTTGATAAAATACTTTCTAGTCAGAACTGTTTATTTCTCCATGATCCCTTGTAACTAAGATTAGTTTTTTTCCAGTAAGATAATCTTTGCTGTCAGGGTAAGATATTCTGGTTGGTCTGTTAGTACATGGAAGAAGGGTAAAGGGCCAGTAGACAATTGTGCCAGTAAGACCTCATTTGGGAAATTTTAAGCTGCAAAATTTTAGAAGTAGCTCTTCAGCAAGGCTTACTTTGAATCCATTAGCTCCACAAAGCTAACTCAGTTGATAAATAAGTACTTGAAAAGCCATATCTTTGAATCTAGCTATAAAGGCTTCAAAGTATGATGAAATTTAAAATGAAAAAGACTTAAAATAGTCATTGGCAAAATAATTGCAAGTGTGAGCAATCTACCGAACAATATATTTTTCCACTATACACAGAATTTCAGAGAAATAAGATCAATAGCATTGTTAGTAACAATAAGGTTTCCTTGTTACAAATAGGCAACAAAGGATATATAAAGATTGCATCATTAACTACTTAAATTCACAGGATACTACATGCTTCGGCAGCACGTATACATAAATTACAACAATATAGAGATTAACATGCCACTTGGACAGGGATGATCTGAAAATATGCGAAGTATTCCATATTTTTCATTCTTCAGATGCAAGAAATGAAAAACAGTTATTAAAAAGTTGATTACAAAAATACAAGTGTAACAACACATGCGATTCATATAATTAAAAGTTAGTTTGGCATCCGTGTATTACATCTTCACCTTAGAAAGGTCTTTACATAGCATAACTTTACAAAACTTTGAAATTAGATAACATTTTAATTTTATCCCAAAGAAATAAAATACTATAAGGACCTAGGAGAAAAAAGAATCTTAAACTGTTTTTATATGGAATGCAATCTGTAAGGACACATTTATTAATGAATTTATATAATATATAACAATGTAGTATTCAAAGTATTATATCTAGGAAAGAATGTTAAAATATGTTAAAATATACTTTCTTCAGACAAGCACCAGAAATATCTTTAGTTTCTGTACTACTCATTTCAACAGATACGTTAAAATTATTTCTGATTTAAAAAATCACAAGCTCTACAGAAATCATTATAGATGTACACAAACAACTCTTGAATATATTTTGAAATCAAAGTCAGGCAATTCATTTGGAAAAATACCATGGAATCCATGAATTTTTAAAGTAAGATATTGCTATTGCTTTGTATTGTGAAAATATTTTGTACAGAGAAAAAGGATGGACTGGCATTTTTGAAATTTAAGTAACTTAACCAAATCATTAAGACGTAGGAGAACAATTTGTACAACCTGTCACAACTTCAAAGAGGTAGTCATACATACTTATCATTTGGCAGTATCAAATGCAGTTTCTTCCAAGTTGTTCTTCAGACCTGGTTTAATATAATGGTTCAACAGAAGGAGATCAAATGTATCTTTGCTGTTTCTATCCCCAGCAGCAAGATGCAAGAGGGTCAAGAGGCCTTTAGTTTAGACACTGGTATCTGCATCATGATGAAGTAATAAAGAAGCCACACAGGTATTATTCCACGTATAAGCACTGTGCAGGTTTGTCCAGCCAATCACAGTTATTGCATGAATATCTGCCTCGAGCCACCAACTCATGGACAATGTCTCAGTGTCAACTGTAGACTTCCTGATGAAGAGCGGTATACTCATCTTCATCCCTAGTATTCACACGAGTGGCCTTTTTGGAAAGATTTCTCCACACTGTAGCAAGCCGATTAATTTAGGCAGCCCAAAGAAGAAATTTGCTTGGATCCTTCTCCATTTTTTTTTTTTTTTTGCAAATGATACCATTCCTCACTTTTTCATCTTGTTCCTTGTCTTCATCAGAATTGCCTAACCAGAGACTTTGAGTACCAGTTGGAATGAGGTGTCCATGTATTTCCCCAATAGTTCACATTGGTTGAACTAGTCAGAAAAAACTGGTGAATTTTCTGCATCTTTTTTTTCACCATGATTTGTTTTCTCTTTTTCCATTTTTACTATTCTAAATATTCTAACTGGAGGGTAGAGAATTGATAGAAAGCAGAGGAAAGATTTTCCTCCGTATTAAAAGGTACAGACTGAAAATGAGGACCAGTGGTGTCTTCATGTGCAGCTTATTCTAGGAATGAGAAAATAGGAAATAATACCTTCTATGTAAATGATTTGAGAAATGGCAGATCAGAAAGTGAAATGATGCAACCAAAAATATAAAAGCAAAATAAATTAGGATAATTATGGAGCAATCATATTATCTATGAGAACCTTGAAAGAGAGAGAGGAAGAGAAAGACATGTGTAATGCACTAACTAGCCACAATATCCATGCCTCTAATCAATTTATAGAGCAAACAATTTTATTTTTAAAAGACATGGAAATAGAATTTATAGTGTGTCTCTTTATGATGTGCAAAGTTATGTACTGATATACATTGCATTGATCACTTTTCTGTTACTGTGAGGAAAATACCTGCAAAGAACATTTCTGAGGAGGAAACTATTATATTGACTCATGGTTTAAGAGAACACAGTTTAAGAAAAAGTGCCTCCATTGTTTTTAATTATATTTTTATTATCTTAAATAATTGTACAAGGGAATTTCCATTCCACAAATCAGTTTTTATTTACAATGGATCTTTACATAACTTCCCCAAACCCTTCCAAATCTCACCCCAGTTTAATTTTTTCTACATTCATACTATCTATATTGAATATTATGCCTTCACTCTCTTACTCCATAACTCTTTTTAATCCTTCCCTTTGAATTTTCCTCATAACTTAAGTGATAGTTTTCTGGTATTCATTTTGTTGGATTAAAAATTCAATTTTATAGGAGTTCCGGGAAGATGGCGGAGGAGAAGCTGGAATCTGAACAAGCTCTTGCATAGAAAACAGTTTCAGAGTTCCAGTGAACAGTCCCAACCAGAGAATCACACCAAGTGTGCCATCACAGGACAGAGAGTTAGTCAAGAGAGGGGAAGCCAAGCAGACACATCTGAGCGCCTGCCAGCAGCTGCCGCTGCGGCGGCAGGGTCGCGGCGGCGACCACCAATGCGTGGGCACACCTGAGACACAAACCGGGACGAAGGAGCCAGACGCAGCGGACGAGCGGACTCTACTCAACACCAGCAAGAACCGACAAGGAGCAGACAACTTCATCCTGCACTTTGCAGACCAGAGACGACCCGGGATACAAGACTCGGCGTGAGTAGAAGCCCCACTTCCTCACTCCTTCTCAGGGAGCAGAGGAGGGAAGGCCACCCCTACCCCACCCCAGCACCGGTGATCTCCATCTTGGATACCGACAAAGCTCGGAGGAGTGGCTAGCTCCAGCTCAGGCCTTGGAATAAAACTAGTCATTTAGCAGGTCACAAGAACTTAACGGCGAAGTGACCTCACAGACTCAGTTCCATCCAGGGAAAAGTCACCCAGCTCAGGCGCCAGCCATTGGAGTGGCTCTCCTCACCGGGTAACCAGAGCCAGAGGCTGCCCCTCCCTCTAGCAGCCACCACAATCAATTGAAAAACAGAAACCCTGAGAATGGCTCCAGGCTGGGTGCTGTGAGTTTTTTTCACAAAATAGCCCCAGGGAAAAGCTACTGTTTGTTGAAAGGCCTCAACTCTACCCAGAACCTAGCCTCATCACTGCATCCCCCTCTTTTGTGATTCTCAAATCAGATCACCCGCCCAGTAAACTAATCTGGGAGGGGGATCTCAAAATCTTGGGTAAAGCAGAGCATTTTTCTGCCTGTTCCAACAAACTGAGTTAAGAAACCAATCAAGCCACAGGACCTCAAGCTGACCAGAGACTCCAACCACACTCTGGTTACAGACAAAAGGGAGATACAGGACTCTTCCCACCCCTCCCCCCCCCCAAAAAAATCAAAGAACTTTTTTTTTCTTCTTCTTCTTCTTTTCTTTTTTTCTTTTTTTGTTGTTTTTTTTTCATTTTTTGTTACCTTATATATATAAAAAAATTTTTTTGCTTTTCTAAAACTTTTATTAATCTTTAATTTTTGCCTCTTCTGAAAAAATAATTGTTTTCCATTAACTTTTTTTTTTCTTTTCTCCTCTTATAATTTTTATTTTAGGAATACGTGAATGTGGGTTTTCCTTTCTTTTCTTGTCTTCTTTCTCTTTTTCTTTCATTCTTAATTATCTTTTTGTTTTTTGTCTAGCTCTACTTAACTTCTGATCTTTTCTTCTCACTTTCCTATCCTTTCCATCTTTTCCTCTTTGTTCTTCTTTATGTGACTTAAATCTTGTCCTGCACATCCTCAGATAAACCCGTAGTTAACCAGTAGACCCTACCCCCCATTGTGTACAAACTTAATCCACAAACTTATTACTCAATTCAAAACCTCTGAGACTTAAATTCATTAATAGCAGTACTACCTCTTTATACCTATATAATATTTTAAGCATTTTTTTAAAGTTTTTCACATCTCCTCTATGTCCTTCCCTTTCTCTCAACATATTCATATTCCTCTATAAATAGATGGTCTTTTAATCTCTAAAATAAAATTAATTTTTACGTTTCTTTTTTTTTCTGGTCTCTTTTCATTCCCCTTTCCCTTTCTTCTTTTTTTCTCTCTCTCTACTTGCATCCTACTCAACCTATTTCCTGCATTGTAATTAGTACATAGTTAACTCTCCCTGTGCCTCCCCACACCAATCTATTCCTATTTTTTACCCACATCTCTCCCTAACCCTAATAATTTCTGGTTTTCCAAATTCTTCTCTGCGGTTCAAAGCCCTTTAACATATAGTTGTTTGATGTCGAATAGATGTATCTGTTGAACTAGATTGTATCTGTAAACTATTGATGGTACAAATGCAAACTTTGGTTGATGGTTGCCTTAAGATAGTGTTCTAGCACAAAACTGGTGCTATCTTCATCTCAAATGGGCAGAGTAAGCCGGAAAAACACAAGAAAAATGGCAAATTCGGGTATCTCAATTCCCAATCTTGATAATCAGGGGTTAGAACAGATAATGAATAATCCAGAGGAGAGTTCCCAAACAGCTCTACAAACACTGCTGGCAAACATGATAAATGAAAAGTTTGACAATGTACAAAGGACTCTGTATGAGCGAGATAGGGAGAGAGAGGAGGCATCCCAGAAGTTTATACAGGAATATCATAAGCGTGAGGAAGCTACTCAAAAACTGATACAGGATTTGCGTGAACAACTTGAGAATACTCAAAGAGAAAGGGAGGAATGGCGTGAGCAGGCTGAGAACACTCAAAGAGATCTGCAGGAATCCCACGAACGGGAGGAAGCTAATCAAAGAGTAATACAGGAATTGAGAGACCAGGTAGAGAACACACAAAGATCATTAAAGGCATTCATGGAATCCATTAACAAAGAGCTGAAGGAAGTCAGGGAGACCACAAAGGGAATGCTGAATGGAACCCAACAGAAGGAATGGGAGCCCAAAGAAACCATAACCAATCAACTAAGTGATTTGAGGACAAACACTGAACACCAAATTAAGGAAGTAAAGAAATTCATACAAGACCTAAAACAGAGCTTCAACAAAGAACTTGAAGCCATGAAAGCTGACCAACTAGAAGGAAAAGAGATAAAAAACAAAGTAGAGAGTCTTGACAGCAGGTTAGACCATGCAGAAGATCGAATCTCAGGGATTGAAGACAGCCTAGATATTATAGAGAAAGAACATACAACCATCCAAGACAAGTCCAAGAAATATGATAGATCTATCCAACACCTGGAAGACACCATCAGAAGGCCTAATCTAAGGATAATGGGTGTAGAGGAGCACCTAGAAACAGAAGTTAATGATCTAGGAAATTTGTTTAACAGGATCCTAGCAGAGAACTTCCCAAACATGCAAAAAGATAGGCCTGTCCAGATACAAGAAGCCTTTAGAACCCCAAATAGAGCAGACCAGAATAGGACATCCCACCACCGCCACATTATAATCCACACAGGATCAACTCAGAACAAGGAAAAGATCCTTAAAGCTGTCAGAGAGAAAAGGGTAATCACTTATAAAGGGAAACCAATTAGAATCACCTCAGATTTCTCAGCAGAGACAATCAAAGCAAGAAGAGCCTGGAATGATGTATGCCATGCCCTAAAAACAAACAACTATCAACCAAGAATACTGTACCCAGCTAAACTCTCCTTCATAACTGAAGGCCAAATAAAAACCTTCCATAGCAAAGAAAAATTGAAACAATACATCTCCACCAAACCAGCCCTACAAAAGATTCTTAAAGATGTCCTACACATAGAAAACCAACAAGACCGCAATAAAGGCCAAGAAACTGCACCCAAACTGAGAATCCAAGAACCATAGGAAGAACCCAGTTTTCGCAGCCCCCAAGAAGGTAGATAACATGGCAGGAACTCCCAAACACCTCTCAGTCCTATCTCTTAATGTTAATGGACTGAACTCTCCAATTAAGCGACATAGACTGTCTAGTTGGATTAAAAAAGAAGACCCTTCTATCTGCTGCCTTCAGGAGTCAAATCTTACCCGTAAAAACAAACACATTTTCAATGTTAAAGGCTGGAACAAAATCTACCAAGCAAACGGACCGCATAAACAGGCAGAAGTTGCAATCCTAATATCAGATAAAATAGACTTCAAATTAAAATTCGTGAAAAGAGATAAAGAAGGTCACTACATACTAATTAAAGGATCTCACCTTCAGGAGGATATTACAATTCTAAATATCTATTCACCAAACAATGGAGCACCCAAATTTATCAAAGTAACACTACTTTCCCTCAAATCCCATATAGATCCAAGGACATTAATTGTTGGGGATTTTAACACACCACTCTCCCCAATATATGGATCAACTCGGCAAAAACTCAACAGAGAAAACACAGATCTAAACAGCTGCATAAATCAACTAGACTTAATAGACATTTACCGAACATTTCACCCAGCAGCATCAGAATACACGTTTTTCTCAGCAGCACATGGAACGTTTTCTAAAATAGACCACATTTTAGGCCACAAAGCAAACTTGTCTAAATTCAGAAACATTGAAGTTATACCTTGCATTCTCTCTGACCACAAGGGAATAAAATTAGAACTCAACACCAAAAGCCACCAAAGAAAGTCCGGTATCACATGGAGGCTGAACAACACACTGCTGAATCATGAGTGGGTCATGGAAGAGATTAGAAAGGAAATTCAAATGTTCATGCTATTCAACAAAAATGAACACACAAAATACCAGCTCCTCTGGGACACAGCAAAGGCAGTACTCACAGGCAAATTAATAGCTCTGAGCTCCTACATCAACAAATTGGAGAGATCTGAAACTAGCAATTTAATGACGCATCTAAACCTCCTTGAAAAAGAGCAGCAAGATAAACCCCAATCCAGTAGACGGAAAGAAATAATCAAAATTAAATCTGAATTAAATGAATTAGAATCCAAAAAAACTATAGAAAGAATCAACAAAACAAAGAGTTGGTTCTTCGAAAAACTTAACAAAATTGACAGACCCTTAGCAAATCTTATCAGAAAAAGAAGAGAACACACCCAAATTAATAAACTCAGAGATGAGAATGGAAACATCACCACGGAAACAACCAAGATTCAGAACATTATAAGGGAATACTTCTCAAAACTGTATGCTAATAAGTTTGAGAACTTGACAGAAATGGACCTCTTCCTAGCAAATATTGACATGCCAAAACTAAACCAAAATGAGTTAAACTATCTTAACAGGCCCATATCAAGCATTGAAATAGAAACAGCAATAAGAGACCTCCCAGCTAATAAAAGTCCAGGACCAGATGGTTTTACAGCGGAATTTTACAAGGCCTTCAAAGCAGAGCTCACACCAATACTCCTCCAACTCTTCAATGAAATTGAAAGAGAAAGCTCACTACCGAACACATTCTATGAAGCCATCATAACCCTCATCCCAAAACCAGGCAGGGACTCATCAAAGAAAGAGAACTATAGACCCATTTCTTTGATGAACAATGATGCAAAACTTCTCAACAAAATTTTGGCCAACCGACTTCAACAATTCATCCAAAAAATCATACACCACGATCAAACAGGATTCATTTCAGGAATGCAAAGCTGGTTCAATATACGCAAATCAATTAATATTATTCATCACATCAACAGGAGCAAAAATAAGAACCACATGGTTATCTCAATAGACGCAGAAAAAGCATTCGACAAGATCCAACACCCCTTTATGATGAAGGTTTTGGAAAAATTAGGAATCCATGGAACATTCCTCAATACAATAAAGGCTGTATATGACAAACCTACAGCCAGCATTATACTCAATGGTGAAAAACTAAAGCCATTTCCTCTTAACTCAGGAACAAGACAAGGATGCCCACTCTCTCCACTTCTCTTCAATCTAGTATTAGAATGCCTAGCTACAGCAATAAGACAAGGTGCAGACATAAAGGGGATCCAAATAGGGAAAGAAGAAATAAAACTCTCCCTTTTTACAGATGACATGATCTTGTATTTAAAGAATCCCATAGACTCCACTCCCAAATTACTCAAGCTGATATAAAACTTTGGCAAAGTAGCAGGTTATAAAATTAACCCCCAAAAATCAATGGCTTTTCTGTATGCCAACAATGAGAAAAGTGTGGCTGAAATTAGGAAAGCAACTCCATTTGTAATAGCCCCACAAAAAATAAAATACCTAGGAATTAACTTAACTAAAGAAGTGAAGGACCTCTATGATGAAAACTTTAAAATCTTGAAAAAAGAAATCAACACCGAACTTAAAAAATGGCAAAACCTCCCATGCTCCTGGATTGGAAAGATTAACATTGTGAAAATGGCAATACTTCCCAAGGCTATCTGCAAATTCAACGCAATACCTATCAAAATTCCACCCTCATTCTTCAAGGAAATAGAAGAGGCAATCCAAAAATTCATATGGAACAATAAAAGACCCCGAATAGCAAAAACGCTCCTCAACGGAAAGAACACTGCTGGAGGAATATCAGTACCAAATTTCAAACTCTACTATAAAGCCATAGTAATCAAAACAGCTTGGTATTGGCATAAGAACAGACCTCAGGACCAATGGAATAGAATTGAAAACCCAGAAATGAACCTACAGACCTATAGCCATCTAATCTTCGATAAGGGAGCTAAAACAATAGAATGGAAGACAGACAGCCTCTTCAGTAAATGGTGCTGGCAAAACTGGTTAACTTCATGTAGAAAAATAAAGCTAGATCCTTATATATCACCCTGCACCAGAATCAACTCCAAATGGATCAAAGACCTTGAACTCAAAGCAGACACTCTGAAAACATTACAGGATGGAATAGGAGAAACCCTGGGTCTCCTCGGTTCAGGCCGAAATTTTCTGAATAGAGACCCGGAAACACAACAAATTAAAGAAAGTTTGGACAAATGGGATTGTATAAGGTTGCAGAGCTTCTGCAGGGCAAATGACATAGCTAGCAAGATCAATAGAAAGCCCACGGATTGGGAGAAGATCTTTACTAGCCATACAACGGACAAGGGTCTCATATCTAAAATATACTTGGAACTCAAAAAATTAAACCCCCCAACAACAAATCCTCAAAGAAACAACTGCCCAATAAGTAAGTGGGCGAAAGACTTAAAGAGAAGCTTCTCTGAAGAAGAAAGAAGGATGGCCAATAGACACATGAAGAAATGTTCAACATCCCTAGCCATAAAAGAAATGCAAATCAAAACAACATTGAGATATCACCTCACTCTAGTTAGAACAGCAAAAATCAAGAACTCTAACAACAACAGATGCTGGAGGGGATGTGGACAGAAAGGAACCTTACTTCATTGTTGGTGGGAATGTAAACTTGTTCAACCACTTTGGAAAGCAGTATGGAGGTTCCTCAAAAGACTCCACATAGAGCTCCCCAATGACCCAGCAATCCCACTTTTGGGCATTTACCCAAATGATCACAAACAAGGCCACACTAAAGCTACCAGCACAACTATGTTTATTGCAGCATTATTTACCATCGCTAAGATATGGAACCAACCCAGATGCCCCTCAGTAGATGAATGGATCAAGAAGATGTGGTATATATACACAATGGAATTCTATGCCTCCATCAGAAAGAATGACATTGCCCCATTTGTTAGGAAATGGAAAGGCTTGGAAAAAATTATATTAAGTGAAGTAAGCCAGGCCCAAAGAAACATAGGTCCCATGGTTTCCCTTATTTGCAATATCTAGTATAGGTATGAGTCAAGTGGAAATAGTCAGAGAATGTGATGTTAGAAAAACGAACCCTCAAATATGTATTTTAATGTTTTTGTTTCTTTCATGCATGTGTTTCTAACGCATTTATAATATTATTTCCTTGTTGCTTTGTATGTCCCTCCCCCACAGTGTAACCCCCGCTTTCACTATATTTGATGTCAGTATAACATGTGGAGGAGACGGGGACAAACAAGTCGTTTAAGGATTCAGGTGGGCCTGTTGCAACAATGAGAAGTACAAAATGTCATGTCAAAACCAGCTTTACAATGTCGGTGGGGGGGGGGGAGAGGGGGTATGATCGGGTGGGGGGAGGGGGGAGGCTGGGAATGGAGGTGAAGGGTAAACAAAGGAGGAGGCTGCAATGCTTGGTAAGAAATGTATGCATTTTCCTGCCCATGTAATTGTAACCCCTCTGTACAGTATGTTCTCAAATAAAATAAAATAAAATTAAAAAAAAAAGAAAAAAAAATCAATTTTATAAGAAAATACACCTTTTAAATTCTCCTCTGCAAATAGCATGCTTTGGTTAATATTGCTGTGAAAACTTGTATAAAGTTCTATCTTCCAAATATGAGACAGAACATGGGTCCTTTGTGTGTGGGTCTCTGACTTAGTTTACTTAACATATTTTTAGATCTATCCATTTCTTTGCAAATAATGTAACAATCTTCATAATGGATGGGTGCAATACAATTGTGTATATGTGCCACACTTTCTCTAACCATCCTTCTGCCAAAGGGCATCTGGGCTGTTTCCATAAGTTTTCTACGGTGAATAGTGCAGCAGTGAACATGGTCGTGAAAGTGATTTTACTGTAACCTTTTGGAAGAATTCATCACTATCTTTCTGGGAACAATCTTCTAGCCAGTTTTCCAGAAGAAGCACATCCCTCTCTTCATCTCCATTAGAACGTATTGCAAATCCTCAAAAACACACTACCCCCTACAGGTCACAATAAGCTAAAACCACACGGTGCCCATATTTTTTCAATACTTTTTTTCATAATTGTACATATTATTTAGTATGAAACTTCTATGTACTTTTCTAATGTGGGAATGAGGGACATGACAATAGTGTAAAGGTAAGAAATATGCAATTTAATTAGCTATTATCATATTTAAAATCATTTTCAGCTCTAACTCATAGCCTCACTTACTATTATTTTAATCTTTATTTGATTACTTCATCTATCCTCTAACTTATAACAGGTGAGTTAAATACAAAGGCAGAAACTGTGGTTTGATTTTGACACTCATGTGTGAGGATGCACGATATGGGTAAATAGATTAATTGGATTTAATAGCTAATATCCATTTTGTTCAAGTACAGATGATTTTGCCAAACTGATTCTCACAATTCATATTACATTCAACAACAAGAAACGTGTGACAATTCCCTTTGTTTTGCTCCTTATTAACTTTTGTTTCCATTTTATGTTATTTTTATTTATTTATTTTTCATCTGTCGTGGGGCTTGAACTTGGATCTGGGTGCTTTCCCTCAGCTCTTCAGCTCAAGGCGAGCACTCTACCACTTGGGCCACGGTGCCACTTCCGGTTTTTGAGTGGTTTATTGGAGATAAGAATCTCTCAGACTTCCTTTTCTGTCTGCTTTGACTTGCAGTCTTCAGATTTCAGCCTCCTGAGTAGCTAGGATTACAGGCATGAGCCAATGGCACCCGGCTACCATTTTATTTTATAATGTAGGATGATTTCACAAATCTATTGTAGATACAAAAATATTCTAAAATATTTCTATCCGTATGCATTGATATATACATACACACATATATTACACAGGTTTAAAGATAATTTATAACTTCTGTAACTGCACAATTTACTAAATTATTAAAATCATTGATGGCTCATGGCTGGAATCCTGGTTACTCAGGAGGCTGAGATCTGACGATTGTGGTTTGAAGCCATCCTGGGCATGAAAGTCCATGATCCTCTTATCTCCAAACAACCAACAGAAAATCAGAATTGGAACTGTGGATGAAAGTGGTAGAGTGGTAGCCTTGAGAGAAAAAGCTCAGGGACATCACCTAGGCTCTTAGTTCAAGAAGTACAGTCTACCCCAAAAAAATCTATTTAATTTACCCCTGTGTAAGTAGAGTATTTCCATCACCCAAGTGCACATCCATACTCATTTCCAAGGTAACTGTTTTGTCTGAAGTACCACAAAACATTATCACTTAAGTAGAAAGTATTGCAATGTGGGTTCATTCTATCTCTCTCATGGATTTTTCTCCACTCAAATACTCAAATCTTACAATTATTTAAAATCATAGTTTTTTCTTTAATACCCATAATATTAGAGTTTGAATTGAGTGTCTTGTGCCCCCAAAATGGTTGTTCTTACCACTTTGTCATGTCCTCAGACTTAAATTATTCTGATTATTTTTCAGATAGAATCTGGCTTCCTACTTGTATCTGATTTTGGGCTCAGTACACTTTATGTTATTCTTCCTGGAATTTAAAATAACAGGTACATGGCATTGTGTACTGATCTTTCTGTCCAGTCTGGGCTTTAAGCACTATCCTTACAACAGTTCACTCCCATGTAGTCAGGATATTCATAAGCTTGTCATAGTTTTTTTTTTTATATTTGCATTTTCTGCAGGTTCTTCAGTACTGAATTAATTTATGTTTTCTTGGGTTGTTTTGTTTCATTTGAATATATGGATTATTGTTCTTCACTTTTCCTTTTGTTTCTTTCACTCATGTTCTTACCTAAAGTGCTGAGAAACCAATTCTTCTTTCTCAAGATAGTCAAGATGAATATTATTTATTCCAAAGAAATTTCAATAATATTTAAACACCTCATACCTATGAATAGTATACAAATGCTAAGTTTTGAGAAGGGTCTTTTTATTTGCACAGCAGTCTTTGGCATACACAGACAGATCATGAATTTTATGAAGTTAGTAAAACTACAGATGCTCGCCAGGAGGAGAAAAACCTATTATTGTTTGACAGGGTCTTCCCTTCTCGTGAAAGAAATATGCTGCTTGATGCAGGATTACACAAAATCATATTTCTAGGAGGAACCTAAAAATCATCTAATACAACAGACTTGAGAGAGACAAATTGACTTCCTGAATAATTTACTTTTGGGTCAAATAAAAGCAGGCTTCCAAAGCGAGAGTAGACTTTAGAGAAACATGAGTTGTATGTAAATAGGTGCTTAGCTGATTTTGTTAATTTGTAAACTAATACAGGGAAATAAAGTACAGCAAGGTTAAAATTAAAGAATTTCACATTGAAATATTCATTTGTGTGTGTGTGCACGCTCGTGCGAGTACGCACACACACATGTGCATGTGCTCATGCATACATTCATTATTCTTGAGGCTTGATATTGCGTAGGCATTATTCCTAAGCTTCTGTGCCCAAAAGTAGTGGTCTACCACTTGAGCCACTGTTCCACTTGTGGTTTTTTGGAGATAATCGCATGTATTTTCATGATTTGACTAGCTTTGAACAGTGGCCTTCAGATCTCAGCCTCTTGAGTAACTACCTAAGCTGATTCAGCCTATGAGTAGCTAGTTAAAATTCTGTCTGTCCTCTATGCTTCACTGCTCTTTTATTCTTATCCTGAGGAAATCACAAGCCTAAGTCATATATGTCACTATGATGGGCTGTGATAGCTCCGTTTTGAGAGGTCATGCAGTGTATATAGGAAGCCACTGTGCTCCAACCTATGTCAGTTTACACATCTAGGAGCTCTTGATTGGTGACACGCTGGACTGACTCAAACAAAATTCATTATTTTTCTGATTTTGGGGGGGTGAGTTGTCGTTTGGTTTTGGTATTTCTTTTTATTTTTTCTGGGTTTCCATTATTTTATTTAGTTAATTTTAGGTAGACTTGCTACCTGCCATCATAGCAGAAGGATGGAAGAATACAAAGAATCATCCTCCATATTCTTGAATGAAGAGATCATCAATCAATACCAGATGAAAGAGCTCATCGACCATGATACCAATGGACAAGTGAAGCTGGCCATCCACACCTCATACACACGGATGTGGCTGTTAAAATACTCCTGAAGGGATGAAAGGTTAAAGTTTGAGGCAGTGACCACTTGTTGCTTGTTTCTGTCTAGCAAAGCAACACGTGGTGGTAATCCAAATACCTGGTTGATTGTGTGCCTTTATAAGAGCTGCAAATCGTTTGGTCGGGGCTCTCCTCCTAGGCTCCACTGTGTCAGAGTGTAGGACGAGGCCCAAGCTGCAGCCCGTTTAAATAAAAAAGCTGTAGAGTCTGACTCTCGGTGGTCTTTTTGCTGGGAGGGGGTCCTGCAACCATGGCATAACATATTAGTGGGGTTCGTCTGAGATACCCCCCAAAGACCCCCGAGACCTCATACTCCAAAGGTAAAACAGCGTTGTCTTTGTTAATTTGTCTTGTCCTCTCGTTTGTCTGTTTTACTTTCATTTTCCCTTGTGAGGATATCCCCTCAAATTTGTAAAGGGCTTTCAAAGTGGACCCACTTGCACGACAACCCTGGAGGAACAGAGAGACGTCGCAGATCCTCTTGTGGGGAGGCGGAACCCTGCTGTGTGGAGCAGGGGTCCTTGGAACCCCACCGTGTGGGGTGGGGTCCTTGGAACCCGTTGTGGGGCGGGGGGGGGGGGGTCCTTGGAACCTCAGTGTGTGAATTGTGGGGCAATGGTTGGTTTGGTTTGGGGCCTGAACTGACCAAGAGACCCTCCTAACCGAGGCCCAACTCGCCCACTGTGGTTCTGCTCCTTCTGCTGTGGTGCATGGGTATGGAACCCCACCATGACAGGAGTCAGCAGACCAACTTGGGAGATCTCCACTTTGTAAGCTTTTTTTTTTTTTGTAACTGTCAAGCTTGCATGTGTTTTGTTTGTACTGTTTATTGTCTTTTGTACTTTATGACTGACAGGACTGGAAACCATGGGCAACACTCCATCTAGCCTCCTCGACTTACAAAAAGAAACTAAGAAAGAGGAAAAGAAAGTGTACCCACTGTTTTTTCAGGGAGATAACTTGGAAGAAGAAATGTTTCCTCACCCATGCTCCCCTTCCCAGGTTCCTTTTGCAGAACCTGAGAATGACCAAGAGGAGGAGGGAGCTATAGAACACTTAGCAACTGCCCTTAAAGTTTCTGAGGGGCCAGTCACTCGACGCCGCAGTAGGATCAACCCCCCATCTAATGCAGCTGTTTTTTCCTTACACGCCGTAGGTACTGTGGATGTGGATGGTCAAAAGCAACCCAATAGTGTCCATTTTCTACCAGTCATCTATAAAATTGGCACATCCAAAATGCCCCCTTTTCTGAGAAACCCCAGGATTTAATTCGTTTGCTTGAAACTATTCTCTTTACTCATCAGCCCACTTGGGATGATTGCAGTCAGCTTTTACAGGTTCTTTTTACCACTGAAGAGAGAGACTGTATCTGAGAGACGGGCCAGAAACATATCCGTGGCCCCACAGGAGCGCCCATCACCGATCCTGCCCTGATCACTGCCTATTTTCCTGAGATCCGACCAAAATGGGACTACAATATAGTTGAAGGTAGGGAGCCACTCCTCATCTACCGCCAGGCTCTGTTGGCAGGTCTCAAAGTGGCGGCTTGCTGACCTACTAATATGGCCAAGGTTTATGATGTAAGACAGGGAATAAATGAAAGTCCAACAGCATATCTTGAGCGTCTCATGGAAGCTTTTAATCAATATACCCCATATGAACTTGAGACCCAGGAGTCGACACAGATGATTATGTTTGCCTATATAAATCAAACTGCACCAGACATAAAGTTGCAGGCTCTAGACAGCCTTGGTGAAAAGTCTATTAGGGATCTAGTAGACGTGGCAGAAAAGGTTTACAATAAGAGAAACAGAGGAGCAAAGTCAGGAAAGGAAGGACAGAGAACGTAAAATGGAGCATGAAAAGAGAAACCAGGCCAAGGAAAAGATGACAGATTTGTTGGACTCACCACTATTGCATGCTGAGCATACCAGATTCACAGATGGCAGCAGTTTCATTCGAGATGGAAAAAGGTATGAGGGCCCAAAAGTCACCACGGACACTGTGATAGTGTGGGTAGAAGTACTCCACCAGGGAACATCTGCACAAAGAGCAGAGCTAGTGGCAGTAAAAAAAGCCCTACAAATGGGAAAAAGAAAGAGACTAAACATTTACACAGACAGTCGGTATGCTTTTGCCACCGTGCATGTCCATGGAGCCATTTACCAAGAGAGGAGGCTGCTGACAGCTGAGGGAAAGACTATTAAAAACAAACAAGAAATTTTAAGCCTCATCTGGGCCTTATGGGAAACAGCAAATATTGCCATTATGCACTGTCTTGGCTATCAAAAGGGAACTGATTCAATAACCAAAGGAAATAACTTGGCTGATCAGGCAGCTAAGGAGGCAGCCCTCCAGCCCAGAGCGGAAGTACTGACTCTAGTAGACCCAGGGCCACGAGCTTTGCCTCCTGAGCCTCAGTATTCCCAAGAAGACTTGGAGTGGATAAAGAAAATTCCCAAGTCCTATAAACCCCCGGGCAGAGAAGGAAATAATGACTGGTGGAAAACTGGTGAGGGGAAACTTACCTTGCCACAAAGATTGGCCAAGGGGATTCTTAAGAGAATCCATCGGGTCTCTCACATGGGAACCTGAAGAATGCAGGACTTGCTCCGACACTCAGAAGTAAAAATTAGGCAAGGGAACCAACTCATTGAGGACATTGTTAAAAATTGTAAAGCCTGTCAGCTCACCAATGCCCCCAATCAGCCGGTTACAAAAGGAGCTCGCCTCCATGGAGTTAGGCCAGGTGTGTATTGGGAAGTAGACTTCACAGAAATTAAAACTGGAAAATTTGGATATAAAAATTTGCTAGTTTTTGTAGACACCTTTCCAGTATGGGTTGAAGCCTACCCAACAAAGCATGAGACCACAAACGTCGTGGCTAAGGAGATCCTGGAAGAAATTCTACCCAGGTATGGCTTCCCATCGCCCAATGGATCAGACAATGGACCGGCCTTTATCTCAAAAGTAAGTCAGCGAATAGCCGTGGCATTTGGGATGGATTGGAAATTGCACTGTTCTTATAGATCCCAGAGTTCAGGGCAGGTAAGAATCGGACTCTAAAAGAGACCTTAATTAAATTGGCCTTGGAGACTGGTGCAGACTGGGTATCGCTCCTTCCTTTTGCCTTGTTAGAATAAGAAATTCACCCTATTGGCTTGTCTTTAATTGCTTTCTAATTTGGATGATACTAAATTTCTGTGTAAGCTTGACTATTTACAGCTGGTGCATAAGAGTATGTGGCCCCAGCTTAGAGCATTATATGATTCTGCTTCTATTCCTACCCCACATTTGTTTAAACCAGGGGACTAGGTGTTTGTTCGAAGGCACAACTTGTGATCTCAGGAACCACGATTGAAGGGACCTTACATGGTGCTACTGGCTACACCCACTGCCCTTAAGGTGGACGGCGTTGCTGCTTGGATCCACTGCTCCCATGCCAGACCAGCTGACCTCTTTGCCCTGGATGACAATGGGGAAACATGAGAAGTCTCCAAGCATCCTACCCAACCACTCTGCATACGCCACAAGAAATGAAAAATGGGCTGATTGTTATTGGTATATTCATTCAAGATCAAGAGCTGTTGAAGTTTAGTTTGGGGCCAGAGCCACAAGATTGTGGCTCAGGACCATAAATCAAGGGGTGGGGAATGAAAGGTTAAAGTTTGAGACAGTGACCACTTGTTGCTTGTTTCTGTCTAGCAAAGCAACACGCGGTGATAATCCAAACACCTGGTTGATTGTGTGCCTTTATAAGACCTGCAAATCCTTAGCTCTGGGCTCTCCTCCTAGGCTCAGCTGTGTCAGAGTGTAGGACGAGGCCCAAGCTGCAGCCCGTTTAAATAAAAAAGCTGTAGAGTCTGACTTTCGGTGGTCTTCTTGCGGGGCATGGGGTGGGGGAATCTTGCAACCATGGCCTAACAGCGAGAGTCCTCCAGTCATCAGTTAAAGAATGAGGTGGACATTTTTAAGAAGGTATGGCACAAACTCACCATCAGGTTGTACCAGATGATGGAGAAGGAAGAGTATGTATATCTCATCAATGGAACTGGCCAGTAGGAGATACCTTCTGGGGTGGATCTCAAAATCCTGCCGCCTATATGAGGATGAAACCAAGAGGCTCTTCACACAAATTGTAAGTGCTGTTCACTACCCACACCAGAACAGAATCACACACTGAGACCTTAATTCCAACAATATCCTGTTGGATACCAAAGGCAATATCAAAGTCAGTGGTTTTATCTGAGCATCTGGGTCACCCTGGGGCAGTTGCTATCAAATGTGTGTGCTGCTGTGCTATTCCACCCCCCTAAATTTTCCTGCAGGAAAGAAATGATGGCTGGGTGCCAGTGGCTTACTCCTATGATCCTAGCTATTCAAGAGGCTGAGGTCTGAGGATCATGGTTCAAAGCCAGCCCAGGCTGGCTCTATCATCTGACCAGACTCATACTGATACCAAAGACTTATTTGAGGTGGAGATGGCAGTGGATAGAGATGGCTAGCAAATAGTTACAAATCTTCTCAGAATAAGCTGCTGAATGTGGGCCCAGGAACAGAGCAGTTCCAGACAAAGGGGAGAAGAACCCTAAGAGATATCAAAGATAACTTCACTTGAAAGGTAGAAGGCCCTGTTATTGAGATGGGAGAGATTTGTAGGTGGTGTACTAAAAAAAAAGAGTTGTAAGTGGGATCCACGAATTGAGATCAAAACACTGTTTGCCTAACAAAACCCTCAGTCCAGCCAAGAATACAATTGCATCAACTGCCTTAGATTTCCTCAGGAGGGATTGCATCCATGGGGCACCTTGTACTGCAGTGTAAACTGAATGTTGTAGTTATCAAAGCATGTAATTTTTGTGCATACAAAAACTACTTTAATTACACTTAAACTACACCCTAGTCATTAAAATTTTTGTTTGATTTATTTTATTCTATGTTATTTAAGGTACAGTCTCATTTTGTAGCCAAGTCTGATCTTAACTTCATAATTCTACTGCTTAGTCTCCCAAGTGTTGTGATTACAGCTGTGTCTCTCTTTGTTGTCTGTCATATTTTATCTGCATGCTTCCTTAATTTTCAATACTTTATTTTTTCCCTTGGCAGTACTGCGGTTTTGATTCAGAGCTGGTGCTGGGCAACCTAAAGCTCTACCACTTGACCCCTGCCCCTGGCCTTGCTCTTCATTTTACTTTAGATTAGCTCTTATTGTATTATTTTTTGTATTGTATTGTATGTGCTTTGGTCAGAATCAGACTATGATTGTAATGTATTTTCCTGCTGAGAAGCTTTTTTGTCCTTTAATATTTTTTGTAAATATAATTTTTCTTCTTAAAAAAAGAAGGTACACAGAGGTGTTACATTTATATAATTCATTTTAAAATTCAAAACCTTATTTTAGAAGAGTAAAAATGCATATAATCACTAAATTTTATCTCTAGAAAAAATGGCTACTAGATTAAATGTTTTTGGAGGCTAGGTCAGTGGTATTTGGTATTGTTCTCACTTCAGCTCTAGAAAATGCTACATAGCTCCAGGCCTGCATGGCCTAAATAAAAGCAAGTAAAAAGTAAAAAAAAAAAAAAAAAAAGATTCTTTAGGGCACATCTGTGGAAGATTTGAAATACATTTGAAATACATTTTATTGACCATTTGTACATTTCTGTGCTGATGAAAAGTGATATAGCAATTATGGTACAATATGACACATTCTTCTAACATAACAGAGCATTACCACATTACCCAGCAATTCCATTGCTCATTGCATAACCAAAAGAGCTGAAAAGAAAAAACTAATAGCTCCTATGCCAATAATAACAGCAAAGTTCACAATAGTCAGAAGTTAGAAATTCCTGGAGAGTCTATCAGATAAACAGGTTTACAGAATATGAGGTATGCATTAATGGATTATGACATCCACAAAAATGCTGCAATTAATATATGTCTGTCACGGATGGGCACAAAAAGTAATCTACTATTTATGTGAAACATTGACTAAACCATTTTATAAGAGAAAATGGAAGACTAAAATTTCTGGGGCAGGTCATTGGGGTGATTATTACTCAATGATTGTGTGGATTTCATCAGTATCAAAAAGATAGTTCACAAATAGAGGTAATGGTGTGGATATAATTAATGTCACTGAATTTTATACGTGTCTAGCAAGCGTGAGGCCCTGCGTTCATTACCAGCACATCCAAAAAATGCTAAATTTTCTTTCTGTTACCTACCTTGAGTGGTAGGTGCTTTTCTAATGTTTTGATTGTATTCCTTAGAAGATCTCTGGTGGATCTCTGATGTTTAGTCATGCTTTACAGATAATCCATTATTTTAATATTAATTTTGAATTTTAAAGGAAACCTCATATATTAAAATGAGGGCAATGCCTGCAGATCTAACTCAAGAGGCTAAAACAGGAAGACCCT
The DNA here is from genome assembly GCF_019054845.1 of Dipodomys spectabilis. Taxonomy (NCBI): domain Eukaryota; kingdom Metazoa; phylum Chordata; class Mammalia; order Rodentia; family Heteromyidae; genus Dipodomys; species Dipodomys spectabilis. The sequence goes on from NW_024870793.1 coordinate 497,888, forward strand.
TACACAGTCTAGGCTGCATAGAGAGGTCATGTCTAAATTTCCATGGTAGCTGCTGAAACTGGAGGGACAATAATTTGTAAGTAATTGCAAGTGATAGATAAGTTTCTGATCACATTATATTTTTGTCATGTCAGCTTGTATTTAATATTTACATGAATTTTTAAATTTTTCCCTTTTCCCTTACTCTCATCATTTCATTTTGAAACTTTATACTATGTTCTCATTTGCTACATTTAAAAAGAAACATAGATTTCCTTTGTATCGTATTAAACATAGTTTTTGATTTTTTTCCATATTATAAAAGTACTATTATTTACTTTTGAAAATGTTAGGGAAATGAACCCGAAGATATGTATTCAAATGTTTTTTTTTTTCATGCGATTGTTTCTAACACATTTATAAGATGATTTCTTTGTTGCTTTGTATGTCCCTTCCCCACAGTATAACTCCTGCTTTCACTGTATTTGATGTCTGCATAATTTGTGGAGAGGAAGGGGAAAAACAAATCGTTTAAATAGGGGTACAGGTGGACCCATTGAAACAATGAGATGTACAAGTTGTTATGTTGAAAAATGAACTTTACAACTTTGGTGCGGGAGAAGGGGGGTAGCGGGGAGGATTGGGTGAGGGAGTGGGGGAGGATTGGAAGGGATGGGAAGGGGAAACAAAAGAGGAGACTACAATGCTTGATAAGAAATGTACTCATTATCTTGCCCATGTAATTGTAACCACTCTGTACAGTATGTTCACAATAAAAAATAAAAATTTAAAAAAAAGAAAATTTTTATGTTTTTTTTTTCTGCAAGTAAGGACTGGCCACTGTCTCAGAGATTTTTCTCAGTTCTGCCAATTGAGCCACAGATAAACTTCCAGCTTCATTCTTTTGAAAAGTCTCATGCAAAGCCCAGCACAACTAAGGAGGCTGAAATCTGATCTTGGTCTGAAGCCAGTCTGAGCAGCAAAGTCTGAAATTCTTACCTCCAATTAATCACCAAAAAGCTGTGGGTAGTAGAACTCTATCTAGCCTTGTGTAAAACAGGGCAAGTTCAAGCCCTAGTATTGTAATTACATTAACAAGTCTCATGGACTTTCTTGCTTGGGTTGGATTTGAACTACAACCCTTAGATTTCAGCCTCCTGGATAGTTAGGATTTAAAGGCATGAGCAATCAACCGCAGACATTTTAATTTTTTTTTTTTTTTTTGGTCATTCGTGGGGCTTAAATTCTGGGTTAGGTGCTGTCTCTGTGCTCTTCAGCTCAAGGCAAACAGTCTACCACTTGAGCCATAGAACCACTTCCAGTTTTCTGCTGCTTTATTAGAGATAAGGGTCTCACAGAATTTCCTGCCTGGGCTGGCTTGGAACTGTGCTCCTCAGATCTCAGCCTCCTGAGTAGCTAGGATTACAAGCATGAGCCACTGGTGCCCATCTTATTTTAATATTTTTAACTAGCTCTTTCTTGCCTTCAAACTCAGTACTTTTTTATTTTGTCCAATAGATCTGATCTTTGGGCCACATTGCTGTTTCTTAGTTATTTTGAAGGGAGGTAGGGGTTGAACACACTGTCTTTGTGTTCTTCAACTCAAGGCAAATGCTCTACCAGTTGACCTACAGAGCCACTTCAGGTTATCTGGTGGTTAATTGGAGTACAAGAGTCTCATGAGCTTTCCTGACCAGGCTGGATTTGAACCATGGTCTTTATATCTCAGCCTCCTAAGATTACAGTGTAGAGCCAGCAGTGCCCTTCTGTTTCTTAGCTTTTTTACTCAAGGACGATGTTTTACAAATTCAACCACAGCTTCACTTCTAGCTTTTTTTATTTGACATAAGTTTCTAATGTACTTTTCTGGGTAGTCTGGCTTCAAACCGTGATCCTCAGATTTCAGCTTTCTGAGGTGCTCTGATTACACACATGAACCACAAACTCACTGGTCATTTAAAAATATTAATATGTTTTTTTCCACTTTATCTTGTTATAATTTTCCTTGTTTTTTTTTTTTTTTAACTTTTGTATATGTTCTAGTCCTGGGGCTATATATGAGGGCCCGGATGCAATGCCAGAGCTTTTTTCTTCAAGACTAGTGGCTTTGCACATAAGCCAAAGTATAGCTTGTGGCAATACTTGTTTTGTCTTTGTGCTTGAACTAAAGCCTTGGGTGCTGTACTAGAATGTGACTGCCCAGTTTGCATCTTGGGCCACGGCTCAATTCCAGGTTTTTTTTAACTCTTGTTAGTTAATAGGAGATGAGTCTTATGCAAAACCCAGCATGAATCAGTTGGCTGAAATCTGAGGATCAGGGTTCAAAGCCAACCAAGGCAGGAAATCCCATGAGACTTTAAGCTCCAATTAATCACTGAAAAACTGGGAGTGGTAAAGCTCTATCCTTGAACAAAACAGCATAAATTCAAGCCAAACATAGCACACAGATGCACACACAGAGAAAGCCTCATGGACTTTCTTGCATGGGGTAGTTTTGAACAACGATTCTCAGATTTCAGCCTGTCTTCATCCGCTCTCCTTTGAAAATTTTATGGGTCCTGTGGCTTGACCTCTGACTCTGGGGCCTATATCTTAGCTTTTACACTCTAGATTGGTGCTTTACCACCTCAGCCATAGCTCAAGGCTTTGTGCTGTGTAGCTGGAGATAAGAATCTCAAGCATGTTCTTTCCTAGACTAACTTGACTCTGCAATTGTCAGTTGTCAGCCTCTTGTGTAAAAAGGATTACACATATAATCATCAACATTTGGGTCATTTTAAAACTTTAATATGTGCTTGCTTCCACCTGTTTTTCTTTTTTTTCTTTTTTACTTGTTCTGGGAATGGAAATTGAAGCTCAGATGTTGTCTCAGGGCATACATGGGACCAACCATAACATTTGGCTTTTGTGGGTTGGTTAATTGGAGAGAAAAGAATCATGTCTAGCTAAGCCAGATTCAGGAGGCTAAAAAATTGAGGAGAGTCCATGACACTCTTTTCTCCAATGAACCACTAAAATCTGAGAGTTGTAGATTATTGAGCAAAATAGTGCAAGTTCAAGCACCAGGACTGGTAAACACACACACATACACACACACACACACACAAATACACAGACACAAACACACATGTCTTATGAACACCTATACTTGAGCTGAGCTTTAAACAGTATCCTCAAATTTTAGCCTAAGTAGCTAGAATTACAAACATTAGTCCCCAATGAAACTTCTGTTACTTGGTCTTTCTTGTCTTCTTCTACCCTTCTTTTCATTTATTTCATTGTTTTTGTTTGTGTTGGTCCTGGAGCTCGAACTCATGCAAGTATTGGCCTGACTCAGGAGGCTGAAATTTGGCCATCATGGTTTGAAAGCAGCCTGGGCAGGAAAATCAATGAAATTCTTATCTCCAATCAATCAACAAAAACCTATCCCCTGTGTGGCCACCACAAACAAAACAGTCTCCTGGAATTTCTTGATTGGGTTTGCCTTTACATAAGATCTTATATTTCAGCCTCCTGCTTTTCTAGAATTACAGACATGAACCAACAGTTCTGGGTTCTCTACTTCCAACCATTTAATTTTCTTATTGTGATGCTGAGGCTGGATCTCTGAGTCAGGGCATTGTTTCAATTGGTTTTTCATTCAAGGCTGTTGCTTTACAACTACAACCACAGTTTTATTTCTGGCGGTTTTTGCTGGTTAGTTGCAGACTTATGCACTTCCCTGTACAGGCTGTCTATGAACAACAACCTTCAGATTTCAGCCTTCTGACACTAGGATTACACATATTGACCAAAATTTCATGCATTGCTCATTTTGAAACTTCAACTGGATTTTTTCACAACATTTTTATTCTTTTTCATAATCCTGAGGCTTGAACTCAGGGCTTGAGCACTGTCCCTGAACTTCTGCTACTCAAGGTGAGAACTCTACTACTTGCGCCACAGTGCCGCTTTCAGTCTTTTTCATTTATGAGGTACTGAGGAAACAAACCTAGAGATTCAAACATGGTAGGCAAGCAGTCTGTTACTAAGCCACATTCCCCGCCATTCTTAGTCCTTTTTATTTGTATTTCTATTTCCTTGTGTATGCTGGTCCTGGGTCGAAAAATCAAGGGCAGTCCCAGAAATTTTTATTCAAGATTAGAACACTAAGACACGAACCACTGCATAACTTGTGGTTATTACTTTTTGTTTTGTTTTAAGTAGCTACTTAGATTTGAGTCCATGAATTCTCCTACCAGGGCTGGCTTTCAAATGTGATCCTCAGATTTGAATCTCCCAAGTGGCTACCATCAGAGGTGTGTGCCACTTAAGCTTAGCTCATTTTCATCTCTGAAATTGTCTGTTTCTTATCCTACCTTCTCTACATTTATTTATTTTATACTTTGTGTGTGTGTTTGTGTATATCAAGGTCTGGATGCTTTCCTAGAAATCATTTTCTCATTTCTGCCATTGGAGCCACAGTTCAATCACCAGGTTTTATTTTTCTTCCTTTTGGTGGTTAATTGGAGATAAGAATCTCATGTAAAGCCCAGAAAGACATAGGAGGCTGAAATCTGAGGATTGTAGTTGAAGCCATCCTTGGCAGGAAAATCCATGAGACTATTTTCATCAACTAACTACCAAGACTCTGGGAGTGGTAGTGCTCCTACATGAATTCAAGCACAAGGTTGGCACACACAGATAAAAAGCTCCATAGACTTTCCTGTTTGGACTGGCTTTTAACTGGTATCTTCAGACTTCAGCCTCCTGAATAGCTAAAATAATAAGCAAGAACCACCAGTCCCAGGCTTAAATTTCAAATGGTAATGTCTTCTCTTCTTTCAGTTTTGCTTTTGGTTGACTTAGGGCTGAATTGGGAATTGTTTCCCAGGTTTTTCATGGAATTTCAGTACTTTACAACTACTATCACACCTTCATTTCCAGATTTTCCTGGGTACTTAGAGATAAAAATTTCAGTCACTGCTGTTCCCAGACTGGCTTTGAGCTATAATCCTCATATTTCAACATTCTTAGTAGCTAAGAATACACACATAAACCAAAAACACATGGCTCATTTTGAAATTATAATTTTTGCTTTATCCCATATTTTATAATTTGTGGTCTTTTTTCTTTCTTTTTGTAAGTGAATAACAAGGAATAAACATGAACCAAAGCCCATACTCATTTTGAAACTTTATGTTTCTCTTTACCCATCATTTTAAGTTTCTGCTTTTTTGTTTGTTTTTTTTTTAAATGTGTGTCTAGATTTTCAACTTAGGGCTTAGGTTCTGTTCCAAGCTTTCTGTTTAAGACTACCACCCAACCGCATGAACCAAAGCACAGCTTGTAACTTATTTTTGGTGCAAATTAGATAAATGAGTCTCATGGACTCTCCTGCCTGGGCTGGTCATGAACCGTGATCCTTAGATTTCATCCTCCTGACTACCTCGTATAACATGTGTGAACAACAAATGTTTGATTCACTTCAACTACTGTCACTGACTCTTCCTTTTGTACTTCTGTTCTCCTTTTATTTCTTCTGTGTTTGTCCTGTGGCTTGAACTCAGGGTCTGGGTGCTGTCCCGGAAACATTTTCCCAGTTTTGCCAGGAGAACCACAGCTCAATTCCAGTTTATTTTTCTGTTTTGATGGTTAATTAGAAATGATTATCATGTAGAGCCAGACCTAATTCATGAGGATTCAATCTGAGGATCAAATTTTCTACCAGCATGGGCAGGAAAGTCCATGATGATATCACCAATTATAACCACTAAAATGCAAAACAGTACAAGTTCAAGCAACAGGTCTCACACACAGCCACACACAAACAGACACACACACACACACACACACACACACACACACACACACACACACATCTTATGAACTTTCCTACGTGGTCTGTCCTTTAAATATTATCCTCAGATTTTAGCTTCCTTTGTAACTAGAATTAGAGTTATGAGCTATCAATGATTGGCTGATTGGCTCATTGAAGCCTCGGTTATTGGTTCTTCTCTTCTTCTACCCTTCTTTACATTTATTAATTTCATTATTTTGGGTGTGTTGCTCCTGGAGCAGGAACTCATGCAATTCCTTGACTGTTTCAGGAGGCTGTGGTCTGACCTTCATGGTTCAAAGCCATGTTGAGCAGGAAAGTCTAAGACCCTTACCCCAATTAACTTCCAAAAACTTGGGAGTAGTACAGTACTATCCCCAGGATGGCCCACAAAAAACTGTCTTCTGGACTTTCCTGCTTGGATTGGCCTTTATACTGGATTCCCATATTTCTGCCTCCTGAGGTTTTAGAATTGCAGGCATGAGTCACCAGCACCAGGTTCTCTTCTTATGACTACTTTTATGATCCTGAGGCTGGATCTCTGTGTCAGGGCACTATTTCATAGCTTTCTCACTCAAGACTGGTGCTTTACAACTCCAATCACAGCTTCACTTCTGTTTTCTTGTTTGTTTGTTTTGCTGGTGATTTGATGATAAGACACCATAACCCTCAGATTTCATCTATCTTTGTATCTAGGATTACACACATGAAACAAAAATTCATGCTCATTTTGAAAATTTAGTTGGATTTTCCAACACATATTTTAATTTCTATCTTTTTTATTTCCACATGAATGCTGGGCTTGGGGATATAAATCAGAGTCTACGTATTGTCCCAGTAATTTTTTTCTGGTCTATCTTTTTTATTTATTTATTTTTCTTTTTATTGTGAAAATGCCGTATAGAGGGCTTACAATTACATGAGCAAGGTAATGAGTACATTTCTTATCAAGCATTGTTGCCTCCTCCTTTGTTTCCCCTTCCCATCCCTAGCCATCTCCCCACCACAACTCCATCGCCCTGAAAACCACCTCCCTGCACCAAAGTTGTAAATTTGTTTTTCAACATAACATCTTGTACATCTCATTGTTGCAATGGGTCCACCTGTATCCCTATTTTTTTTTTTGCCCATCATGGGGCCTGAACTCTGGTCCTGGGCACTGTCCTTCAGCTCTCCAGCTTGAGGCTAGAGCCCTACCATTTGTGCTACAGTGCCACTTCTGGCTTTTTCTGCTATGTGTTGTTGAGGAATTGAACCCAGGGCATCATACATGCAAGGCAAGCACTCGACCAATGAGTCAGTTTCCCAGGTCAGTCCCACTATATTTTTAATGCTAGACCTCTAATATGTGAGTCATAGCACAATTTGGGCTTTGTTTCTAAACTGCATTTGCCTAATTAGAGTTGAGTCCATGGACTCCCCTGCCTTGGCTGGCCTTGAACACTGATCCTCAAATGTGAGACCCTTGAGTAACTACAAGAACAAGTGTAACCTATTTCAGTTTTGCTCATTTTAACCTCTGAAATTGGCTCTCCTTTTTCTTCTTCCACCTTTCTTTTCATTTATTTATTTTATTCTTGTGTATACTGTTCCTGGAGATTGATCTAAAGGTGTTGGTAATGTCCCAGAAATCATTGTCTCATTTCTGCCATTGGAGCCACACGTCAAGCTCCAGCTGTTTTTTTTTTTTTCTTCTTTTGGGGGGTTCATTGGAGATAATGTCTAATGGAAATAACAGAATGATTCAGTGAGCTGAAATCTGAGGATCAAAGTTTGAAGCCAGCCTGCATAGGAAATTCCATGATACTCTTTTTCTCCAATTAGATGATAATGATTCCACTAATGAGATTGATAAAACTCCAGCCTAGAGTAAAGTAGAACAAATTCAACCCCCATGACTAGCACACACAGAAAAATGGCCAATGGAATTTCCTGCTTGGGCTTACCTTTAAATGTTATTTTCTGACTTTATCCTCCTATGTAGTTAATACAACATGTGTAGGCCACCAATGATTGATTAATTTAAAACTCTGTCACTCACTATTTCTTCTCTTTTTCTACACTTCTTTATTTCTTTTGTGCTGTTCCTGAAGCTTGCACTCGGGGCCTTCGTGTTTGTCTTTTTATATCTTGTATATAACTTGTTTCAGTTTTGTTGTCCTAAAGTTTCGTTTGTTTATGTTGCTTTGTATATCTTATTTTTATATCTCACAAAAGTAACTTTTAGCTTGGGACTGGTGGCTCATGCCTGTAATCCTACTCAGGAGGCTGACATCGAGGATCACAGTTTGAAGCCAGCACAGGCAGAAAAGTCTGGGAAATTCTTATTTCCACTACACTACCAAATATACAAGAAGTGGAGCTATGACTCAAGTAGTAAATTGTTGGCCTTGAGCAAGAGAACTCAGGGCTCTGAGTGCAAGTTCAAACCCTGGACTGGCACAAAAATAAAACTTTCATTACCTTATATTAGGATTACTGGTGTGTGTCAGAATCCAGTCCTAGTTTTAAGGACCAACTTTTGTAGCAGGTGTCACTTTTGATTTTTTCCCTAGGAAATTTTATGCTTGTTTTATTCCTTGCCTTATATTTACATTCCACTAATGACATTCTTATTTTTTTGTTTGGAAGGACATTTCCATAATTCAAAGACGTATAAAAAAGCATGTCTTGAATTTTTCTTTATTTTAAATAGGAAAGGGAAATGCTGAGTCTGAATCCAGCAGAGAGTGAATGATGGTTTGATTGCAGAGCTGTTAAATCTATTCCTGGATGTGGGAGGCTGCAATTTGCAGTGCTTTGGTGGATGAGTTTTCATGCAGCTTCATAATAATCTTTTATGATGTCACAGTCAACTTTGCCATTACAACAGATAGATGTCAGCCACTGATCTACCCTTACGTGGTAAGGGTAGATACACAAAGTAGAAAAAAATAATTAGAAGAATTAACTATTAACCACAAGATCACAGCTTGATGAGCTTTCCTGACTGAATTCTGAGATTACATGAGCAGGGCAGTTTCATCTACACAAGGCTACTAAGCACTAAGGACCAGGCAATGTTGTAGGCAACTGGAGAAACAGATGTGAATACAGCTGCAAGTGGCCTGCTCCATGAACCTTTCATGTTGAAGGAGAAAACCAGAAATTACAATGATAATGTCAATATTTCAGAAGGATGGTAATGTGGGGAAACAGCTTCACATTGAGGATGGGAGGAAGGCACATATGATCTAACAGCAGGGGACATCATCCATGCAATTATTGCTTTTCCATGCTGGCTCCAATCTCAATCCCAGATCTCATCCTTCTGAGTAGCAAATTATAGGTATGAGGCACCTGCAATGAGCTCTTTTATATAAATAGCTATAACCAATTTTTGCTAGTTTCTTGGAAGTTTCTTGAGAGGAAGGTTCAAAATTAAATATATTATGTGTCTTAAACATTCTTTTCATTATCTTCTAATTATTTGAATATGAGCTGTCTTCCTCACTTTTGGGAAAAATCAAGGCAATTTTTTTCATTGTTCAAATCCTGGTGAGGGAAGGAAAACCAGAGCTTCTTTGCCAAACTAGAAAAAAAATTGTCATTTCAACTTACCAGTTTTGCCAAATATATGTCATGTCCTTGATGGATTTTTCATCTTCAACAATGTTAGATGAATGAAATGAATCAACCACATAGTAGCAAGTTTATCACAATGACAGATATAAGATCTCCACTTTCTACCGGATAAATCATTTGCCACAAGCATTAAAAATCTTGAATAAAAACTTGGAGATTCTTTCTCTTTATATAAAGTTGGATTTTGGTTTTGTTTTGTTTTGTTTTTGGTTTGAAGTGGGGCTTGATCTCGGGGCCTGGGGGCAGTCCCTCAGCTATTCAGCTCAAGGAAAGCACTCTACCACTTGAGCCACAGCACTACTTCTATTTTTCTGGTGGTTATTTAGACATGAGCCTCACAGAGTTTGCTGCTCAGGCTGACTTTGAACTGCAATCCTCAGATCTCAGCCTCCTGAATAGCTAGAAATACAGACATGAGCCAGAACCTGGCCAAAGTTGTATTTTATCAGTTTTGCTGGCTTGAATGAATACCAAGGAAAAAATAGAAACTAAAATTGTTAGTTTATGCTAAAATTTGCAAAAGTTTTACCATGAAGAATAGTGAAATATTTAGAATTACATATTTTGAGAGTATATAACTGATAAAATCTTATTGTTGTAAAATAATAAAATATATCTCTTTTTTTGTAGACACTGAAGTCTGAGTTCAGAACTTATACTTGTTGGCAGGCACTCTCCTGTGTGAGCCACACCTTCTGATCATTTTTAATTAATCATCTATTAAATAATTTGAAGCTCACAAGTCATCTTTTGCTAAGATTTAGTAAACTAAGCCTGAACTCCTGCCTTTTGAGTAACAGAAGAAATCCCAATATCTAGATGTATAGACTCAAAAAATGAAATACACTAAGAACAATCTTATCAATAAATAGGCAAGTGAATTGACTAGATCATTCCCCAAAACATATATAGGTGTCTAAGGAATACATGAAAATATTCAACATCTTTAGTAATCAAGGAAATGCAAATCAAATCTATGTTGAAGTTTCATGTCTGCCTAAGCAGAATGCCTATTAAAAAAGAAAACAAAAATACTCACAAGGAAATAGGGAAAGATACCTTACACAATGTTGGCAATTAAATGAATCAGTGCAGCCCCAACAGAAACCAGTGTGGAAGTTCCACCCAAGAAATCCTACATATACAGCTGAAGAAATGTAAGTCAGCTTTATAGTAGAGCTATCTGCACACACATATTTTATATTAGGATTCAAATAATCACATTCCAGAATCGGCTTCCACAGGCAGAAAAGTGTGTAAAACTGTTATTTCCAAATAAGAATTTAAAAAAATCTGGGAGTAGAGCTGTGGACCAAGTGGCAGAGTATCAGCCTTAATGGAAAAAATCCAATCAAGAGATTAAGGCCCCAGGTTCAAGCCTCAGGACTGGCAAACACACACACACACACACACACACACACACACACACACACACACACACACACAATGCTGCCTATATTTTTAGCTAAGTTTCTTAATACCCTAAGATTCATGTACCTATGACAGAGCTAAATATAATGGGAAACATATTTATAATGATAAACTCCTACTGAAGAACCCAGGTTTTTTTTTCTTGTTTTGTTTCGTTTTTGTGCTTATTGGACTTGATCTCATGGCCTAAGTGCTGTCTCTGAGCATTTTTGTTCAAGGTTGGTGCTCTACCACTTAGCTACAGTGCCACTTTCTGGTTTTGTGGTAATTCGTTGGAGATAAAAAATCTGAAGGACTTTGTCCTCCACACACTGATTTCAAACTGCAATTTTCAGATTTCACATTCCTGAATCAGTAGAATTAGAGGCCTGATCCACCAATGCCAGGCTAGAACCTGAGTATTTTCACCACTGCTCATTAGAAGAGTTCAAATCTTTTTACTCCAGAATACTTACCAAGCACAGTTCTCTCTGAATGGCAATCAAGCAAATACAGAGGTGCCCATAGTTCACACCTGTAAATCCTAGCTACTAAAAAGGCTGAGATCCGAGGATAGTGTTCAAAGCCAGTCCAGACAGGAAAATCTGGGAGAATTTTAGTCTCAATTAACCACAAAAGTGCCATATGTTGAGCTGTGGCTGAAGCAGTAGAGCTCTACCTTAATCAAATATCTCAGAGACACCTCAGACCCTGAGTTCAAAGCCCTAGACCAGTGCACAGGCGCACACAAGTGCACAATTTTATAACAGAGTTCTCAAACCTAGCAAGGTGCCATATTAATCCCTTAATGTCATGCTTTACTATGAGAATTGGAAAAGTCTAACCTCTGGCATGGGCTGAAGTGCATGCTGGTAAACAGCATCTGGAGAGAGTAATTACCTCAGAGCCAGTCGGACCGACCCAGACTGGAAGTACGAGTGAGGTGGTGCAGGAACATGGCCCCTACTCCCCTATTCACTCAGACCAAAAGCAGGAGTATGGTGACACAGACATGCAACCCCCACTCACCCAGACCTGAAGCAGGAGTGAGGAAACATAGGCACATGGCCCCCACTCACCCAGAAATTAAGCGTGAGTAAGGCGAAAAGTGGCTTAGCCCCATCTTATCCAGCCAGGAAGCAGTAGTGAGGTGGTGCAGGCACATGGCTCCTACCCACCCAGACCGGAATCAGCAGTGAGGTGACACAGGCACCATGGCCCCTACTCCCCTACTCACACACACCAGAAGCAGGAGTGAGGTGACACAGGCACATGACCCCCCACCCACCTAGCCTGGAAGTAGGAGTGAGGTGACACGGGCACACGGCCCCCACTGCAGCCAGACCAGAAGCGAGAGTGAGGTGGTACAGGCACACAGCACCTACCCACCCAGACCGGAATCAGGAGTGAAGTGACACAGGCACGCAGCCCCAACTTATCCAGCGAGGAAAGAGAAGTGAGGTGATGGTCTCATGCCACACCAGAAGAGCCTAGCATTCTATGGTGGCCCCCTTCTCTTTCGGCCTTTGTGAAGGGCGGGTGGGTTTCATGATGCACTCCAGATGTCAAGGGTCTGGAGCTAAGGATGCTGCCGCCCTCCCCCAACTGGTACTGCACCTGCTGCAGCTATGGTAGCAACTTAATTAATTCTAATTCACAGAACATATACTATGATCTATGAGTTTCTTCAGGTACTGCCAGCCACTTGCTAGTCAATTAATATTATAGTTGCCAATGTCTAAGTGCTCACTGACTTGTAAATATGCTGGAATGGAAATCCTACTATCACTGCTGTCTTTTCATTTTTAGGAATGATTATTTGAAATGGCCTTTCTGAAGAGAAGAAGAGGAGACATGGACCCAACTATTCAATAGCGCCTTTAGGTGACACTATATTGGCCCAAGAATGAGTCGACACAGCTGGTATCCAGGTGTTTTGGGTTAGTCTTTTGGGTCATGCTTTCTGTTTGGCCTTGGAGAGTCTTAGGCTTCTCATTGTGGACACAGAAGCCATTTACTTTCTGCCCTTCTGAGATGGCATTTCCTACATAGCTAAAATGGCCTTGAACTTACCAGGCTTCTGCTTAAGCCTCCCAAGTGATGGAATTACAGGCTTACCATACCACACCCAACTATGTGTCATGGGCCATTTGAAATAGAAAATTCCTGACATGTGTGCTGTATCTACTAACAAACTTGTGCAAAGATCAAATAACTTACAACCCAGTTGTTAAGAATATAGACTCAGATTCAACTGAATTTCAAATTCAATTTTGGTTATTTGCCTGCTTTTGGTTAAAGAGGAAGACACTATATCACGAGCTTTATTCACTTGTATAAAAATGTGGATGTATCCATGGACAGATGGCTCATGCCTATAATCTTACTCAGAAGGTTGAGATGGAAAGATTATGTTTCAAAGCCAGCCCGGGCAGAAAAGTCCCTATGAGATACTTAGGTCCAGTGAATCACTCAAAAACTCGAAGTGGGGGGCTAGGAAGTTGGCTCAGTGGTAGAGTGCTTGCCTTGCAAGCATGAGGACATGGGTTTGATTGCTCAGCACCACATAAGCAGAAAAAGCTGGAAGTGGTGCTAAGGCTCAAGTGGAGTGCTAGCCATAAGCTGAAGAGCTGAGAGACAGAGCCAAGACCCAGATATCAGGCCCCATGAACAACAACAACAACAACAACAAAATAACACAGAAGTGGGGCTGTAGCTCAAGTGGTAGAGTGCTAGAAAATGGATCAGGGACTGCACCCAGACCCTGAGTTCAAGTACCACAATGAACAAAAAAAATGTGATTGATTAGCAGTATTTTCCATCTCCTAGGTTTATGATTATTCAATAATCAGAATTTACTGAGCATTTCCTATGGAAAAGAGGTATTTTTCCTCACCAGCAAGTGATTTATGATGCTACAGAGCATGCAATGGATACCCTCTACTTCAGTGGAGAATTGAATGTAAATTTTGTGTGTCCTATTAGAATAGCAGGTCAGGAACAAAACTGATAAGGATTCAAGCTCTCTGTTAAACCATACTGTAGCCATTATGATTTTTATTAAAGGAATAATTTATTTAGACATTGGTGACTCATGCCTTTAATCCTCACAGCTTAGGAGGCTGAGATCTGAGGAGCATGATTTCAGGCCAGTCCAAGCAGGAAAGTCCATGAGACATGTCTCCAATTAATCAGTGATAAACCCAGAAAAAGAGGTATGGCTTAATAGAGTACTATTCCTAAGGAAAAAGCTCTACTTAAGCTTCCCTAACCCTTCACGTCCTATGTTGGGACATTGCCACCTACAATGCTGCTGGACCATGCCTTCCCTTGGTATGTTTGCCTACAGCCTATAGGCTGTTTAGCTCTTGACTTGATAATGGCATGATCCGTGTATGGAATATACTGCCCAGAAAAAAACAACTATGATATAAGCAATGTTTGACAATGTGTTGAATCCAAAGTTGCAGTGGTAAGGATGTTTTCTGTTTAACTTTTTTCTTCAGTTAATTGCTTTTAAAAGATTATCTGCTTATTTAATTTACTCGAGGAAATCAAAAGTTAATATTTGGGACTTTTGCTGAAATTTGAAACTAGGCAAGTAAGAGCACCCATTGTCCCTAAATTCATCATTTAAAATTATTAAAACTTCATTCATATGTTTCAGTCGTCAGAAATTTGAGCCAAGCATGGGAACTCACATTTGTAATGCTATCTGCTGGGACTTGACTAATGCAGAGAGGACTATGATTTGATGTTAGCCCAGGCAAAACATTCACAATATTGGATCTCAGTCAATATCTGAAACCAATGCATTGTGCTTTTTATTTCATCTACTCAGAAAGGGTAAAAAGAAGGATTGTGGTCCATGATGGCCTGGTCATAAACACAAAACCCTACCACAAAAATGTCTCAAGCAGAGCTGGGTGCAGGTGATTCATGCCTATAGTCTTAGCTACTCAGGAGGCTGAGATCTGTAGAACACAGTTCAAAGCTATCCCAGGCAGGAAAGTCCATGAGACTCATCTCCAATAAACCATTAGAAAACCAGAAATGGTGCTGTGGCTCAAGCAGTAAAGCATTCGCCTTGAGCTGAAGAGCTCAGGGATAGCGCCCAGGCACAGAGTTTAAGCCACATGACCAGCAAAAACAAAAATGACTAATGCAAAAAAAGCAGGTGTATGGCTCAACTGGTAGAGCACCTACGTAAAGTGCATGAGGCCCTGAGTTTAAGTTCTAGGATAAAAACGAGGGAAGGATGTGGATATATGGAAGGAAGAAAAGAAGGAAGGGAAGAATTATTCTGTATATTGTACTTGCCTAGTTATTTCATTAAGGTGGCTTCTCATTCCTTTTTCTTTTCTTTCTGTCTGTTGTGGGGCTTGAACTCAGGTCCTGGATCCTGCCCCTGAGCTTTTGTGCTCAAATCTAGTGCTCTACCACATTGAATTACATGGTCACTTGTGGGTTTCAGTGGTTAAATGAAAATAAGAATCTCATAGATTTTCCTGACCAAGCTGGTGTTGAACCTTGATCCTTAGAACTCAGCCTTCTGACTAGCTAGACTTACAGGTATGAACCACTGGCTCTGAGCACTCACTTGTTTTCTTTCTTTCTATTTTTTATCAGTCATGGGACTTGAATTCTGGGTGCTGTCCCTGAGCTCTTCAGCTGAAGTGAAGCACTCCACCAGAGTCCACTTATGGTTTTCTGATTGCTAACTGGAGATAAGAATCTCATTAGAGTGGTTCAGAGGCAGATGGCAGAGGAGAAGCTGGAGGCTAAACAAGCTCCAGCATAGAAAGCAGTTTTAGTGTTCCTAAACACTGTTTAGTGAACAGTCCTAGGCTAGAGAATCACCCCAAGTGTGCCATCACAGTACAGAGAGTTTGGCCAGAGAGGGAAATCCAGGCAAGGAGGCAGAACTGAGCACTTGCTAGTAGCCAAGGCTGCAACGGATGCGGCGGCAGTGACACTGGACATAGCGGCCTCAGCTATAACAGAGAGAGATCGGGAAAACAGCACCAGACACAGCGGGTGAGCAGATTCTACTCATCACCAGCAAGAACTGACAAGGAGCAGATATCTTCATCCTGCAGATCACACACCAGAGACGACTCAGGAACCAACACTCTAGCATGTGTAGAACCCTGACATCCTCACTCCTTCTCAGGGAGAAGAGGAGGAAAAGCCATCCCTCCCCAATCACCAGAGATCTCCATCTTCCATACTGATAAAGGCCCCCCTGAGCAACTAGCTCCAAGTCAGGCCATGGAAGAAAAGAAAAGAGTCATTTAGCAGGTCACAAGAACCTGACCTAACCTTCCAGGCTCAGCTCCATCCAGGGGAAAATCACCCAGCCCAGATAGAGGAAGATCCGCCTCCCACCTCAGGACTTTCTTCACTGTGTAAACAAAACCAGAGGCTGCCCCTCCCTACAGCAGCCTAGAAAATCAATTAAAATTCAGTAAACACAAACCCTGAGAATTGATCCAGGCTGGGCCCTGTGAGTGTCTCTGGAGCAAGCCCCTCAGGGAAAAGCTAGTTTGCTGAAAGGCCTCAACCCTACCCAGAACCTAGCCTCACCACAGCATCTCCAAACTAGAGGAAACAGCCATCTCCCTCTTTTGTGATATTCAAAGCAGATCTCCCTCCCATTGAACTAGCCTGGGAAGAGGATCACAAAATCCTGGGTAAAGCAGAGAATTTTTCTGCCTGCTCAAACAAACTGACTTAAGAATCCAATCAAGCCACAGGAAAACCAAACACCACAAGCAGACCAGAGACTCCACCAAGAGACTGGTTATGGACACAGTGGAGATAAATGATCTTCACATCCCCCCTCCAAAAAAAGAACTCTGTAACTTTTTTTAATTTTATTTTTTAATTGTTTTCTATTAATGTTTTTTTCCTCTCATAATTTTTATTTTAGGTGTATATGTGTATGTGTGCTTTTTTATCTCTTCTAATTTTTTGGTACTTTTTTATTTTCTTTTTTTTTCTCTTTCTTTCTTTTTTGAGTGACTTAATTGCTATTCTGCTCATCCCCATATATATAACCATCGTCAATTATTAGACCTTATACCCCATGGTATACACACTTAATCCAGAAATTTATTACTCAATTCATAAGCTCTTAGGCTTAAATTCTTTAGTAGCAATATTATATCTTTATACATATATAATTTCCTGTTTGTCTGTTTTTTTTTGTTTTTTTGTTTTTTTTTTTTGCTGGTCATGCGGCCTGAACTCTGGGCCTGGGCACTGTCCCTCAGCTCTTCAGCTCCAGGCTAGTGCTCTACCACTTTGAGCCACAGCTCCACTTCCAGTTTTTTCTGCTTATGTGGTGCTGAGGAATCGAACCCAGGGTCTCAGGCATGCAAGGCAAGCACTCTACTACTGAGCCACTTTCCCAGCCCTAATTTTTTAATAACTAATTTTAAGCACTTTCATTTTTTAGTTTTTTATGTCTCCTATCCCTCCCCTCCTCTCATTCTATCCTTCTCTCAATATCATTTCTTTAAACTTACATAATTTTTAAGTGTTTCATTGTTTAAATTTAAATTTTTATTTCCATTTTTCTTCTTTTCTTTTAAATCTCTCTCCTATCATTCTGTCCAATCCATTTCCCTCTCTGAGATAAGAACTTGGTTAAATTCACTCTTCTTTTACCTCTCCATATCCCGCTAATCAGTGGTATTGCTCTGAGGAATTACTGTCAATGTTTCCACAGTGCCTAGTCCAAGGCCTCTCACAAAGGCTACTAGCCCAAACTGTCTGAGCCTCTGTGTGACTTAATCATCATTGAGCAACTGCATTCCATGGTTTGTGAGACATTCGCTTCTGTGATCATATGCACATGAGGGCCCAATAAGAGAGTTCCCTGGAAGGAATGTCCTAAAATGCAAAACATCTACTAGGGCAATGGAAACCCATGGTTGGACATGCTTAATTTTTTAGCCTGTGCACTGAACTAATAGGAAAACATTAAGACACACTAAGAAACGCTGATGTAAAGCATCAGAAGGGCTGAGGGGAAGGGAGCCCCATGCTCAGGAATATAAATGGAGCTTACAAACCACTTCAGGCTCTGAGTTTCTATGTTGAAGTTCAGATTAACAGGCAGCCCAAGTTTCTAAGAACTCAGTGTCTAGGCTATATGCCTCTTTCAGAACTTCTTTCTCTCCTCCTGTGCTTTGAGAACAACAGTTAGTACAGTGTTTCTGTCTACTAGGGGCAGTTTTTCTCTTCACACAATGCTTAAAGTAGACAATAGGAAGCTGCCATTAAAGTGTACAAGTATGAAATAGCACACAGTGCTTGCCCTGAATTCCTGGACCTAAAAAGTTCCCAATTCTGAGCACAAAGTGATCATGGGTGTATCCTAACAACCTCCACTGAATGGAGAAATTTGAACAATTTTCCCAAGGCAGGTATTGTCCAGTACGGTAGTTACCACCTATAATCCTTGTTATTAGGATTGCTGTGATCTACTGGAACAATGAACTTGAAACTGGGCCAAGACGAGACAACTTATAGTTGCTGGAAACGGGGGAAGACAACTAGGAGAATGTTTCTCTGGCACAGACATGGATATAATTACAACAAAGTTCTAAATTGTGGCTCATCAGTAAAGACTATCATCATACCTCACTAAAGGTAATAACTAAACATAAAAATTAAAAAAAACTACTTGGATTTCAGTACTAACATCTTTTTAAAGGTGTGTGTCTGGTGTCTGAGATTTTGTATGGGGCAGCATTGGTTCTTAAAAATCATCTTATTGGCACTATCTTTAGTTTTCCCTTTCAAGTCTGGTGGCATTCTAGCTGTATCACTTGAATCACACAATTCTTGACCTCTGTTGGTTAACGAGATAAACATGTAAGGGATTTGTCAACCTTGATTGGTTTCAAATTATGATCTTCAGATCTCACTCTCTGGAGTAGGTAAGGCTATAAGAGTGAGCCACTATGCTCAGCCCAGTATTTCCATAAGTTATTTAATCTTTCTGAATCTCAGCTTCTTCTTGTGTGGAAAGTGGACAGAATTATTTTGTGGATCTTAGAATCTGGTGGGAGTTATGACTGGGTACAGGAAGTATAAGTGTTCCGGATGTGCAGACAGAGCCTGACAATCTCATAAAACTACTGATGTTTATATTGAAATGAATTAAAGGAATTGGAAATGAGGGATTTTTCTTTTTTTGTTTATCCATTTCTGGGCAGTGAGGGAGCCACAGAAATTCAAAGAGAACAAGGAAACAAATGCAGCATTGGTACTCTGTAGATATTATGTTGACAATCAACTATACCACTTGTGGGCAGGGAAAGGAGGGAAAAACATAGAGAAAAGAAGTGATGAGATTTTCGAACACAAAATGAACTCATTATCTGAATTACAAAATGGTGACCCATATGTCCACTGCATTAACAATAACAATTTTTAAAAGTCCAGGTTGATGATTCTCTCCTCCAGTTTTAGAGGCCCTTGAGACTGAGGCCTACCTATAGAGTTTTCGAAGGTCAATTGATATGATAATTATTATACAGCCAGAATCTCTTAACAAATGTTATAAAAAGTATTTCATTCGTAGTACTTCTTTCTGTTTGAATGGAGATTCTATATGTTATTGGCAGAGCTATATTTTTACTTTTTGTTTTCAATATTGGTCAACAGTTGAAATCCTTCTTGAAGCTTTGGGACAGAGGTCTGCTATATCTTAGCACCCTGTCCCTAACTAAAATGGTAATCAACCTTTGAAACTAATTTACTTGCGTATGAGTTTGTTTTATTTCTTTATTCATTTATATATTTGTTTATTTATTTATTTATGTCGATGGTGGTGAATTCTCGGCCTGGTCGCTGCCCTCAGCTCTTCAGCTCAAGGCTAGTGCTCTACCACTCGAGCCACAGTACCACTTCTGGCTTTTTTGCTTACGTGGTGCTGAGGAATAAACCCCAGGGCCTCATACATGCATCGTAATCTGTCTACCACTGATCTTCCTTCTCAGCCCCTATGAGGGGTATTTTAGTGCATGGGTCTATGAGGGAATCCTATTCAGCAAATGTGTTCATTTGCCACTAGACATTATTTATGAATTATCTGATAGTTAACGGATAAATTGTTATCATTTTTACTAGGAATTGTTTGTTTTCCTATGCTAAAAACATGGAGGAGGGTATTGTAAACTAAAACTGCAAAAGAAATTTAAGATCTTGGTGCTAACAAATGTGTCCAGTTATTACATTAAACAGAGAATTCAAAGTTCATGAATACAGAGCTCAAATTTCTTATACTACTTATTTCAAAATGCAAATTAAAGGGAAAATCAGACATGAGATAAAATTTATATTGTATGTTAATTTTTAAAGAGGAAAATAAGATCCTAGATGGCAGATTAAAGGCAAAGCAATATCAAAGCCCTATCTGCTCAATAAGAAATAAGAAGTGTATTTGAAAAAAAACTGCAAAGTGCACATCAGGCAAAGGCAAGCAGTCAGAGCCTACCACCAATAGAGCAACAACATATATCTCAGAAAAAGGAAACAAGTTCAGACCGTGCTCATCCTTATCCCTGATTTCAATAATACATATACACCCCCTACACACACACACACACACACACACACACAAAATGAATGTATGCAACAGCTCAACCTACTCACATCCACTCAACATGAATCAAAGATCTTCCTGTAATATTTGAAACTTTAAGTTTCAAGTCTTGTACATAATTGATAATAGATGCATAAGTAATATTTTCTGAATAGCACTCTGCTATGAAAGTGAGAGTTCATGATGATTATAACTACTTAAAACATCTCTGAATCTCAAAAAAATTAAACAACAAACAATCCGAATTTTGGGACTGCATTTCTACCAGCTATTCTGCAAAGACTTAATAAGAAGATACTTATAAGACCCAAAAATTAAATACTAAATTCAATTGATACCTGAGTAAGTGAAGAGAAAGATGAGAGACACTGATCAGAGAGACCTATGCTGCCTCCAGTTCTCAGCCAGCTGTACACTGTGGCATCTTTGCTGCTGCTGGACCTTAGTTGTCTTCTCCAGTGCAGTGGCCACACTGGAGTTGGATTGGGCGTGATAGGGAGATGAGTGTAGGCCACATGGGAGGCCACACTGGAGTTGGGGCTTGGGGAGGTGGGGAGGGGAGAGGAGGCCCTGGCAGAAGCTGGTGAAGTGAGGAAAGAGGCAGGGAATCAGAGGCTCAGGAAGCAGCATGCCCAAAGGCTGCCTGGTTCTGGAGAGTGTCTGTGAGGTGGGGTTGTTGGGGCGGATTCCATGGGGCCTGGTGGCCTGGTGAGAAGAGAAAGGAATCTCAAGTACTGCAAAGGCAGACAATGAAAATTAAGATCACAGTGGCTGAACAACTTCAACAACAAAGGTGGGGACATGGAGGTAAACTCTGGGGATGGAGAGGACGGCAGCACTGGGACAGTGGCGTTCAATCCTTTCTGGACATACCTGGAAGTGTGTGAGGGCTGGCTTCACCACAGGTTTGACCTCACTCGACTTGAACGGGAACCTGCAATGGTCACTTCAGCCTCAGCCTGCCCCATAGAGCCAGACTGGCATAAATGCTGAAGATCAGGCAGTGGCTGGGAGGCTATGCCCAGCAGGGTGGAGGAAGCATGGCTAGTGGGTGCAGCTCCAGCCCAGCCAGGCCCAGGGCCACCGTGGATGTTCGGACTGTAGATCTGGAACAGGCACTGTGCCCCAGACCAGTGGGGCTTCCAGCGACTTGCATGGTGGCCACCACGTGCATGTTGGGAACTTCATAAGCATGGCCCAGCCATCTCCACGGAAAGGTGCATTCACTCCTGTGCCTCTCCTGTCTTCTGGACTCTCGCTGTTCTCCTGCTTCCTGCTGAAGTACCAGGCAATAGACACCCCCAAAGGCCAGGAGGGAGCCGTTGCCAATGTAAATGCAGAAGTGTCGTTTATTACAGCTCGAGCTGGACTCACAAACCTTCCCTGACACAGCAGGTCAGAAATTGTGAGTCCCAATCTCTTGTTCAGCAGGGTTTTGTATTGTGTATGAAGCAGGTGGAAGTATCATTACAACACTGATTTTGTGATAGGTCAGTGGTTCGGAGTGAATCTAGTCTTAAGTTTATTGGTTGGGGTATGATCATTTCCAGTAAGGGCAGGGACTTTCTAGCTTAGCAGTTACAGGATAGGTTGAATGATACATAGCAAGCATATTATAAGTTGGGGTAGGTGGGACCAATCACAGGAACGCTGAGGGCGCTATTCCTGGATTATTTCCTGGCCTAAATTGCTTCCTGATAGAGTTCGGAGATAATCGGTCAGGGCAGTCTGAGATTCCTGAACAGATCAGGGCTGTCTGATTTCTTAGTTATTTTTACTGTTACATTTTCTTAGAACATGAACTGACACTCTTTTTCCAGTAGCAGATAACAGATGTTTTCCTTAGAGTTTCTGAAATCACTGCCAACTTATTTGTCCTCTCACTGACACTTCCAACTACAGGAGTCAACTTCTCCACGCCAATGACAGGCCATCTCGGAGATACTCACAGGGCTATGTTTCCTCTCTCCATTTCAGGCCTTTCTACTGAAAGAACATCCTTACTAAAAACTTTTTAGTTCTTTATAGTGAGGAAGAAAAGCAAGGCCTAGTTGCAGCCATCGAACCAAGAATTGAGGGCCATGGCTGGAGCAAAACACCCTGAGAAAAGATGGATTCATTTTTGTCAAAGACACAAGGCTCTATGGGAACTCTCATTCTAACTGATTTTCTTCCTAGTAATATATTCACAGAATATGTAGACTATGTAATAATGAAAAATGGCATATGCATAACATTTGTGAATATGGAGGGAAGTAAGAAAAACTGCAATGGCCAGAAGTAACTGGTTCTTTGAAAGAGAGCTGGTAGGTACTCTGTTTGGCCTCTAAGCCTTTTAGCACAGTATTTTGTATTGCATTCAAACATATGAAGTTCTTAAAAAGTAAAATCAGGACAAATAGTTAAAAATAAGTTAATTTTCCTAATAAAGTATCACAAACTGCATCTTTAAATTCAGAGGTACTTAACATGAAATTTTTCTCACGTTAAATTGCCTTTTGTTCTACCAAAGAGTTGATATTCGAAAATTCCCAAAGAGAATTATTTTTTTTCTTCCTTTTTAAGGAACCATAGTGAAGTCCACCTGTTTCTGCTGTGAGCTGTTTCTTCCACTTACTGCCCAGTTGCTGTCAATACTCATCCCCATAGGAGACAAGCAGCTCACATCCTGCCTTGATGACATGACAGGTTTGGTAGAAGATCTACCTGTGGTACTGAAAGGCCCTCAGATTCTGTTTCTCAGCATACCTGCCACAGTTCATATACCTAAAGTTGAAGTAGGCACAGGAAGGAAACATAAGAGGGTAAGTTTCTACTCCCTTTGGATCTACTCCTAATACTCATCCACTCTAGAACTCTAAGTGCACTGTTTTCAAAGCCCAGTTCCAGACTTCTCTCAATCCTGATTTGTCACAAATAGATTGATATCCAGATTCTCTAAATTGAGTTAAAGTTTATGTCATAGACTTGGGTGGGGACATGTACTCGGTTTCTAGATTAGCACACATCATTTGACATTTGGCCCAAGTAATTTTCCTTAGATTGGACTCACTCATGCACCTGTCTCCACTATGTTCCCATAGAAATTCAGAGAACCCATTGTCTTATAAAGAGAATAAAGGGAAATTTGTTTATTCATGATGTCGGTTCCTGATAAGACAATGGTTCCCCATGGCACAGGGCTACAGCACATATCATAGACCCACTGCTTTCTGAAACTCACCACTGCTCCAACTCTGCTTCAACGTGTTTGTGTGTACCTTCATAGACTAAAATTCTTTCTTGTAGATTGTTAGGGCACTATGTACTTTGCAAAAACTAGGAAGAAAAATTATAGTTAAATACTCCTACAATGAAATTGTTATTTCTGTCTCCACATGTGTTTCACAATTACTCAGGGAATATGATTTATTCAACTACTGAGGGTAATTCTTTGACTCGGATACAGTATGTGCTTTATAGATGCAGGATCTATGAATGAAGTTAGGTCCTTTGGTTTTTATTCTGATGTGTTAATTTTGTCTCTCATGGAAATTTTTATTTTGATACAGTACACATATATATGCATACATACTTACATACATAGCAGAGCTATGATTGAACGCAGTAACTAAACTTACCTCTTGCAATACAAGCACTCTACCACTTGAAGCATGAGCCCTTTTTGTGTTGTTTATTTTTGAGGTATTTTTTGTCTGTCAAGGGGCTTAAATTCTGTGCCTGAATGTTGTCCTTCAGCTGTTCAACTCAAGGCAAGCGCTCTACCACTTGAGCCACAGTGCCACTTTTGATTTTCTGGTGGTTTATTGGAGATAAGAGTTTCACAGCCTTTCTTCCATGGGCTGGATTTGAACCATGATACTCATATCTGAGCTTTCTGAGTAGCTACTTACAGGTTTGAGCCACCAGTGCATAGTTTATTTTTGAGGTGTTTTTTCCCCTGCTGTCCTGGGTTGCCATTCTGCTTGTGCTTGCATGGATTGCTGGAGATACTTCACTTTATACAGCCATTGTACTTCCAAATGTGCACCAACGTGCTCAGCCATTGGTAGTAATGGGGATCTTATAATCTTTTATGCTAGGACTGGCATCAAACTGAGATCACATCATCTCTATCTCAAAAGTCCAAATTAAAGGTTGAGCTATGGAACCCAGCTATACTATGTATATTTTTATTACTTTTCCCTCAAATATTCATAATTTTGAAAGCACCAAATACAGCAAAAGAAAAATGGAGATATGGGAATTCATTGAGAAAGGTGTGATAAACAGGGTGTAAGTCTTCTGAGGAGAATATCCTCTTAGGAACCATGAAAATGACTGCTGGGCTCACTCCAGTTGGCCTGGGATTTATTTTTTGCATCTACACATAGAAGTTTCTCCTTTTTGTGATCTGAGTTTCAGAAAGACAAGCTAAAGGCTTTTGAGTAATAATCGGCAAAATCACATTACTTGATTCCAGTGATGCTCTTTGAGCCTGCATGGATTCAGCAGTTGTGAACATATAAGATGCCGTCTACACATCTGAGGAGATTTGTCATAGTCCTAACAGAGGCTCCTTAAGCGTGGATGCACTTTGCCTCTAACACACTCTGTTTATATGCACTATACTTTGATCCTAAATCAGCATGTCCATGTTTATGCAGATTCCACAAACACATACATCTATTTTGTCCATGTCCTAGCAATGTTTCATTGGAGGCACAGGGGGACACATGGAGTTAGAGAAAGGGGGGGAAGGGAAGGCATTTCTTACCATCCACGAGTACCTATTGTCTGCATCTTCATCTTCTATGATCAAGCCCCCATAGGGGCTAAAGTGCAAACCCAATGGCAGATCAGATTCCTCATTCCATACTCTAAGCCTAGCCTGAGGAATACTGTACTGACGAATTCTCAGCCCAGTGGGCAGACTGAGGACTGAATGGTCATAATGCCCCTTGTCCACCACATTGTCTCTTACAAATATAGGTGGTCCATGAACAGTGTAGCTGGTGATGAAGAAGTGCTGACATTGCTCACAATCTGAAGCAAGAGCAGCAAAAATTAGTCAAGAAATATGTACATTCCCAGATTTAACAATCATGAGAAAGAGCACAGAATGCATATCATTGTCGCTTAGTTCTTCATGTGAAGTTGCTAGAGTAAACCAGTAATTGGGGGCAAAATGACCTGATGAATTATTATAAAAGCACATTTGCCTTCTGTTTGACCAAGCACAGAGGGTTACTTACACAGGTAATCATCATCGTGGGGTTTACGGATATCTTCATAAGCATAACTCTTTCTTTCCTGTAGGCTGTACATGCTCATTTTTACCTCCTTTTTCCTACGTCCAAGTTGAAAAACAATGGTTAGTTAAGTTGGAAATCAACAATGTTTGTCCCTATTTCTTCAGAAAAGTAAAATCTCTTACTATCAAATTATCATCTATTCTTCTCACATACTCGGGTCCCCCATTAACCTTTGACTCAGAGATACAAAGACTTCATTATAACATTAACTACCAGTTTCTAATTCAATTTTAAGTTTTAGCCATTCCCATTTTCAGGTTTAATTTCTACTTCATTAAATTTCTTATAAAGTG
Source organism: Dipodomys spectabilis (assembly GCF_019054845.1). Lineage (NCBI taxonomy): Eukaryota > Metazoa > Chordata > Mammalia > Rodentia > Heteromyidae > Dipodomys > Dipodomys spectabilis. The sequence goes on from NW_024870793.1 coordinate 523,925, forward strand.
GTCATTGATGAATTTATTCATTCAGAATATGTGTTGAGTGTATGTTAAGTATTGAGCAAAGATGTGGACATACAGGATTGAAAATGTGTGGTCACAGATATATCAGATACTTTGCGTTTATCTGTTATTTGACCTTTTACTTATCGTTTTCAGACAACATGCAGGTTGTACACATTTTTCTTGCTAGTCCTGGGGCTTGAACTCATGGCCTGGCCACTGTCCCTGTGCTTCTTTTGCTCAAGGCTAGTACTCAATAACTTGAGCCACATTGCCACCTCTGGCCTTTTCTGTTCATGTGGTTCTAAGGAATAGAACCAAGGGCTTCATTCATACAAGACACATACTCTACAACTAAGCCACATTCCCAGAGCAGTCTGTGCATCTTTATCCATGTTCTTCAGATTAACATTCAGAAGTTCAGGGAGATTGTAAAATGTGTCATGGCCTAAGTGCCTCCAGGTGGATAATAACCCAAGTGTGTAACTTCATTGTCAAATTCTTATGTGCTGCTCATTGGAAACCTAATTATTAGTTCCACAGCTTAGTTCAGCCAATGTTTGAACTTTCCAAACTCCACCTCACATAATCAGATTACCCTCATCAACCTTGTTAGTATTTCCAAAATTAGTAAATTTCCCAAATTATTTTCTCTTACCCAATTTTTGTTTGCAGTGTTGTCCTTGTGTATTTGCTTCTCCAGGAGGGAACACTGGTTTCTGGGCCTCTTCTAATCCACTTGACATTGAGAAATTTGTAATTCCTGAGAACTTCTTCAAACTAGGTTCCTTACCTAAGGTTGTCTTGGGCATTCCCTTCAATGAAAGTCACATATAGAATTAGAATCTATTTCCTAAGCCTTTCAACTCCTATCAGTTTTGTCTCAAATCCATATAAGTTAGACTGAGGGAGGGAGAACACTTGAGAATACAAACCGAAGAGCAAGCAAGGTCTGTGAATGAAGGAAATGAAGCTTGGAAGAAGACATGTCTAGTGGAGACATTTAATGAAAGAGAACAATGGGAAAGTGGAGAATTACAAAACTTGGCTGGAAAAAGATATAACAGAGCAGTGAGAATAGGAAGAAATTATTGGCAGAAATCTATATGGACAATTAAGTACATTCAAATTGCAACTAGTTATAACAGATGACTTTGAAATTAGTTTGACTTTTTTCTACGTAATTTTGCCTGAAAAAGTATGTACCATCTAATAGTTGTATAAATTGGTATACATGTCTGTTGTTGAGGTGATAAGGTAAAAAAAAAGTGTGATACAGTAAAAAAAGAAAATGTTCATCAGGCAGAATCTAGTGACTCGTGATTGTAATCCTAGTTATTCAGTAGGCTGAGATCTGAGCATTAAGCATGGCAGCCAGCCCAAGCAGTAGTTAGACTTATATCCACTTAACCACCATAAAAGCCAGGAGTGGTATTGTGGTTCAAGTTGTTGAGTGCTAGCCTTGCTAGCACAAAAGGAAGGATCTGGAACAGTGATTAGGTCCTGATTGTCTCAGGCCCAGCACCAAAAAAATTTCACCAAAGAATCTTGTGAATTATTAAAATACAGCATCAATGGGACTAAGCATTTCTTTCTGCTTTTTTTTTTTCTGGTCCACGGCCTGGGCCTTTTCCCTGAGCATCTTTGGCTTGAGCCACAGCACGATTTTCAGCTTGCTTTTCCTGTTTATGTGGTACTAAGGAATCAAACTGAGGCCTTCATGCATGCTAGGCAAGCACTCAACCATTAAGCTACATTCCAAGCCCCTAATTATTTGTTTTTGAGCCCTGATATAAATTTACTTTCTGTGACATCTCTAGTTGAAATAAATTAGTTGAAATTGATTTGAAGACGTTAACTTCAGTATTTCTCGAGCCTGTTACTTTTACTTAAATTTCAAAACTGATTAATTATTACATATATTGATTATAACTTATTGTTTATCCTGAAAATATTGAGGGGGGTTCAGTTGAGACTTCAGACCTCTGAAGAAAGATCAGTTATTGTCCAACCACTCAGACTCACATGTAGAGGCTACAGCTAAACAAACAACTATGGAAAGTTCCAGAATCAGCTAACTAAAGCTCAGAAGAAGGGACCAATCCTCCTCTTCCTCAAAGAATTGACATTTGAAATTAGCCTCAGAAGGATACGTATCTATGTGAAATATTATGTCACTTTTTTTAGTTGTCACTAAACTTTCCTTAAAACTTACAAATAGTGTGGATTTATTGGTGCATCTATCAATTTGTTATAACAAAATGAAGAGTGATTGGAACAAAGATTGGAACAATCATTCAGTGAATGGTGTGAAGGTGTGAATGGCTAAGATAGATAAGACTTTATAATGCTTTGTAAGTATTTATAAACTTGTAAGTGCCGTTAGAGAAAATGTATTGGTAGACTTCACCACTAGGTGTGATCTCAGACACAATACGTTTTTAGATTTCAGTTTTCTCATCACGTAAGTGATTATAGTTTACTATTTGCCTCATTATGTTGTTGTAATATTCAAGTCTATTTGTTCATGGGACGTTTAAAATAAAGTCTAAAATATTGTGAAAATAAAATAAGTGGTAGTGATTATTGTGGATATGAATTGAATCTTAGAATGAATATGATAAGAACAGAAGAGATCAGGAAAAGGAAGCAGATGTTCCTAGGGCTTCTTCTCTTACTTGGAACCATGAAGAAAGTTTACTCATCAATAGAATTTGGGAGACATTTATCTTCTGACGCTTACCCTGTTCAGTTCTGAAGGTCACCCAAGAAGGTTTGACTAAAAGTAATGAGAAATCTGGATTTTGGTTACAAAATATCTCCAAACTGTGGATTCTCATTTTTGACAGCAAATCTCAGCCAGAGAGAAAAGACTCTATTTTAGGAAAATGTTTTCTGAATTGTCATTAAGGCTTGTCCCTATATTTTTTTCTTAAATTTCTTCAAACCTAGACAAAACCCATCTTTGCTTCACTCTGTGTTCATAAGCTATCTGTTATAATTTAATTGGCTTTTGATGACAAGAAACACTAAGCAAATTAGGAACAAGAGGGAAAGATTATTTAGTTAAATAGCATACATCATGGTCAACTTAGTTTTATTTCAGTGATGAAGGATTGTTTAACACACACAAATCTTAATGTGCAATGCAACATGTAAGCAGATCAAGGACAAAAATCACACACTCATTTCTCTGGATGCAGAAAAAGCCTTTGACAAAAGTAAACATTCTTCTTTTTTTTTTTTTTTTTTGGTCAGTGGTGGGGCTTGACCTCGGGGCCTGTGTGCTATCCCTCAGCTCTTCAGCTCAAGGCAAGCATTCAATCATTGAGGCACAGCTCTACTTCCAGTTTTCTGGTCGTTTATTGGAGATAAGAGCTTCACGGACTTTCCTGCCCGGCCTGGCTTTGAACTGTGATCCTCAGAGCTCAGCCTACTGAGAAGTCAAGATTACAGGTGTAATGCCCAGTTAAAGTCAGCATTCTTTTATCATAAAACCCTTGAAGAAACTAGTGATACTGGGTATATATCTCGATAGGATTAGGGGTATATGTGAAAAATTAAATCATTTCTGCTAATAGCAGGAATGACACAAATGTTTATTTTTTCACTCTTTTCCCATATTGAATGCAATCAAGCCACAGAAATAAGCAAAGAGAAAGAAATAAATAGGTCAAAAGAGAAGAAACCATTTAAATTATGCTTGTTCACAGATAACATGATCCTATATTTAAAAGATCCCAAAAATTTCCTGAGAAAAATTCTAGATCTGATAAATGCTATTGGAAATGTGCCAGAATATATGATCAACATGTAAAAATCATCAGCTTGTCTGCCAACAATGAACAGTCTGGGAAAGAAATCAGAAAAATCACAATAGTCTCAAAAAATTAGCTTAAGATTGTGCTTAACTAATGAAGTAAAAGACTTCTATAATGAAAAGTATAAAACCTCAAATAGAACTGAAAGCCAACCTGGCCAGGTAAGTTTGTGAGACTCTTATTTCCAATTAAGCACCAGAAAATAGGAAGTGGTGCTGTGGTTCAAGTGGTAGAGTGCTCACCTTGAGTTCAAGAAGTCAGAGACAACACTCAAGGCAACTGTCAGGACTGACGATGATGATGATGATGATGATGATGATGATGATGATGATGATGATGGTGATGATAATAATAATAAAGTTAAAAATTGGCACTATGGATTGCATTTCATTCTTCCAAAATTATAAGTTGAATTCCCAATCCTCAAAATATTATTTGGAGATGGAGCCTTTGGTAGGTAATTAGGGTAAGATGACATCATGGAAGTGAGGCCCGAGATGGATTTAACTTTCACAGAAAAAGAAAAGAAAGATCCTTTCCGTCTCAACTGTTCTTCCATTCCCAGTCATGAACATATCAAGATTTCATGTAGATACACAATGAGATATAGGCCATCTACAAACCTAAAATAGATCCTTCATCAGAACCCAATCACACTAGTGTACTGGTTTGAGTTTTCAAGCTTTCAGAACTATGAGAAATAAATTTTTATTTAATTAACTCACTGTATACTATTTGGTTATGGCAGAATTAGTTGAACACACAATGATAAAAACACTGGAATTCACCGATTTTTACAAAGAAGATACATAAATCTTTGTATGTGGCTAACAAATGTATGAAAATATGCTCAATATTACTAAGCAGTAGGGAAATGTAAGTAAAATGTCAATGACTCTTTAGGATGCTTACCATAAAAGTAAATAAAAGGAAACTGGATGCTGGGCACTGGTGGCTCCTGCCTGTAATCCTAGCTGAGGAGGCTGAGGTCTGATCATGGAGCAAAGCCAGCCTGGGCAGGAAAGTCTGTAAAACCAAAACACCAGAAGTGCCGCTATGGCTAAAGTGGTAGAGCACTAGCTTTCAGCTAAAGAACTGAGGGACAGCACCCAGGCCCAGAGTTCAAGCCCCACGACCAATAAAATAATGGAACCTTTGCTCGCTGCTGGTAGAAATATAAAATAGTGCAGTTGCCTTGGGAAATAGTATGAAAAGCACTCTAAAAATTAAAAGCATTACTAGCTTATTATCTAGCAATCTAATTCCTAATATACATAGAGACAGGAAAGAAGGAGGAATGGAAAAAAGTAAGGAAACAAGGAATGTAAATAGATCCTAAATAGATATTGGCACATTCAGTATAACTGCAGCATTATTAATTCTATTGACAGTTGTAAAGAGGTTGCATAGGAAAACATAGACATTATATATGAGTTCCAAATTAAATAACTACATAAAGGAAGAACAGTTAAGTTTCACCTGTCTTTTCCCAGGTTTATCCAATGTGAAGAACATAGACAGGGGTAACATTTCCACAGTCTATCATGGATCTTTGGCACAGAGTACATTGCACATTCCATGTTCAATTCAAATCAAAGACATCAGGCTGCAACCTTGTGATTTCTGTCACCATTCTCTCTGTCTGGTCTGTTCTTTCTATGTGAACTCTCTAAGTGAAGGCATTTGACCACATAACCCCTCTGTGATATATAAGTGCATACCACACTGGAAACCCTTCAAAAGCACAATCTTACTTGGGTCAATTTGATCGAAATATGAAGAATACAAAAATCTTGAACAGAGAATCAAGTGGACCAATCTCTCCATGACTCTAGTAGCATTTATTCTTCTCTCAACTCCAGTAAGAAATTGGTTCTATTTTTGACAGTTTCCATTTTTGTTGTGATTGTTCAATGTCTTTCTCTGCGTGGTTACTTCACTAAATGGACTACCTTCCATGGTCTTTCATGAGATTGCTAATGACTGCAAATAAGTCAACAAATATATGTTTTCCAGGTGTTAGATAGAAAATCAATGCATCAAGAAAACATGGAATATAATATTGTATCAAATTGCTGTATGTACTTAATTAACTACGTAATAGAAAGTGATGAGGATCACTTTTTACTTGAATTTTACCCTACTAAACATCTAGCAGAGCCCTGCCTCTATCTATGTTTCTCTCATCCCTTGGATTTTTGCAACCATCTTCTAACAAGCTTCTCTTTTGCCACGTTTCTAATTTTTTACATTGCTATCAGATTTTTTACCAAAACTATTTTTAATAGTGTTTTGATAAGTTATCTGAAGAGAGCGAGAGAAAGGGACAGCAGTGGTGATAGAGAGATACTCATCTTCCTAGCAACTCCAATTTCATCCTCCAGAAGAGTGAGAAAAATCAGGCTCTTACCATCATTCATAATGATATTTTATTATAACTCACTCAACAAAACAGCAGAATAAGTTAAGAGTGAGTCAATTACAAGTGGCTCATCTCCAGTGATTAATTAAGCACTGAAATCATTTTGGTGTTACTCATCCATAACCAAATACAGAATTCTCTTCTTTTTATTCACCATCCAAAGAAACCCAAAGTGGATCTATGGCTCAGGTGGTAGAGCAATAGCCTTGAGCAAAAATGTTTAAGGGCAGTTCCTAGACTCTGAGTTAAAATTGTAAGATTTATGTCCGCACACAAAGAAAATGTGTTCCCAAATATCTGTCCTCCCATGTAATTTGAATGTTATATGAATGATCTAGGGATAAAAGGTGTCCAGACAGATTTTAGGCTCGTGCACATTTTGTAATAAACAATATCTTCCATTCAAAAACTGAACTGGAAATAGTGTCATCTGTGTTATGAGGAATGGACCACACATACTGTGGAGACTTTAAGGGAGCAGTGGAGAAATCTTTGCTCTCATGTCCTGGGCTTAACTCAGGACAGTCTTTTCACATCTATAGTTCCCCAAAGAAGTGGGTGATCATCTGATTCCAGTCTCAAAGGGCTGGAACTCTTATTTCTGAGAAGAGTATATAAAATTATCTTGATAAGTCATTGCTTATTATACAGACACAGTAAACAACTTTATGCTTTTAATCACTCTGCATGCCTGAAAGTAATAATGCTCATCACTTGTGTCCAAATCTTTGAATAATATTCAAGTATATATATCCTACTCAAAACAATGAAAGGATAAGAATTCTTGGTTCAGTGAATGCTTAAGAGTAAAAAAAGATTTCCCATTACACCTAGTTACCTCTTCAATGAAGGATTTCTCTTCATAAATTACGGAGATCTGTGACAACAATTTTCCCACATTGGGTTTCTTTTCTGTGTTAATGTTCCAATGCTTGCTGAAGGTTGACATCCAGTTGATAGACTTCCTCTAATGCTTACTTTTACAGAGATGCTGTCGTGTGTCCAAGTCTTTGGTACCTGTTGAGATATAACTTTTTGCTGAATGTGTTTCTTTATTTGTTGTATTTAGTTTCTGTCTTGTGGATTTTCTCAATTTCACTGAGGACTGACTTCAGATTAAATGTCATTGAACATTTGTTCCATTCATTAGGTTTCGTTTCTCCTATATGTCAGTTCTCTGATCAACAATGAGGTATGCCTCCCAGATGAAAATCTCTACACACTGGTAATATTCATCAGGTTTCTCTCCTGTGTGTGTTCTATAAATTAACGTGAACGTGTGTTTCTGGTGCAAACAGAGGGATGAATTCTTTTTAAAAAAACACACTTGTTGCATTCATAGAATTTCTCTCATTTCAGTGTTCAGTGAAGAATGCTCAGCTGAGCCTTCTGGGTAAAAGGCTGTAAAGTTGCTGCATTCATGAGACTTCTCTCGCTTGTTGGTGCTCTGGTGCAAACTGAGTTTTCTTCCAGGTGAAAGACTTTCCACATTTATTACGCTCCTAAAATTTCTCACCTCTGTGAATTCCATTATGCTTACTGAGGTCTGGACTCTGGTTGAAGGATATTTCACACCTGTTACATTCACAAAATTTCTCTCCTGTGTGTCTTCTCTGATGATCAGTAAGTTCTGCTTCCGGGTAAAGACTTTCCACACTTAATACATTCAGAAACTTTCTTACCTTTGTGTGTGTGTTTGATGGATGTTAAGGTCTGCCTTCTCAGTAAAAGATTTTCCACACAGGACACATTCATAAGGTTTCTCTCCTGTGTGTCTTCTGTTTTTGTTAAGTAAGGTTTGCCTTATGGGTGAAAGATTTTCCACACTGGATACATTCATATGGTTTCTATCCTGTATGTGTTCTCTGATGTTTGTTAAGGTGTACCTTCCAAGTGAAAGAATTTCCACACGTTACAATCATAAGGTTTCTGTCCAGTGTGTCATCTCTGATGGACAGTAAGTGGTGCCATCTGGATGACAGACTTTACATATTTTTCATATTCATAAAGTTTTTCTCCTGTGCGTTCTCTGATGGAGTGTAATGTGTGCCTTCTGGGTGAGAAGCATTCATAAGGTTTTTCTTATGTGTGTCTTTCTGATGATCAGTAAAAGCTGCCTTACAGGTGAAAAACATTGCACTCTCGATACATATGTAAGATGTCTCTCCTGTGTTTTTTCTCTGATGATTAGTCACAGCTTCCTTCCAGGTGAAGGATGTTACATACTCGATACATTCATAAGGTGTCTCTACAGTGTGGATTCTCTGATGGATGTGAAGGTCTTCTTTTTGGATGCAAGACTTTACATACATGATATAATCATAAGGCCTTTCTCCTGGGTGTCTTCTCTGATGATCAGTAAGGACTGCCTTCTTGGTAAAAGACTCTCCAAACCTGTTAAAATCATAGGATTTCTCCCCTGTATGTCTTCTCTGATGGACAGTAAGTAGTGCCTTCTGGTGAAAGATTATCCACATTTGTTACATTCATAAGGTTTTTCTCCTGTATGTATTATCTGATGCAAAGTGAGGTATGACTTTAGCCAGAAAGACATGCCATATTTGTTGCATTCATAAGTTCTCTCTTCTGTATGAGTTCTCTGATACATGTTGAAAGTTGACTTCTGGGTGGAAACTGTCCAATCCTCATATTCATAAGGCTTGTCTTCTGTGGGCATTTGAGGTGGGAAAGTGAGGTCTGACTTCCGAGATATATAATTTTTTTTCATCTTATATACTCATTGGAGTTCTCCTCTGCATATTTGCTCTGGAATTTTACAAGGTGAATTTCCCTACTGATAGGTTTTTCACATTAATTACCTGAAAAGGATTCTCTCTTTTGAATATTTTCTGATGAGTAGTGACTGTACTTCTTATGTAGAATGTTTTTCCTTATTCAGGGCATTCTGATGTTTTCCTCTGTCCCTGAAGTATTTCTTGGGCAAAGAGAGGACACTTACCATAGTCTTTCCTATATTCATCATGGTTATAGGAAAGCTGTCCCACATAAGCCCAACTATGTCTAAAGAATATTGTCTGTGACTGAAAAAAAATCTCCTTTTTTACACCACATTCAAAATATTGCTACTCATCATTTTGATCAAAATGCTCCAAATATCTCAGGGATTGTTCAACTACGGGAGACAGAGCAGGCCAATATGCACCATGCATCTCATCAGGTTCAATATAGAGAAGCATGTTCTGGCACTCAATGAACTCCATAATTTTCATCCCTAATGAGTTTCTATTATTCCCAATCAGCTCTGGGTTAGGATTTGAACTCATATGAAAAGTTCTTACTAATTTATGACAGGTACTTCACATAGATAGTCATGTGGACTTTCCTGGCAGGTCTTAATCATGTACTCCATTTCTTGGACATCTAAAATGAGACATAGAGCCAGGTGCTGGGGTCTTATGCTTATAATCTTAGCTACTCAGGAGGCTGAAATATGAGGATCATAGTTCAAAACCAGCCAGGCAGGAAAGTCCTTGAGACTTTGGCAATGTTGGGATTTGAACTGAAAGCCTAGCAGGTCCAATTGGTGAAAGAGTCAAGGTGAGGACACCAGCATGTGAACTGAGGAGCTAGGCCATTCCCAGGACCTGACAATGAGCCCTAGGGAGGGCCAGGATTAGCATAAATTCATACTTGATACATAGAATCTGTATTGACATATATGTGTGCGCAATATCTTACGTTCGGTGCATTTCTTCTCCTTAATTTATGTCTAATTTATGATGGTATTGTGAACTTTACTGAGTATGGTGACATATGTAACTATACTGACATGGATGACGACCTGCTCCCATGGTTATAAGGTTGCCTATGCATTCATTCTCCATCCTAGCTGAGACCCAGGACTTCCACATTAGAGGAAATCAGGCACAATGACTGGCTTCTGACATCAGGCTGAATCTTTTGTCAGGCCTGGGATTTGAACTCATGTCTGGGTAACCCCGTTGCACTGTGGGAGAAGGGGAAGCTCATCATCCCTGAAGACTAGAATGTCAGGCCTGGTCCAGGACCTGATTTGAAGTCCCAGCAGTGGACAAAATAACAAGCTTACATTGTTAAACATAGGATCTCTATTTACATACAGGTGTGGTATGCATCTTGCTTTCAATTTAGTTATTTTTTAAATTTTGAGTCTTATTCATGGATGTATTGTGTATTTTATTGAGTATAGTGACAGGTATAGCTGTGCTGCCGTGGATGACAACCTATTCCCATGGCTATACAGTTGCCTATATAGCATTCTCCAGCCTCGATGAGGCCCAGGACCTTCACAGGACAGGAAATCATGTGGATCCATTGGTTTCTCACATCAGGATGAATTTTTTGGCTGTGCTGGGGTTTAAACTCAGAGCTTAGCAGGCAGAATTGGGGAATGAGTCAAGGTGAGCACACCAGCCTGTTAGCCACTAAGGTGTTAGGCCGTTCACAGGACCTGAGCTTGTGCCCCATGAGGGTCAATATACTCATGAAATCATAATTTAAAGACAGGAGCTATATTTCCATACATGGGTGGGCGGCATCTTGCGTTCACTCTACTTATTCTCTTGATTTCGTGTCTTATTCATGGATGCAATATGTATTTTACTGAGTGTGATAATAGTTATAACTATGCTGACGTTGCTGCCAACCAATTCCCATAAGTATAGAGTTGCCTATATAGCATACTCCATTCTAGCTGAGACCTAGGACTTTCACAGCATAGGAAAACTGGTGCAACCATTGGCTTCTCATATCAGGATGAATCTTTTGGTAGTGGGATTTGAAATCAAGGCCTAGTGGGCTCAAGTGGTGGATGAGTCATGGTGAGCACACCAGCACGTGAGCCACTAAGCATCTAGGTCTTTCTTGGAACCTGAGATCAAACCCCGGTGGGCGCTATAGTAGTCATAAATTCAGAATTTAAACAGAGGATCTCTATTTCCATACATGGATGGGCGGCATCTTTGGTTCAGTGTAGTTATTGTCTTTATCTGGAGTCTTACTCATTGATGTATTGTGTATTTTCTTGAGTATAGGATGACAGATATAACTGTGGTGACCTGGATGACAAGCTATTCCCATAAGTATAAAGTTACCTATGAATTTTCCATCCTAGCTGCGACCCAGAACTTGCACAGCACAGAAGAACAGGTGCAACGAATGATTTCTCACATCAGAGTGAATTTTTGGAAGTGCTGTGATTCGAACTTGGGGCCTAGGAGGCTCAACTGCTCAATGGGTCCACATGAGCAAACCAGCCTGTGAGCCACTAAGGAGCAGGGCTGTTCCCAGGAGCTGAGATCAAGCCCGAGGGAGGCCACAAGAGTCCTCAATGCATCATTGAAACATGGGATGTATATTCACATCCGTGTGTGGACTGCCTCATGCATTGAGCGTAGTTATCCTCTCTATTTTGTATGCTATTCATGGATGTATTATGTATGTTCTTGAGTATATATGACAGGTGTAACTGGGCTAACATGGATGACAACCTTTTCCCATGGCCACAGGGTGGCCCATGCATTCTCCATCCTAGCTGAAACCCAGGACTCACACAGGAAAACAGGTGAAACGTCTGGCTTCTGACAGGATGAATATTTTGGCACTGCTAGGCCAATGGGTCCACATAAGCACACCAGCCTGTGAGCCACTAAGGAGCTGGGCCATTCCCATGACCTGAGATCTAGTCCCAGGGGTAAGGCAGGGGGAGCACAATAGTCATCTATTCATAAGCTGAAGGTATTAAGCAAATAAGTACATATCTGTATAGTGTAGGAGAGATGGAGACCTGTGATTTAATCCAATCTACCCTGTGACTATTGATTCTTGGATCTTCCCCAATGCCTCCATTTAATGACTGTGATGATTATGGTCACGCTTCATCAACTCTTCACTAAAAATAATCGATACCCCATGAGTCTTGAATATCATTTCCTACTCGAATCCTCAGGAACTACTCATTCAAGGAAGAGATTGATCATATTTCATGGCTCTTCTTAGGTCCGGAATTGAGTATCTCAGGAACTCCTGCCATTCCCTCAATGTAAGATGGCTGACCAGGATTCGACCTCGGGGCCTCCGTTGCCCGGTCATCCTGTGGCTCCCCCGACAGCCAGCAGGCCTTCAGCCACACCAGGTCACCTTCAATCTGCAGTCCACCGGGTTCGGTCTTACCATGGACAACATTCAAATGAAAATAAACCTAAAAGCACCAGTGGGAACTTCCTGCACTTTTTTCTCCTCCGGCTTTTTACTTTTTCCTACAATCCCTGGAGTCCTAGCATCTGAGAATGGGCTGTGGGTCTGGAGGCTGCAGCCTAGGATGATCGGTCCTGAGGCAGAGTTGCCACAACTTGAGCTCAAGCCCCAGGTCTGGCAAAAAATATTAAAAAATTGAAAAATTATGAATGAAGCACTGTAGCTCAGAATTTGCGCCATTTTACTGCCAGAGCTTGGATGTGAAATCAGGTCTAGGTAACTCTTCTGCCCTGTGGGGGAAGGGGAAGCTCACTATCGTTGAAGACTACAAGGTCAGGCCTGGTCCCAGGGCCTGAATTGAAGCCCCAGCTCAGGCAAAAATCATATGCCCAACTATGTTACACATAGGATCTCTATTTACATACATGTGTGGAATGCATCATATTTTCAGTGTAGTTGTTCTTTTTATTGTGTGTCTTAGTCAGGGATGCATTTTGTATTTTATTGCATATGATGACAGATATAACTGTGCTGACTTGGATGTCAACCTATGCCCATTTCTATAGAGTTTCCTACTCCTTCTCCATCCTAGCTGAGACTCATGACATTCTCGGGACAAGAAAACAGGTGGATCAATGGGCTTCTCACATCAGGATTCATGTTTTGACAGTGTTGGGATTTGAACTGAGAGCCTAGCACGCCCAAAAGAGTCAAGGTGAGGACACCGGCCTGTGAGCAACTAAGGAGCTAAGTCATTCTCAGGACCTGAGGTTGTGCCCCAGTGAGGGCCAGGATAGGCATAAATTCATAATTGAAACGTAGGATATGTATTGACATATATGTGTGGATAGCATCTTGCATTCAATGCACTCCTCCTTATTTTGTATCTAATACATGGAGGTTTTGTCTATTTTACTGAGTATGGTGACAGGCATAACTCTGCTGACATGGATGATGACTTGTTCCCATTGTTATAAGGTTGCCTTTGCATTCATTCTCCATCCTAGCTGAGAACCAGGACTTCCATAGGAGAAGAAAACAGGTGAAAAGACTGGGTTCTAACATTAGGATGAATCTTTTGTCAGGCCTGGGATTTGAACTCAGATCTGGGTAACCCTGTTGCACTGTGGGGGAAGGGAAAACTCATCATCCCTGAAGTCTAGAATGTCAGGCCTGTTCCAGGGCCTGATTTGAAGTCCTAGCAGTGGACAAAATAACAAGCTTACCTTTTTTAAACATAGGATTTCTATTATACAGGTGTAGTATGCGTCTTGCTTTCAATGTAGTTATTTTTTTATTTTGATTCTTATTCATGGATGTATTGTGTATTTTATTTTGTATGGTGGCAGGTATATCTGTGCTGCCATGGATGACAACCTATTCCCATGGCTATAGAGTTGCCTATCTAGTATTCTCCATCCTTGATGAGGCCCAGGACTTTCACAAGACAGGAAAACAGCTGTAAGGATTGGTTTCTCACATCAGGATGAAACTTTTGGCATTGCTGGGAGTTGAACTCTGGGGCTAACAGGCCCAACTTTCTAATGGGTCCATATAAGCACAACAGCTTTTGAGCTACTAAGGATCTAGGCCCTAATCAGGACCTGAGATTGAGCTCCGGGGTGGGGTTTGTGCACCATATTCATCCATTCATAAGCTGAAACTAGTATGCTAATAAATACTTATTTGTATAGAGAAGATGTGTCAAGCTGTGTTCGAATCCTATCTGCCATGTGACTACCAATTCTTGGATCTTTCCCAATGCCTCAATTTCCTGAATGTAATTATTATTGTCACATTTCGTGAAGTCTTAATTAAAAATAATTGTTGTGCCAAAGGTCTTGCCTATCATTTCCTATGTGAATCATGCATGAACTTCTCATCTATTCCCTAGGCCTGAATGCAAGCACCAGCCAGAAAAATGTAACATTATAGACATTTTAAATATGTGATTTATACTTACATCTATATATTCAGTCTGCATCGTGTTTGTTGGAGTGATTCATTATATATTCTTATTGATTGATTGAATTAACATTTATTTTATGGACTGTGAGTGCACCTATATCATTTATTACATTTACTCCAATCTATTCTGTAGCATGTAGCTTTGCACACATATTATGTACATCATACCTGACACCCAGCACTAGCACAGAAATGGAAAACAGGTGTTTCACTTGGAATCTTACTCCAAGATGAAATTTTTGGCAATGCTGGTACCTGAACTGAGGGCCTAGAAGTCCCAATTCATGAATGGGTGAGTGTCAGCATGGCAGCCTCTAGCCCATTCAGCTGCCAAGTGGATCCCAGGACCTAGGATGGAGCCACAGGTTTGGCCAAAATAGCAGTACCTTTCTATCTGGTATATATACCCCCATATATATATATATATATATATATATACACACACACATATATATATATATATATATATATATATATACACATATATATATATACACATATATATACATATATATATATGTATTTATCTGGTATACAGATAAATATATATTTAGATATTTTGATACTGCCAGTGATGTCTATGTGGAATTAAATAATATATACTACGTTCGTACAGATTCTCAGATCTTTAGTGAGGACTCTATTTAATGAACAGTATTCTTTTAATGCATAATAAACTATGAATTAAAATCAATCTGTGTTATGTGATTATTCGGTCTAAATTTATAGTAGACTGATTGATGAACTACTCATCCAACCATTACATTGATCATATTTCTCTCGCGATCCTATGGACAAAAAATAGTTTCTTAGGCCCTCCAGCTCTTTGAATGTAGCATGACTGGGATTCAAACTCAGGACCTAGGTGTCCAGGTTGGACTATGGCTTCGCTGACAGCTTGTCAGCCTTCAGCAATGCCAGGTAACCTACAGGTTGCAGCAATGTTATTTGGACCCGGGATGGTCACCATGCAAGGAAAGAAAACCAAGAAACTGCCATCCTTAGGTGGTTCCTGGATTTTTTTTTTTTTTTTGGTGCTGTTTTCATTTTGTTTTCCTGTCAGCCCCTGACGCCTAGTATCCCAGTATGGGCTGTGGGTCCAGAGGCTGCACCTTCCCAGCCTATGTTGATGTTAGCTGAGGCAGAGTTGCCATGATAAGAGTTCAAGCCCAGTGCTGGGCAAAAAAATAAATAAATAAAAATAAAAATAAAAAAATAAATAATTTAAAAATATTAAAAATTGCCTGGTGCTGGCTTCGGTTCACGCCTGTAATCTTAGCTACTCAGGATGCTGAGATGTGAACATCACAGTTCAAAGCCAGCCAGGGCAGGAAAGTCTGTGAGACACTTATCTCCAATAAACCACTAGAAAACCAGAAGTGGTGCTGTGGCTCAAGCATTATAGCACTCACCTTGAGCGGAAGAGCACAAGGACAGCGCCCAAGGCCAGAGTTCAATTCCCATGATATATATATATATATATATATATATATATATATATATATATATATATATATATATATACATACATACGCACATACATACATACATATATACATACATACAATACTAATGAAGCTCCCTTGCTTGGAATTCATGCCCTTTTTTTCTGGCAGGCCTGGCAATGGAACTCAGAGCTGGGTAACTCTAATTCACTGAGGGGATGGGGAAACTCACCCTCTTGGAAGACAAGCAATTCAGGCCTGTTCCCTAGGCCTGAATTCAATCCCCAGCCCTCTTAATGTAATATTCATCCACATTTGAAATAATGATTAATATCTACATACTTATGTTTATTGCAATTTGCTCTGAGTGTATTTATTTTATTTTTTGTATTATTTATTCATTATTTTTATTGACTATTATTACACTTATAACATGTATTAAATTCATTACATCTTATGAGAAATATACAGATTTGCATATGTATTATATATCTTACTTCAGACCCAGGACATTCATTGAAATACTATAGTAGATCATCCCATGCTTAGAAAAACAGAAAGAATACATAAACTAAATTAATTTATCCCTAGGCACCCCAGTGGCTCACATCTGTGATCCCAGCTACTCAGGAGGTGAGAACTGGAAGATGAAGTTTCAAAACCAATCCAGGCAGCAAAGCCTGAGAGATATCATCGCCAATTAACTGGCAAAAAGCCAGTCTACAGGTATGGCTGAAGTGGTAGAAAATCAGCTACGAACAACCAAGCCAAGAAAGAGCAAGCTGAGTTCAAGTGCGGGGAGAGGGGGTAGGGGGATAAAGAGGAGGGAAATCCTTCAAAAACAGAGAACAAAACAACAGTACACAAATCCCACCTATGGTACCAACAAACTGAAAAAAATCAAGCTTGTGCATTTGTATAATTTTACATGAGCCCATATGTTCTTAGGTACACTTCAAAGCTATGTTTTTAATAATATGTGTATATATAAATTAATAATGTATATATATATATATATATAAATAAACTAAGAAACAAGCCAATGAAAAAATACTTCTGAATTAGTGCCTTAACCATGGCATTATAAATTATTTGTAAAAAAAGTATGTTCGAAGTTTCTTTCTTTAGAATCAATCTTAAAATGTTTGTTCATGTATCAGGCATCAGTGGCTCACACCTATAATCCTAGTTACTCAGGAGGCTGAGAGCTGAGGATGGCAATTCAAGGCAAGCCCCGGGAGACTCTTACCTCCAATAAATCAGTAGAAAACCGGAATTGGCGATGTGGCTCAAGCTGTAGAGTGCTCGCAAAGAGCTGAAAAGCACAGGGATAATGCCCAATCCCAGAGATCAAGCCCCACCACCGACAAAAAAAAAGGAAAGAAGTTTGTTCATACAATATTCTAACATTATGAGCCTTAGGAAACTTTTCTTCCAGGGTCTTATGCTCTTTAGGCAACTATTCCACCACTGAGCTACATCTTAGTACTAACGTTTTTGTTTTTCATTTTAGAATCCAGTTTATTACCAAAATGCTTACAAGTACCTAATGTCCTCACAGAAGTTAGTGTTTATTCAGAAACTCAACCTTTGGTGGTATGAATACTCCCCTAGTCTATTTCGTGGTAGGCACTAAGGAAAACTCACAGGACACAATTGCAGACATTTTATAATTATAAAAATAACTCTAAATAGAAATGGCATCAACTCCCGGGCACGGGTGGGTTATGCCTATAATCCTAGCTACTCAGGAGGCTGAGATTTGAGGAAGGCGACTCAAGGCCAGCCAGGGAGAAAAGTCTGTGAGGCCCTTATCTCCAATAAACCTCTAGAAAACTGGAAGTGGTACTGTGGCTCAAGTGCTTGAGCGTTTGCCTTGAGCACAGGGATAGCACTCAAGCCTAGTGTTCAAGCCTCACAACCGACAAATTAAAAAAAAATAGAAAAAATAAGAAATAACATCAACTATCCCAAACTTCTAGGGAGAAATGATATCCTCATTTTCATTCTCACTCTTGATGGCAGATAGTCAAAAACACCAATGTGCTATACTGAAATGTAAAAGTTTAAACCCCTTTTTTGAAAAACTCTCATGTTATAAAATCAAAATGTTTCAAATAAAGTCAAAGTGAACTTTAAAAAAAATATTAAAAATGCTAATGAAACTCCTTGGCTTGGAATGTGTGATTTTTTATCTGCAAGGCCGGGGATTTGAACTTAGGGACTGGGTAACTATGTTCCACTGTGGGGGAAGGGGAAGCTCACTATGCTTGAAGACCAGAAATTCAGGACTTTTCCATAGGCCTGAATTCATGCCCCAGTCATACTCCTTATATATATTTTAAAGATAGGATTGAACTTCCATATACATGTTCAGTCTATATCATGTTTGGTGTGGTTATTCATTGTATTTGTTGTTTTATTCATTTATTTTACCGACTGTGAGGACACCTAAACATATATGATATTGTTTACATACTATCAAATTACATCTAGATTTGTAGACTTGTTCTCCATCATGCCTGACACCCAGCACTCTCCCAGAAAAGGAAAACAGGTGTCACACTTGGCTTCTTACTCGAGGATGAAATTCTTGGCAGGCACTGAGATCAAGCCCTAGAGGTGGCCAAAATAGTCATACATGGATAGGCAGGTGGTAGTATGCCAATAAATGCGTATTAGTAGAGTGCCAGAGCCGTGTATCTAGTATTCAATGATATCTACTATGTTCTTACGAAGTCTTAGGCATTTAGACAGCCTACATATTATGGAGAAAGAACATACAACCATCCAAGAAAAGTCCAAGAAATATGATAGATCTATTCAACATTTGGAAGACACCATCAGAAGGCCGAATCTGAGGAAAATGGGTGTAGAGGAGCACCTAGAAACAGAAGTTAATGGTCTAGGAAATTTGTTTAACAGAATCCTAGCAGAGAACATGCAATCAGATACAAGAAGCTTTTAGAACTCCAAATAGACCTGACCAGAATAGGACAACCCAACATCACATTATAATCTTCACAGGATCAATTCAGACCAAGGAAAAGAACCATAAAGCTGTCAAGGAAAAATGATCAATCACCTATAAAGGGAAACCAGTTAGAATGACCTCAGATTTCTCAGCAGTGACAACCAAAGCAAGAAGAGCCTGGAATGATGTATGCCATGCCGTAAAGACAAACAACAATCAACCAAGAAACTCAGCTAAACTCTCCTTCATAAACGAAGGCCAAATAAAAACCTTCCATAACAAAGAAAAAATGAAACAATATATCTCTACCAAACCAGCCCTACAAAAGATTCTTAAAGATGTCCTACACATAGAAAACTAACAAGACCACAAAAAGGCCAAGAAACTGCAGCCAAACAAAATCCAAGAACCATAGAAAGAACCCAGTTGCCACAGCCCCCAAGAAGGTGGATAAATGGCAGAAACTCCCAAATACTTCTCAGTTCTATCTCTCAACATTAATGGACTTAACTCTCTAATTAAGAGACATTGACTGACTAGTTGGATTAAAAAGCAAGAACCTTCTATCTGCTGCCTTCAGGAGTCACATTTTACCCATAAAAACAAACACATTTTCAATGTTAAAGGCTGGAAAAAAATCTACCAAGCAAACGGCGCCCATAAACAGGCACGAGTTGCAATCCTAATATCAGATAAAATAGAATTCAATTTAAAATAAATGAGAAGAGTTAAAGAAGGTTGCTACATACTAATTAATGTATCTCTCCTTCAGGAGGATATTACAATTCTAAATATCTATTCACCAAACGGAGCACCCAAATTTATCCAAGAAACCCAACTTTCCCTCAAATCCCACGTAGATCCAAAGACATTGATTGTTTGGGACTTTAACACACCACTATCCCCATCAGATAGATAAACTTGGCAAAAAGTCAACAAAGAACCTGAATATCTAAACAACTGCATAAATCAACTAGACTTAACAGACATCTACTGAACATTTCACCCAGCAGCATCAGAATACACGTTTTTCTCAGCAGCACATGGAACGTTTTCTAAAACAGACCACATTTTAGTCCACAAAGCAAACTTGTCTAAATTCAGAAACATTGAAGTTATACCTTGCATTCTCTCAGACGACAAGGGATTAAAAGTAGGACTCCACACCAAAAGCCACTAAAGAAAGTCCTGTAACATATGGAGGCTGAACAACACACTGCTGAATCACGAGTGCATCATGGAAGATATTAGAAATGAAATTCAAATATTCTTGATATTCAACAAAAATGATCACACAAATTACCAACTCCTATGGGAAACAGCAAAGGTAGTACTCAGAGGCAAGTTTATAGTTCTGAGTTCCTACATCAACATATTGGAGAGATCTGAAACCAACAATTTAATGAGCCTCCTTGAAAAAGAGCAGCAGGATAAACCCCAACCCAATAGACAGAAAGAAATAATTAAAATTAAATCAGAATTAAATGAATTAGAATTCAAAAAAGCCATATAAAGAATCAACAAAACAAAGAGTTGGTTCTTCGAATAAATTAACAAAATTGACAGACCCTTAGCAAAACTTATGAGAAAAAGAAAAGAACATACCCAAATAAATGAACTCAGATATGAGAATAGAAACATCACCAGAGAAACAACCAACATTCAGAAGATTATAAGGAAATACTTCTCAAAACTTTTTGCTAACAAGATTGAGAACTTGGCAGAAATGGACCTTTTCCTAGAAAATACTGACATGCCAAATCTAAACCAAGATGAGTTAAATCAACTTAACAGGCCCATATCAAGCACTGAAATATAAACAGCAATAAGAGGTCTCTCATCTAAGAAAAGCCCAGGTCCAGATGGATTCACAGCGGAATTCTACAAGGTCTTCAAAGCAGAGCTCGCATTAATACCCCTCCAACACTTCAATGAAATTGAAAGAAAAAGTTCACTACGGAACTCATTCTATGAAGCCCTCATCACAAAAACAGGCAGGGTGTTATCAAAGAAAGAGAACCATAAACCCATTTCTTGGATGAACATTCATGAAAAACTTCTCAACAAAAATTTGGCCAATCGACTTCAACAATTCATCCAAAAAATCATACACCAACATCAAACAGAAATCATTTCAGGGATGCAAAGCTGGTTCAGTATACGCAAATCAATTAGTATAATTCATCACATCAACAGGAGCAGAGATAAGAACCACATGGTTATATCAATAGTTGCAGAAAAAGCGTTTGAAAAGATCCAACACCCCTTTATGATGAAGGTTCTGGAAAAATTAGGAATCCATGGAGTATTCCTCAATACAATAAAGGCTGTATATGACAAACCTACAGCCAGCATTACAGTTAATGGTGAAAAACTAAAGCTATTTCCTCTTAACTCAGGAATGAGACAAGGACGTACACTCTCTCCAC
Organism: Dipodomys spectabilis; assembly: GCF_019054845.1. NCBI lineage: Eukaryota > Metazoa > Chordata > Mammalia > Rodentia > Heteromyidae > Dipodomys > Dipodomys spectabilis. Next base: position 545,176 of record NW_024870793.1, read on the forward strand.
TTCGCTTCAATCTGGTATTAGAATGCTTAGTTACAAATAAGACTAGATGCAAACGTAAAGGGGATCCAAATAGGGAAAGAAGTAAAACTCTCCCTTTTTGCAGATGACATGATCTTGTGTTTAAAGAATCCCACAGACCCCACTCCCAAATTACTCAAGCTGATTCAAAACTTTGGAAAAGTAGCAGGGTATAAAATTAACCTTCTAAAATCAGTGCCTTTTCTGTATGCCAACAATGAAAAAAGTGAGGCTGAAATTAAGAAAGTAACTCCATTTGTAATAGTTCCACAAAAATAAAATACCTAGGAATTAACTTAACGGAAGGAGTGAAGGACATCTATGAAGAAAACTTTGAAAACATGAAAAAGGAAATCAAAACAGAACTTAGAAAGTGGCAAAAACTTGCATGCTGCTGGATTTGAAAGATCAAGATCAGGAAAATGGCCATACTTCTGAAGGCTATATCCAAATTCAATGCAATACCTATCAATATTCCAACCTCATTCTTCAAGGAATTAGAAGAGGCAATCCAAAAATACATATGATACAGTAAAAAGACCCCGAATAGCAAAAACAATCCTCAACAGAAAGAATCGGGCTGGAGGAATATCAATACCAAATTTCAAACTCTACTACAAAGCCATAGTAATCAAAACGGCATTGTACCTGCATAAGAACAGACCTCAGGACCAATGGAACAGAATTCAAAACCCCGAAATGAACACACAGACCTATAGCCAAATAATTTTCGATAATGGAGCTCAAAAAAGAATGGAAGAAAGACATCCTCTTCAGTAAATGGTGCTGGCAAAATTGGTTAACTACTTGTAGATAATGAAAGCTAGATTCTTATATATCATTCTACACCAGAATCAACTCCAAATGGATCAAAGACCTCAGAGTCAAAGGAGACAATCCGAAAACATTACAGGATGGAATAGAAGAAACCCTAAGTCTCCTTGGCACTGGGCGAAATTTCTTTAATAGAGACCCAGAAACACAACAAATCAAAGAAAGTTTGAACAAATGGGATTCCACAAAATTGCAGAGCTTCTGCATGGCCAAGCACATAGCTAGCAAGATCAATTGAAAGCCCACAGCTTGGGAGATGTTCTTCACTAGCCATACAACCGACAAGGGTCTCATATCTAAAATATACCTGGAACTCAAAAAATTAAATCCCCCAATAACAAATCTCCAAAGAAACAACTGCCCAATAAGTAAGTGGGCTAAAGACTTACAGAGAAACTTCTCTGAAGAGGAAAGAAGGATTGCCTATAGACACATGAAGAAATGCTCAACCTCTCTAGCCATAAAAGAAATGCAAACCAAACCATAGAGATACAACCTCACCCCAGTTAGAATGGCAATAATCAAGAACTCTAATAACAACAGATGCTTGAGGGGATGCAGAGAGAAGTGAATATTACTACATTGTTGGTGGGAGTGTAAACTTGTTCAACCACTTTGGAAAGCAATATGGAGGTTCCTCAAAATACACCACATAGAGCTCTCCTATTTCCCAGCAATCCCACTTTTGGGCATTTATCCAAATGATCAAAAACAACACCACACTAAAGCTGCCAGCACGACTATGTTTATTATTGCAGCATTATTTACCATAAGTAAGATATGAAACCAACCCTGATACCTCTCAGTAGATGAATGGATCAAGAAAATGTGGCATATATACACAATGGAATTCTATGCCTCTATCAAAAATAATGACATTGCTCCATTTGTTAAGAAATGAAAAGGCTTGGAAAAATTATATTAAGTGTACTTGTTAGATTGGTAGTTAAACAAATGATATTATTTTTAATATTAATTTTAATGCAATTTCAGGGAACTCTCCTGTCTCTGACCTCCTAACACTTGTATTTTGGGATTTGTCCCTGGAAATCTAGGATTTAGCAGGACTCAAAATAAACCAAGATCTTGCCCATGTAGTTGTAACTCCTTTGTGTGGTATTCTCACAATTAAAAATAAAGCCAAGAGTATTTGAATTCTACTATTAAGGTTTAATGATAGATCTCTACTGATCTTTCTCTTAAGTTTGTTGGAGAAACCAAAGCTGAAATTAACTTGGTCTTTTGTAGTGGATGTAAAAGTCTTAACTACCATCTCTGGTAGTTGGTACCATTAAATTTCAATTAGCCATCACATGCTCAAGCCTGTAATCCAAGCTCCCCAGGAGGCTGAGATCTGAGGATCGTTATTAAAAGCCAGCTCAGATAGGAAAATCCACGGGACTCTTACTCCAATTGACTGCCAAAAAGACTAGAGGTGGAGATGTGTCTCAAGTGGTAGAGTGCTAGCCTTGAGGGACAAAGCCCAGGTTCTGAGTTCAAGCCTAGATACTGACCATCAATTAACAAATTCAGAGGTTCCACTGTGAGTGCTATATTCTTTTAGAGACTGAAGTATTTTTTTCGCATAGTCTTTCAAACATCAGCATCTCTAATGGAGAATCATTGTAGATCCTTTTCCACTTGAATAATTGTTATTCTCCAGGAGTAGAGTGGCTAAGAGGCTTGCAGATCTAGAGCTCGGACATTAAATTGGCTAAAAAGAGATCAAATTAAAATTTATTCTTTGTTTACAAATACCACATTTTTGGTATGTGTTTGCTAGCCCTGGCACTTGAACTGAAGGACTGGGTGCTGTTCCTGAGCTTTTGTGTCCAAGACTATTGCTCTACCACTTGACCCACAACTCTACTTCGTGCTTATTGGTGGATAATTGGAGATAAAAGTCTCACAGACATTCTGGACCTGGGTGCCTTCAAACTAGAATGCTGAGTAGCTAGGATTACAGGTTTATGCCACCTGCATCTGCCTCAAATACCACCTATAAGGTTAAAAGTCAAGGATATCTGCTAACATCTATCTCTATCAGATGTACAATGTTTTACTCCTCACTGAATGAATGTTCCTTTGAACAGTATTGCATCAATTGGAGTAGACTCAAGTTAGGTATTGAACACCAACAATCTGGTTTGGTGGAAGTGGCCTTGTTTTTCTACACCTATTTGGCCATTGGTGTGGATTGTAGAAAAAAGACAATTCAGTAAAAACAAATTCAAAGACTCTGAGACACTTACACAAGTTCTGGACATCACTTCCTCATGGGCTGCTGTTGTACAGGCCCAATATTTGATCTGAAGAGAAACTTGGAATTACAAAAGTTAAAACCCAAAGTCTAGTAACCTCTAAAAGGCCTGTGTAACTCCTTGATCCTCATACTGATACTGTGACTTAGTGGGAAAGGCAAAGGGCTGATTTCTAGCTATTGCAGACTTCTCCCTTAGTGAACAATGTTACCACCTTCAGTCCTGGTTCCAGCACAGACTTGGCTCAGGTCTGTGAACCTGAGTGTAGACGTTTGAATCTCCATAGTGTGAATGGAAATTTGGCCTCCTACTAAGATAGCAGTTTGAGGGACTTGGATAGCTGTGGGCAAGTCTCTTTTTAATAGGCTGTTCTTTGTGCACATTTGGTTTAGATGCAGGGATACATAACTAATTAGTTGCAGTGGTCACCCCAGGGTAGAGCAAGAGAGACAGAGTAGAGGGACAGTGATCAAGCTCACGCCATCTGCCATTTTATGCTTCTTTAATTGACATGTTTTTCATGTATGTTAGTAATTCAAGAATAAAAATTAACATTACATATAGATTTTTAATTGCCTCTTTCTTTCTGACAAAAATTAAAAGTAAAAATAAATTTAAATAGAAAGGCAGTATGGTAAGAGCAGGGAAAAGGAATGGAACAATGATCATGGGCAGCTCCTGAAGTCCAACCTGGAGGTTTTATTTACCAACATCGGGGAATAAAATGAAACTATGTAACAAGACAGGCCTGCCTGCTTTTTCTCAGCAACAAGGCAGCCTTGTCTGCTTTCCTTAGCAACACAACAGCCCTGCCTGTGTTCCCTCATTTATGCCAGAATCAAAGGGGTCAATAGACCATGACTAAGGGAGGAAATTAGAGTTGTCATTGAAAGATAAAAAAGAACAATCCATGGATATGTCTAGAAACCTTTAAAGCATCTGAAGCTTTAAACAGGCCTTTCAGAAAGAAAGCCAAGATGTGCTCTGAGGTCTGTCGATTCCCTTCCTCAGAGAACACACAGACCTCCCAATGACAGAATCATCCCTGCCAACAATAGAACTTCCTAGTGAGGCTCAGGGAATAAGAGACACATTAAACTTTTCTCACTGCCAGAAACCAGCACACACTCAGAGGGCACCAGGATAATTCGGGAGGGAGGGCTCAGCCATATTGCAAACAATGGATGAAGCTCAGAGGCCCACACCACCTAATCTCATGATGTACTCAGACCTCCTAACAGCTTCCAGATGGTGTCGAGAGCCCTTCAAAAAAATCAATCTGTGATGCCCAGCTCTAAAGCCCACCTTGTATTTAGGGGCCCCCTGAGCTCAGCTTCTGCTCCTGAACCTGCCCATGTATTCTGTAAAGAGCCCAGAGAAACCCTTGGCATTTGTTGTGCCCCAGAAGTCAGGCCACAGTGAGGCTTCTGCAGCCCCCACCCTTGCTCCATGCATAGCCACCAACAAGGGAACACCCCCAGGTTCCACCGCAGACCTCTGATGTGTAATAAAAAAGGGGCTGTGCTTGTGCTGGCACAGTCACCTGTCAGCAGTCCAGGCAAAGGGGCATCTGCTAAGGCCACCCCAAGTAGCTGTGGAGCTATGACATCAAGACAGAGGCAGGCAGGTGCACCCATGCAGGCTGCCTTTGAGAAGCTCCTCTTCCAAATGAAGGCCTTCCTGGTGGCCGTTGAAGCAGAATATGACACTGCAAAATTTCACAGCACACTAGAAGAACCCGACAAGCAATGGCCCTGTGCTCAGAGACCTAACCAAGGTAGGCAATGAGAGAGAGAGAGAGAGAGAGAGAGAGAGAGAGAGAGAGAGAGAGAGAGAGAGGCTATCTGTCCTTAATACCTATTTCAATATCCTTGGCGAGTAATGCATATTTTTATCAAGAAATAAAGAGGAAAACTTCAAACTCTAACTCTGATGGAGTAGCTAGGACCAATCTAAACTTCCTACCATAAACAATCACAAAAGTGGAAGCTATGTGAAACTATATATGTATATAAATGTATATATAATATAAATATGTAGGCATATATATGTATATTCACATATACAATGTGAATATATAATGTATAATATATATATGTCTACAGAGGGAAAAATAGAAATACATAGTATTTGAAGGAATGAAAACCAATATCTTCCCAATTGTGATTGAAAGCATGAACCCTTCCATGCAGGAATCTATCAGCTCAAAAAAGTCAATTAACTTTATTACACAGGTCCACATTAAGACTCATTCTAATTAAACAAAAACAGAAAACCACCCAAAGCACAAAGACACAACTCATCACACACAAGTAATCTTCAATGATATTAAGACAAATTTCTCATCAGAAACTAGATTCACTATCAGACAGCAAAGGCAACAAATTTAAAGTGTTAAAAGGACATATCTAAAACCCGCCTTTCTAACAAATATACTTCCTCCAAATGTAGAGATGAGCTAAGAACCTACCGATGGCTCAGTCCTATAATCCTAACTACTCAGGAAGGTGAATTGTGAGGGTGGTGGCTCAAAGCCACCCTGGAACTTGTCCCCTCAGGAGGAAGTTGTAGTACACAGCTGTCCTTGAGAAGGACGGAGGCCTTTGCGCAGTGCTATTGCTGAAAAAAGACATTGGATAAGGTGGACATCAAGAATTGAGGTTATTAGCTAGTGTCTCCAGAGAAGCAATTTATAAGATTCAGTAGTCCTTTAGAAAATCAGAGGATTTTGACCACTGTCCTAGTGGTTTCAGAAATGACACGAGAATGACCAGAGCAACCTCAAGCCACATGGATTCCTTAGCAAGTCTTTGAGGTCTAAGAGCTACAGTGTCAATGCTGGCAGGCTGTGATTGGTCCGCTATTTCTCTGACCTCACTGGCCCAGACTCTGATTGGTCCATTTCTTCTATGACATCACTATGCCTGGTTGTGATTGCTCCACTGTGTGAGGTCATGAAGGATATATAGGAAACCACTGTGCTCCAACCTATGTCAGTTAACAGAGCTTGGAGCTCTTGTTTGATGACCCCGTGGACTGAATCAAAGTTAAATGATTTTTTTGGTAGTGGGGACGGGCTGTTATTTGGATTTTGGTATTTCTTTTTACTCTTTCTGGGTTTTCTTTTATTTAATTTAATTTATTTAGGTAGACTTGCTACCTCCCATTGTAGCAGAAGGATGGAAGTACAGAAAGAATCAATCTCAAGCTCCTTGAAGGAGGAGATCATCAAACAATACCAGAAGAAAGAGCTCTTCGACACAGGTACCTATGGAAAAGTGAAGCTGGCCCATTCCCTCCTCACAGACAAGGACGTGGCATTTAAAATACTCTGGAAGTGAGAGTCCTCATCATTGGATAAAGAATGAGGTGGACATTTTTAAGAATGTATGGCACAAACACATCATCAGGTTGTACCAGGTAATAGAAAATGAAGAGTCTGTGTATCTCATCATGGAACTGGCCACTAGGGGATACCTCTTGGGGTGGATCTGAAAATTCTGCCGCCTATATGAGGATGAAGCCAGGAGGCTTGTCACACATGTTGTAAGTGCTGTTCACTACTTACACCAAACAAAATCATACACGAAGACCTTAGGTCCAACAATATCCTTTTGGACACCAAAGACAGTATCAAGTCAGTGGATTTGGTCTGAGCATCTGGCTCACCCTGGGGCAGTTGCTAATGAATGTATGTGGTACAGTGCTATTCCATTCCCCTGAAATGTTCTTGGAAGAAATGATGGCCTGGTGCAGGTGTCTCACACCTATAATCCTAGCTATTCAGGAGACTGAGATCTGAGGATCATGGTTCAAAGCCAGCCTGTATGGCTCTACCCTCTGAGCAGACTCATACTGATACCAAAGACTAATTTGAATAGGAAACTGCAGAGGATAGAGGTGGCTAGCAAAATAGCTACCATTCTTCTCAGAACAAGCTGCTAAATATGGGCCCAGATGAATAGGTTTATAAAATGTGAGGTGTGCATAAATTATGACTCATCCAAAAAAGGCTGCAATTAATATATGTCTGTCATGGATGGACACAAAATAATCTATTTATGTGAAATATATTGACTAAACAATTTCATAAGGGAAAAAGGAAAGATTAAAATTTCTGGGGCTGGGGGATGGTGGCTCACCCCTGTAATCCTAACTACTCAGGAGGCTGAGATCTGAGGATCACAGTTGAAAGTCAGCCCGGGCAGGAAATTATGTGAGACTACTATCTCCAATAAAACACTGGAAAACCAGAAATGGTGCTGTAGTTCAAGCGGTAGAGGACTCGCCTTGAGCTGAAGAGCACAGAGACAGTGCCCAACCCAGAGGTCAAGCCCCATGACCGACCAAAAACAAAACAAAAAAGCCTTTGTTGCAGGTCATTGTGTGGATTCCATCAGTATTGAAAAGAAAGTTCACAAGCAGAGGTAATGGTAAAAAAGTAGTGTGGATATAATTAATGTCACTGAATTTTATACCTAGCAAGCATGAGGCCCTGTGTTCAAACCCCTGAACTTCCAAAAAAATGCTAAATCTTCCTTCTGTTACCTACCTTAAGTGGTAGGTGCACTTCTACTGTTATGATTATATTGCTCAGAGCTTCTCTGGTGGATGTTTATTCATGCTTTTACACATAATCCATTATTTGAATATTGATGCTGAGTTTTAAAGTGTAATTTGTGTATTAAAAAAAGGGCAAAGCCTATATTTCTAACTCAAGAGGCTAAAGCAGGAAGATTCCTATTCAGTCAAGACTGCATAGAGAGGTCCTTCCTAAATCCCCATGCTACTGCTGAAACTGGAGGGACAATTGATTGTAAGCAATTACAAGTGAGAGATAAGGTTCTGATCATATTATGTTTTGGTCATGTCAGTTTGGATTTAATATTTACATAAATATTAAAATTTTTCCTTTTCCCCTTACTCTCAGTATGTCATTTTGAAACTTTGTAGTATGTTTTTTTTTTTGCTGCACTTAAAAAAAAAGTTTTCCTTTGTATCATATTAAATATGATTTTTTCTGTATTACAATTTATTCTTTATTTTTGAAATTTTTATGTCTTTTTCTCCATCTAGGGACTGACCACTGTCTCAGAGATTTTGTTCAGTTCTGCCAATTGAACCACAGCTCAACTTCCAGGTTCTTTCTTTTTGAAGAGTCTCATGAGAACCCCAGCACTACTAAGGAGGCTGAAATCTGAGGATCTTGGTTTGAAGCCAGTCTGAGCAGCAAAGTCTGAGGGCTTTTTTAAATTATTATTATTTTGCCATTGGTTATGGGCCTGAAAACTAGGCTTTGGCGCTGTCCATCAGCATTCCAGCTTAAGGTTAGTGCTCTATCAACTGAGTTGCAGCAACATTTTTGGCTTTTCTGGCTTATGTGGTTATGAGGAATCTAACCCAGGTCCTCATACATGCAAGGCTAGCACCCTACCACTGAGCCAACTTCCCAGATGAAGTCTGAGATTCTTATCTCCAATTAATCACCAAAAAGCTGGGGGTTGTAGTACTCTAGACTTGAGTAAAACAGGGCAAGTTCAACCCCTAGTACTGGTAATTACATACACAAATCTCATGGACTTTCTTGCTAGTGCTGGCTTTGAACTGTGCCCAGGGTAGCTAGAATCTACAGGCATGAGCAACCAGCTTCTGACATTTAAATATTTTTACTCAGCTCTTTCTTGACTTCAACCTCAATGCCTTTTAATTGCGGTCAGTAGACCTGATCTTTGGGCCTCATTGCTGTTTCTTATCTATTTTTAAGGAGGGTGGAGTTGAACCCTCGGCCTGAGTGCTGTCTTTGAGATCTTCAGCTTAAGGCGAATGCTGTACCATTTCAGCTACAGAGCCACTTCAGGTTTTCTGGTGGTTAATTGGAGATAAGTTCTCATTAACTTTCCTTCGCAGGTTGGTTTTGAACCATGATTTTCATATCTCAAACCCCTGAATATCTAGGATTACAGGCTAGAGTCTCAGCGCCCTTATGTTTATTAGTTTTTTGACTCAAGGATTATGTTTTAAAACTCAACCATAGCTCCACTCCTAGCTTTTTGCTGGCTTATTGCACATAAGATTTTAATGTACTTTTCTGGATAGTCTGGCTTCAAACCATGATCCTCTGATTTCAGCTTCCTGAAGTGCTCTGATTATACACATGAACCACAAACGTTTAAAAACGTTAATATGTTATTTTTTCCAATTTTTGTTTTTAAAAATTTCCTTGTTTGTTATTTTTGTTTATGTGCTAGTCTTGGGGCCACAAATCAGGGCCTGGATACAATACCAGAGCTTTTTCTTCAAGACTAGTGGCTTACCATGTGAGCCAAAATATAACTTGTGGCTATACTTGTTTTGTCTTGGTGCTTGAAATAAGGCCCTGAGTGCTGTCCTAGAAAGTGATTGCCCAGTTTACCACTTGAGTCACAGCTCAACTCCAGTTTTTTTTTTTTAATTCTTGGTAGCTAATGGGAGATAAGAGTCTTATGCAAAGCCCAGCATGGATCAATTTTCTGAAATCTGAGGATCATAGTTCAAAACCAACCAAGGCAGGAAAGTCCATGAGAATCTTAGCTCCCATTAATCAATGAAAAGCTGGGAATTGTGGATCTCTACCTTTGAACAAAACAGCACAAGTTCAAGCCATAGGACAGCACACTGATGCACACACAGAGAAAGCCTCATGGACTTTCTTGCATGGGCTAGCTTTGAACCATGATCCTCAGATTTCAACCTCTCTTCATCTCCTCTTCTTTGAAAATTTTATTGGTCCTGTGGCTTGACCTCTAATTCTGGGGCCTATATCTTACCTTTTACACTCAAGGCTGATGCTTTTACAACCTCAGCCACAGCTCAAGGTTTTGTGCTGTGTAGATGAAGATGAGTCTCAAGCACATTCCTGCCCAGGCTGATTTGACATTGCAATCCTCAGAAGTCAGCCTCTTGTATAGTAAGGATTACACACATAACCAGAAACATTTGGGTCATTTTAAAACTTTAATATATGCTTGCTTCCACCTTCTTTTCTTATTTTTTTCATTTTTGCTTGTCCTGGGAGTAGAAATTGGAGCTCAGATGCTGTCTCAGTGCATATATGGGACTAACCATAACATTTGGCTTTTGGAGGGAAGTTAATTGGAGACAAGAGACTCATGTAGAGGTAGGCCAGATTCGGGAAGCTGAACATTGAGGAAAGTCCTTAACAGTCTTTTCTCCAATTAACCACTAAAAATCTGAAAGTAAGTAGGTCATTGAAGAAAACAGTGCAAGTTCAAACACAAGGATTGTCACAGAGAGAGAGAGAGAGAGAGAGAGAGAGAGAGAGACAGAGAGACAGAGACAGAGAGAGATAGAGAGAGAGAGACAAAGAAAGAGATACACAGAGAGAGGGATCTTATGAACTCATATAACTGAGCTGAGCTTTAAACAGCGCCCTCAAATTTCAGCCTGAGTAGCTAGAATCACAGATATGAGCCACCAATGATTGGTTCATTGAAATCTCTGGTATTGCCTCTTTCTTCTCTTCTACTCTTCTTTTCATTTATTTCATTATTTTTGTGTTTGTTGGTCCTGGAGCTTGAACTCATGCAAGGCCTGGCCTGATACATTAGGCTGAAATCTGCCCATCATAGTTTGAAAGCAGCCTGAGCAAGAAAGTCCATGAAACTCTTATTTCCATTCAATCAAAAAAATCCTATCTCCAGTGTGGCTACCACACACAAAACAGTCTCCTGGAATTTCTTTTTATTTTTTTTTCCTTTTTTTTATTGTGAAAATACTGTACAGAGGGGTTACAATTACATGGGCAAGATAATGAGTGTATTTCTTATCAAGAATTGTAGCCTCTTCCTTTGTTTCCTCTTCCCATCCCTTCCTATCCTCTCCCTGCCCCCCACCCAATCGTCCCCGCTCTCCCTCCCCCACTCCCCGCACCAAAGTTGTAAAGGTCGTTTTCGACATAACGACTTGTACATCTCATGGTTGCAATGGGACCACGTGTATCCTTGTTTGAACAATTTGTTTTTCCCCTTCCCCTCCACAAATTATACCAACATCAAATACAGTGAAAGCAGGGGTTATACTGTGGGGGAGGGACATAAAGCAACAAAGAAATAATCTTATAAATGTGTTAGAAACAATTGCATGAAAAAAATCATTTGAATACATATCTTAGGGTTCATTTCCCTAACATCACCTTATCTGACCTTTTCTGCTTGACTCAGTACACAATGGAATTCTATGCTTCCATCAGAAAGAATGACATTGCCCCATTTGTTAGGAAATGGAAAGACTTGGAAAAATTATGTTCAGTTAGTAAGCCATGCCCTCAGGAACATGGGTCCCATGGTTTCCTGGAATTTCTTGACTGGGTTTGCCTGTACACTGGATCTTATATTTCAGCCTCCTGCTTTTCTAGAATTACAGACATGAGCCAACAGTCCAAGGTTCTTTACTTCAATCATTTAATTCTCTTATTGTGATCCTGAAGCTGGATCTCTGAACCAGGGCAGTGTTTCATAGGTTTTTCCTCAGGGCTGGTGCTTTCCAACTACAAGCACATCCTCATTTCTGGCTTTTTTTTGCTGATTAGTTGGAGATTTGGCACATCCCTGCCCAGGTTGGCTATGAACAACCACCTTTAGATTTCAGCCTTCTGAATCACTAGGATTAAACACACCAACCAAAAATTCATGGATAATTTTGAAACTTTAATTGGATTTTCTCACAACTTTTTTCGCCTAGCCTTGAGACTTGAAATCAGCGCTTGGGCACTGTTCCTGAGCTTCTTTTACTGAAGGTGAGGACTCTATTACTTGAGCCACAGTGCCACTTCCAGCCTTTTCTATTCATCAGGCACTGAGGAAACAGACCCAGGAATTCAAACATGCTACACAAGCACTCTATCACTAAACCATATTTCCTGCCATTCTTACACCTTTTTATTTGTATTTTTATTTCCTTGTGTATGCTGGCCCTGGGTCTACAAATCAGCCCAGGTGCTATCCCCGAAGCGTTTACTCAAGACTAGCAAATTAAGACATGAGCCACCACACAACTTGTGGCTATTTTTTGATGTGGTTTGGTTTTAAGTAGCTACATAGAGTTGAGTATATGAATTCTCCTATCTGGGCTGGCTTTCAACTGTGAGCCTCAGATTTGAGCCTCCTGAGTAGCTACCATCTCAGGTGTTTGCCACCTATGCTTGGCTCATTTTAAACTCTGAAATTGGCTCTTTCTTCTCTCACCCTCCTCCACATTTATTTTATTCTCTGTATGTGTGTTGGCCCTGAAGTTTATATCAAGGTCTGGGTGCTGTTTCAGAAATTATTTTCTCATTTCTGCCATTGGAGCCACAGCTCAATCGCCAGGTTTTATTTTTCTTCCTTTTGGAGATGAGTCTCATGTAAAGCCCAGCAAGACTCAGGAGGCTGAAATCTGAGTATCACAGTTTGAAGCCAGCCTGAACAGGAAAGTTCATAAGATTCTTTTCATCAACTACCAAGATGCTGGGAGTGGTAGAGCTCCTACACAAATTCAAGCCCTAGGTTGGCACAAAGAAAAAAAGCCCCATGGCCTTTCCTGTTTGGACTGGCCTTTAAATACTGTCTTCAAATTCAGCCTCCTGAAAGCTAAAATTATAAGCATGAACCACTAGCGCCAGGCTTATTTTTAAATCTCAAATGGTCATTTCTTCTCTTCTTTCAGTTTTGTTTTTGGTCGACTTTGGGCTGAATTATGGACCAGGGATCCATTTCCCAGATTTTCGCCATATTTCAGTACTTTACAAATACTATTACACCTTCATTTCCAGCTTTTGCTGGGTAGTTGAAGATAAGAATTTCAATAACTTTCCTACCCAGGCTGGCTTTGAGTTGTGATCCTCATATTTCAACTTCCTCAGTAGCTAGGAATACACAAATAAACTAACAACCCATGGCTCATATTGAAATGATAATTTTCTCTTTCTCTCATCTTTCATAACTTGTACTCTTTTTTCTTTATTTTTGTATACCACATGAACCAGAGCACAGCTAGTGTCATATTTTTGGTAACAAATGAAACATAAGGGTCTCATGGATTCTTCTACCTGGGCTGGCCTTCAATGGTGATCCTCAGATTTCATCCTCCTGAGTAGCTGATAGAACATCGGTGAGATACCAATGCTTGATTTATTTAAACATCTCTCATTGGATCTTCCTTCTGCACTTCTAGTCTCTCTTTCTTTAATCCTTCTGTGATTGTCCTGGGGCTTGAACTCAGGGCCTGGTTGCTTTCCCAGAAACTGATTGCCCAATTCTGCCACTTGAGCCATAACTCAATTCCCAGGTATTTTTTTTTTCTTTTTGACAATTAATTGGAGATAAGAGTCTGAGGAAAGCCTACCATGAATCAAGCCAGGCTGAGAAGGAAAATCCATGAGACCATGACCTCTAATTAACCACTGAAAATCTTGGAGTGGTAGAGCTCTGTCCTTGAACAAACCAGCACAAGTTCAAGGAGGCACACACAAGCTGCAAGATGGCACCCAGATGCACACATACCAGAATGTCTCATGGATTTTCTTGCATGCATTAACTTTGAATTGTGGATCCTCAGATTTCAGTCTCTCTTCTTCCGCTCTCCTTTGTGTTGATTGTTTGTTATTTGTAATTTTTAGTGGCCCTGCAGCTTGACCTCTGGCTCTGGGGACTGTTTCTTAGCTTTGTAACTGAAGGATGTTGCTTTACCACCTCAGCTCCAGCTCAGGGCTTTGTGTTAAGTAGCTGGGATAAGCATCTCAAGCACGTTCCTACCCAAGCTGACATGATACTACAATCCTCAGATGTCAGTCTCTTGTGTAGTTAGGATTATCCACAGGACCAACAACCCTTGTGTCATTATAAAACTTTAATATGTGCTTGCCACTTCCTTCTTTTGTTTACTTTTTATTTTTTGCATGTGTGTGCTGTTCCTGGGTCTACAAATTGGGGCTCATATTCTGTCCTAAAAGTTTTTTTTTTTTTAAAGTTCTTCAAATCTTGTAATATAGACTGTTAAGACTAACTTTAAAAGCAGTATGAATTTAAAGGCAGTATGATGTGTGTCTGGGCTTGAAAAGAACAGAAAAGGTTATCTGAATTGGCTATGCCTCATCAGCTGCTATTACTCCGCACCCTGCTTCGTATAAAATTATACAGAACACTGTTAAAAGCATCTGTAGGGTTCAGTTGACTAGCATCTGAACAGACGGGCTCACCTTTTCTCTTCCATCTGTGCTGCTTCTTTCTTAAGCCAAAATTAGACAGAGAGGTCAGCTCTGCCCTGGGGAACACCCGCAGTTCAGGCCCATCTACCTCCCCTGGAGGACAAGAAGAGGCCAGTGCCACATGTCCCCTACAGCTGCAGTGAGTGAGGATGCCGGGCTCCCAGCAGGCCAGATTTAAGGAAGTAGATTCTATCCTAGGTTTCCTTACGTCTTCCATATTGTAAGAGCTCAATACTAGCCTGGATATGCCTTAAATAAAGATGGAAAACTGTAGATATCACAGCCAAAGGTGAGAAGAAGGGAACAATGCCTGGGCCTGGGCCAGGGATCGTGACCTTTTCCAGAGCAGGGTTAAGTCTTTGGGATGAGGAGAGTATTTCTGTGGAGTGGTGATACAATTCTAGCTAAGGACACTTTCGATGAACTGCACCTGCATCCTCCTCCTACTCCTCCTCTTCTTTTGTGATATTTTTTTGGTCGGTCATGGGGCTTGAACTCTGGGCCTGGGTGCTGTCCCTCAAGTCTTCAGCTCAAGGCTAGTACTTGAGCCACAGCACCACCTCTGGCTTTTTCTATTTATGTGGTGCTGAGGAATCGAACTCAGGGCCTCATGAATGCGAGGCAAGCCCTCTACCACTGAGCCACCTTCCCAGCCCCTCTTTTGTGATATGAAAGTATGAACTCAAGGCTTCCTGTTTGCTAAGCAGGCATTCTGTCACTTCAGCCTGCACCTGAGCCTTGGTCTCCTGGATGTTGGTGTTTGGGAAAGGCAGGGCAGGAAGAATATCTACTAGATGACAGTGGGAAGAAATAGGTCACAGCAGCTCAGCCTTTCTGTGTCCACAGATGCTAAGTTAACATCAGCTCTTTTCCTTTTCCCCTCTGAAGCGAGGACATGGATTTTTACCTGACCTAGTGAGAGCCTGGCCTCAAAAAAGCAGTCACCTGGAATTATTTATATGAATAAGGTTTATCAACGGAGTTCATGCCCTTTAACAGATCTCACAAACATATCCAAAGGACTTGTATATGTGGTTTCTAATTTTGAAACATAGGCAGGGTAGAGGTGCCTCAGAACCTAAAACAGGGAGAAATTCTAATCCCCTGGTCTGGTTCAGATCCTAGGCCAACCCCTAAAACTTCTAGGGAATGCTAAGTTCTCTTTCTTCCCACAGCCCCACACACATAAACACACCCATCAAATACGAATGCAGAAACTAGCTAAGGCCTAGATATTCAAGGGAATGACACATCAATAAACGACAGAGAAGAGAAATACAACTGTGCTCAGAGGCTGGGTATTCAGTTTAAAAATCATTCCAAGGCATTTTTATTTTTCCCAAAAGGAGAGTGCCCTCTACTGGCAAG
The DNA here is from genome assembly GCF_019054845.1 of Dipodomys spectabilis. Taxonomy (NCBI): domain Eukaryota; kingdom Metazoa; phylum Chordata; class Mammalia; order Rodentia; family Heteromyidae; genus Dipodomys; species Dipodomys spectabilis. The sequence goes on from NW_024870793.1 coordinate 560,899, forward strand.
TTGACATTGCTGAGAGGGGGGCCTGATTCTGGATTACTAAAGTGGCCAGTTTTTTTTTTTTTTTTTTTTTTTTATTTTATTTTATTTTATTTTATTTGAAAACATACTGTACAGAGGGGTTACAATTACATGGGCAGGAAAATGCATACATTTCTTACCAAGCATTGCAGCCTCCTCCTTTGTTTACCCTTCACTTCCCTTCCCAGCCTCCCCCCTCCCCCCCACCCAATCATACCCCCCCGCCCTCCCCCCCACCGACATTGTAAAGCTGGTTTTGACATGACATTTTGTACTTCTCATTGTTGCAACAGGTCCACCTGAATCCTTAAACGACTTGTTTGTCCCCGTCTCCTCCACATGTTATACTGACATCAAATATAGTGAAAGCGGGGGTTACACTGTGGGGGAGGGACATACAAAGCAACAAAGAAATAACCTTATAAATGCGTTAGAAACACATGCGTGAAAGAAACAAAAACATTAAAATACATATTTGAGGGTTCATTTTCCTAACATCACATTCTCCGACTTTTTCCGCTTGACTCATACCTATACTAGATATTGCAAATAAGGGAAACCATGGGACCTATGTTTCTTTGGGCCTGGCTTACTTCACTTAATATAATTTTTTCCAAGCCTTTCCATTTCCTAACAAATGGGGAAATGTCATTCTTTCTGATGGAGGCATAGAATTCCATTGTGTATATATACCACATCTTCTTGATCCATTCATCTACTGAGCGGCATCTGGGTTGGTTCCATATCTTAGCTATGGTAAATAATGCTGCAATAAACATAGTTGTGCTGGTAGCTTTAGTGTGGCCTTGTTTGTGGTCATTTGGGTAAATGCCCAAAAGTGGGATTGCTGGGTCATTGGGGAGCTCTACATGGAGTCTTTTGAGGAACCTCCATACTGCTTTCCAAAGTGGTTGAACAAGTTTACATTCCCACCAACAATGAAGTAAGGTTCCTTTCTGTCCACATCCCCTCCAGCATCTGTTGTTGTTAGAGTTCTTGATTTTTGCTGTTCTAACTGGAGTGAGGTGATATCTCAATGTTGTTTTGATTTGCATTTCTTTTATGGCTAGGGATGTTGAACATTTCTTCATGTGTCTATTGGCCATCCTTCTTTCTTCTTCAGAGAAGCTTCTCTTTAGGTCTTTCGCCCACTTACTTATTGGGCAGTTGTTTCTTTGAGGATTTGTTGTTGGGGGATTTAATTTTTTGAGTTCCAAGTATATTTTAGATATGAGACCCTTGTCCGTTGTATGGCTAGTAAAGAGCTTCTCCCAATCCGTGGGCTTTCTATTGATCTTGCTAGCTATGTCATTTGCCCTGCAGAAGCTCTGCAACCTTATACAATCCCATTTGTCCAACCTTTCTTTGATTTATTGTGTTTCCGGGTCTCTATTCAGAAAGTTTCGGCCTGAGCCGAGGAGACCCAGGGTTTCTCCTATTCCATCCTGTAATGTTTTCAGAGTGTCTGCTTTGAGTTCAAGGTCTTTGATCCATTTGGAGTTGATTCTGGTGCAGGGTGATATATAAGGATCTAGCTTTAGTTTTCTACATGTAGTTAACCAGTTTTGCCAGCACCATTTACTGAAGAGGCTGTCTGTCTTCCATTCTATTGTTTTAGCTCCCTTATCGAAGATTAGATGGCTATAGGTCTGTAGGTTCATTTCTGGGTTTTCAATTCTATTCCATTGGTCCTGAGGTCTGTTCTTATGCCAATACCAAGCTGTTTTGATTACTATGGCTTTATAGTAGAGTTTGAAATTTGGTATTGATATTCCTCCAGCAGTGTTCTTTCCGTTGAGGAGCGTTTTTGCTATTCGGGGTCTTTTATTATTCCATATGAATTTTTGGATTGCCTCTTCTATTTCCTTGAAGAATGAGGGTGGAATTTTGATAGGTATTGCGTTGAATTTGTAGATAGCCTTGGGAAGTATTGCCATTTTCACAATGTTAATCTTTCCAATCCAGGAGCATCGGAGGTTTTGCCATTTTTTAAGTTCTGTGTTGATTTCCTTTTTCAAGATTTTAAAGTTTTCATCATAGAGGTCCTTCACTTCTTTAGTTAAGTTAATTCCTAGGTATTTTATTTTTTGTGGGGCTATTACAAATGGAATTGCTTTCCTAATTTCAGCCACACTTTTCTCATTGTTGGCATACAGAAAAGCCATTGATTTTTGGGGGTTAATTTTATAACCTGCTACTTTGCCAAAGTTTTGAATCAGCTTGAGTAATTTGGGAGTGGAGTCTATGGGATTCTTTAAATACAAGATCATGTCATCTGCAAAGAGGGAGAGTTTTATTTCTTCTTTCCCTATTTGGATCCCCTTTATGTCTGCATCTTGTCTTATTGCTGTAGCTAGGCATTCTAACACTAGATTGAAGAGAAGTGGAGAGAGTGGGCATCCTTGTCTTGTTCCTGAGTTAAGAGGAAATGGCTTTAGTTTTTCACCATTGAGTATAATGCTGGCTGTAGGTTTGTCATATACAGCCTTTATTGTACTGAGGAATGTTCCATGGATTCCTAATTTTTCCAAAACCTTCATCATAAAGGGGTGTTGGATCTTGTCGAATGCTTTTTCTGCGTCTATTGAGATAACCATGTGGTTCTTATTTTTGCTCCTGTTGATGTGATGAATAATATTAATTGATTTGCGTATATTGAACCAGCTTTGCATCCCTGAAATGAATCCTGTTTGATCGTGGTGTATGATTTTTTGGATGAATTGTTGAAGTCGGTTGGCCAAAATTTTGTTGAGAAGTTTTGCATCAATGTTCATCAAAGAAATGGGTCTATAGTTCTCTTTCTTTGATGAGTCCCTGCCTGGTTTTGGGATGAGGGTTATGATGGCTTCATAGAATGTGTTCGGTCGTGAGCTTCCTCTTTCAATTTCATTGAAGAGTTGGAGGAGAATTGGTGTGAGCTCTGCTTTGAAGGCCTTGTAAAATTCCGCTGTAAAACCATCTGGTCCTGGACTTTTATTAGCTGGGAGGTCTCTTATTGCTGTTTCTATTTCAATGCTTGATATGGGCCTGTTAAGATAGTTTAACTCATCTTGGTTTAGTTTTGGCATGTCAATATTTGCTAGGAAGAGGTCCATTTCTTTCAAGTTCTCAAACTTATTAGCATACAGTTTTGAGAAGTATTCCCTTATAATGTTCTGAATCTTGGTTGTTTCCGTGGTGATGTTTCCATTCTCATCTCTGAGTTTATTAATTTGGGTGTGTTCTCTTCTTTTTCTGATAAGATTTGCTAAGGGTCTGTCAATTTTGTTAAGTTTTTCGAAGAACCAACTCTTTGTTTTGTTGATTCTTTGTATAGTTTTTTTGGATTCTAATTCATTTAATTCTGATTTAATTTTGATTATTTCTTTCCGTCTACTGGATTGGGGTTTATCTTGCTGCTCTTTTTCAAGGAGGTTTAGATGCGTCATTAAATTGCTAGTTTCAGCTCTCTCCAATTTGTTGATGTAGGAGCTCAGAGCTATAAACTTGCCTCTGAGTACTGCCTTTGCTGTGTCCCAGAGGAGCTGGTAATTTGTGTGTTCATTTTTGTTGAATAGCATGAACATTTGAATTTCCTTTCTAATCTCTTCCATGACCCACTCATGATTCAGGAGTGTGTTGTTCAGCCTCCATGTGATACCGGACTTTCTTTGGTGGCTTTTGGTGTTGAGTTCTAATTTTATTCCCTTGTGGTCAGAGAGAATGCAAGGTATAATTTCAATGTTTCTGAATTTAGACAAGTTTGCTTTGTGGCCTAAAATGTGGTCTATTTTAGAAAACGTTCCATGTGCTGCTGAGAAAAACGTGTATTCTGATGCTGCTGGGTGAAATGTTCGGTAAATGTCTGTTAAGTCTAGTTGATCTATGCAGCTGTTTAGATCTGTGGTTTCTCTGTTGAGTTTTTGCCGAGTTGATCTATCTAGTGGGGAGAGTGGTGTGTTAAAATCCCCAACTATTAATGTCTTTGGATCTATATGGGATTTGAGGGAAAGTAGTGTTTCTTTGATAAATTTGGGTGTTCCATTGTTTGGTGAACAGATATTTAGAATTGTAATATCCTCCTGAAGGAGAGATCCTTTAATTAATATGTAGTGACCTTCTTTATCTCTTTTCACGAATTTTAATTTGAAGTCAATTTTATCTGATATTAGGATTGCAACTCCCGCCTGTTTATGCGGTCCGTTTGCTTGGTAGATTTTGTTCCAGCCTTTAACATTGAAAATGTGTTTGTTTTTATGGGCAAGATATGACTCCTGCAGGCAGCAGACAGAAGGGTCTTGTTTTTTAATCCAACTAGACAGTCTATGTCGCTTAATTGGAGAGTTCAGTCCGTTAACATTAAGAGATAGGACTGAGAGGTACTTGGGAGTTCCTGCCATGTTATCTACCTTCTTGGGGGCTGCGAAAACTGGGTTCTTCCTATGGTTCTTGGATTCTCAGTTTGGGTGCAGTTTCTTGGCCTTTATTGCGGTCTTGTTGGTTTTCTATGTGTAGGACATCTTTAAGAATCTTTTGTAGGGCTGGTTTGGTGGAGATGCATTGTTTCAATTTTTCTTTGCTATGGAAGGTTTTTATTTGGCCTTCAGTTATGAAGGAGAGTTTAGCTGGGTACAGTATTCTTGGTTGATAGTTGTTTGTTTTTAGGGCATGGCATACATCGTTCCAGGCTCTTCTTGCTTTGATTGTCTCTGCTGAGAAATCTGAGGTGATTCTAATTGGTTTCCCTTTATAAGTGATTACCCTTTTCTCTCTGACAGCTTTAAGGATCTTTTCCTTGTTCTGAGTTGATCCTGTGTGGATTATAATGTGGCGGTGGGATGTCCTATTCTGGTCTGCTCTATTTGGGGTTCTAAAGGCTTCTTGTATCTGGACAGGCCTATCTTTTTGCATGTTTGGGAAGTTCTCTGCTAGGATCCTGTTAAACAAATTTCCTAGATCATTAACTTCTGTTTCTAGGTGCTCCTCTACACCCATTATCCTTAGATTAGGCCTTCTGATGGTGTCTTCCAGGTTTTGGATAGATCTATCATATTTCTTGGACTTGTCTTGGATGGTTGTATGTTCTTTCTCTATAATATCTAGGCTGTCTTCAATCCCTGAGATTCAATCTTCTGCATGGTCGAACCTGCTGTCAAGACTCTCTACTTTGTTTTTTATCTCTTTTCCTTCTAGTTGGTCAGCTTTGATGGCTTCAAGTTCTTTGTTGAAGCTCTGTTTTAGGTCTTGTATGAATTTCTTTACTTCCTTAATTTGGTGTTCAGTGTTTGTCCTCAAATCACTTAGTTGATTGGTTATGGTTTCTTTGGGCTCCCATTCCTTCTGTTGGGTTCCATTCAGCATTCCCTTTGTGGTCTCCCTGACTTCCTTCAGCTCTTTGTTAATGGATTCCATGAATGCCTTTAGTGATCTTTGTGTGTTCTCTACCTGGTCTCTCAATTCCTGTATTACTCTTTGATTAGCTTCCTCCCGTTCGTGGGATTCCTGCAGATCTCTTTGAGTGTTCTCAGCCTGCTCACGCCATTCCTCCCTTTCTCTTTGAGTATTCTCAAGTTGTTCACGCAAATCCTGTATCAGTTTTTGAGTAGCTTCCTCACGCTTATGATATTCCTGTATAAACTTCTGGGATGCCTCCGCTCTCTCCCTGTCACGCTCATACAGAGTCCTTTGTACATTGTCAAACTTTTCATTTATCATGTTTGCCAGCAGTGTTTGTAGAGCTGTTTGGGAACTCTCCTCTGGATTATTCATTATCTGTTCTAACCCCTGATTATCAAGATTGGGAATTGAGATACCCGAATTTGCCATTTTTCTTGTGTTTTTCCGGCTTACTCTGCCCTTTTGAGATGAAGATAGCACCAGTTTTGTGCTAGAACACTATCTTAAGGCAACCATCAACCAAAGTTTGCATTTGTACAGTCAATAGTCTACAGATACAATCTAGTTCGACAGATACATCTATTCGACATCAAACAACTATATGTTAAAGGACTTCGAACCGCAGAGAAGAATTTGGAAAACCAGAAATTATTAGGGTTAGGGAGAGATGTGGGTAAAAAATAGGAATAGATTGGTGTGGGGAGGCACAGGGAGAGTTAACTATGTCCTAATCACAGTGCAGGAAATAGGTTGGGTAGGATGCAAGTAGAGAGAGAGAGAGAAAGAAGAAAGGGAAAGGGGAATGAAAAGAGACCAGAAAAAAAAATAGAAACGTAAAAATTAATGTTATTTTAGAGATTAAAAGACCATCTATTTATAGAGGAATATGAATATGTTGAGAGAAAGGGAGGGACATAGAGGAGATGTGGAAAACTTTAAAAAAAATGCTTAAAATATTATATAGGTATAAAGAGGCAGTACTGCTATTAATGAATTTAAGTCTCAGAGGTTTTGAATTGAGTAATAAGTTTGTGGGTTAAGTGTGTACACAATGGGGGGTAGGGTCTACTGGTTAACTATGGGTTTATCTGAGGATGTGCAGGACAAGAGTTAAGTCACATAAAGAAGAACAAAGAGGAAAAGATGGAAAGGATAGGAAAGTGAGAAGAAAAGATCAGAAGTTCAGTAGAGCTAGACAAAAAACAAAAAGATAATTAAGAATGAAAGAAAAAGAGAAAGAAGACAAGAAAAGAAAGGAAAACACACATTCACGTATTCCTAAAATAAAAATTATAAGAGGAGAAAAGAAAAAAAAAAAAAGTTAATGGAAAACAATTATTTTTTCAGAAGAGGCAAAAATTAAAGATTAATAAAAGTTTTAGAAAAGCAAAAAAAATTTTTTTATATATATAAGGTAACAAAAAACGAAGAAAAAAAAAACAAAACAAAAAAAAAGAAAAGAAGAAGGAAAAAAAAAAAAAAAAAAGGTCTTTGATTTTTTTTTGGGGGGGGGGGAGGGGTGGGAAGAGTCCTGTATCTCCCTTTTGTCTGTAACCAGAGTGTGGTTGGAGTCTCTGGTCAGCTTGAGGTCCTGTGGCTTGATTGGTTTCTTAAGTCAGTTTGTTGGAACAGGCAGAAAAATGCTCTGCTTTACCCAAAATTTTGAGATTCCCCCTCCCAGGTTAGTTTACTGGGAGGGTGATCTGCTTTGAGAATCACAAAAGAGGGGGATGCAGTGATGAGGCTAGGTTCTGGGTAGAGTTGAGGCCTTTCAACAAACAGTAGCTTTTCCCTGGGGCTATTTTGTGAAAAAAACTCACAGCACCCAGCCTGGAGCCATTCTCAGGGTTTCTGTTTTTCAATTGATTGTGGTGGCTGCTAGAGGGAGGGGCAGCCTCTGGCTCTGGTTACCCGGTGAGGAGAGCCACTCCAATGGCTGGCGCCTGAGCTGGGTGACTTTTCCCTGGATGGAACTGAGTCTGTGAGGTCACTTCGCCGTTAAGTTCTTGTGACCTGCTAAATGACTCGTTTTATTCCAAGGCCTGAGCTGGAGCAAGCCACTCCTCCGAGCTTTGTCGGTATCCAAGATGGAGATCACCGGTGCTGGGGTGGGGTAGGGGTGGCCTTCCCTCCTCTCCTCCCTGGGAAGGAGTGAGGAAGTGGGGCTACTCATGCCGAAGTCTTGGATCCTGGATCGTCTCTGGTCTGCAAAGTGCAGGATGAAGTTGTCCACTCCTTGTCGGTTCTTGCTGGTGTTGAGTAGAATCCACTCGCCCGCTGCGTCTGGCTCCTTCGTCCCGGACTCTCTGTGTGAGCGCTCAGGTATGGCCGCGGCTGCGGTCGCCGCTGCGACCCTGCCGCCGCAGCAGCAGCTGCTGGCAGACGCTCAGATGTGTCTGCTTGGCTTCCCCTCTCTTGGCTAACTCTCTGTCCTGTGATGGCACACTTGGTGTGATTCTCTGGCTTGGGACTGTTCACTGGAACTCTGAAACTGTTTTCTATGCAAGAGCTTGTTCAGATTCCAGCTTCTCCTCCGCCATCTTCCCGGAACCCTGTCCTAAAAGTTTTTATTCAAGGATATCCTCTGTTACATGAGAAACATCATAACTATTTGGCACTTTTTTGGGGGGTTGATTAATTAAAGACGAGAATCATGGACTCTCCTGCCTAGGTTGGCCATGAACCATCATCCTCAGATTTCAGGCTCTTGAATAGGTAGTAAAACATGTATGAGCCATTGATGCTTGATTGATTTAAGCCTTTGTCACTTGCTCTTCCTTAGTTACTTCTACTCTTCTTTCTTTCTTCTGTGCATGTCCTGGGGCTTGAACTCAGAGTCTGCGTGCAGTTCCAGAAAATATTTGCCCAGTTTGCCACTTAAGCCACAGCTCAACTTCCATCAAAATAAGGTAGCTGAAATCTGAGGACCATGTTTCAAAGCCATCCAATTCACCACCCAGAAGCTGATATTACAGAAACACACACATCACACATAGAAACACACACACACACCACACACAAACATTCACACATACACACACACACACACACACACACACACACACACACACACACACACACACACACACACACAGTCTCCTGGACTTTGCTTTTAGGGTAGGCCTTGAAACTTGATCCCAAGAATTTTGTAGCCAGGGATCAACTACAGCCATGATCAACAAACACCAGGCTTATATTTAAATTTACAATTGGCCTTTCTTCACTTCTCCTACAATTTTTTAGCACTAAGAATTGAACTCTGGGTCGGCACTTTTTTTAATTAGCTTTTGCACCAAATACAGTGCTTTACATATACAGTCATATCTGCACTTCCAGCTTTTGGCTGCGTAGTTGGGGTAGTTTCATGTATTTTCCTGCCCAGTCTAGCTTTGAACCTAGAATGTATAGGAATACACACATGAACAAACTTAAACCTTGGTTTTCTTTTTCCTATCATTTTTTAAATCGTGTGGGTATTTTTTTGTTTGTTTGTTTTGAAATGTATGTCTAGGACTTCAACACAGGGCCTAGGTTTTGTCCCAAAGTTTCTATTTGAGACTAGCACTCAACCGAATGAGCCAAAGTACAAATTGTAGCTTATTTTTGGTGGCAAATTAGATATATGTGTCTCATGGACTCTCCTGCCTGGCCTGACCATGAACAGTGAGCCTTAGATTTAATTCCCCTGAGGACATTGTACAACATGTGTGAGAAACCAATGTTTGATTCATTTCAACCTCTGTCACTGACTCTTCCTTTTGTACTTCTATCCTCTTTATATTTCTTCTGTGTTTGTCCTCCAGCTTGAACTCAGGGTCTGGGTGCTGTCCCAGAAATTTTCCCAGTTCTGACAGTTGAACCACAGCTAAACTCCAGGATTTTTTTTCTGTTTTGGTGTTTAATTAGAAATGAATATAATGTAGAGCCAGACCGGATTTATGAGGCTGAAATCTGAGAATCAGTGTTGGTGCCAGCCTGGGCAGGAAAGTACATGATATCTCCAATTATAACCACTAAAAAGCTGAGATTAGTAGAGCTTTGAGCAAAACAGTACAAACTAAAACACAGGACTCACACATAGACATACACACACACAAGTCTTATGGACTTTCCTACTCGGTCTGGCCTTTAAATATTATCAACACATTTTAGCCTCTTGAGTAAACAGAATTACAGTTATGAACCACCAGTGATGGGCTGATTGGCTCATTGCAGCCTCAGTTATTGGTTTTCTTTCTCTTCTAGTCTTCTTTGCATGTATTCATTTTTTGTGAGTGTGCTAGTGCTGGAGCCAGAACTCATGCAAGGCCTGGCCTGTTTCAGGAGGCTGAAATCTGACCATCATGGTTCAAAGCCAGGCTGAGCAGGAAAGTCTCAGATCTTTACCTCCAATTAACTGCCAAAAATCTGGGAGTACTACAGTTCTAGCCCCAGGATGGCCCACAAGCAACTGTCTTCTGGACTTTCCTGCTAGAATTGGCCTTTACACTGGATACCCATATTTCTGCCTCCTGGAGAATTACAGGCATGAGTCACCAGCCCCAGGTTCTCTTCTTATTTACATTTTTGTGATCCTGAGGCTGGATCTCTGAGCAAGGACACTGTTTCATAGCTTTCTCACTCAAGCCTGGTGCTTTACAACTCCATCACAGATTTATTACTGTTTTCTTGTTTATTTGTTTTGCTGGTGATTTGAAGATGAGAGACCATAGCCCTCAGATTTAATCTATCTTAGTATTTAGGATTACACACAAAAGGAAGTGGCACTGTATCTCAAGTGGTAGAGCACTAGCCTTGAACTGAAGAGCTGAGGGACAGCGCTCAGGCCCAGAGTTCAAGCCTTACAACCGACCAAAAAAAGAGGATTACACACAAAAACCAAAAACTCATGACTCATTTTGAAAATTTAATTGGATTTTCTTATACATTTTTAAATTTCTACTTTTTATTTCCATATGTATGCTGGGCTTGGAGCTATAAATCAGACCCTAGGTATTGTCCCAGTTCCTTTTTTTTTTGTCTGTCATGGAGCCTGAACTCTGGGCCTGGGTGCTGTTCCTCAGCTCTTCAGCTTGAGGCTATAGCCGTACCACTTGTGCTACTGCGCCACTTCTGGCTTTTCTTGCTGATGTGTTGGTGAGGAATTGAGCCTAGGGCCTCATGCATTCAAGGCAAGCAATCTCCCACTGAGTCACCTTCCCAGCCCCCTCCCAGTACATTTTTAATACTAGTCCTCTAATATGTGAGCCACAGCACAATTCGGAGCTTTTAAAAAAAAAAACTGTAGTTGGCTAATTAGAGTTCATGGACTCCCCTACCATGACTTGCCTTGAGTACTGATCCTCAGATGTGAGACCCTTGAGTAAGTACAGTAACAAGTGTAAGCTAACTCAATGTTGCTCATTTTAACCTCTGAAATTGGCTCTCCCTTTTCTTCTTCCACCTTTCTTTTCATTTATTTATTTTATTTTTGTGTGTGCTGGTCCTGGAGCTTGATCTCAAGGTGTGGGTGCTGTCCCAGAAATCATTGTCTCATTTCTGCCGTTGGAGCCACATCTCAACCCCAGGTGTTTTTATTTTTTTCTTCTTTTTGGTGGTTCATTGGAGAGAAGTGTCTCATGCAAAGCACAGAATGTCTCAGGAAGCTGAAATCTGATTATCAGTTTGAAGTCAGCCTGCACAGAGAATTCCATGAGACTCTTTACCTCCAATTAGCTGGTAGTCATCCCACCGATTAGCTGAGAATAATAGAACATCAGCCTTGAATAAAGTAGAACAAATTCAACCCCCATGACTGGCCCACACAGAAAAAATGTCCCCTGTACTTTCCTGCATGGGCTTGATTTTAAATGTTATTTTCTGATGAGTTCTGGGAAGATGGCTTAGGAGAAGCTGGAGACTAAACAAGCTCTCACATAGAAAGCAATTTTAGTGTTGCAACAAACAGCCCTAAGCCAGAGAATCACACCAAGTGTGCCATCACAGGACAGAGAGTTAGACCAGAGAAGGAAAATCCAGGCAAGGAGACAGATATGAGCACTTTCCAGTGGCCACAGTTGTGGCGGCAGCAGCGGCAGCCATAGCCGCCATACTTGCAACACAGAGTCTGGGACTTAAGCGCCAGACGCCGCAAGTGAGCAGTTTCTACTCAACACCAGCAAGAACTGACAAGGAACACACATCTTCATCCTGAAGTTCACAGAGCAGAGATGAGCCAGGAACCAAGACTCTGGCGTGAGTAGAAGCCTGACATCCTCACTCCTTCTCAGGGAGCAGAGGAGGGAAGGCCAACCCTCTCCCCCACATTACTGGAGATCTCCATCTTGGACACTGACAAAGCTTGGCTCTGTAGCTAGCTCCAACTCAAGCCTTGGAAGAAAACAAGAGTCATTTAGTAGGTCACAGGAACCTAAGCTGACCTGCTAGGCTCAGCTCCTCCCTGGGAAAAGTCAACCAGCTTGAGCAGCCAGCCCCAGGAGTGGCTTTCTTCATTGGGTAAACAGAGCCAGAGGCAGCCCCTCCCTACAGCAGCCTTGACAATCAATTGAAATTCAGTAAACATAAACCCTGAGAATGGCTCCAGGCTGGGCTCTGTGAGTTTCTCAGAAGCTAACTCCTCAGGGAAAAGCTGCTGTTTGGTAAAAGGCCTCAGATTTACCCAGAACCTAGCCTCATCACAGCATCTCCAAATTAGAGGAAACAACCATGTCCCCCTTTTGTGAAACTCAAAGATCTCTGTCCCATTGAATTAGCCTGGGAGGAGGATCACAAAATCCTTGGTAAAGCAAAGCATTTTTCTGCATGCTCAAACAAATTGACTGATGAAACAATCCAAACCACAGGAAAATCAAACACCACAAGCAGACCAGATAATCGAACAAGAGACTGGTTATGAACACAAGGGAGATACAGGATCACCCCATCCCCACAAAAAATCAAATTCTCTTTTTTTGTAGTTTTTATAAAAATTTTTTCTAAACCTTTTTTTTTAATTTTTAACTTTAAAAAGTTTTGTTTTCTATTAACTTTTTTTCTTCCTCTTATAATTCTTATTTTGGGGTTATATGTGTGTGTATTGTTTTCTTTTTTTAATTATTTTATTTTGTTCTTTTTTCTTTTTTTTTATTGTGAACATACTGTACAGAGGGGTTACAATTACATGGGCAAGATAATGAGTATAATTCCTATCAAGCATTGTAGCCTACTCTTTGTTTACCCTTCACATCCCTTCCCAGCCTCCCACTGCCCACCCACCCAATCCTTCCCATCCCCCATCCCCTGCAACAAAGTTGTAAAGTTCGTTTTCGATATGACAGCTTGTACTTCTCATTGCTGCAATGGGTCCACCTGTTTCCTTATAAAAAGACTTATTTTTCCCCTTCCCTTCCACAAATTATACCGACATCAAATACAGTGAAAGCAGGGGTTATACTGTGGGGGAGGGACATACAAAGCAACAAAGAAATAATCTTATAAATGCAATACAAACAAATGCATGAAAGAAAAAAAAACATTTAAATACATATCTTAGGGTTCATTTTCCTAACTTCACCTTATCTGACCTTTTCTGCTTGACTCATACATGTACTAGATATTGAAAATAAGGGAAACCATGGGACCTATGTTTCTTTGGGCTTGGCTTACTTCACTGAATATAATTTTTTCCAAGTCTTTCCATTTCCTAACAAATGGGGCAATGTCATTCTTTCTGATGGAGGCATAGAATTCCATTGTGTATATATACCACATTTTCTTGATCCATTCATGTACTGAGGGGCATCTGGGTTGGTTCCATATCTTAGCTATGGTAAATAATGCTGTAATAAACATAGTTGTGCTGGTAGCTTTAGTGTGGTCTTGTTTGTAAATCTTTGGGTAAATGCCCGAAATTGGGATTGCTGGGTCATAGGGAAGCTCTATGTGGAGTCTTTTGAGGAACCTCCATACTACTTTCCAAAGTGGTTAAACAAGTTTACACTCCCACCAACAATGACGTAAGCTTCCCTTCTGTCCACATTCCCACTAGCATCTGTTGTTGTTAGGGTTCTTGATTTTTGCCATTCTAACTGGGGTGAGGTAGTATCTCAATGTTGTTTTGATTTGCATTTTTTTTTATGGCAAGGGAGGTTGAGCATTTCTTCATGGGTGTATTGGTCATCCTTCTTTCTTCTTCAGAGAAGTTTCTCTTTAAGTCTTTAGCCCACTTATTTATTGGGCAGTTGTTTCTTTGAGGATTTGTTGTGGGGGATTTAATTTTTTGAGTTTCAAGTATGGTTTATGTATGAGACACTTGTCCATTGTATGGCTTGTGAAGATCTTCCAGATCCGTGGGCTTTCTATTGATCTAGCTGGCTATGTCCTTTGCCATGCAGAAAGCTCTGCAACTTCATGCAATCCCATTTGTCCAACCTTTCTTTGATTTGTTGTATTTCCGGGTCTCTATTAAGAAAATTTCGGCCTTCACCAAGGAGACCTAGGGTTCCCTCTATTCCATCCTGTATTGTTTTCAGAGTGTCTGCTTTGACTCTGAGGTCTTTGATACATTTGGAGTTTATTCTGGTGCAAGGTGATAGATAAGTATCTAGCTTTAGTTTTCTCCAAGTAGTTAACAAATTTTGCCTGCACCATTTACTGAAGAGACTGTCTTTCTTCCATTCTATTGTTTCAGCTCCCTTTTCGAAGATTAGATGGCTATAAGTCTGGAGGTTCACTTCTGGGTTTTCAATTCTATTCCATTGGCCAGTTCTTGTGCCAGTGCCAAGGTGTTTTGATTACTATGGCTTTATAGTAGAGTTTGAAATTTGGTATTGATATTCCTCCTGCAGTGTTCTTTCTGTTGAGGAGCGTTTTTGCTATTCGGGGTCTTTTATTGTTCCATATGAATTTTTGGATTGCCTCTTCTATTTCCTTGAAGAATGAGGTTGAAATTTTGATAGGTATCGCATTAAATTTGTAGATAGCCTTGGGAAGTATTGCCATTTTCACGATGTTAATCTTTCCAATCCAGGAGCATAGGAGTTTTGCCATTTTCTGAGTTCTCTTTTGATTTGCCTTTTCAAATTTTTAAAGTTTTCATCATAGAGATCCTTCACTTCCTTGGTTAAGTTAATTCCTAGGTATTTTAATTTTTGTAGGGCTATTAGAAATGGAGTAGCTTTCCTAATTTCAGCCACACTTTTCTCATTGTTGGCATACAGAAAAGCCATTGATTTTGGAGGGTTAATTTTATACCCTGCTAGTTTGCCAAGGTTTTGAATCAGCTTGAGTAATTTGGGAGTACAGTCTATGGGATTCTTTAAATACAAGATCATGTTATCTGCAGAGAGTGAGAGTTTCATTTCTTCTTTCCCTATTTGAACCCCCTTTATGTTTGCATCTTCTCATATTGCTGTAGCTAGGCCTTCTAATACTAGATTGAAGAGAAGTGGAGAGAGTGGACATCCTTGTCTTGCTCCTGAGTTAAGAAGGAATGGCTTTAATTTTTCACCATTAAGTAAAATGCTGGCTGTAGGTTTGTCATATACAGCCTTTATTGTATTGAGGAATGTCCCATGGATTCCTAATTTTTCAAAATCTTTCATAATAAAGGGGTGTTAGAACTTGTCAAATGCTTTTTCTGCATCTATTGAGATAACCATGTGGTTCTTATCCTTGCTCCTGTTGATGTGATGAATAATATTAATTGATTTACGTATATTGAACCAGCGTATATTGAATTCTGTTTGATCGTGGTGTATGATTTTTTGGATGAATTGTTGAAGTTGATTGGCCAAACTTTTGTTGAGAAGTTTTGCATCAATGTTCATCAAAAAATGGGTCTATAGTTCTCTTTCTTTGATGAGTCCCTTCCTGGTTTGGGAATGAGGGTTATGATGGATTCATAGAATGTGTTTGGTAGTGAACTTTCTCTTTCAATTTCATTGAAGATTTGGACGAGTATTGGTGTGAGCTCTGCTTTAAGGTTGTATAGAATTCCTCTGTAAAACCATCTGGTCCTGTGCTTTTCTTAGCTGAGAGTTCTCTTTTTGCTGTTTCTATTTCAATGCTTGATATGGGTCTGTTAAGATGGTTTAACTCATCTTGGTTTAGTTTTGACATGTCAATATTTGCTAGGACAAGGTCCATTTCTGCCAAGTTCTCTAACTTATTAGCATAAAGTTTTGAGAAGTATGCCCTTATAATGTTCCGAATCGTGGTTTTTTCGGTGGTGATGTTTTCATTCTCATCTCTGGGTTTGTTTATTTGTGTGTCTTCTCTTCTTTTTCTGATAAGATTTGCTAAGGGTCTCTCAATTTTGTTAATTTTTTCAAAGAACCAACACTTTCTTTTGTTGATTCTTTCTATAGGTTTTTTTGGATTCTAATTCATTTAAATCTGATTTAATTTTAATTGTTTCTTTTGGTCTACTGGATTGAGGTTTATCTTTCTGCTCTCTTTCAAGGAGGTTCAGATGTCTCATTAAATTGTTGGTTTCAGATCTCTCCAGTATGTTGATGTAGGAACTCAGAGCTATAAACTTGCCTCTGAGTACTGCCTTTGCTCTGTCCCAGAGGAGCTGGTAATTTGTGTGCTCATTTTTGTTGAATAGCATGAACATTTGAATTTCCTTTCTAATCTCTTCCATGACCCACTTGTGATTCAGCAGAGTGTTGTTCAAACTCCATGTGTTACCATACTTTCTTTGGTGGCTTTTGGTGTTGAGTTCTAATTTTATTCCCTTGTGGTCAGAGAGAATGCAAGGTTTAATTTCAATGTTTCTGAATTTGGACATGTTTGCTTTGTGGCCTAGAATGTGGTCTATTTTAGAAAATGTTCCATGTGGTGTTGAGAAAAACGTGTATTCTGATGCTGCTGGGTGAAATATTTTATAGATGTCTGTTAAATCTAGTTGATCTATGCATCTGTTTAAATCTGCAGTTTCTCTGTTGAGTTTTTCCGAATTGATCTATTTATTGGGGAGAGTGGTGTGTTAAAATCTCCTACAATTACTGTCTTTGGATCTATGTGGGATTTGAGGGAAAGTAGTGTTTCTTGGATAAATTTGGGTGCTCCATTGCTAGGCGAATAGATATTTAGAATTGTAATATCCTCCTGAAGGAGAGATCCCTTAATAAGTATGGAGCAACCTTCTTTATCTCTTCTAACTATTTTTAATGTGAAGTCTATTTTATCTGATATTAGGACTGCAACTCCAGCATGTTTATGGAGGCCATTTGTTGGGAGATTTTGTTCTAACCTTTCACATTGAAAATGTTTTTGTGCTCCTCAACCGAAAGAATACTGTTGGAGGAATTTCAATGCCAAAATTCAAACTCTACTATAAAACCATAGTAATCAAAACAGCTTGGTATTGGCATAAGAACAGACCTCAGGACCAATGGAATAGAATTGAAAACCCAGAAATGAACCTACAGACCTATAGCCATCTAATCTTCGATAAGGGAGCTAAAACAATAGAATGGAAGAAAGACAGCCATTTCAGTAAATGGTGCTGGCAAAATTGTTTAACTACTTGTAGAAAACTAAAGCTAGATCCTTATATATCACCCTGCAACAGAAGCAACTCCAAATGGATCAAAGATTTCGAAGTCAAAGCAGACACTCTGAAAACATTACAGGATGGAATAGGAGAAACCCTAGGCCTCCTTGGAGCAGGCCGAAATTTTCTTAATAGAGACCCGGAAACACAACAAATCAAAGAAAAGTTGGGCAAATGGGATTGCATAAGTTGCAGAGCTCTCTGCATGGCAAAGCACATAGGTAGCAAGATCAATAGAAAGCCCACGGATCTGGAAGATCTTCACTAGCCATACAATAAACAAGTGTCTCATATATAAACCATACTTGGAACTCAAAAAATTAAATTCCCCAACAACAAATCCTCAAAGAAACAACTGCCCAATAAATAAGTGGGCTAAAGACTTAAAGAGAAACTTCTCTGAAGAAGAAAGAAGGATGGCCTATAGACACATGAAGAAATTTTCAACATCCCTAGCCATAAAAGAAATGCAAATCAAAACAACATTGAGATACTACCTCACCCAAGTTAGAATGGCAAAAATCAAGAACCCTAACAACAACAGATGCTAGAGGGAATGTGGACAGAAGGGAAGCTTACGTCATTGTTGGTGGGTATGTAAAATTGTTCAAACACTTTCGAAATCAGAATGGAGGTTCCGCAAAAGACTTCCCCTATGAGCCAGCATTCCCACTTTTCGGCATTTACCCAAATGTTTACAAACGAGACCACACTAAAGCTGCCAGCACAACTATGTTTATTACAGCATTATTTACCATAGCTAAGATATGGAACCAACCCCGATGCCCCTCAGTAGGTGAATGGATCAAGAAAATGTGGTATATATACAGAATGGAACGCTATGCCTCCATCAGAAATAATGACATTGCCCCATTTGTTAGGAAATGGAAAAAAGAGGAAAAAAATTATATTAAGTGAAGTAAGCCAGGCCCCAAGAAAGATAGGTCCCATGGTTTCCCTTAATTGCAATATCTAGTATATGTATGAGTCAATCAGAAAAGGTCATATAATGTGATGTTAGGAAAATGAACACTTAGATATGTATTTTAATGTTTTTTTTTCTTTCATGCATTCGTTTCTAACGTATTTATAAGATTATCTCTTTGTTGCTTTGTATGTCCCTCCCCCACAGTATAACACCTGCTTTCACTATATTTGATGTCAGTATAACTTTTGGAGGAGATGGGGAAAAGAAGTCTTTTAAGGATACAGGTGGACCTGTTGCAACAATGAAAAGTACAAGTTGTCATGTCGAAAACGAGCTTTACATCTTTTGTGCGGGGGGGTGGGGTGGGGGAGGGTTGGGTGCGGGGGGAGGCTGGGAAGGGATGTGAAGGTTAAACAAAGGAGGAGGCTGCAATGCTTGATAAGAAATGTACGCATTATCCTGCCCATGTAATTGTAACCACTCTGTACAGAATGTTCACAAATAAAAAGAAAAAAGAAAATGTTTTTGTTTTAAGGGGCAAAATTCCTGAAAGCAGCATAAAGAAGTATCGTGTTTTTAATTCAGCTAGACAATCTATTTGGGAGTTCCTGCCATTTTGTCCACTTTCTTGGGGGCTGCGGCAACTGGGTTCTTCCTATGGTTCTTGGATTCTCAGTTTGGGTGCAGTTTCTTGACCTCTATTGTGGTCTTGTTGGTTTTCTATGTGTAAGACATCTTTAAGAATCTTTGTAGGGCTGGTTTGGTGCAGATATATTGTTTCAATTTTTCTTTGCTATGGAAGCTTTTTATTTGGCCTTCAATTATGAAGGAGAGTTTAGCTGGGTACCGTATTCTTTGTTGATATTTGTTTGTTTTTAGGGCATGGCATCCATCTTTCCAGGCTCTTCTTGCTTTGAGTATTCTCAAGTTACTCACGCAAATCCTGTATCAATTTTTGAGTAGCTTCCTCCACGCTCATGATTTTCCTGTATAAACCTATGGATTGCCTCCTTTCTCTCCCTCTCACGCTCATTCAGAGTCCTTTGTAGGTTTTCAGTCTTTTCCTGTATAAACCTTTGGATTGCCTCCTCTCTCTCCCTCTCACGCTCATACAGAGTCCTTTGTAGGTTTTCAGTCTTTTCATTTATCTTGTTTGCCAGCAGTGTTTGTAGAGCTATTTGAGAATTCTCCTCTGGGTTATCCATTATCTGTTCTGTCCCCTGATTATCATGAGTGGGAGTTGAGCTGCCCGGACATGCCATTTTTCTTGTGTTTTCTGGCTTACTCTGCCCATTTGTGATGTAAATAACAAGAGTTTTGTGCTAGAGCACTAACTTAAGGCAAACATCAACCAAAGTCTGTATTTGCACAGACCATAGTCTGCAGATACAATCTAGTTCAACAGATACATCTATTCAACATCAACTATATATTGATGGGCTACGAACCGCAAAGAATAATTTGGAAAACCAGAAATTATTAGGGTTAGGGAGAGATGTGGGTAAAAAATAGGAATAGAGTGATGTGGGAAGGGACAGGGAGAGTTAACTAAGTCCTAATCTCAAAGCAGGAAATAGGTTGGATATGATGAACATAGAGACAGAGAAAAAAAGAAGAACGAGAAAGGGAAAAAAAGAGACCATGAAAAATAGAAAAATTAAAATTAAAAATATTATGCAGAAACAAAAACAAACTATTCAGAAAAGAACGTGAATATCATGAGAAAAGGGGAGGGATATAAATGAGATGTGAAAATCTTAGAAATAAAAATACTTAAAATATTATACAGGTATAAAGAGGTAGTACTGCTATTAAGGAATTTAAGTCTCAGAGGTTTTGAATTGAGTAATAAATTTGTGGATTAAGTGTGTACACAATGGGGGACAGGGTCTAATAGTCAACTACGGGTTTATCTGAGGATGTGCAGAACAACAATTAATTCACATAAAATAGAACAAAAGAGAAGAAAAGGTGAAAAGGATAGGAGAGAAAGAAAAAAAGATCAGAAGTTCAGTAAAGCTAAACAAAAAAACAATTTTTTTTTTAAAAAAGAAAGAAAGAAAAACGTACACATATGTACTCCTAAAAAAAAATTATAAGAGGAAAAAAAGTTACTAGAAAACAATTTTTTTTCAAAAAGTAAAAATTTTAAAAAAAGTTTTAGAAAAGAAAAATAAATTTTTATAAAAGGTACAAAAATTAGACGAGAAAAACAAGTTCTTTGATTTTTTTTGGAAGGGTTGGGAAAAATCCTGTATCTCCTTTGTGTCCATAACTAGCCTCTTGTTGGAGCTCCTTGTCTGCTTGTAGTCCTGTGGCTTGGTTGGTTTCTTAAGTCAGTTTATCTTGTATAATCTGGAGGCTGATATATGAGGATCACAGGTCAAATCCAGCTTGGGCAAAAAAGTTCCTGGGAGACACTTGTTTCCAATTAATCAATCAAGACTAAAATTGACATTTTGGCTCAATGTTGTCGAGAGATAACCTTGAGCCAAAGACCTCAGAAACAGTGCCCAGGACCCGAGTTCAAACTGTGCAATAGACAATAAATACAAATAAAAAATAAATTGCATATAATTTATTACTAACTCTGTATAGGAAAATAGGATATGACACATGGCAACATATGACTTCAAGTTCAAAGTTCCAGGGCATTTCCCCACTCTTGAGAACTGGGAGTAATCCATATTGGAAAAAAATAAAAAGATGAATGATTTATACCAAATTTCAAAATATACTACATGTTATACAAAGAAAATGCAATAAACATGCATTTCATTATCTAGTAACGTCATATGGTATGAAGAATCTGACTAACTGATTCATAAAAATCAATAAAATGCAGTTAATACATTCAATATCTCATCTGTCGACTTAGCAGAATATTCTCAATCTATGATGGCTATTTTGTAAATTATCCAGCCCTATCCATCCCACAATGGCAGAAGTCTCTTCCTGAGAAAGTCCAGAGACCTGTCTACTGTGAGTGCTCAATGTAGACCTGTTCACATTTTCTATTATTTGGGCATGTGATAGACTGCATATCTATCTGATAGCTTGCCAAAGGCCTAATTTTTTGACTGGCTTCCAGTAATGATATTTAATTTTTCTGAAAAAAAGGAAATTGAAGACAGTGGGAAAATCTATCAGATCCTAGAAAGATTTCTATTGTTGTGCTAAAAACTGAACCCTTCTACTGACACTTGAGCAAACTGCAGTAATTGTCAGTCCAACCACTTGTCCAAAAAATGGCTTTCCAAATATTGACCTGTTTTCACTTTGGCAAATCAAGACACACTATTGTGGCCCCATTTTCTTTAAACTATCAGCTATGGTTGGTCCAAGGGATAGTTGACCTTACCAATTTCTTAAATTTTAGGTCATCACACAATCATTGCATAAACATTAAAAATACCTATCCATACAAGTCTGCATTACATATTTATTACTGTATTTCTTCATTTGTCATGTTTTACATATTTGTGTATCCCAGGGCTTAGTTCTGTAATCTTCCTTCTCATGATTGTTACTACTCAGTACATGTAATTATTTCTGTTTTTTTCCTCCAGGTCTCTTCTTTCTTTAATTCAAGTCCTTAATAGCATCCTGTTTACTGACAACTCCTAACTACTAATTTTAGCAATCTCAAGAGATCCCAACGTGAGCTTTGATCTTTATCTACAAACCTATCCCTCAGTACTATTTGATTAAGTGATAAGTCTTCCAGTTGTCTTGTCAAAATACCTTGGAGTCATTTCGAACTTACATACTTCTTCACACCTCATATGTAATCCATGACCAAGTTTTGACAAATTAACTCACAGAATATTTTAGGAACCAAATATATAGTATATGAGTGCTAATACTATGACTTACGTTCAGGGCCTAAGTTCTTTTACTTTTCTTTTGTGTTCAGGGTGTCATTCTTCCATTTGAGCCACAGCTCCACTTTTAGGTTTTTAGTTCTCAGTTGAAGATAAGTGTCTCCTGGTCCATTTATCTGGTTTTCAGACTTCTAAATAGCTATATTTAAAGGCATGCACCACTAAAACCACCACTATTATATGTGAATTAAAAATAAATTTAAGAATGAATATTTGTAGTATTTTCAAATCAGTATGTTTTCATCTACACTAAAACACATTGCCTTAAATGTTTTTCATTATTCCAGCTCTCTTACCAAGAAAGGAAGGGGAAAATTCACAACCAAAGAACCTCTGAATGTACCAGTGCTCAAGCCTGCTAGCCACAATTTCTTTGCTGGGAAATAACAAAGGATGATCGTCTACAGGCAAAGCAGGAGAAAATGCTCTTCACTGAAGTAGGTGAAAGGCTATATGAATGAGGACAAGCAACTTTATCCACAAAGAATCGCAGAGTGTTTGCTGTGGATAAGTGTAGCCAATCTTAGAAGATGTTCATAGCGATTAGGAGAATATTTGAAGATGAATATGTGACTACAGAGGTGTGTTTTCTTGAAGATATGTGTTTATAGCGTAGTTTATATACTGTTGAAAATGTAGGGATGTTGATATTCCTTGTATCCTTCACAGTATAATATTAAAACCAGTTTTATAATATATTATTTAAAGTAATTATAGAATATCACAAATTATGCATATATTATAAACATATAATTTATATGTTATGTAATATGGTATATTACGTATATTATGCACACATAATTTAATTTTTCTACTTATCTGTCCAGGAATTAAACTAGAAATACTTTGAAAATTGATAGTAAAGTAGGGTCCTTACAATTTGGATTGCAACACAGAGTTTTACCCAATAATTAGTTATTTATTCTCAATTTGGTTAAAAATGGAATATCACAATATAATTGAACATTCAGAAATAATTATGTAAGAATTCAAAAAATAGAACATGACTCATGTCTGTAATCCCAGCTAATTATCGGCTGAGATTTGAAGATAGCTATATGAAGCCAGTCTGAGTGAAATGGCTCAGGGACAAGACCAAGACCGTAGTTCAAGTCTCAGTACTGGTACAAAAATAAATTATGTGACTAAAACATACAAATATATTTATTTAAATAAAGTTGTCATTCCTTGTATCCTTCACAGAATAATACTAAAACCAGTTTTATACCTATATTATTTATAGTAGTCATAGAATATCAATAATGATACATATATTATAAATATATCATTTATGTGTTACATAATAGAATACATTACATATATTATGCACACCTAATTTAGACCGATAACACTAATATCCATTAAATTTATATATGTTTTAGAATAGGTAAGAGTTTCCTTGGGTACAACAAGAAAGTAAGTAGTCACAAAAATTATTTCTTTTGGATTATATATCTATAACAAACTATTCCCTGTGTATTCAAGGTACTTAATGTTAAAAGCCTGTGTTCATCAGAAAAAATGTCTTTGGCCTTTGGCCTGGATTTGTTCTCCTTAAGAAATTACTCCAGGAATAATACACAGTAGAAGCTGAATGATGTTCATTCAGGTATTTCTTTAGAAATTAATCCCATTTTATTTGGTATAAAGATCACTTACACTGTCTTTATCCACACCCTTTTCATTTAAAAATATTTATATTCTGTAGCATTGTTATTGCCTTTATAATCATAATTAGGAAGATAATGTGGGTTCATAGGCTCCATAGCTCTTGAAATGTAATGAATGTGACACAGAATATCCTCAGATATGCCTGTTAGAAACCTGGATTTGAATTATTGGTCTACAACTGATCAGTCTTAGGTTTGGCCTTCTTGCCTACATCTGTTTTTAATAAAATACTTAATTCATTTCCTAACTTAGAGAAGACTCATGAGCACTAAAATTACACTAATGCAGGTGCAGTGCTTGGAATGGTGTCTGCATATTGTGTAGTTGGTCCTAAAGAAGTCAGTTTCCATCAACAGGGTCACAGCATCCCTCCTGAAGGCCTTAAGAAATATATAACCAACTGATGTTAATACCTGTGAAAATTGGTCTTTACTACAAAAAAAGGTCTTTCTTCATATGAACAATGGAAGTAATGTTGTGGCTCTCCTGTGGCATTTGTTCTGAAGGAGTTTTGCCTAAATTTCATTTTTATTCTACTAGTGGTAGCAGTAGCTGTCTTTAGTGGTACCCTTCATGTTTCTAGTTCTATGTTCTATTTGGAATACTGTTAGAACGTAGGTTATAAACTTTGTTATCAGAATAAATAATGTACAACTGCTGAAGTTTTCAATAAATAGTCAATGCATTACATTTTATGTGATTAATACTTTCCTGAAATTATTCCTTTTGGATTATATATCCCTAACAAACTATTTGTATGAATTCTTATATGATTTATGTAGATTTCTTCATTGATTCTTTTTTTACTCTTTTTTTTATTTTTTATTGTGAAAAAACTGTACAGAGGGGTTACAATTACATGGGCAAGATAATGAGTACATTTCTTATCAAGCATTGTAGCCTCCTCATTTGTTTACCCTTACCATCCATTCCAAGCCTTCCCCCCCACCCAAGCCTCCCCCCACCCCCCAACCAAAGATGTAAAGTTCGTTTTCCACATAACAACTTGTAATTCTCATTGTTGCAACCAGTCCACCTGAATCCTAATTTAAAAGACGTGTTTTTCCCCTTTCCTTCCACAAATTATACCTACATCAAATACAGTGAAAGCAGGGGTTATACTGTGGGGGAGGGACATACAAAGCAACAAAGATAATCTTATAAATGTGTTAGAAACAAACGCATGAAAGAAAAAAAACATTTAAATAAATATCTTAGGGTTCATTTTCCTAACATCAGCTTATCTGAACTTCTTTGCTTGACTCATACATATAATAACTATTGTAACTAAGGGAAACCATGGGACCGGTGTGTCTTTGGGCTTGGCTTACTTCACTTAATATAATTTTTTTCCAATCTTTCGATTTCCTAACAAATAGAGCAATGTCATTCTTTCTGATGGAGGCATAGAATTCCATTGTGTATATATACCACATTTTCTTGATACATTCATCTACTGAGGGTTGGTGCCATATCTTAGCTATAGTAACTAATGCTGCAATAAACATAGTTGTGCTGGTAGCTTTAGTGTGGTCTTGTTTGTAAACACTTCGGTAAATGCCCAAAAGTGGGATTGCTGGGTAATAGGGGAGCTCTATGTGGAGTCTTTTGAGGAACCTCCATACTATTTTCCAAAGTGGTAACAATGCACTAAGGTTCCCTTCTTTCCACATTCCCTCCAGCATCTGTTGTTATTAGAGTTCTTGATTTTTGCTATTCTAACTGAGGTGAGGTGGTACCTTAATGTTCTTTTGATTTGCATTTCTTTTATGGCTAGGGAGGTTGAGCATTTCCTCATGTGTCTATTGGCCATCATTCTTTCTTCTTCAGAGAAGTTTCTCTTTAAGTCTTTCGCCCACTTATTTATTGGGCAGTTGTTTCTTTGAGGATTTGTTGTTGGGGGGTTAAATTTTTTGAGTTCCAAGTATATTTTAGATGTGAGACCCTTGTCCGTTGTATGGCTAGAGAAGATCTTCTCCCAATCTCTGAGCTTTCTATTGATCTTGCTAGCTATGTCCTTTGCCATGCAGAAGCTCTGCAACTTCATGCAATCCCATTTGTCCAACCTTTCTTTGATTTGTTGTGTTTCCGGGTCTCTATTAAGAAAATTTTGGCTTGCGCCAAGGAGATCTAGGGTTTCTCCTATTCCATACTGTAAAGTTTTTAGAATGTCTGCTTTGACTCCGAGGTCTTTGATGCATTTGGAGTTGATTCTGGTGCAGGGTGATATAAAAGGATCTAGTTTTAGTTTTCTACAAATAGTTAACCAATTTTGCGAGCAACATTTACTGAAGAGGCTGTCTTTCTTTTAACTCCCTTATCAAAGATTTGAAGGCTATAGGTCTGTAGGCTCATTTCTTTGTTTTCAGTTCTATTCCATTGGTCCTGATGTCTGTTCCTGTGCCAGTAGCAAGAGGTTTTGATTACTATGGCTTTATAGTAGATTTTGAAATTTAGTATTGATATTCCTCCAGCAGTGTTCTTTCCGTTGAGGAGCATTTTTGCTATTCCAGGTCTTTTATTGTTCCATATGAATTTTTGGATTGCCTCTTCTATTTCCTTGAAGAATGAGGGTGGAATTTTGATAGGTATCTCATTGAATTTGAAGATAGCCTTGGGAAGTGTTGCCATTTTCACGATGTTAATCTTTCAAATCCAGGAGCATGGGAGTTTTTTTTGCCATTTTCTAAGTTTTGTTTTGATTTCCTTTTTCAAGTTTTTAAAGTTTTCATCATAGAAGTCCTGCACTTCTTTGGCTAAGTTAATTCCTAGGTATTTTATTTTTTGTGGGGCTATTACAAATGGAGTTTCTTTACAAATTTCAAATACACTTTTCTCATTGTTGGCATACATTGATTTTGGGGGGTTAATTTTAAACCCTGCTACTTTGCCAAAGTTTTGAATCAGCTTGAGTAATTTGGCAGTGGAGTCTGTGGAATTCTTTAAATACAAGATCAAGTCATCTGCAAAGAGGGAGAGTTTCATTTCTTCTTTCCCTATTTGGATCCCCGTTATGTTTGCATCTTTTCTTATTGCTATAGCTAGGTATTCTAATACAAGATTTAAGAGAAGTGGAGAGAGAGGACATCCTTGTCTTGTTCCTGAGTTAAGAGGAAATGGCTTTACTTTTTCACCATTAAGAATAATGGTGGCTGTAGGTTTGTTATATAGAGCCTTTATTGTACTGAGGAATGATCCATGGATTCCTAATTTTTCCAAAACCTTCATCAAAAAGGGGTGCTGGATCTTGTCGAATGCTTTTTCTGCTTCTATTGAGATAACGATGTGGTTTTTATCCTTGCTCCTGTTGATGAAATGAATAATATTAATTGATTTGCGTATATGGAACCAGCTTTGCATCCGAGAAATGAATCCTGTCTGATCGTGGTGTATGATTTTTTTGGATGAATTGTTGAAGCCGATTGGCCAAAATTTTGTTGAGAAGTTTTGCATAATGTTCATCAAACAAATGGTTGCATAGTTCTCTTTCTTTAATGAGTCCCTGCCTGGTTTTGGGATGAGTGTTATGATTGCTTCATAGAATGTGTTAGATAGTGAGCTTTCTCTTTCAATTTCATTGAAGATTTGGAAGAGTATTGGTGTGAGCTCTGCTTTGAAGGCTGTGTAGAATTCCGCTGTAAAACCATCTGGTCCTGGACTTTTCATAGCTGGGAGGTCTCTTATTGCTGTTTCTATTTCAATGCTTTATATGGACCTGTTAAGATGGTTTAACTCATCTTGGTTTAGTTTTGCCATGTCAATATTTCTTAGGAAAAGGTCCATTTCTGCCAAGGTCTCAAATTTATAAGCATAAAGTTTTGAGAAGTACTCCTTTATAATGCTCTGATTCTTGGTTGTTTCTGTGGTGATGTTTCCATTCTCATGTCTGAGTTTATTTATTTGCATGTGTTCTCTTCTTTTTCTGATAAGATTTGCTAAGGGTCTGTCAATTTTGTTAATTTTTTCGAAGAATCATCTCTTTTTTTTGTTGACTTTTTCTATCGATTTTTTGGATTCTAATTCATTTAATTCTGATTTAATTTTAATTATTTCTTTCCGTCTACTGGATTAGGGGTTTTCTTGCTGCTCCTTTTCAAGGAGGTTCAGATGTCTAATTAAATTGTTGGTTTCAGATCTCTCCAATTTGTTGATGTAGGAACACAGAGCTACAAAATTGCCTCTGAGTACTGACTTTGCTGTGCCCCAGAGGATCTGGTAATTTGTGTGCTCATTTTTGTTTAATAGCATGAACATTTGAATTTCCTTTCTTATCTCTTCCATGAGCCAGTCGTGATTCAGCAGTGTGTTGTTCAGCCTCCATGTGATACCGGACTTTCTTTGGTGGCTTTTGGTGTTGAGTTCTAATTTTATTCCCTTGTGGTCAGAGAGAATGCAAGGTATAACTTCAACGTTTCTGAATTTGAACAAGTTTGCTTTGTGACCAAAAGGTGGTCTATTTTAGAAAATGTTCCATGTGCTGCTCAGAAAAATGTGTATTCTGAAGCTGCTGGGTTAAATATTCAGTTGATGTCTATTAAAACTTGTTGATCTAGGTAGCTGTTTAAATCTGCTCTTTCTCTTATGAGTTTTTGCCGAGTTGATCTATCTAGTGGGGAGAGTGGTGTGATAAAATCCCCTACAATTATTGTCTTTGGATGTATGTGGGATTTGAGGGAAAGTAGTGTTTCTTGGATAAATTTGAGTGCTCTGTTGTTTGGTGAATAGATATTTAGAATTGTAATATCCACCTGAAGAAGAGATCCCTAAATTAGTATGTAGCGACCTTCTTTATCTCTTCTCACAAATTTTAATTTGAAGTCTATTTTATCTGTTATTAGGATTGCAACTCCTGCCTGTTTATTGGGGCCGTTTGATTGGTAGATTTTATTCCAGCCTTTAATATTGAAAATGTGCTTGTTTTTACGGGCAAGATGTGACTCCTGAAGGCACCAGAGAGAGGGATCTTGTTTTTAATCCAACTAGACAGTCTATGTCATTTAATTGGAGAGTTCAGTCCGTTAACGTTAAGAGATAGGACTGAGAGGTATTTGTGAGTTGCTGCCATATTATCCACCTTCTTCAGTGCTGCTAAAACTGGTTTCTTCCTATGGTTCTTGGATTCTCATTTTGGATGCAGTTTCTTGGCCTCTATTGTGGTCTTGTTGGTTTTCTATGTGTAGGACATCTTTAAGAATCTTTTGTAAGGCTGGTTTGGTGGAGATGTACTGTTTCAATTTTTCTTTGCTATGGAAGATTTTTATTTGGCCTTCATTTATGAAGGAGAGTTTAGCTGGGTACAGTATTCTTGGGTGATAGTTGTTTGTTTTTAGAGCATGGCATACATCATCCCAGGCTCTTCTTGCTTTGATTTTCTCTGGTGAGATATCTGAGGTGATTCTAATTGGTTTCCCTTCATAGGTGATAAATCTTTTCTCCTTGACAGCTTTAATAATCTCTTCCTTGTTCTGAGTTGATCCTGTGTGGATTATAATGTGACAGTGGGATGTCCTACCCTGGTCTGGTCTATTTGGAGTTCTAAAAGCTTCTTGTATCTAAATAGGCCTATCTTTTTGCATGTTTGGGAAGTTCTCTGCTAGGATCCTGTTAAACAAATTTCCTAGACCATTAACTTCTATCTTGGTGCTCCTCTTCACCTATTTTCCTTAGATTAGGCCTTCTGATGGTGTCTTTCAAGTGTTGGATAGATCTATCATATTTCTTGGACTTGTCTTGGATTGTTGTATATTCTTTATAATATCTAGGCTGTCTTCAATCCCCGAGTTTCGATCTTCTACATGGTCTAACCGGCTGTCAAGGCTTTCTACTTTGGGTTTTTTTCCCCTTCTAATTGGTCAGCCTTGGTGGCTTCAAATTCTTTGTTGAAGCTTTGTTTTAGATCTTGTATGACCTTCTTTACTTCCTTAATTTTGTGTTCAGTGTTTATTCTCAAATCACTTAGTTGATTGGTTATGGTTTCCTTGGACTCCCATTCCTTCTGTTGGATTCCATTCAGCATTCCCTTTGTGGTCTCCCTGACTTCCTTCAGCTCTTTGTTAATGGCTCCCATGAATGCCTTTAGTGATTTTTGTGTATTCTCATCCTGCTCTCTCAATTCCTGTATTACTCTTTGCTTAGCTTCCTGATGTTCATGCCATTCCTGAAGTTTTCTTTGAGTGTTCTCAGCCTGTTCACGCCATTCCTGCCTTTCTCTTTGTTTATTCTCAAGCTGCTCACGCAAATCCTGTATCATTTTTTGAGTAGCTTCCTCACGCTCGTGATATTCCTGTATAAACCTTTGGATTGCCTCCTCTCTCTCCCCCTCATGCTCATACAGAGTCCTTTGTAGGTTTCCAATCTTTTCCTGTATTGACCTTTTATTTGCCTCGTCTCTCTTCTTATCATGCTCATACAGAGTCCTTTGTATGTTTTCAATATTTTCATTTATCATGTTGCCAGCAGTGTTTGTAGAGTTATTTGAGAACTCTCCTCTGGATCATTCATTATCTGTTTTATCCCCTGATTATCATAAGTGGAAGTTGAGATACCCGGACTTGACATTTTTGTTGTGTTTTTCCGGTTTACTCTAAACATTTGGGATGAAAATAATACCAGTTTTGTGCTAGAACACTTTCTTAAGGCAAGCATCAACAAAAGTTTGAATTTGCACAGTCAATAGTCTGCAGATACAATCTAGTTCAACAGATACCTCTATTCAACATCAAACAACTATATATTAATGGGCTGCAAACCGCAAAGAAGAATTTGGTAAACCAGAAGTTATTAGGTTTAGGGAGAAATGTGTGTAAAAAATAGGAATAGAGTGATGTTGGAAGGCACAGGGGGAGTTAACTTAAGTCCTAATCTCAAAGCAGGAAATAGGTTGGATAGGATTAAAGTAGAGAGAGAGAAAAAAAGAAAGCGAAAAGGGAAAAAAAGAGACCAGAAAAATAGAAAAGTAAAAAATAAATATATTATGCAGATACGAATACAAAGTATTCATACAAGAACGTGAATATATTGAGAGAAGGAGAGGGATATAAAGGAGATGTAAAACTTAAAAATAAAAATACTTAAAATATTATATAGGTATAAAGAGGTAGTACTGCTATTAAGGAATTTAAGTCTCAGATGTTTTGAATTTAGTAATAAATTTCTGGATTGTGTATACACAATGGGGGATATGGTCTTATAATCAACTACAGGTTTATCTAAGGATGTGTAGAACAACAATTAAGTCACATAAAGAAGAATGAAAGAGAAGAAAAGGTGAAAAGGATAAGAAAGAAAAAAGATCAGAAGTTCAGTGGAGCTAAACAAAAAACAAAAATAATTTTTTAAAAAGAAAGAAAAAAAGAAAAACGCACACACACAAATACCCATAAAATACAAATTATAAGAGGAAAAATATGTAAGTAGACAACATTTCAAAAAATGTAAAAATTAAAAATTAAAAAAAGTTTTAGAAAAGAAAAAAAAATTTTATAAATAGTACAAAAAAAATAAAAATTTTCTTTGATTTTTTTGGGAGGGGTGGGAAAAATCCTGTTTGGCCCTTGTGAAACTAACCAGCCTCTTGTTGGACCCTCTGGACTCCTGGTGGTGTTTAGTTTTCCGGTGGCTTGGTTGGTTTCTTGTCAGTTTGAACAGGCAGAAAAATGGTCTGCTTTACCCAGGATTTTGCGATCCTCCTCCCAGGTTAGTTCAATGTGAGGGAGATCTGCTGTGAGTATCACAAAAGAGGGAGATGGCTTTGTTCTCATGTCTGGAGATGCTGTGATGAGGCTAGGTTCTGGGTAGAGTTGAAGCCTTTCAGCAAACAGTAGCTTTTCCCGGGGGCTACTTTGTAAGAAACTCACAGAACCCAGCCTGGAGCCATTCTCAGGGTTTATGTTTACTGAATTTCAATTGATTGTCAGGGCTGCAAAAGGGAGGGGCAGCCTCTGGCTCTGATTACCCAGTGAAGAAAGCTACTCCTGAGGCTGATGCCTGAGCTGGGTGACTTTTCCCTGGGTGGAGCTGGGTCTGGTAGGTCTCTTTAGGTTCTTGTGAGCTGCTAACTGACTCTAAATTTCTTCCAAGGCTTGAGTTGGAGCTAGCAGTTCCGCCGAGCTTTGTAGGTATCCAAGGTGGAGATCTCTGGAACTGGAGGGTGGGGGGCGGGGCGGCTTTCCTTCCTCTGCTCCCTGAGAAGGAGTGAAGACCGCAGGCTTCTACTCTCCTTGAGTCTTGGTTCCTGGTTTGTCTCTGGTCTGTGAAATGCATGATGAAGAAGTCCTCTCCTTGTGGGTTCTTGCTGGTGTTGAGTAGAATCTGCTCCCCCACCGTGTCTGGCTCCTTCGTCCTGGACTCTCTGTTTTGCATGTATGGTGACTGTGGCCGACGCCGCTTCAGCAGTGGCTGCTGGCAACATCTCAGAGCTGTCTCCTTGCCTGGATTTTCCCTCTTTGGCTTAACTCTCTGTCCTGTGATGGCACACTTGGTGTGATTCTCTGGCTTAGGACTGTTCACTGGAACTCTAAAACTGCTTTCTATGCGAGAGATTGTTTAGCCTCCATCTTCTCCTCTGACATCTTCCCGGAACTCCTCTTATGTTATTCTTATAGGACTTCTTGGAGATCCATAAATAAAACTATTCAGCACAGGAAAAGATCAGGAAAGAGGTTATAAAGAATACTATTATATTGGTCTTAATGGCAAAGTGTAAAGAATATGTACAAAACTGTTGGGAGACGTCCGGGAAGATGGCGGAGCAGAAGCTGGAATCTGAACAAGCTCTCGCATAGAAAGCAGTTTTAGAGTTCCAGTGAACAGTCCTAAGCCAAAGAATCACACCAAGTGTGCCATCACAGGACAGAGAGTTAGTCAAGAGTGGGGAAGCCAAGGCAAGGAGACACATCTGAGCGCTTGCCAGCAGCCGCCCCAGCAGCGGCAGGGTCGTGGCGGCGACCACTGCCGCGGTCATACTTGAGACACAGAGAGTCCGGGATGAAGGAGCCAGAAGCAGCGGACGAGCGAATTCTACTCAACACCAGCAAGAACCGACAAGGAGCAGACATCTTCATCCTGCAGTTTGCAGACCAGAGACGACCCAGGATCCAAGACTCGGCGTGAGTAGAAGCCCGACGTCCTCACTCCTCAGGGAGCAGAGGAGGGAAGGCTACACCTCTCCCCCCAGCACCGGTGATCTCCATCTTGGATATCGACAAAGCTCGGAGGAGCTGCTAGCTCCAGCTCAGGCCTTGGAATAAAACGAGTCATTTAGGTGGTCACAAGATCTTAACGGCGAAGTGAACTCACAGACTCAGTTCCATCCAGGGAAAAGTCACCCAGCACAGGCGCCAGCCATTGGAGTGGTTCTCCTCACTGGGTAACCAGAGCCAGAGGCTGCCCATCCCTCTTGCAGCCTCCACAATCAATTGAAAAACAGAAACCCTGAGAATGGCTCCAGGCTGGGCTCTGTGAGTTTTTTTCACAAAAAAGCTCCAGGGAAAAGCTGTTGTTTGTTGAAAGCCCTCAACTCTACCGAGAACCTAGCCTCATCACTGCATCCCCCTCTTTTGTGATTCTCAAAGCAGATCACCCTCCCAGTAAACTAACCTGGGAGGGGAACTCAAAATCTTGGGTAAAGCAGAGCATTTTTCTGCCTGTTCGAACAAACTGACTTAAGAAACCAATCAAGCCACAGGTCCTCAAGCTGACCAGAGACTCCAACAAGAGGCTGGTTACAGACAAAAGGGAGGTACAGGATTCTTCCAACCCCTCCCCCCCCAAAAAAAAATCAAAGTACTTTTTTTTTTTTCTTCATCTTTTCTTTTTCCTCTTCTTCTTTTTTTTTTTTGGTACCTTATATATATAAAAATAATTTTTTCCTTTTCTAAAACTTTTATTAATCTTTAATTTTTGCCTCTTTTGAAAAAATAATTGTTTTCCAGTAACTTTTTTTTTCTCATCTTATAATTTTTATTTTAGGAATACGTAAATGTGGGTTTTCCTTTCTTTTCTTGTCTTCTTTCTTTTTCTTTCTTTCTTAATTATCTTTTTGTTTTTTGTCTAGCTCTACTGAACTTCTGATCTTTTCTTCTCCCTCTCCTATCCTTTCCACCTTTTCCTCTCTTTTGTTCTTCTTTATGTGACTTAACTCTTGTCCTGCACATCCTCAGATAAACCCGTAATTTACTAGTAGACCCTATCCCCAATTGTGTACACACTTAATCCACAAATTTATTACTGAATTCAAAAACCTCTGAGACTTAAATTCCTTAATAGCAGTACTACCTCTTTATACCTATATAATATTTTAAGCATTTTTTTAAGTTTTTCACATCTCTTCTATGTCCCTCCCCTTCTCTCAATATATTCACGTTCCTCTCTACATAGATGGCCCTTTAATCTCTATAATAACATTAAGTTTTACGTTTCTCATTTTTTTCAGGTCTCTTTTCATTCCCCTTTCCCTTTCTTCTTTTCCTCTCTCTCTCTACTTGCATCCTACCTAACCTATTTCCTGCATTGTGATTAGGACATAGTTAACTCTCCCTGTGCCTTCCCACACCAATCTATTCCTATTTTTTACCCACATCTTTCCCTAACCCTAATAATTTCTGGTTTTCCAAATTCTTCTCTGCGGTTCGAAGTCCATTAACATATAGTTGTTTGATGTTGAATAGGTGTATCTGTTGAACTAGATTGTATCTGTAGACTATTGACTGTACAAATGCAAACTTTGGTTGATGATTTCCTTAAGATAGTGTTCTAGCACAAAACTGGTGCTATCTTCATCTTAAAAGGGCGGAAAAACACAAGAAAAATGGCAAACTCGGGTATCTCAAATCCCAATCTTGATAATCAGGGGTCAGAACAGATAATGAAAAATCCAGAGGAGAGTTCCCAAATAGCTCTACAAACACTGCTGGCAAACATGATAAATGAGAAGTTTGACAACTTACAAAGGACTCTGTATGAGCATGATAGGGAGAGAGAGAAGGCATCCCAGATGTTTATACAGGAATATTATAAGCGTGAGGAAGCTACTCAAAAACTGATACAGGATTTGCGTGAACAACTTGAGAATACTCAAAGAGAAAGGGAGAAATGGCGTGAGCAGGCTGAGAACACTCAAAGAGAACTGCAGGAATCCCACGAACAAGAGGAAAGAGAACTGCAGGAATCCCACAAACGGGAGGAAGCAAATCAAAGAGTAATACAGGAATTGAGAGAGCAGGTAGAGAACACACAAAGATCACTAAAGGCATTCATGGAATCCATTAACAAAGAGCTGATGGAAGTCAGGGAGACCACAAAGGGAATGCTGAATGGAACCCAACAGAAGGAATGGGAGCCCAAAGTAACCATAACAAATCAACTAAGTGATTTGAGAACAAACACTGAACACCAAATTAAGGAAGTAAAGAAATACATACAAGGCCTAAAACTGATCTTCAACAAAGAACTTGAAGCCATCAAAGCTGACCAATTAGAAGGAAAAGAGATAAAAAACAAAGTAGAGAGTCTTGACAGCAGGTTAGACCATGCAGAAGATCGAATCTCAGGGATTGAAGACAGCCTAGATATTATAGAGAAAGAACATACAACCATCCAAGACAAGTCCAAGAAATATGATAGATCTATCCAACACTTGGAAGACACCATCAGAAGGCCTAATCTAAGGATAATGGGTGTAGAGGAGCACCTAGAAACAGAAGTTAATGGTCTAGGAAATTTGTTTAACAGGATCGTAGCAGAGAACTTCCCAAACATGCAATAAGATAGGCCTATTCAGATACAAGAAGCCTTTAGAACCCCAATAGACCAGATCAGAATAGGACATCCCACCGTCACATTATAATCCACACAAGATCAACTCAGACCAAGGAAAAGTTCCTTAAAGCTGTCAAGGAGAAAAGGTTAATCACCTATAAAGGGAAACCAATAAGAATCACCTCAGGTTTCTCAGCAGAGACAGTCAAAGCAAGAAGAGCCTGGAATGATGTATGCCATGCCCTAAAAACAAACAACTATCAACCAAGAATACTGTACCCAGCTAAACTCTCCTTCATAACTGAAGGCCAAATAAAAACCTTCCATAGCAAAGAAAAATTGAAACAATACATCTCCACAAAACCAGCCCTACAAAAGATTCTTAAAGATGTCCTACACATAGAAAACCAATAAGACCGCAATAAAGGCCAAGAAACTGCACCCAAACTGAGAATCCAAGAACCATAGGAAGAACCCAGTTTTCACAGCCCCCAAGAAGGTGGATAACATGGCAACAACTCCCAAATACCTCTCAGTCCCATCTCTTAACGTTGACGGAATGAACTCTCCAATTAAGTGACATAGACTGTCTAGTTGGATTAAAAAATGAGACCCTTCTTTCTGCTGCCTGCAGGAGTCATATCTTGCCTGTAAAAACAAACACATTTTCAATGTTAAAGGCTGGAACAAAATCTACCAAGCAAACAGACCGCATAAACAGGCGGGAGCTGCAATCCTAATATCAGATAAAATAGACTTCAAATGAAAATTCCTGAAAAGAGATAAAGAAGGTCGCTACATACCAATTAAAGGATCTCTCCTTCAGGAGGATATTACAATTCTAAATATCTATTCGCCAAACAATGGAGCATCCAAATTTATCAAAGAAACACTACTTTCCCTCAAACCCCATATAGATCCAAAGACATTAATTGTTGGGGATTTTAACACACCACTCTCCCCAATAGATAGATCAACTCGGCAAAAACTCAACAGAGAAACCGCAGATCTAAACAGCTGCATAGATCAACTAGACTTAACAGACATTTACCGAACTTTTCACCCAGCAGCATCAGAATACACGTTTTTCTCAGCAGCACATGGAACATTTTCTAAAATAGACCACATTTTAGGCCACAAAGCAAACTTGTCTAAATTCAGAAACATTGAAGTTATACCTTGCATTCTCTCTGACCACAAGGGAATAAAAGTAGAACTCAACACCAAAAGCCACCAAAGAAAGTCCGGTATCACATGGAGGCTGAACAACACACTGCTGAATCATGAGTGGGTCATGGAAGAGATTAGAAAGAAAATTCAAATGTTCATACTATTCAACAAAAATGAACACACAAAATACCAGCTCCTCTGGGACACAGCAAAGGCAGTACTCAGAGGCAAGTTTTTAGCTCTGAGCTCCTACATCAACAAATTGGAGAGATCTGAAACTAACAATTTAATGACACATCTAAACCTCCTTGAAAAAGAGCAGCAAGATAAACCCCAATCCAGTAGATGGAAAGAAATAATCAAAATTAAATCAGAATTAAATGAATTAGAATCCAAAAAAACTATAGAAAGAATCAACAAAACAAAGAGTTGGTTCTTCGAAAAACTTAACAAAATTGACAGACCCTTAGCAAATCTTATCAGAAAAAGAAGAGAACACACCCAAATTAATAAACTCAAAGATGAGAATGGAAACATCACCACGGAAACAAACAAGATTCAGAACATTATAAGGGAATACTTCTCAAAACTTTATGCTAATAATTTTCAGAACTTGACAGAAATGGACCTCTTCCTAGCAAATATTGACATGCCAAAACTAAACCAAGATGAGTTAAACTATCTTAAGAGGCCCATGTCAAGCATTGAAATAGAAACAGCAATAAGAGACCTCCCAGCTAAGAAAAGTCCAGGACCAGATGGTTTTACAGCAGAATTTTACAAGGAATTCACAGCAGAGCTCACACCAATTCTCCTCCAACTCTTCAATGAAATTGACAGAGAAAGCTCACTACCGAACACATTCTATGAAGCCATCGTGACCCTCATCCCAAAACCAGGCAGGGACTCATCAAAGAAAGAGAACTATAGACCCATTTCTTTGATGAACATTGATGCAAAACTTCTCAACAAAATTTTGGCCAATCGACATAAACAATTCATCCAAAAAATCATACACCACGATCAAACAGGATTCATTTCAGGGATGCAAACCTGGTTCAATATACGCCAATCAATTAATATTATTCATCACATCAACAGGAGCAAGAATAAGAACCACATGGTTATCTCAATACATGCAGAAATAGCACTCGACAAGATCCAACAGCCCTTCCTGATGAAGGTTTTGGAAAAATTAGGAATTCATGGAACATTCCTCAATACAATAAAGGCTGTATATGACAAACCTACAGCCATCATTATACTCAATGGTGAAAAACTAAAGCCATTTCCTCTTAACTCAGGAACAAGACAAGGATGCCCACTCTCTCCACTTCTCTTCAATCTAGTATTAGAATGCCTAGCTACAGCAATAAGACAAGATGCAGACATAAAGGGGATGCAAATAGGGAAAGAAAAATAAAACTCTCCCTCTTTGCAGATGACATGATCTTGTATTTAAAGAATCCCATAGACTCCACTCCCAAATTACTCAAGCTGATTCAAAACTTTGGCAAAGTAGCAGGTTATAAAATTAACCCCCAAAAATCAATGGCTTTTCTGTATGACAACAATGAGAAAAGTGTGGCTGAAATTAGGAAAGCAACTCCATTTGTAATAGCCCCACAAAAAATAAAATACCTAGGAATTAACTTAACTAAAGAAGTGAAGGACCTCTATGATGAAAACTTTAAAATCTTGAAAAAGGAAATCAACACAGAACTTAAAAAATGGCAAAGCCTCCAATGCTCCTGGATTGGAAAGATTAACATCGTAAAAATGGCAATACTTCCCAAGGCTATCTACAAATTCAACGCAGTAGCTATCAAAATTCCCCCCTCATTCTTCAAGGAAATAGAAGAGGCAATCCAAAAATTCATACGGAACAATAAAAGACCCCGAATAGCAAAAACACTCCTCAACGGAAAGAACACTGCTTTAGGAATATCAATACCAAATTTCAAACTCTACTATAAAGCCATAGTAATCAAAACAGCTTGGTATTGGCATAAGAACAGACCTCAGGACCAATGGAATAGAATTGAAAACCCAGAAATGAACCTACAGACCTATAGCCATCTAATCTTCGATAAGGGAGCTAAAACAATAGAATGGAAGAAAGACAGCCATTTCAGTAAATGGTGCTGACAAAATTGTTTAACTGCTTGTAGAAAACTAAAGCTAGATCCTTATATATCACCCTGCACCAGAATCAACTCCAAATGGATCAAAGACCTTGAACTCAAAGCAGACACTCTGAAAACGTTACAGGATGGAATAGGAGAAACCCTGGGTCTCCTTGGCTCAGGCTGAAATTTTCTGAATAGAGACCCTAAAACACAACAAATCAAAGAAAGGTTGGACAAATGGGATTGCATAAGGTTGCAGAGCTTCTGCAGGGTAAATGACATAGCTAGCAAGATCAATAGAAAGCCCACGGATTGGGAGAAGATCTTTACTAGCGATACAACGGACAAGGGTCTCATATCTAAAATATACTTGGAACTCAAAAAATTAAACCACCCAACAACAAATCCTCAAAGAAACAACTGCCCAATAAGTAAGTGGGCTAAAGACTTAAAGAGAAGCTTCTCTGAAGAAGAAAGAAGGATGGCCAATAGACACATGAAGAAATGTTCAACATCCCTAGCCATAAAAGAAATGCAAATCAAAACAACATTGAGATATCACCTCACTCCAGTTAGAACAGCAAAAATCAAGAACTCTAACAGCAACAGATGCTGGAGGGGATGTGGACAGAAAGGAACCTTACTTCATTGTTGGTGGGAATGTAAACTTGTTCAACCACTTTGGAAAGCAGTATGGAGGTTCCTCAAAAGACTTCACATAGAACTCCCCTATGACCCAGCAATGCCACTTTTGGGCATTTACCCAAATGTTTACAAACAAGACCACACTAAAGCTACCAGCACAACTATGTTTATTGCAGCATTATTTACCATAGCTAAGATATGGAACCAACCCAGATGCCCCTCAGTAGATGAATGGATCAAGAAGATGTGGTATATATACAAAATGGAATTCTATGCCTCCATCAGAAGGAATGACATTTCCCCATTTGTTAGGAAATGGAAAGGCTTGGAAAAAATTATGTAAAGTGATGTAAGCCAGGCCCAAAAAATCATAGGTCCCATGGTTTCCCTTATTTGCAATATCTAGTAAATGTGTGAGTCAAGCGGAAAAGTTCAGATAATGTGATGTTAGGAAAACGAACCCTTGAATACGTATTTTAATGTTTTTTTTCTTTTATGCATGTGTTTCTAATGTATTTATAAGATTATTTCTTTGTTGCTTTGTATGTCCCTCCCCCACAGTGTAACCCCCGCTTTCACTATATTTGATGTAAGTATAACTTGTGGAGGAGATGGGGACAAACAAGTCGTTTAAGGATTCAGGTGGACCTGTTGCAACAATGAGAAGTACAAAATGTCATGTCAAAAACGAGCTTTACAATGTCGGTGTGGGGGGGGGAAGGATTGGGTGGTGGGGGCAGGGGAGGCTGGGAAGGGAGGTGAAGGGTAAACAAAGGAGGAGGCTGCAATGCTTGGTAAGAAACGTATGCATTATCCTGCCCATGTAATTGTAACGGCTCTGTACAGTATGTTCTCAAATAAAATAAAATAAAATAAAATAAAATAAAATAAAATAAACTGTTGCGAGACTCATTTGCTTTGTTTGCTATTCTCTCCTGCTTCTTTGTAGATAGCTTCTCTCTATGAAGAGACAATGGGTCTGGACCTTTCTAGCCTTGTCTCAGTGACAGAAGTAATGGGATTTGGGACATTTGATCCCATTGCTGGCTTTTAGGAAGTTCACAATATAGCAATACCAATACACATAAAGCAACTTTTGTGAGTGATGTGTATTCACTTCCTCAATTGCCAAAATTAAATTCATATGTCAAAACGTCAAATTACTTACATTATTATATATTCAATTCAACTGACATCACTAGCACCTCCATAAATCAAATGCAAACTAAAAGATCTACTTCAAAAACCAACATCTAAGGCAGTGTTGGAAATACTAGAAGATAGACAATAAATCTAAAGGAGTGAGATCTTTAACACTGACAATGAGCAGTAATAGCTGAATTTTTAACCAGGCTTGAAAAGTTCAGTTGTCCACTGTCTATGTGATTAGAGTTGCAGAGTTGACCTTGGTATCCATATTGGATTTAAAATTCAAAGGCAGCTAAGGTTGCTGCAGTATTGTAGCTCCATATAGTGTGACCCTGCCTGATAATGGTAAGGCACAGAGCAGAATCTAAGTCAGTAAAATGTATAGGAAGGATTCTTCACTGATAATAATTGCAGGAGGTAATCATCACTTTTTCGTTGAAAATGTATAGCCCATCATTCTACATTAAGCTATAGCCTATTTCTGATCTGAAGAACATATAACACATCAATGTGCCACGAGTGCTGAGCAGTGTTAGTGTATATTATTCTAATATATGAAAAAATCCTTGCAAGTATAGAATGGCCTGACACTGACACTTCATTCTGTGTTGTTGAGTTTCATGGAGAAATATTCATAATTAGGCAATTCACACTCATCTAAATCTGAATCAGGCAACTGAGATAAGGCATTAGGGTTATCAATCCAGTGACATGGTCTGCGACCTGTGAAATAAATCACATTATTTCACAATGTATATGTGTTTCTAAAAATGTATGCAATATCAAATACCATATATACAAAAGGGACAATTATCCATCTCATATTATCAGAAGTAAAGATACTCCTGAATTGTACATTCTTGCTAGAGGATCACTGGGTGACTGCTGATGTTTGGTATCTTTCCAGGTGCTCTTATACATATGTCAATGTTCTTTGAGGAAGTGTTTTCTCATGGTTTGTTTTGAGGTGTTCAGAATATCAGTACTGTCACTTACAACAACCATGGGACAGCAAAGATGATAGGATACCTGGCTAAAGAACTGAGAATTCACAGGAAGTGATAGGAAAGATGACATCAGAGGATCCAAATTCTCATTGCCAGCTTCTGGATCCCCATATCCTCCTAAACATGTTTTATATTCATTCTACTACAGTGGGGGGGGGGGAGGGTTAGTGGCTACAGGTATGTTGACAAACTAAGACATCAATCTAGCTTGTGGTTACAACTATTAACATGAGGTATTGTTTGGATACATGGTGATAATTGAATGCCTTTATTTTTAGGGAGCAAAGGAGCAATAGTCATTACAACCATAGCACAGACATCCATCTTGTCTCCAAAGTCTCAATCTTTTAGTGTCCAACAGCTCTAACTTAAATACTCTTGAGGTAATGACTCATACCCCTGTCTTCCCTTGACCGACCTTTCCAGAGCACAGCTCTCAGACTCTTGATTGCTGTTTGAGATGGCTTCCCAATCTATCCTTTTCCAAGTCTAACAGCTTGACTCTAGAACCCCTCACAAGTACTGTGACAGATGTATTATTTTGAAAACTATATATTTTCTAGGATAGGTTCAATTTTTAAATTTATTTCAAAAATACTATACAGAGGGGTTACACTTACATGAGTAAGGTACATTCCTTATTGAATATTGTTACCCACACCGTGTTGTTCTTCTATCCCTTCCCCCCCGTACACGTCGTCCCCACCCCAAAGTTGTAAATTTCATTTCTGATATAGTGTCTTCTGAATATCATTGTTGCAATGCGTCACTCTTTGTACTTCTTTCATCACTATATTTTTCCCTTTACTTATACAAATCAGATAAATCTATATACAAGGTGGAAGGTACCAGAATCAAGACAGAGATTGCAAGGGATGAACAAGGACAAAAGACAAATCAAATCAAATACGATCTAGACACTCTACCGACATCAAGGTTGACATGAAAAAAAAAAAAAAAACTTTTTTCCATGTCTTGGCGTTCATTTCAATTAACATTATTTTGTAAGGTCAAATGTACATAGCTCTGGAACCAGCAATCCCACTCTTGGGCATTTG
The DNA here is from genome assembly GCF_019054845.1 of Dipodomys spectabilis. NCBI lineage: Eukaryota > Metazoa > Chordata > Mammalia > Rodentia > Heteromyidae > Dipodomys > Dipodomys spectabilis. The sequence goes on from NW_024870793.1 coordinate 603,230, forward strand.
TCAAAATGATCTCAAGTTAAACACACTAAATCTACAACTTTGTTTCTGGCAGCATTATTGGAACCAATCAAGATGCCCCTCAATAGATGAATGGATCAAGACAATGTGGTATATATACACAATGGAATTTTATGCTTCTATCAGAAAGAATCACAAAGCCCCTTTCATAAGAAAATGGAAAGACTTGGAAAACAATCATATTACGTGAAGGAAGCCAGACTCAAAGAAACATAGGTTCCATGGTTTCCCTCATTTTTATTAATATATGCTTATTATAGTCCTTAAACTCTTAATATTCCCTTTTATCTCTCCCTCTTCTTCTCTCATTCCATTTCTGTGTGTGTGTGTGTGTGTGTGCGCGCGCACGCGCACGCACACGCACATGCGTGCACACACACACAGTAATGAAACTTGACTCAGAGCCTCAAACTCTTGCTTGGTTTTTTCACTCATGAATGACTCAGTCTGTACTATTTGAACCAAGGTTTCACTCTGTCTTTGAATAATTGAACATAAATGTCTCATGGATTGCTACCCCAGCCATCTGTGAACCATGATCTTCCAATCTCAGGCTCGTGACTATATAGGAATAGGGATGAGGCACAAGCATCTAGCTGCCAAGTGTTTTTTATTTTGTTTTGTTTTTGTTTTTTGTTGGTATTGTGCATCCAAAATCTGTAAGGAAAACAAATCATTTATAATCAGGACTATTCACATAAAATGTGTATTGTATAAAGATTACCTTAGTAATGTTATCCTTTTACATCCACATTATGTGATTTGATTTTTTTGAACTCTATTGTTGCAAACAGTCAAATCACGTATATATAATTTGAATCTTCTTGTCTTGGTTTTATACTTTGTTAGGTGTTTCAAAACAGAATTTATCAAGGTTTAACTCTGCACTACTGAAGCAAGACATTTATGATCATTCAATGTCTTGTAAATCATAAGTTCTTCACTTCTCGTGGCACCATATGAGCACAGGTAGTTTTCTATAATACCTCCACGTAGTTTAGACCTCAATGCCATGCACTCTTCTGCCAAATATGCAAGGGAATCTTTTGCAATTCTCCTTGCATTTTCACTGTTCTTCTCTCTACTCTCCATGCTAAGTCCTATGGTGATCTTGTTGATATTCTCCCCTGTTACATCTATCAATGCATCTTGGGAACTACTGGTACGCACTACTGTACTTCTGTCCATTCTCCTTGTGCTTTGTCTTGTACACTTCTCGCAGCGGAGGGCCAGAGATTGGGGATATTTTCTTCACGCCTTAGATCAGACATCTATCTTTACATTCTAGCAATACATTCATTGAATTCCAATGTCCTGAAAATGATTACTGCATTTTCATGACTTTGTTATTTGGCATTAGGGAAGAACATAGGTCAGTAACTCTAACTTATGTAAAAGAAGATTGCAATCATGCCTCATTAGATGTTGTTCATTGGATAATGTTTACTTCAAGGTCTGCCTACCTGCTTCCTTTTCACTGTTTATTTTTCAATGTAGCCTTTTCTTCTGGAAAGTATTTATGGCCCTAGTGAAGATCAATTCCTGCTGTAATTAGTCATTAATTTTATTCCAACATCATTTCATAGATCCTTCTGAGTTTCTTCAGTAGTGCTTCATATTCTTAGATATGTTTTAACATCGATGCATCCAATGATAAAGACACATTGCTTAAGTCACCATTTTGATGATGGAAAAGAAACCATGCTGCAACCTCACTATATGGCAATTTTCTGGTTTTAAATTCTTTTAGATTTGAATTGATACTGGAAAACGAAATTCTGCGTTTTATATTTTCCTAATTATTTTTAGTACATGTTCCAATATTGTATAAAGTTAAAAACATTACTATTTACTTAGTTTTAGGATTTCTAAAATGGTCAGAGTAAAAGTTCTGTTCATTCACAATTTTAAGACAATATTGTCCATTATGACCAAGTGAGACATTTTAAACTTTTATTTGTGGTCCTTAATGTTGGTGCTGGGGAATGAATTATAGTCCTTCATGTGTCTTAGTCTCCTGTGTGCCTCTGAGCCTGATGCGTCCTGTAGTTTTATTTTCAATCAACTAGAATAAAGAAAAATTTCACTAGGAAGGATTATTACTTGTTTACTTTCTCCAGCATCTCTTGCATACATAAAAGTAATATAAGTCTACACTGACAGAAAATGGTGTTCTTATATGGTATTTATTCGTGGTAACTGTTCATTTTTTGTAGCCTCACTCTGCACTGTCTTGCCCCTTTCCTATCCCCCCCATCCCATAAAACTTGACTGGATCCACTGGAAACCCACTTCCAGGCAGCTTCCTCCTTAAATAGCCTAATCTAAACTAACCTACCCCTGCTAGACCTGCTATAAATTTTCAAAGGCTTAACTGCAACAAGACGCTTTACTGAAACGCCTTCTCTGCTATAGTAAAATCCCTCTTCCACTCCACCCCTTCCTGGAATCCCTGTTCTGCACCACCAGATACCAGGCCACATCTATATCTCCTTTCATGTCCCAACATACTACACCAAGAACCCGGCCTACATGGGGCTCCTCGCTCGAAGCCCCATCTCATCCACCAGATACCCTGCTCCTAACTACTCTAGTCCCTCTCAGTCCCATTGCTCCCATATTCTATTACCTCCAAGATCCTCCCTTCCCTTTCTTCCCCACCCCCAACCAGCCTTCTCCCTGGAGCTCCTCCTGATTTTATCAGAATCTCTGCCCATAACTAGCCTACTTCTAAGTGGCCTAAATTCTAAAACACAGCCCTGAACCTACCTCTTCTCACAAAGCCCATCGTGCTATATCAATAACCCTTCACCTCCCTATAACTTCCCTTGAAGCCCCACCTTGCTTGGCCAGAAGCTTCTCACACAGCCCATCTCCTGCCTGGAGAGCCAGCCCTGTTCCTCCACAAGACTCTTCACCTCGCACATCTACCTTCTCAATGCCCTGCCTTGCTCCCCAGATAAACCCAACCCCTATTGGCTCTTCCCTAAGATCTACACGATACTCCACCTGATACCCTGCCCATAATTATCCTACACCATTGTAGCCTTTCCACTCCTTCTCAAAGCTCCTCCTTCAACTAGCCCCATGGCTCCAAGCCCTGCCCTGGTCCAGAAAAACTCCACCAGAGAACCCACACTACTCCATCTCTCAACACCCACGTTGCTCCACTGGAAAACACTGCACCAGTTGCCCTCCCTCTGGAAGTCTCACCTGGCTCAACTGTAAAACACTCCCTCCATAGTCCCTTTTGAAGGTTGCTTTGCCCTACTGGAAACCCTGTCCAAAGTCCATGTCCTGACTTGCAACACTGAGATCCCCACCCAAACTTCTCTTTTCGAGTTGTGACTGGCTACACCAGAAACCCCATCCTAACTATTCTAGAGCACTGGATACTATCACTGCTCTCACAAAGCTCTGGTCCTGAAAAACTCCTACATACATTGTGACTACATCTTGCTCTGTAGGAAACTCCACCTCCACCCTAACACACTTCCCAAAGGCCTGCCATTCTCCACCAGAAACCCTGCCCCTTACTAGCCCATGTCTTCCTAGTACCACCCTGCCCTCTCAAATCTAGAACCTGAAAGGCCTCTCCCTCATAGCTGCACATTCCTGCACCAGAATCCCCACCATCTGTCTGCCTCTTGCCTCCATTCCCTGCCCTGCCTTATGGGAAACCTCACCCTACATATCCCACAAGGGCTCACAGTGCTCTACCAGCACCGCTCCTCTAAGTAAGCTCCTCCTTTGTAGCCTTGTTCTTCCTTCCAAAAGTTCTGCCCCAAACAGACTCCTCCCCAGTGAACCCGCCTTCTTCAACTGAAAACCTGTCTCCCTGCCAGCCTCCATCTTAAATCTTGCCTACTCCACAAGAGACCATGTCCCTAACAAGTTTAGCCATTCCTGTCCCTTCCCTGCTGTCTCAAAGCCCTACACAGACTGGCTTTCACCCTCAAAGCCCCGCTCTGCTCCACCACAGAGGTTGGCCAATACCAACTCCTCCTTTGAACGAGACAGGACTACACCAGAAACCCCACACCATCTCATCCATGAAGGTCCCATCTAGTAACTTTTATTACAAATATGATTTTATAATGGTCATAGACTTCATACTAATCAATATGAGAAGAAAGAAGTATTGCAAGAAGGCAACAAAAATTAGATATCTATTAGATGTCTTAATCTAGTTTGGTGTTCTGTTACCAGGAAGATACACATTGGGTGAAAATGTCTGAAGGTGATTCTTCTTATTGAAAGTATTCTTTGAAATATCAGTAAGGTTTCATGAGTGATCATTTTATTTCTAGAAAATTCGTGCACATTACTGCCCATTAACTTAAAAAATATTAGCTATTTAAAATCCTCTGGTTTCGTTGAGGAAAGAGTATCAGTGTGTAAAAAGATGACTTTCAACTCATCTTTCTAATGAATAATTTTGCAGTTGCTTACCTTAATATGTACCAGAAATTATCTACCAGAATCCACTTTGAATTTCCTCCTTCCACTAAAGTGACCTTTGGAAAAGATTGAAGTGAGATTATACAAGTAAAATGTTAGATATGAAAACGTATTTGAGATCATGACAAAATTATGATGAAGACCCCACCCAATTGCTTTTAATTTTCTAACAAAAGGAACTTAAGCCTATTTAACTGCAGACTTTCTGAAGACTAGAAGACAAGAAAATAAGAAATACCCTGTTACACCATGGTTCTGAAAACAAAACCAAAACAAAGAAAGACAACATAATGAGACAGAAGGGAATGAGGAAGTTGTACATGTGATATAGAGTTTAAAAAACACACTGAATCAGGTAAAAATAATTTTGGTCAACATATTTCATTGTAAATATTGTTCTTTGTTAAGCTGTGATTTAATATATATAGGTCTCAGCAGGGATCTGCCCAGGTAATTGTGTAGTTAGTCAATTTCATCATTATAAGATCATAAGGATGGAAAACTCCACACACCTTAAGACACAACTGCAACATCACTAGACATACACTCTTATTGGTCCAACATTGTAAGACAGACCTGTGTTTTACCAAAGCTTTGTATGTGGTATGCTGTACTTTATTCAGGCTAAAGAGCTAAAGTAACTCCAATTTGAGATTAATGCCACCATCTTGTGGAGGCTGCCCTCAGATTAACCCCCAGAGAGAGAGAAAAAACACAGGTTGCCAACAACTCTGCCCACCCTTAAGAAAGCAGAACAGTTACCCAAGTGTTCCAGGAACAGAACATACCAATAGTTCATAAAAAGGGCAGTGTACTTAGGGTGGCCTCAAACCAATCATGTAACTGCTTGTGTGGAAATTCCCTAAACTTGTTTGTTCAATACTATAAAAGTTGTGCTGATTTTGTGCTCGGGTCTCTTACGGTCACAGGTTACCGGGTGCATGGAGGAACAAGCTTGAGCTTGCAAATAAAGGACTCTTTTGCTGTTCGCATTGGTCGTGGTCTCTGGTGGTCTTTCGGGGTTCCCAAGTCCATGCAACATTTTTGGGGGCTCATCTGGAATCCCCCTCATGAGACCTTCCAGACGCCCCACCGCAGAGTCCCAAAAAACCCATCTGTTAAGTCAAGGCATTGCTGTTCTGTATAGTTGGTTGCCTGTAGGTTCTGTATCTGTAATTCTGTTTTCCCACGGAGTCTGTATTCTGGGTGGCAAGGAGTCTTGGTGGACGCTCTATAAGACTGCCAACGGGGTCTGTGAGGAGACGTCCCCAGACCCCTCTGGTTAGATTGCTGTTTAGTACAGACAATTTTTTTTTTGGGAAATGTTGCGTTTGTAGTCTCACACTTTCATGCAGACATTTTTTTGGGAAGTTTTCCATCTGTATTGGGAAGTTTTCTGTTTTAGGGGAAACTCTCCATCTATAGTCTGGCACTTTCTGGTTGGTAATTTACAATGCTGCAGCGTGCCTTTGTAAGTTGTGTCTTTGTGTTGAGTGTTCTGTTTGTCATTAGGTGTTTATCTTAGCCTTAGGCCTTGGCCCAGGGAGGTATGAGTATGGGGGAGAATCTACCGTCAGAGGGGATTTATTTCCCTTGCTACAAAATGATTGGGACTTCCCTTCCACCTTGGAAGGACCCTGGGTAAACAAATGTTGGTGAGATGTCACCCCATTCACTGAGACTTGACTGTTCTCTGTTTTATGTTTCCTGAGATAGGGAAGTTCTGGGTGAGAGCGGCAGGCTCACTCAGAACACTCTGAATACAGTTTTCTGAGTGAGAATGGCACAGAGTTCTGGTAGAGACAAAGGCAGCCTTCGATTGTTGTCTTGTCTAGTTCTGTTTTAGAATTGGTATTAGTTTTAAATGTATGTTTTTGGTTTTGCGTTTTTCTTATTTATTTGAACATCTCTGGGGAAATAAAAGCTCCAGCCTCCAGCTGGCCTGAGTCACAGAGAAGGCTATGTGGCTGGTTTTGACTTTTCAGCTAGTCCCAAAAATGTAAAGTGATTTTATCTAAAATTGATTAAAAAAATCAGGCCAGTTTAGTTTCAGGTGACCCCCGTCACCCCCAGCCTTCCTCCAACAGAAGAGATTCAAAATACCAATTGGTAAAATTCCTTGCTAAACAAGCAAGCCCTGGGAAAATGAAACTCAACAAAGTTACTTAGTTTAAAAGAAATATTGTCTTAATTTTTTGTTTGAAAACTTTAGAATGTCTACAAACAACTGATTTTTATTTTTGCATGCTTAAAGATCTGTGTGAGTGTGTTTTGTATGTGTTTGTGAACATGTTCATGATATAAATTGTCAGCATGCTATAACAATTGGGTGAGTTTAAGTTTAAAATTCAAAAGGTTATAAGGTTTGGACATTACCAAAATCTTTTGAAGAATTTACACATTGTTTTTAATGGCTTTTTAAGGATTCTTTAACTTGAAAATTAGAAAATCTGGTATTTTAGAATGCATAATCAGCACTGTAATCAAGATATCTGGCTTAACAAAAAGGAGAAAATTAGAAGCCCACAGAAGACTCATTTTTAGGAGTGAAGGGTGAACAGACACAAGTACAGTTCTGCTGGACATGCATGGTGGAACAGGCCCTGGGAGGAGTCTATGCATGGCGAAAGAGGGCAAGCTGGCACCAACATAGTTCATCTAACCATAAAGAGTTGGACTGGGTGCGTGCCCATTCCACAGGAAGGGTCAAGTGGCCCATCTTTATTCTGCCCCCTTTCCCTGCAGATAGACACTGGAAACCTAATGGTAAAATTGATTGATGTGATGATCTGATTAGCATTGCTAAAACTGCCCCTTGGATGTGTTAAAATTAAAATTAAGGCGGCCCTAAAAAGAGGGTTAAAAAGTTTATTTGTATAATGTGATTTGCTCTCAATGATATTCTGCCATTGGAATTTTTTTAAGGCATAAAGGTGTTTTATGTCTAGCTTCTTGGTACAGTGATGGTGATTGTAATTTTTGCATTAAGAAAAATTTGTTATTTGAGTTTAAAAGTTTGAATGTGTATCTGTTTTAAAACAAGCATCCAAGAGGAAATGAGTGACACCTAGCATCGAGAGTTCAAGGGATTTTTCATAATGCAACCAAAAACTAAAGTATAGAATATTGAAACAGAGATTAACAGGAGGCTTACAAATTAGGAATTGATTTCTGTATATAAAGTTTAAAAGTAAATTTGTTCTAAACATTTGCCTCAAAGTGCAAAAAGGAAAAATTAGGATTACCAAAATAATTGCTTAATTCCCATTTCAGTTTGCTCTCATAGGTTTTTTGGTAACAGTTCCCATCAGGCCCACAAAAATGAGGGAGGATTCTTGAAAGTTTGTCACATGTAACTTTAGCACTTATTATGTTTCAGGTAAGAACATGCTTAAAAGCTACTTCTATGTTGACCACCTTGTTGCTTTTAATTTGAGTAAAGTGGCCTTTAAGAGACTCATTGATCTGCAAACCGGTTCGAAGCCAGCCCGAGTAGAAAAAGGTCCATATGAGAATGTCACCTCTACTCAGCCAGCAGAAAGCTGAAAGAGCAAGCAGTGCTGCTTTAGGATTCAAAAGTGGCAGAGTGTAGAGCTGTAGAGCTGTAGAGCTGAGGGACAACACTCAGGCCCTGAGTTCAAGTCCAGCAACCAACTAAGAGAAATGCCAATGAGGCATTTTTCCCAGTGTGGAGAAGACACTTTTGGGATGAAAGCAATGGAGGAGCATTCAGAGACTGTAAGCCACTGCTTGGATTGCAGAAATAATATCAGATCCTAGAGTCATTTGTGTGTGGCCCTTCAAAAATTGGTCAGAGCCAGAAGGTAATGGAAAGATAGATTGTAAGCATGCCTAATGTCTATGACTATCTACCTTGTAAGCGACAGGAACTTGTCAGTCATCTGTGATAGTAGTAAAAAGCTAAGGTTGTAGAATATGGAGGATAGTTTAGATCCCAACCCCTGTATGTGCCAAAAGCTCTAATTGGCAGTAACTTTTGAGCTGAAACCAGCTACATGAAATTCATCTGCTCAGGAAAAATGTTTGTAAACCTGAGAGTGTGTTTCTATTGATATCTGTCTGAAGGGCTGCATAGTGAACTCTCACATTGTTAGGATTACTAGAGATCACATTCCTAAACCATCCAGAAAGATGCTTTAACAAACCAGAGTGCTAAATAAGCTCCACTCTTGTAGCCAGAACAAAAGGTCTGTGCATTTGTCAAAAGTTAAAATATTGTTCTTAATGACATTTAACCCTGGTAACCTCTTTGTAAAATGGGCTAAGGTTATAGCTTCCTGGCTAGGTACAATCAACAACCCTGAATCAGCTTAAAGAAACGACAGAAGATGAATCTTCGTCCATCTTCCCCGTTGAAGAACAAGGGACCAGAGTCACCTTTTTAAAAATGTGGTAAAATTGACAGAAGGGAAAGGCATGGGAAAAAATAGTACACACCTGAGCCCTCTATTTCTGCCTAGAAAATCCTAGATTTATTAAAAACTGTAGTTTAAACAGTTGTCATCTTGGTAAATTGTCCTGGATTATTGTCTAAACAGTCTTAAAAACTATTGGAGTCACAGACTGCCAAGCCTATGCAATGTATCCTTAACCAGTCTGTGTATGAATTTGCAGCCCAGCACAAGGTGTGACAGTCCCTTGCAGCCACGAAGAGACCATGCTACTGCAAGGTAAAGGTCAACAACAGCCTGGCAGTCACCTGGAGGAAATCTCATCATCACCTAGTTCATCTCCACTGTGGTAGATGTCGACTGAACTCCTCCCTGATTCCATCACCTGAGACTGCTTCCCGGTTGAAAGCTGCTAAAACTAAGCGCTTGTGGAACATTCTTTTGGTGATATCCAGTAACCCTCTCTAATCCCCCAGTGGATATTGGGAGCAAGGATATCACTGTCTTGCCTTAGGCACTCCAGGGTCACAGCCTAGTTTGGCTCTCGTATGGTAATAGCCTGCTTCCTCCTATGTGTGTTTTAAAGATAAAGGAGAGATTTTTTTAATCAGTGGAAGTAGTAAGAGGAATGAGACCCAGACCTAATCTCAGCCTTAAAAATCTAGCAAGCTTTTCATCCCACTGGTGCATTGAGGCTTTCTGAGATAACTTGGTTCCACAAGTCAAAGGAAAAATGGGCAGTTTTAAACTCTAACCACAAAGAAGCTTATGGAATTTTAAAGAACAGAAGGGTAGTAAAGAAAGCCTTAAGAAATGAATTGGGGAAAAATTGGTATCCTCTGGATAAGAAAGGATTTAAAAAGTACTGATCGTCTTAAAATGTTTGTAAAGAAGACAAACCTCAGAAAGTTTAAGTGTGTAGCAAATACTATGATTATGTCTTAAAATTGGAGCTTAGGAGTACAGTTGGTATAAAATTATGTTAGCTGTGACATATGGAGTCAGGATTGCTGGAAGAAAATGTTAGGGCCTTTGATACGGTTAATTTTGTTACTCACAATCGGACCTTGTAGACTGGTGTCCTTTGTAAAAGAGAGAATCAGCACAATCCATCTATTAGCTCTGAGACCCCAATACCAAACTGTATATATAGAAGACTGTGCCAATTATGGGACCATGATTGGTCCCTGATGCTCTAGAAGAGGAGAGAATGAAGAGCCAAAGTAAATCCAATTTGAGATTAACGCCACCATCTTGTGCTAGGCTGTCCTCAGAGTAACCAAGAGAGAGAAAAAAAAAACACAGGTTGCCACCAACCCTGCCCACCCTTAAGAAAGCAGAACAGTTACCCAAGTGTTCCAGGAACAGAACATACCAATAGTTCAGAAAAAAGACATTGCAGTTAGGGTGGCCTCAAACCAATCATGTAACTGCTTGTGTGGAAATTCCCTAAACTTGTTTTTTCAATATTATAAAAGCTGTGCTGGTTTTGTGCTTGGGGTCTCTCACCCTCACCAGTTACCTAGAGCATGGAAGAACAAGCTTGAGCTTGAAAAGAAAGGACTCTTCTGCTTTTCACATTGGTTGTGGTCTCTGGTGGTCTTTCGGGGGTCCCAAGACCTTACAACAGGGCTTGATACAAAATGTCTCTGTCCAGAGAATTAAATGACGGCATTTATATCTAAAAGGATTTGGGGTCATTATTAAAATCTAACACATTCTGAGGTTTTTATTTGTACCTCTCTCCCTTTCTTTCTTCCTCCCTTTCTTTCTTCCTCCCTTTCTTTCTTTTCTTTCCCTCCTTCCTTCCTACCCTCCTTTCTTCCTTCCCTCCTTCCTCCCCTTCTCTCCTCCTCCTTCTCTACTTTCTTTTATTTCTCTCTTTTCTCTTTTTATCTTTCTTCTCTTTTCGTTCCTCTTTTAGGAAATGAGTATGAATTTAGATATTTTGTTTGCAGAACAAGTATTCTACCATTAGAACAATCCTTTTTCAATTTAGTTACTTTGCTCATAGGTTATCAATTTTGCTGAGCACTGAACAGAGGCTAAGATCCTCAACTCTATCTGTCAAGTAGCTGGGATCACAAATGCATTCCAACATGCCAGGTTTTAGGATGATATGAAAACCTTATTACTTTTCTTGCACACTGGTTCTGAACTGTGATACTCTCAAATTCTACCTCTTTAGATAGTTATGTGAGCTCCAATAACCTGCCCTCAGTATAGATGGTCTAAATAAATGATTGAAGGCAATTTCACTTTAATCTATTTTTTACCAGTCCAGGAGCTGTTATAATTTTATTTCTAGACAACATTTGTGTATATGTGCACATTAGCTTTAAAATATTGCTTTCCTCCCTTTTTTCCTTTTTTACTTTTCATGGTCATGGGGCTTGAACTCCGGGCCTGGGCACTGTCTCTAAGCTGTTTAGATCAAGGCTAGCACTTTATCACTTGAGCCACAGTGCCACTTCCGGTTTTCTGGTGGTTAATTGGAGGTAAGGGCATCACGGATTTCCTGCCAGGACTAGCTATGAACTACCATCCTCAGATCTCAGCTCCTGAGTAGCTAGGATTACAGGCATGAGCCACTGGCTCCCAGCTAAAATGTTACTTATTTCAAGTTCTGTGACTTAGTTGAGGGAGTATCATAGGTGTGTAGAAAGGTAACTTTCATGTCATCTCTCTAAATAATTTCAGAATTTTATTTTCATAATATTTATTGCAGTGATTAATAACAAAAGCTCCCAAAGTAACAGAATGATCCTCCATTTTCTCCTTTCCATAGATATTATTGGAAGAAATGAGTGAGACCTAAGTCTAAGAAAATAGGTACTTGAAATTATAAACAATTTTTTGATGACACATAAAGAGCCAGATTACACAACGTGTTTTTCATTTTCTAAAGAAAGGAATGTTATAAAAGTATATTTATTGGCTGGATTTTTCATCTGAAAAAGAAAAAAACAATATCATAAAAAAGCTGAAGGGGATCAGCAAACATGTAAGTGTGATATAGTATTGGAGACTTTAAGACATGAATTTATTCAGGTAAAATAATTATTTGGGAAAGGTATATGCTCACTAAATTTATTCATTTTAAATTTTATTTGATTTACATGCCACTTAATATATAAATACATACATGTGTATATTTAGTGTATTGTGTATTTATGTGTGTATATATATATATATATATATATATGTCAGCAGTATCTGTTCAGTGAACTGTATGGTTAGGTAATTTCATCATGCCAAGCTCATCAAAATGATGGACTTCCATAAACCTTAACAACCCAGCACAGCACTGCACATGCAAACTTAAGCGTTCACCATTGTAAGCCAGACCTATGCTTTACCAAAGCTTTGTATATAGTATGTTATTTTCTCATTTAGCCTTGACACAAAATGTATTTGCCCCTAGAATTATATGATGGCATTATAACTACAATGATTTAGTGTAAATTTTTACATTGAACATATGCTCAGTGTGAGTTGTTCTTTCTTTCCTTTTCTTATTTTTATCTTTAGGAAGTTGATTTGAGTTTTGATGTTGTGTTTGCCAGACAGATACTCCACCACTGGAGTCCCTCCACCAACCCTTTCTTGTTTAAGTTACATTACTCATAGAGTAGCAACTTTTGCACCAAGCGTAAAAAGCAGGGATCATGATTACATTCCAATATCCCTACCTAGTAGGATGATATGGGTGATACTTTCCTTCCTAGACTGATTCAGAACTATGATCCTGTCAAATTCTACCACCTCAGTTAATAGTGTGTGCTCCAGTTCTGCCTACCTCTAGAAGATATGACAAAAATAAATGATTACAGGTAATTTGGGTTAATCATTGTCTAATATAGGTGATTTGTTATTAAAATGTAGGGTAAGTTTGTAAGTATAATCACATTAGTCAGATATTTTGCTAAGTAATTTTGTTTTACATTAAAAACACGTCTCGACCAGAATTAAGGACTTATTTTGCTGTCTGTCAACTTGTATGTCACTTGGGAAACTGCGTGTCTTCCATGTGTGATAAAGAACTTTGAATGGTCTGATGTGCTGGTACACATTGGCTCACATCTATAATCATGGTTAGTAATCAGAAATAAATAGATCACAATTTGAACATAGCCTAACCAAAAATTTAGGAAGTCCCAATCGCAACAATCTAGTGGATCATGTTGAATCATGCCATTAATCTCAGCATGACAAGAGGATAAGTCTCTGCTCAATACCTGTGTCATGTAGGTAACTGGCTCACTTGGAAGCAGTCACCTCTCCTGACGCAGAAACTGTGCTGAGATTTAGCCAAGAGGAGGGAGGAGTCTGCCTCACCTTCCCAGGGTGGACCTGACAGAATGCAGTGAACTTGCTTGCTTTCCTCCTCCAAATGGCTTTGAGATGCCATGCTGCTGTGTTCCTTATTTGATTCCAGTGACCTGTGGAAGAGGTGTAAGGAAACATGAAATTAAATATCACAATGGCCAATTGAGCTGCTCTTCCCAGCTTCTGAGTTCAACTCACCAAGTGTTCATTATTTGAGAGTTGAGAATGCTGAGGTAGGGGATAGAAATCGATAGAGAGAGGGAGAGAGAGAGAAAAGGAAGGAAAGAAGGAAGGAAGGAAGGAAGGAAGGACGAAGGAAAGAAAGAAAGAAACAAACAAACAAAAAAGAAAGCAAGAAGGAAGGAAGGAAAGAAAATGATTGAGAATGAATGGTTTGGAGTTAGGAGTCACAACGCAGAGTTACTACTTGTATTTGGTATTAGGTCTGCCCCAGCCATGCCTAACCTATGCAGACACCCTTCACTTCTTGGCTAAGTTTCCACCCTTTATGTGTTACCTAGGTATCTGGCACACCTGGAGGCAGCCACCTCCCCCTCCTGCTAAGTCACAACCTGGTCAGCCTCTGGTCACACTTTCTATCTGACCATAGGAGAGTCCCAGGCCCTGAGGTCACATCCAGATCCAGTGTGCCCAGACATTTCCCCCACCTGGCCATACCTCATCCAGTCCTTGGCCTAGAAACATCCTGGCCCTAGGTTGGGTCACCCCATTTTTTTTACATGCCTTCTCACCATGTATGGCATGGGCAGCAGTTCAGTTAATAAACTACTTTACCTGACAATACCATGTGGTGTTTTCTTCTTGGCTACCCAATGAAACTTATCTAATTAATATACCTTACATTTCAGATTTTCTAGTTATGAATCCATGGATATTTTTCTGATATATGTGAGTTCAGTATCTACAAAACATATGTACTACCTCATCATATAAAAGAATAATTCTGCCTGGAATCTTTTTTTTTCCAATTTTTTAATTGTGAAAATAACGTACAGAGAAGTTACAATTACATGAGCAAGGTAATGAGTACATTTCTTATGAAATATTGTTGGCTCCTCCTTTATTTCCCCTTCCTATCCATTCCCATCTCCCACCTCCCCCGCCAAAGTTGTAAAGTTCGTTTTTTGACATAATGTGTTGTACATCTCATGTTGCAATGGGTCCATCTGTATACCTATTTAAACAATATGTTTTTTCCCTTCCCCTCCACAAAGTATACCATCTGAATCTTTAATAGCAGCCTAATTAACCTTAAAGTCTATTGTTTTTACTTTGCGTTGTTTTGTTTTTTGCTTAATCAAAGATTTAGTGGGACAAGCTGAAAAGATCTTTGCCTTCATATTTTCTAATCACCCTTGGCTACAACCTGCGTGTTACCAGCTCAGATGATGGGACTTTGAAATTCTGGAAAGCAGATGCACATCATAAGGCCCCATGCCTTTGGGATTTCTCAGATTCCTTTTTAAATGTAATTGTCACTAAGGTGTGAACAGTGAGGTTACCATTTCACAATTCATGTAACATACACATTTGTCTTTTAGACAATGCCATTCTTTCCTGAGCGTTCTCCCAGTTTCTCTTTTTTTGTTGTTGATTGTTTTTGTGCCTGACTTTCAGCTTGAACTCAGGATTGGGTGCTGCCCCTGAGATTTTGTAATCAAGGCTACTCTACCTCTGGAGGCTCAACTCGCTTTAAAGCTTTTGGGTGGCAAATTGGAGAGAAGAGTATTACAGATTTTCTCACTCCAGATGGCTTTGAAATGTGATCATCAGCCTCCAGAGTAGCTCGGATTATAGGTCCGAGTCCCCATTGTCCAGCTACTAAAGTGTTGCTTTCATGCTTCCCTAGTTGTGTTACAATTTTCCTCGACTCTTGGCACTAATACTACATATTGCCTGACTCAAATCTGAATTGGTGGAATATGCTTGTATTTTCAGGAAGGTAGGAATAGGAAACTATAGACCATAGGGACATATAAGCTAAACAATTCACTTGGAACATGGCATAAAGACAAGTAAGTTTATTGCCATTTGACTGTGTCCTGTCTTTACTGTTAATTCTCCATGGCCTGTGAATGATATTAGACATATCCAAATGGCCATTGGCAGAAATAAGGTTTCTCATCCCAAGACAAAACAAAATCAACCAAAAAATACTACGTATGAACAAGTTTACACTCCCACAAACAATGAAGTAAGGTTCCCTTCTGTCCACATCCCCTCCAGCATCTGTTGTTGTTAGACTTCTTGATTATAGCCATTCTAACTGGGGTGAGGTGGTATCTCAATGTTGTTTTGATTTGCATTTCTTTTATGGCTAGGGAGGTTGAGCATTTCTTCATGTGTCTATTGGCCATCCTTCTTTCTTCTTCAGAGAAGTTTCTCTTCAAGTCTTTAGCCCACTTATTTATTGGGCAGTTGTTTCTTTGAGGATTTGTTGTTGGGGGATTTAATATTTTTAGTTCCAAGTATATTTTAGATATGAGACCCTTGTCTGTTGTATGGCTAGTGAGGTTCTTCTCCCTATCTGTGGGCTTTCTATTGACCTTGCTAGCTATGTCCTTTGCCATGCAGAAGCTCTGCAACTTCATGCAATCCCATTTGTCCAACCTTTCTTTGATTTGTTGTGTCTCTGGGTCTCTATTAAGAAAATTTTGGCCTGAGCCAAGGAGGCCTAGGGTTTCTCCTATTCCATCCTGTAATGTTTTCAGAGTGTCTGCTTTGACTCCGAGGTCTTTGATCCTTTTGGAGTTGATTCTGGTGCAGGGTGATATATAAGGATCTAGTTTTAGTTTTCTACAAGTAGTTAATCAATTTTGCCAGCACCATTGACTGAAGAGGCTGTCTTTCTTCCATTCTATTATTTGGTGGGAGTGTAAACTTGTTCAACCACTTTGGAATGCAGTATGGAGTTTCTTCAAAAGACTTCACATAGAGCTCCCCTTTGATCCCGCAATCCCACTTTTGGGCATTTACCTAAATATTTACAAACAAGACCACACTAAAGCTACCAGCACAACTATGTTTATTGCAGCATTATTTAGCCTAGCTAAGATATGGAACCAACCCAGATGTCCCTCAGTATATGAATGGATCAAGAAAATGTGGTATATATACACAATGGAATTCTATGCCTCAATCAGAAAGAATGACATTTCCCCATTTGTTAGGAAATGGAAAGGATTGGAAAAAATTATATTAAGTGATGTAAGCCAAGCCCAAAGAAACATAAGTCCTATGGTTTCCCTTATTTGCAATATCTAGTATATGTATGAGTCAAGCAGGAAAGGTCAGATAATATGATGTTAGTAAAATGAACCCTTTGGTATGTATTTAAATGTTTTTTTTTCTTTCATGCATTTGTTTCTAACACATTTATAAGATTATTTCTTTGTAGGTTTGTATGTTCCTCCCCCACAATATAACTCCTGCTTTCACTATATTTGATGTCGGTATAATTTGTGGAGGAGATGGGGGAAAACATGTCGTTTAATTATACAGGTGGACCCGATGCAACTATGAGAAGTACAAGTCGTCATGACAAAAACGAACTTTACAACTTTGGTGCTGGGAGGGGGGGAGGGACTGGGTGGGTGGGGGTGGCTGGGAAGGGATGTGAAGGGTAAACAAAGGAGGAGGCTGCAGTGCTTGATAAGAAATGTACTCTTTATCTTGCCAATGTAATTTAACCCCAGTGTACAGTATGTTCACAAAAAATAAAAATTAAAATTAAAAAATAAAATAACTAAATAAATAAATAATATACTTCACTACATAAAAAAATACTACGTATGAGTCCAACAATTTCCTCTAATTAGAGACCAGTCTGCCCCAGTTTATGAAAAAAGTCCTTTATTCAGGTGCTGCTACTTTTGCTGACTACAAATATAATTACATCTGTATTAGTCTGTAGAATTGCATACCACAGCTGTCATTTTAATTCACAAGAAATTCAGACATTAAAATGTTTATTTTTTGTCAGTTTTGGGGCTTGAACTCAGGGCCTGAGCTCTATCCCTGAGACTTGTGATCAAGTTAGATAACACTCAACCAATTGAGCCACAGAACCAGTTCTGTTCTTTTGAGTTGTTAATTGTAGATAAGAGTCTTATGGGGACTGTTCTTCCTGGGTTGAATTTGAACTGTGATCCTCAGACCTCAACCTTATAAGTAGGTGGGATTACAGGCATCAGACCCTGGCACCTGGCATCAAATAGTCATTTTTAAAATAACGAACTGCTTGGTGCCTCTGGCTCACATATATAATCATAGAAACAGTTAAGATTACAGGTATGAGTAACAAACATGAGTGTGTTGTGTGTGTTGTTCATGATGGTTTGTATTGGCATGTTTTAATATTGTTTGTTATACTAAAATGCTGTTATTTTTATTTTATCCTAGGTAGGGGTGATAGGTGCTAGCCAGTGTTGAGATGGAGCCATGTGGAAGTTCTTGCCTTGAATGGCATGGAATTGAAATCCTCCTGCTCTCAGCTCCCCATGGACCTGGGATGATATACGTATTCCATCATGCATAGCTAGGGTTGGGGAGCATTGCAAGTAAAACTACACTGGTCTGGAACTGATGTCCCAAATATTTAGCTTTGCAGGCAGAATCTTGTTGTATTCCATTTCACTTTGAAGTATTGTATGTACATACTTACAGAGTACAGTGAGAACACACTACATGTCTAATATATAGAATAGTCAATATAATTAGCACGTTTATCTCCTAAAAGATTTAAACTAATGTATTTTGGTAACCTCCTGACACTGCTAGTTATTTTGGAGCATACCATAAACCTGAATACATTGATAATATGCACTAGAAGATTGGAAGTTGATAGAGATAGAGACAAGTTAGACTATGTGTACTAAATATATATTCATCTATTTCTGCTCTGAAGAATATTATCATATATTCACCATAACAATACCACCATATATTCACCATGGCAATAATTTTCCTGCAGTGTAGAATTTTCCATTTCATAATCTGCCATCTTTTATCTTTTTTTACATTCTCCTTATAAGTATAAATATTTTTCCTGTGTCTTATAATATTTTGAAATTATTATAAGATGGAATTAAAAATTTGTATAGTCCACTAAAATTATCTTTTGGTTTGATTTTGTGATTCCAAATCATTAACACCAAGGTTTCCTGAAAATTATGCTAGCAGACTATATCACTAAATTGTATTCTAATTACATCTAATTATTGTATTTTGATATAGGACTTTGCTGTTGTTGTTTTATGATATAGAGTGTTGTGAAGCTGGAATGAAACTTGCAACCCCACAGCCTCCAGTAACAATGCTTTATCATCAGGTTCTGGAGGCTCATAATTATAAGTCTAGCTAATCAGGAGGTTGAGACCTGAGGTTCAGTTCAGATAGCCTGACCAGGAAATTTTATGAGGCTCTCCAGTTCACTACAAAAAAACTTGAAGGGGAACTGTGGTACAATTGGTAGAGCATTACAGTCAAGGGAAAGATACCTCAGGATTGTCATAGAGCCCTTGAGTTCAAGTCCTAAAACACACATATGCACAGACACACATTCACACACATACACATACACTCCCCACATATGAGCATACAGCAGCCCACTTATTTGTGCAAGTTTTTCTTGATTATTTTGAAGGAGGAGGATAGTTTATGGGACACAGATGACAAGACTTTAGTGAGGAAAACTTTATAAACGACTAGCTTATAAAAAGAACAGGAGTACAGTTTTTATCTTTAAATCTTACATTCCTTCAACTATAGTATTTTTAAATAATAATCATTGAATTATGAGAAGACAATGCAGCACCTTTTCGCTTCTCCACATCCCCTCTGTCATAAAATGTGACAAACGTATCAAAAATAGTCTTTTACAAGAATGTATACCTGTAAAAATGTCTGACTATATGTGTAAGGTTTGTTTTTCAATACTTGTATGATTTTCCCACTTCTAAGTACTTGCGTTTTTTTTTTTTAGGTAGGTAGAAAGTGAGCTGTTTGTTTTTTTTTCTTTCTTTCTTTCTTTCTTTCTTTCTTTCTTTCTTTCTTTCTTTCTTTCTTTCTTTCTTTCTTTCTTTCTTTCTTTCTTTCCTTCTTTCTTTCTTTCTTTCTTTCTTTCTTTCTTTCTTTCTTCTTTTTATTGTGAGAATACCATACAGAGGAATTACAATTACATAGGCAAGATAACGAGTACAGTTCTTATCAAGCATTGTTGCCTCCTTTTTGTTTCCCCTTCCCATCTGTACCCATACTCCCCCCACCTCTCCCCACTCGATCTTCTCCCCACACACACAACAAAGTTGTAAAGTTCGGGTATATATATACACTATGAATCTATGCCTCCATCAGAAAGAATGACATTTCCCCATTTGTTAGGAAATGAAAAGACTTGGAAAAAAATATAATAAGTAAAGGAAGCCAGGCCAAAAGAAACTTAAGTCCCATGGTTTCCCTTATTTTCAATAATTATTATATGTCTGAGTCAAGCAAAAAAGGCCAGATAAGTTGATGTTTTTTTTCTTTCATGCAATTGTTTCTAACATATTTATATGATAATTTCTATGTTGCTTTGTATGTCCTTCCCGCACTGTTTAACCCTGCTTTCACTGTATTTGATGTGGGTATAATTTGTGGAGGGAAAGGTAAAAAAATAATTTAACTAGGGATACAGGCGGACCCATTGCCACAATGAGATGTACAAGTACTTGCTTTTTTTCCACATGACTGCACACAGGGGCTTTAAGAGCAAACAGAAGATTAGGAAACAAAAACCTAACAATGTCCTAGGAAGTAGATGTCAAAAATGGATGCAAGAAGCAAATGGCAGGCTGAGAGGGCCCTGAGAGCAAAATGATTTGGGCAGGATGAGAGGAATAGTGACAAATAAGGCATGGATCTGACCTAGGAAGTGTTCCTTGAGACTGAGACCATGCTGTTTCCTAGATCTAGTTGAGGATGTTGGGATTTGACAATGTCCACATGTGTTTAGAGTGATGTGGAAGGGGATATTTCAGCCTCCAGTTTGTCTTTCGGATGGTCGTATGTAAGCAATCAGTTTAGATCATTGAGATCTGAGAGATGACACTACTTCCCTCAAAATAAAATAGAATATGGAACTCTGAGAGCCAGGCAACTATAACTGACAGTCAAATCAAGCCAGATCACGTGGCCTGTGGTTCAGGAACAAGAAAGATGTTCCTGTATTATTTTATTATTTTATTTTTTTATTGTGAACATACTGTACAGAGGGGTTAAAATTACATGGGGAAGATAGTGAGTACATTTCTTATCAAGCATTATAGCCTCCTCCTTTGTTTACACTTCACATCCCTTCCCTGCCTCCCCCTGCCCCCCCATCCTCCTCCCCCCAACAAAGTTGTGAAGTTCGTTTTCGACATGACAAATTGTACTTCTCATTGTTGCAACGGGTCCACCTGTATCCTTATTTAAACGACTTGTTTTTCCCCTTCCCCTCCACAAATTATACTGACATTAAACACAGTGAAAGCACGGGTTATACTGTGGGGGAGGGACATACAAAGCAACAAAGAAATAATTGTATAAATGCGTTAGAAACAAATGCAAGAAAGAAAAAAAACATTTAAGTTAAAAAGACTCAAATCTCAGGCATGAGAGGTGTGAGTGCCTCACTCGATGCTGCAGACATTGGATCAGTGCCAAACCAGGAATCCAATGTCTCAGGCCTTTTTAAAGGAATCACAAGGCAACTCAGTTCAGGTATAACTATGACAGGAAACTTATTTAATCTCATCCTAGCCCACAGTACAACCTTCTCTTGTGTGCTTTTATATGTGTATATTGAGAAAATATTTACTGTGTTCATTTCAATCAACTCTATTACTAATTTTGAAGTGTACTCCCATTTCCATGTTTCAAAGATCCATTCTTTTTACCATCTAAGAATGACTAAGAGTCAGCCCAAACCCTAAATGTGCCTTATGATATATGGACCTTGGACTCAGGATTGTTGGAAATGCTGGTAATGGACCTGGTCCTGCCTACCAGAAAGTTGATCTCTTTTATGTTGGAAACTTCCTCCACCACTATAGAGAGTGGGGGACAATGGAGAAGTTGCTGGAAATTCTGTTAAAAAGTGTGTTCCTCTTTCAAACCCAGGGCTGATGAGACACAGCTGGCAGATTATTGAAATATTTGGTACCTCTCAGACTGTTTCACTGGGGTCTTATCACAGGAGTTTGGCTTGAGACAAGGAGGTGCACTCTCAGGCTAATTTCTTAGGACTGGGCTGCCAGAAGATTTCATTTCACTCAGAAGGTAGTGGAGACTTAGCAGTTTGCTTGCTGAAAAACTAGGATTAAAGGAATGAGCCAGTGGCACCCAACGCCCACCCTCACCTAGGAAATCACTATTTGGAGGGCTTTGAAAGAATATAGACAGAAGAAAGGATGAAAGTTGAATTTGAATTTGGGGCCTGAGCACTCTTCCATTTGAGCCCCAGGTATGGCCTTTGGCTGGTTAATTGAAAATAAGTGTCTTTAGAATTTTACAAACTAGAATTTCCATAAAATTGTGTAGACATATCATCAGTTTTTGTCTGTCATTTTTACATTACCATGTGGGACTTAGCTAGTAACATGTGTGTCGTGTTCAGGAAAGGAGATTCATACAGTTAGCCTCTTTCTCTCCTCCCATTGGTACAGATCCTTCTACAGTAACTGGGAGGAAGATGAACAAGATAAGAATGGATGTTGGCAAAAAGAGAACTTCTGTCCTTGCAACTGGGTATCTTGGAGGCTTCTGAATCAAAGTCAACTTCCTTCTTTGCACACCAGTTATGATGTTCACCACAGGGTTGAGGCTTGGCACTTTAGTAGATAGCAGATTACACAGTTGTGGATGTGGTTGTAGTTTTGGACTCTCGTGGATGACAAGGAGGGCTGTGTATAACAAGTCAGATCCAGTGGGGAAACAGCATTCTCCTCCTATCACATGTGGAACTTTAGAAGATTGCATTTGAGAAATTCTTAGAAGTGGGTTGTGAGGAGCATCCTGCTTACAGAAGTCTCTTCCCACTTCCGAACATGCACGTCCCGCCAGAGAAACGCTATAGTATAAGGTTCAAGATAGGGAGGGCAAGCTCACATTTTTCTTGTCACCAATCTGCCCACAGCATGGTTTGCTCCATCTTCCCTATGTGGATGGACTTCTACCCTGATGATTTCTATGAGCACAAAAACTATGACACCCTGAAAGAACTTACACAGTATGTCAAGTTCAAGATGCCCTCTTCAGACTTGCTCTTCTGCTTACATATTCTTCTGTACCAGCTGGAGGAATGCATGACCCATGAGACCAAGAAAATGGGGAAGAAGTCCTTGTTTAGATGCCTCAGAGCTGGTGAGTAGGGATGGAACCTGGGTCCCTAGGGATGGGCCTAATTGGTCAACAGCCCTTAGTATGCCCCAGCTTGGCAAATATCCCTTTATGGATAGTCTTTGCTTGGTAATATCTGTTCTCCTTTTGAAAGAATTTGGAAGTAGCCACTCATTAGAAACATCCTACCTTCTCATCAGTGTTCATTCCAAACTAAATTTCTACAGCTTCCCCCATTAGATCCTCAAGAAAGTTTGGTCACACCTTAACTTCTAGAGTTCTAAGACTCCTGTACCTATTTCCATGCTCAGGTTTGCCTCACAGTAGAACAGCTTCTGCAGAACTCCAGATAAAGAACTCGTCAATCATGTCACCTATGGTGATTGATAGAGATTGGAAGCCAACACTAATCTCCAGAAAGCATGTGAATATCGAGGGTTTTTTTTTTGAATTTGTAGAAAGGCCCAAGCAGCTTTTGAATCCTATGGAGAATCCACTGGTTCTGAACCCCACATGTGATGCAGGTTCACCTCCATATACCACCAAGGAAGAAGATCCAGAATATCTTTCATTCATACTCAAAATCCACCTAGATCGGCTCCAAACCAGTCAAAAAAAACATCTTGGTGTGCAGGGTAAATGTGTGCTAATGGAAAATGACCCCAGTCTATGCTCAGGAAAACCAATAAGTAAGGTTTAAAATCCAGAGTCAGTTGAGGAAAGGGAATCTTTCCTCACAGAATACCCAGACCCATCTGTATTCCTGTAGGAGATCTAATTTCCAATTGAGAAATTAGAATCTGTTCCTCCCTGGACTCAGGAAGAAAATCCTGTCTGTAATGAGGAAGTCAATCCCTTTGAGGCAGAATTTCTGCCTGAAGGCAACTTAGAGGCAAATCTAGATTTAGAGATTCCTTTCACCCTTCCTGGGAAAATCTTTATTTTTCTTTTTGTTCTGATTTTTGTAAAATGTTCATTCTATTTATTTTTCTAACTTTATTAAAATGTCAATGATTTTATTTATTCTAGATTCATGAATCCAAAATATGTTTCTTTTTAAGCCTAAAATCTGGAGCATCGTGCATATGTGTTATGTTGGGGGAAAACACAGAGTAACAGGGGGCTGTACTAGAGAGCCTACTGCGTATAAAGGGAACTGTTAAATGTACAGGGAACTGAAAAGAAGCCAGGACATGCCTGCAGGGGGTGATAAGGTGGCTAGAAAAGGTCTAGGACAGCGGATAAGATGTCCTAGAAAGCTATTCTTTCAATTGGGACAAATGCCACAATTCTTATAGTGTTATGTGGGACACCCTTCCAACAGTGAGTTCAAATCTGTATGCATACTTATTGTGCTTTGGGTAAATATGGAAGAAAAATTTGGCTCCAATAATATAAAAAATCTACTTAGGGCTGAAAATATTTGACAAAATATATAGGAAATATGTACATTGGAAAGTAAAAGCCATCATAAATAGAAAGAAGGCTTACATACATGAACAAACACAAAATCAGGAAGAAAAATAACACAGTTAAATCAGTTATATGTAAATACATATTATATTAATTAGGTTATAAATGGTATAATATATAATGTAAGAGATGAATAACTCCACACTGCTTTCCAAAGTGGTTGAACAAGTTTACACTCCCACCAAATAATAGAATGGAAGAAAGACAGCCTCTTCAGTCAATGGTGCTGGCAAAATTGATTAACTACTTGTAGAAAACTAAAACTAGATCCTTATATATCACCCTGCACCAGAATCAACTCCAAAAGGATCAAAGACCTCGGAGTCAAAGCAGACACTCTGAAAACATTACAGGATGGAATAGGAGAAACCCTAGGCCTCCTTGGCTCAGGCCAAAATTTTCTTAATAGAGACCCAGAGACACAACAAATCAAAGAAAGGTTGGACAAATGGGATTGCATGAAGTTGCAGAGCTTCTGCATGGCAAAGGACATAGCTAGCAAGGTCAATAGAAAGCCCACAGATAGGGAGAAGAACCTCACTAGCCATACAACAGACAAGGGTCTCATATCTAAAATATACTTGGAACTAAAAATATTAAATCCCCCAACAACAAATCCTCAAAGAAACAACTGCCTAATAAATAAGTGGGCTAAAGACTTGAAGAGAAACTTCTCTGAAGAAGAAAGAAGGATGGCCAATAGACACATGAAGAAATGCTCAACCTCCCTAGCCATAAAAGAAATGCAAATCAAAACAACATTGAGATACCACCTCACCCCAGTTAGAATGGCTATAATCAAGAAGTCTAACAACAACAGATGCTGGAGGGGATGTGGACAGAAGGGAACCTTACTTCATTGTTTGTGGGAGTGTAAACTTGTTCATACGTAGTATTTTTTGGTTGATTTTGTTTTGTCTTGGGATGAGAAACCTTATTTCTGCCAATGGCCATTTGGATATGTCTAATATCATTCACAGGCCATGGAGAATTAACAGTAAAGACAGGACACAGTCAAATGGCAATAAACTTACTTGTCTTTATGCCATGTTCCAAGTGAATTGTTTAGCTTATATGTCCCTATGGTCTATAGTTTCCTATTCCTACCTTCCTGAAAATACAAGCATATTCCACCAATTCAGATTTGAGTCAGGCAATATGTAGTATTAGTGCCAAGAGTCGAGGAAAATTGTAACACAACTAGGGAAGCATGAAAGCAACACTTTAGTAGCTGGACAATGGGGACTCGGACCTATAATCCGAGCTACTCTGGAGGCTGATGATCACATTTCAAAGCCATCTGGAGTGAGAAAATCTGTAATACTCTTCTCTCCAATTTGCCACCCAAAAGCTTTAAAGCGAGTTGAGCCTCCAGAGGTAGAGTAGCCTTGATTACAAAATCTCAGGGGCAGCACCCAATCCTGAGTTCAAGCTGAAAGTCAGGCACAAAAACAATCAACAACAAAAAAAGAGAAACTGGGAGAACGCTCAGGAAAGAATGGCATTGTCTAAAAGACAAATGTGTATGTTACATGAATTGTGAAATGGTAACCTCACTGTTCACACCTTAGTGACAATTACATTTAAAAAGGAATCTGAGAAATCCCAAAGGCATGGGGCCTTATGATGTGCATCTGCTTTCCAGAATTTCAAAGTCCCATCATCTGAGCTGGTAACACGCAGGTTGTAGCCAAGGGTGATTAGAAAATATGAAGGCAAAGATCTTTTCAGCTTGTCCCACTAAATCTTTGATTAAGCAAAAAACAAAACAACGCAAAGTAAAAACAATAGACTTTAAGGTTAATTAGGCTGCTATTAAAGATTCAGATGGTATACTTTGTGGAGGGGAAGGGAAAAAACATATTGTTTAAATAGGTATACAGATGGACCCATTGCAACATGAGATGTACAACACATTATGTCAAAAAACGAACTTTACAACTTTGGCGGGGGAGGTGGGAGATGGGAATGGATAGGAAGGGGAAATAAAGGAGGAGCCAACAATATTTCATAAGAAATGTACTCATTACCTTGCTCATGTAATTGTAACTTCTCTGTACGTTATTTTCACAATTAAAAAATTGGAAAAAAAAAGATTCCAGGCAGAATTATTCTTTTATATGATGAGGTAGTACATATGTTTTGTAGATACTGAACTCACATATATCAGAAAAATATCCATGGATTCATAACTAGAAAATCTGAAATGTAAGGTATATTAATTAGATAAGTTTCATTGGGTAGCCAAGAAGAAAACACCACATGGTATTGTCAGGTAAAGTAGTTTATTAACTGAACTGCTGCCCATGCCATACATGGTGAGAAGGCATGTAAAAAAAATGGGGTGACCCAACCTAGGGCCAGGATGTTTCTAGGCCAAGGACTGGATGAGGTATGGCCAGGTGGGGGAAATGTCTGGGCACACTGGATCTGGATGTGACCTCAGGGCCTGGGACTCTCCTATGGTCAGATAGAAAGTGTGACCAGAGGCTGACCAGGTTGTGACTTAGCAGGAGGGGGAGGTGGCTGCCTCCAGGTGTGCCAGATACCTAGGTAACACATAAAGGGTGGAAACTTAGCCAAGAAGTGAAGGGTGTCTGCATAGGTTAGGCATGGCTGGGGCAGACCTAATACCAAATACAAGTAGTAACTCTGCGTTGTGACTCCTAACTCCAAACCATTCATTCTCAATCATTTTCTTTCCTTCCTTCCTTCTTGCTTTCTTTTTTGTTTGTTTGTTTCTTTCTTTCTTTCCTTCGTCCTTCCTTCCTTCCTTCCTTCCTTCTTTCCTTCCTTTTCTCTCTCTCTCCCTCTCTCTATCGATTTCTATCCCCTACCTCAGCATTCTCAACTCTCAAATAATGAACACTTGGTGAGTTGAACTCAGAAGCTGGGAAGAGCAGCTCAATTGGCCATTGTGATATTTAATTTCATGTTTCCTTACACCTCTTCCACAGGTCACTGGAATCAAATAAGGAACACAGCAGCATGGCATCTCAAAGCCATTTGGAGGAGGAAAGCAAGCAAGTTCACTGCATTCTGTCAGGTCCACCCTGGGAAGGTGAGGCAGACTCCTCCCTCCTCTTGGCTAAATCTCAGCACAGTTTCTGCGTCAGGAGAGGTGACTGCTTCCAAGTGAGCCAGTTACCTACATGACACAGGTATTGAGCAGAGACTTATCCTCTTGTCATGCTGAGATTAATGGCATGATTCAACATGATCCACTAGATTGTTGCGATTGGGACTTCCTAAATTTTTGGTTAGGCTATGTTCAAATTGTGATCTATTTATTTCTGATTACTAACCATGATTATAGATGTGAGCCAATGTGTACCAGCACATCAGACCATTCAAAGTTCTTTATCACACATGGAAGACACGCAGTTTCCCAAGTGACATACAAGTTGACAGACAGCAAAATAAGTCCTTAATTCTGGTCGAGACGTGTTTTTAATGTAAAACAAAATTACTTAGCAAAATATCTGACTAATGTGATTATACTTACAAACTTACCCTACATTTTAATAACAAATCACCTATATTAGACAATGATTAACCCAAATTACCTGTAATCATTTATTTTTGTCATATCTTCTAGAGGTAGGCAGAACTGGAGCACACACTATTAACTGAGGTGGTAGAATTTGACAGGATCATAGTTCTGAATCAGTCTAGGAAGGAAAGTATCACCCATATCATCCTACTAGGTAGGGATATTGGAATGTAATCATGATCCCTGCTTTTTACGCTTGGTGCAAAAGTTGCTACTCTATGAGTAATGTAACTTAAACAAGAAAGGGTTGGTGGAGGGACTCCAGTGGTGGAGTATCTGTCTGGCAAACACAACATCAAAACTCAAATCAACTTCCTAAAGATAAAAATAAGAAAAGGAAAGAAAGAACAACTCACACTGAGCATATGTTCAATGTAAAAATTTACACTAAATCATTGTAGTTATAATGCCATCATATAATTCTAGGGGCAAATACATTTTGTGTCAAGGCTAAATGAGAAAATAACATACTATATACAAAGCTTTGGTAAAGCATAGGTCTGGCTTACAATGGTGAACGCTTAAGTTTGCATGTGCAGTGCTGTGCTGGGTTGTTAAGGTTTATGGAAGTCCATCATTTTGATGAGCTTGGCATGATGAAATTACCTAACCATACAGTTCACTGAACAGATACTGCTGACATATATATATATATATATATATATATATATATATATATATATACACACATAAATACACAATACACTAAATATACACATGTATGTATTTATATATTAAGTGGCATGTAAATCAAATAAAATTTAAAATGAATAAATTTAGTGAGCATATACCTTTCCCAAATAATTATTTTACCTGAATAAATTCATGTCTTAAAGTCTCCAATACTATATCACACTTACATGTTTGCTGATCCCCTTCAGCTTTTTTATGATATTGTTTTTTTCTTTTTCAGATGAAAAATCCAGCCAATAAATATACTTTTATAACATTCCTTTCTTTAGAAAATGAAAAACACGTTGTGTAATCTGGCTCTTTATGTGTCATCAAAAAATTGTTTATAATTTCAAGTACCTATTTTCTTAGACTTAGGTCTCACTCATTTCTTCCAATAATATCTATGGAAAGGAGAAAATGGAGGATCATTCTGTTACTTTGGGAGCTTTTGTTATTAATCACTGCAATAAATATTATGAAAATAAAATTCTGAAATTATTTAGAGAGATGACATGAAAGTTACCTTTCTACACACCTATGATACTCCCTCAACTAAGTCACAGAACTTGAAATAAGTAACATTTTAGCTGGGAGCCAGTGGCTCATGCCTGTAATCCTAGCTACTCAGGAGCTGAGATCTGAGGATGGTAGTTCATAGCTAGTCCTGGCAGGAAATCCGTGATGCCCTTACCTCCAATTAACCACCAGAAAACCGGAAGTGGCACTGTGGCTCAAGTGATAAAGTGCTAGCCTTGATCTAAACAGCTTAGAGACAGTGCCCAGGCCCGGAGTTCAAGCCCCATGACCATGAAAAGTAAAAAAGGAAAAAAGGGAGGAAAGCAATATTTTAAAGCTAATGTGCACATATACACAAATGTTGTCTAGAAATAAAATTATAACAGCTCCTGGACTGGTAAAAAATAGATTAAAGTGAAATTGCCTTCAATCATTTATTTAGACCATCTATACTGAGGGCAGGTTATTGGAGCTCACATAACTATCTAAAGAGGTAGAATTTGAGAGTATCACAGTTCAGAACCAGTGTGCAAGAAAAGTAATAAGGTTTTCATATCATCCTAAAACCTGGCATGTTGGAATGCATTTGTGATCCCAGCTACTTGACAGATAGAGTTGAGGATCTTAGCCTCTGTTCAGTGCTCAGCAAAATTGATAACCTATGAGCAAAGTAACTAAATTGAAAAAGGATTGTTCTAATGGTAGAATACTTGTTCTGCAAACAAAATATCTAAATTCATACTCATTTCCTAAAAGAGGAACGAAAAGAGAAGAAAGATAAAAAGAGAAAAGAGAGAAATAAAAGAAAGTAGAGAAGGAGGAGGAGAGAAGGGGAGGAAGGAGGGAAGGAAGAAAGGAGGGTAGGAAGGAAGGAGGGAAAGAAAAGAAAGAAAGGGAGGAAGAAAGAAAGGGAGGAAGAAAGAAAGGGAGAGAGGTACAAATAAAAACCTCAGAATGTGTTAGATTTTAATAATGACCCCAAATCCTTTTAGATATAAATGCCGTCATTTAATTCTCTGGACAGAGACATTTTGTATCAAGCCCTGTTGTAAGGTCTTGGGACCCCCGAAAGACCACCAGAGACCACAACCAATGTGAAAAGCAGAAGAGTCCTTTCTTTTCAAGCTCAAGCTTGTTCTTCCATGCTCTAGGTAACTGGTGAGGGTGAGAGACCCCAAGCACAAAACCAGCACAGCTTTTATAATATTGAAAAAACAAGTTTAGGGAATTTCCACACAAGCAGTTACATGATTGGTTTGAGGCCACCCTAACTGCAATGTCTTTTTTCTGAACTATTGGTATGTTCTGTTCCTGGAACACTTGGGTAACTGTTCTGCTTTCTTAAGGGTGGGCAGGGTTGGTGGCAACCTGTGTTTTTTTTTTCTCTCTCTTGGTTACTCTGAGGACAGCCTAGCACAAGATGGTGGCGTTAATCTCAAATTGGATTTACTTTGGCTCTTCATTCTCTCCTCTTCTAGAGCATCAGGGACCAATCATGGTCCCATAATTGGCACAGTCTTCTATATATACAGTTTGGTATTGGGGTCTCAGAGCTAATAGATGGATTGTGCTGATTCTCTCTTTTACAAAGGACACCAGTCTACAAGGTCCGATTGTGAGTAACAAAATTAACCGTATCAAAGGCCCTAACATTTTCTTCCAGCAATCCTGACTCCATATGTCACAGCTAACATAATTTTATACCAACTGTACTCCTAAGCTCCAATTTTAAGACATAATCATAGTATTTGCTACACACTTAAACTTTCTGAGGTTTGTCTTCTTTACAAACATTTTAAGACGATCAGTACTTTTTAAATCCTTTCTTATCCAGAGGATACCAATTTTTCCCCAATTCATTTCTTAAGGCTTTCTTTACTACCCTTCTGTTCTTTAAAATTCCATAAGCTTCTTTGTGGTTAGAGTTTAAAACTGCCCATTTTTCCTTTGACTTGTGGAACCAAGTTATCTCAGAAAGCCTCAATGCACCAGTGGGATGAAAAGCTTGCTAGATTTTTAAGGCTGAGATTAGGTCTGGGTCTCATTCCTCTTACTACTTCCACTGATTAAAAAAATCTCTCCTTTATCTTTAAAACACACATAGGAGGAAGCAGGCTATTACCATACGAGAGCCAAACTAGGCTGTGACCCTGGAGTGCCTAAGGCAAGACAGTGATATCCTTGCTCCCAATATCCACTGGGGGATTAGAGAGGGTTACTGGATATCACCAAAAGAATGTTCCACAAGCGCTTAGTTTTAGCAGCTTTCAACCGGGAAGCAGTCTCAGGTGATGGAATCAGGGAGGAGTTCAGTCGACATCTACCACAGTGGAGATGAACTAGGTGATGATGAGATTTCCTCCAGGTGACTGCCAGGCTGTTGTTGACCTTTACCTTGCAGTAGCATGGTCTCTTCGTGGCTGCAAGGGACTGTCACACCTTGTGCTGGGCTGCAAATTCATACACAGACTGGTTAAGGATACATTGCATAGGCTTGGCAGTCTGTGACTCCAATAGTTTTTAAGACTGTTTAGACAATAATCCAGGACAATTTACCAAGATGACAACTGTTTAAACTACAGTTTTTAATAAATCTAGGATTTTCTAGGCAGAAATAGAGGGCTCAGGTGTGTACTATTTTTTCCCATGCCTTTCCCTTCTGTCAATTTTACCACATTTTTAAAAAGGTGACTCTGGTCCCTTGTTCTTCAACGGGGAAGATGGACGAAGATTCATCTTCTGTCGTTTCTTTAAGCTGATTCAGGGTTGTTGATTGTACCTAGCCAGGAAGCTATAACCTTAGCCCATTTTACAAAGAGGTTACCAGGGTTAAATGTCATTAAGAACAATATTTTAACTTTTGACAAATGCACAGACCTTTTGTTCTGGCTACAAGAGTGGAGCTTATTTAGCACTCTGGTTTGTTAAAGCATCTTTCTGGATGGTTTAGGAATGTGATCTCTAGTAATCCTAACAATGTGAGAGTTCACTATGCAGCCCTTCAGACAGATATCAATAGAAACACACTCTCAGGTTTACAAACATTTTTCCTGAGCAGATGAATTTCATGTAGCTGGTTTCAGCTCAAAAGTTACTGCCAATTAGAGCTTTTGGCACATACAGGGGTTGGGATCTAAACTATCCTCCATATTCTACAACCTTAGCTTTTTACTACTATCACAGATGACTGACAAGTTCCTGTCGCTTACAAGGTAGATAGTCATAGACATTAGGCATGCTTACAATCTATCTTTCCATTACCTTCTGGCTCTGACCAATTTTTGAAGGGCCACACACAAATGACTCTAGGATCTGATATTATTTCTGCAATCCAAGCAGTGGCTTACAGTCTCTGAATGCTCCTCCATTGCTTTCATCCCAAAAGTGTCTTCTCCACACTGGGAAAAATGCCTCATTGGCATTTCTCTTAGTTGGTTGCTGGACTTGAACTCAGGGCCTGAGTGTTGTCCCTCAGCTCTACAGCTCTACAGCTCTACACTCTGCCACTTTTGAATCCTAAAGCAGCACTGCTTGCTCTTTCAGCTTTCTGCTGGCTGAGTAGAGGTGACATTCTCATATGGACCTTTTTCTACTCGGGCTGGCTTCGAACCGGTTTGCAGATCAATGAGTCTCTTAAAGGCCACTTTACTCAAATTAAAAGCAACAAGGTGGTCAACATAGAAGTAGCTTTTAAGCATGTTCTTACCTGAAACATAATAAGTGCTAAAGTTACATGTGACAAACTTTCAAGAATCCTCCCTCATTTTTGTGGGCCTGATGGGAACTGTTACCAAAAAACCTATGAGAGCAAACTGAAATGGGAATTAAGCAATTATTTTGGTAATCCTAATTTTTCCTTTTTGCACTTTGAGGCAAATGTTTAGAACAAATTTACTTTTAAACTTTATATACAGAAATCAATTCCTAATTTGTAAGCCTCCTGTTAATCTCTGTTTCAATATTCTATACTTTAGTTTTTGGTTGCATTATGAAAAATCCCTTGAACTCTCGATGCTAGGTGTCACTCATTTCCTCTTGGATGCTTGTTTTAAAACAGATACACATTCAAACTTTTAAACTCAAATAACAAATTTTTCTTAATGCAAAAATTACAATCACCATCACTGTACCAAGAAGCTAGACATAAAACACCTTTATGCCTTAAAAAAATTCCAATGGCAGAATATCATTGAGAGCAAATCACATTATACAAATAAACTTTTTAACCCTCTTTTTAGGGCCGCCTTAATTTTAATTTTAACACATCCAAGGGGCAGTTTTAGCAATGCTAATCAGATCATCACATCAATCAATTTTACCATTAGGTTTCCAGTGTCTATCTGCAGGGAAAGGGGGCAGAATAAAGATGGGCCACTTGACCCTTCCTGTGGAATGGGCACGCACCCAGTCCAACTCTTTATGGTTAGATGAACTATGTTGGTGCCAGCTTGCCCTCTTTCGCCATGCATAGACTCCTCCCAGGGCCTGTTCCACCATGCATGTCCAGCAGAACTGTACTTGTGTCTGTTCACCCTTCACTCCTAAAAATGAGTCTTCTGTGGGCTTCTAATTTTCTCCTTTTTGTTAAGCCAGATATCTTGATTACAGTGCTGATTATGCATTCTAAAATACCAGATTTTCTAATTTTCAAGTTAAAGAATCCTTAAAAAGCCATTAAAAACAATGTGTAAATTCTTCAAAAGATTTTGGTAATGTCCAAACCTTATAACCTTTTGAATTTTAAACTTAAACTCACCCAATTGTTATAGCATGCTGACAATTTATATCATGAACATGTTCACAAACACATACAAAACACACTCACACAGATCTTTAAGCATGCAAAAATAAAAATCAGTTGTTTGTAGACATTCTAAAGTTTTCAAACAAAAAATTAAGACAATATTTCTTTTAAACTAAGTAACTTTGTTGAGTTTCATTTTCCCAGGGCTTGCTTGTTTAGCAAGGAATTTTACCAATTGGTATTTTGAATCTCTTCTGTTGGAGGAAGGCTGGGGGTGACGGGGGTCACCTGAAACTAAACTGGCCTGATTTTTTTAATCAATTTTAGATAAAATCACTTTACATTTTTGGGACTAGCTGAAAAGTCAAAACCAGCCACATAGCCTTCTCTGTGACTCAGGCCAGCTGGAGGCTGGAGCTTTTATTTCCCCAGAGATGTTCAAATAAATAAGAAAAACGCAAAACCAAAAACATACATTTAAAACTAATACCAATTCTAAAACAGAACTAGACAAGACAACAATCGAAGGCTGCCTTTGTCTCTACCAGAACTCTGTGCCATTCTCACTCAGAAAACTGTATTCAGAGTGTTCTGAGTGAGCCTGCCGCTCTCACCCAGAACTTCCCTATCTCAGGAAACATAAAACAGAGAACAGTCAAGTCTCAGTGAATGGGGTGACATCTCACCAACATTTGTTTACCCAGGGTCCTTCCAAGGTGGAAGGGAAGTCCCAATCATTTTGTAGCAAGGGAAATAAATCCCCTCTGACGGTAGATTCTCCCCCATACTCATACCTCCCTGGGCCAAGGCCTAAGGCTAAGATAAACACCTAATGACAAACAGAACACTCAACACAAAGACACAACTTACAAAGGCACGCTGCAGCATTGTAAATTACCAACCAGAAAGTGCCAGACTATAGATGGAGAGTTTCCCCTAAAACAGAAAACTTCCCAATACAGATGGAAAACTTCCCAAAAAAATGTCTGCATGAAAGTGTGAGACTACAAACGCAACATTTCCCAAAAAAAAAATTGTCTGTACTAAACAGCAATCTAACCAGAGGGGTCTGGGGACGTCTCCTCACAGACCCCGTTGGCAGTCTTATAGAGCGTCCACCAAGACTCCTTGCCACCCAGAATACAGACTCCGTGGGAAAACAGAATTACAGATACAGAACCTACAGGCAACCAACTATACAGAACAGCAATGCCTTGACTTAACAGATGGGTTTTTTGGGACTCTGCGGTGGGGCGTCTGGAAGGTCTCATGAGGGGGATTCCAGATGAGCCCCCAAAAATGTTGCATGGACTTGGGAACCCCGAAAGACCACCAGAGACCACGACCAATGCGAACAGCAAAAGAGTCCTTTATTTGCAAGCTCAAGCTTGTTCCTCCATGCACCCGGTAACCTGTGACCGTAAGAGACCCGAGCACAAAATCAGCACAACTTTTATAGTATTGAACAAACAAGTTTAGGGAATTTCCACACAAGCAGTTACATGATTGGTTTGAGGCCACCCTAAGTACACTGCCCTTTTTATGAACTATTGGTATGTTCTGTTCCTGGAACACTTGGGTAACTGTTCTGCTTTCTTAAGGGTGGGCAGAGTTGTTGGCAACCTGTGTTTTTTCTCTCTCTCTGGGGGTTAATCTGAGGGCAGCCTCCACAAGATGGTGGCATTAATCTCAAATTGGAGTTACTTTAGCTCTTTAGCCTGAATAAAGTACAGCATACCACATACAAAGCTTTGGTAAAACACAGGTCTGTCTTACAATGTTGGACCAATAAGAGTGTATGTCTAGTGATGTTGCAGTTGTGTCTTAAGGTGTGTGGAGTTTTCCATCCTTATGATCTTATAATGATGAAATTGACTAACTACACAATTACCTGGGCAGATCCCTGCTGAGACCTATATATATTAAATCACAGCTTAACAAAGAACAATATTTACAATGAAATATGTTGACCAAAATTATTTTTACCTGATTCAGTGTGTTTTTTAAACTCTATATCACATGTACAACTTCCTCATTCCCTTCTGTCTCATTATGTTGTCTTTCTTTGTTTTGGTTTTGTTTTCAGAACCATGGTGTAACAGGGTATTTCTTATTTTCTTGTCTTCTAGTCTTCAGAAAGTCTGCAGTTAAATAGGCTTAAGTTCCTTTTGTTAGAAAATTAAAAGCAATTGGGTGGGGTCTTCATCATAATTTTGTCATGATCTCAAATACGTTTTCATATCTAACATTTTACTTGTATAATCTCACTTCAATCTTTTCCAAAGGTCACTTTAGTGGAAGGAGGAAATTCAAAGTGGATTCTGGTAGATAATTTCTGGTACATATTAAGGTAAGCAACTGCAAAATTATTCATTAGAAAGATGAGTTGAAAGTCATCTTTTTACACACTGATACTCTTTCCTCAACGAAACCAGAGGATTTTAAATAGCTAATATTTTTTAAGTTAATGGGCAGTAATGTGCACGAATTTTCTAGAAATAAAATGATCACTCATGAAACCTTACTGATATTTCAAAGAATACTTTCAATAAGAAGAATCACCTTCAGACATTTTCACCCAATGTGTATCTTCCTGGTAACAGAACACCAAACTAGATTAAGACATCTAATAGATATCTAATTTTTGTTGCCTTCTTGCAATACTTCTTTCTTCTCATATTGATTAGTATGAAGTCTATGACCATTATAAAATCATATTTGTAATAAAAGTTACTAGATGGGACCTTCATGGATGAGATGGTGTGGGGTTTCTGGTGTAGTCCTGTCTCGTTCAAAGGAGGAGTTGGTATTGGCCAACCTCTGTGGTGGAGCAGAGCGGGGCTTTGAGGGTGAAAGCCAGTCTGTGTAGGGCTTTGAGACAGCAGGGAAGGGACAGGAATGGCTAAACTTGTTAGGGACATGGTCTCTTGTGGAGTAGGCAAGATTTAAGATGGAGGCTGGCAGGGAGACAGGTTTTCAGTTGAAGAAGGCGGGTTCACTGGGGAGGAGTCTGTTTGGGGCAGAACTTTTGGAAGGAAGAACAAGGCTACAAAGGAGGAGCTTACTTAGAGGAGCGGTGCTGGTAGAGCACTGTGAGCCCTTGTGGGATATGTAGGGTGAGGTTTCCCATAAGGCAGGGCAGGGAATGGAGGCAAGAGGCAGACAGATGGTGGGGATTCTGGTGCAGGAATGTGCAGCTATGAGGGAGAGGCCTTTCAGGTTCTAGATTTGAGAGGGCAGGGTGGTACTAGGAAGACATGGGCTAGTAAGGGGCAGGGTTTCTGGTGGAGAATGGCAGGCCTTTGGGAAGTGTGTTAGGGTGGAGGTGGAGTTTCCTACAGAGCAAGATGTAGTCACAATGTATGTAGGAGTTTTTCAGGACCAGAGCTTTGTGAGAGCAGTGATAGTATCCAGTGCTCTAGAATAGTTAGGATGGGGTTTCTGGTGTAGCCAGTCACAACTCGAAAAGAGAAGTTTGGGTGGGGATCTCAGTGTTGCAAGTCAGGACATGGACTTTGGACAGGGTTTCCAGTAGGGCAAAGCAACCTTCAAAAGGGACTATGGAGGGAGTGTTTTACAGTTGAGCCAGGTGAGACTTCCAGAGGGAGGGCAACTGGTGCAGTGTTTTCCAGTGGAGCAACGTGGGTGTTGAGAGATGGAGTAGTGTGGGTTCTCTGGTGGAGTTTTTCTGGACCAGGGCAGGGCTTGGAGCCATGGGGCTAGTTGAAGGAGGAGCTTTGAGAAGGAGTGGAAAGGCTACAATGGTGTAGGATAATTATGGGCAGGGTATCAGGTGGAGTATCGTGTAGATCTTAGGGAAGAGCCAATAGGGGTTGGGTTTATCTGGGGAGCAAGGCAGGGCATTGAGAAGGTAGATGTGCGAGGTGAAGAGTCTTGTGGAGGAACAGGGCTGGCTCTCCAGGCAGGAGATGGGCTGTGTGAGAAGCTTCTGGCCAAGCAAGGTGGGGCTTCAAGGGAAGTTATAGGGAGGTGAAGGGTTATTGATATAGCACGATGGGCTTTGTGAGAAGAGGTAGGTTCAGGGCTGTGTTTTAGAATTTAGGCCACTTAGAAGTAGGCTAGTTATGGGCAGAGATTCTGATAAAATCAGGAGGAGCTCCAGGGAGAAGGCTGGTTGGGGGTGGGGAAGAAAGGGAAGGGAGGATCTTGGAGGTAATAGAATATGGGAGCAATGGGACTGAGAGGGACTAGAGTAGTTAGGAGCAGGGTATCTGGTGGATGAGATGGGGCTTCGAGCGAGGAGCCCCATGTAGGCCGGGTTCTTGGTGTAGTATGTTGGGACATGAAAGGAGATATAGATGTGGCCTGGTATCTGGTGGTGCAGAACAGGGATTCCAGGAAGGGGTGGAGTGGAAGAGGGATTTTACTATAGCAGAGAAGGCGTTTCAGTAAAGCGTCTTGTTGCAGTTAAGCCTTTGAAAATTTATAGCAGGTCTAGCAGGGGTAGGTTAGTTTAGATTAGGCTATTTAAGGAGGAAGCTGCCTGGAAGTGGGTTTCCAGTGGATCCAGTCAAGTTTTATGGGATGGGGGGGATAGGAAAGGGGCAAGACAGTGCAGAGTGAGGCTACAAAAAATGAACAGTTACCACGAATAAATACCATATAAGAACACCATTTTCTGTCAGTGTAGACTTATATTACTTTTATGTATGCAAGAGATGCTGGAGAAAGTAAACAAGTAATAATCCTTCCTAGTGAAATTTTTCTTTATTCTAGTTGATTGAAAATAAAACTACAGGACGCATCAGGCTCAGAGGCACACAGGAGACTAAGACACATGAAGGACTATAATTCATTCCCCAGCACCAACATTAAGGACCACAAATAAAAGTTTAAAATGTCTCACTTGGTCATAATGGACAATATTGTCTTAAAATTGTGAATGAACAGAACTTTTACTCTGACCATTTTAGAAATCCTAAAACTAAGTAAATAGTAATGTTTTTAACTTTATACAATATTGGAACATGTACTAAAAATAATTAGGAAAATATAAAACGCAGAATTTCGTTTTCCAGTATCAATTCAAATCTAAAAGAATTTAAAACCAGAAAATTGCCATATAGTGAGGTTGCAGCATGGTTTCTTTTCCATCATCAAAATGGTGACTTAAGCAATGTGTCTTTATCATTGGATGCATCGATGTTAAAACATATCTAAGAATATGAAGCACTACTGAAGAAACTCAGAAGGATCTATGAAATGATGTTGGAATAAAATTAATGACTAATTACAGCAGGAATTGATCTTCACTAGGGCCATAAATACTTTCCAGAAGAAAAGGCTACATTGAAAAATAAACAGTGAAAAGGAAGCAGGTAGGCAGACCTTGAAGTAAACATTATCCAATGAACAACATCTAATGAGGCATGATTGCAATCTTCTTTTACATAAGTTAGAGTTACTGACCTATGTTCTTCCCTAATGCCAAATAACAAAGTCATGAAAATGCAGTAATCATTTTCAGGACATTGGAATTCAATGAATGTATTGCTAGAATGTAAAGATAGATGTCTGATCTAAGGCGTGAAGAAAATATCCCCAATCTCTGGCCCTCCGCTGCGAGAAGTGTACAAGACAAAGCACAAGGAGAATGGACAGAAGTACAGTAGTGCGTACCAGTAGTTCCCAAGATGCATTGATAGATGTAACAGGGGAGAATATCAACAAGATCACCATAGGACTTAGCATGGAGAGTAGAGAGAAGAACAGTGAAAATGCAAGGAGAATTGCAAAAGATTCCCTTGCATATTTGGCAGAAGAGTGCATGGCATTGAGGTCTAAACTACGTGGAGGTATTATAGAAAACTACCTGTGCTCATATGGTGCCACGAGAAGTGAAGAACTTATGATTTACAAGACATTGAATGATCATAAATGTCTTGCTTCAGTAGTGCAGAGTTAAACCTTGATAAATTCTGTTTTGAAACACCTAACAAAGTATAAAACCAAGACAAGAAGATTCAAATTATATATACGTGATTTGACTGTTTGCAACAATAGAGTTCAAAAAAATCAAATCACATAATGTGGATGTAAAAGGATAACATTACTAAGGTAATCTTTATACAATACACATTTTATGTGAATAGTCCTGATTATAAATGATTTGTTTTCCTTACAGATTTTGGATGCACAATACCAACAAAAAACAAAAACAAAACAAAATAAAAAACACTTGGCAGCTAGATGCTTGTGCCTCATCCCTATTCCTATATAGTCACGAGCCTGAGATTGGAAGATCATGGTTCACAGATGGCTGGGGTAGCAATCCATGAGACATTTATGTTCAATTATTCAAAGACAGAGTGAAACCTTGGTTCAAATAGTACAGACTGAGTCATTCATGAGTGAAAAAACCAAGCAAGAGTTTGAGGCTCTGAGTCAAGTTTCATTACTGTGTGTGTGTGCACGCATGTGCGTGTGCGTGCGCGTGCGCGCGCACACACACACACACACACACAGAAATGGAATGAGAGAAGAAGAGGGAGAGATAAAAGGGAATATTAAGAGTTTAAGGACTATAATAAGCATATATTAATAAAAATGAGGGAAACCATGGAACCTATGTTTCTTTGAGTCTGGCTTCCTTCACGTAATATGATTGTTTTCCAAGTCTTTCCATTTTCTTATGAAAGGGGCTTTGTGATTCTTTCTGATAGAAGCATAAAATTCCATTGTGTATATATACCACATTGTCTTGATCCATTCATCTATTGAGGGGCATCTTGATTGGTTCCAATAATGCTGCCAGAAACAAAGTTGTAGATTTAGTGTGTTTAACTTGAGATCATTTTGACAAATGCCCAAGAGTGGGATTGCTGGTTCCAGAGCTATGTACATTTGACCTTACAAAATAATGTTAATTGAAATGAACGCCAAGACATGGAAAAAAGTTTTTTTTTTTTTCATGTCAACCTTGATGTCGGTAGAGTGTCTAGATCGTATTTGATTTGATTTGTCTTTTGTCCTTGTTCATCCCTTGCAATCTCTGTCTTGATTCTGGTACCTTCCACCTTGTATATAGATTTATCTGATTTGTATAAGTAAAGGGAAAAATATAGTGATGAAAGAAGTACAAAGAGTGACGCATTGCAACAATGATATTCACAAGACACTATATCAGAAATGAAATTTACAACTTTGGGGTGGGGACGACGTGTACGGGGGGGAAGGGATAGAAGAACAACACGGTGTGGGTAACAATATTCAATAAGGAATGTACCTTACTCATGTAAGTGTAACCCCTCTGTATAGTATTTTTGAAATAAATTTAAAAATTGAACCTATCCTAGAAAATATATAGTTTTCAAAATAATACATCTGTCACAGTACTTGTGAGGGGTTCTAGAGTCAAGCTGTTAGACTTGGAAAAGGATAGATTGGGAAGCCATCTCAAACAGCAATCAAGAGTCTGAGAGCTGTGCTCTGGAAAGGTCGGTCAAGGGAAGACAGGGGTATGAGTCATTACCTCAAGAGTATTTAAGTTAGAGCTGTTGGACACTAAAAGATTGAGACTTTGGAGACAAGATGGATGTCTGTGCTATGGTTGTAATGACTATTGCTCCTTTGCTCCCTAAAAATAAAGGCATTCAATTATCACCATGTATCCAAACAATACCTCATGTTAATAGTTGTAACCACAAGCTAGATTGATGTCTTAGTTTGTCAACATACCTGTAGCCACTAAACCCCCCCCCCCACTGTAGTAGAATGAATATAAAACATGTTTAGGAGGATATGGGGATCCAGAAGCTGGCAATGAGAATTTGGATCCTCTGATGTCTTCTTTCCTATCACTTCCTGTGAATTCTCAGTTCTTTAGCCAGGTATCCTATCATCTTTGCTGTCCCATGGTTGTTGTAAGTGACAGTACTGATATTCTGAACACCTCAAAACAAACCATGAGAAAACACTTCCTCAAAGAACATTGACATATGTATAAGAGCACCTGGAAAGATACCAAACATCAGCAGTCACCCAGTGATCCTCTAGCAAGAATGTACAATTCAGGAGTATCTTTACTTCTGATAATATGAGATGGATAATTGTCCCTTTTGTATATATGGTATTTGATATTGCATACATTTTTAGAAACACATATACATTGTGAAATAATGTGATTTATTTCACAGGTCGCAGACCATGTCACTGGATTGATAACCCTAATGCCTTATCTCAGTTGCCTGATTCAGATTTAGATGAGTGTGAATTGCCTAATTATGAATATTTCTCCATGAAACTCAACAACACAGAATGAAGTGTCAGTGTCAGGCCATTCTATACTTGCAAGGATTTTTTCATATATTAGAATAATATACACTAACACTGCTCAGCACTCGTGGCACATTGATGTGTTATATGTTCTTCAGATCAGAAATAGGCTATAGCTTAATGTAGAATGATGGGCTATACATTTTCAACGAAAAAGTGATGATTACCTCCTGCAATTATTATCAGTGAAGAATCCTTCCTATACATTTTACTGACTTAGATTCTGCTCTGTGCCTTACCATTATCAGGCAGGGTCACACTATATGGAGCTACAATACTGCAGCAACCTTAGCTGCCTTTGAATTTTAAATCCAATATGGATACCAAGGTCAACTCTGCAACTCTAATCACATAGACAGTGGACAACTGAACTTTTCAAGCCTGGTTAAAAATTCAGCTATTACTGCTCATTGTCAGTGTTAAAGATCTCACTCCTTTAGATTTATTGTCTATCTTCTAGTATTTCCAACACTGCCTTAGATGTTGGTTTTTGAAGTAGATCTTTTAGTTTGCATTTGATTTATGGAGGTGCTAGTGATGTCAGTTGAATTGAATATATAATAATGTAAGTAATTTGACGTTTTGACATATGAATTTAATTTTGGCAATTGAGGAAGTGAATACACATCACTCACAAAAGTTGCTTTATGTGTATTGGTATTGCTATATTGTGAATTTCCTAAAAGCCAGCAATGGGATCAAATGTCCCAAATCCCATTACTTCTGTCACTGAGACAAGGCTAGAAAGGTCCAGACCCATTGTCTCTTCATAGAGAGAAGCTATCTACAAAGAAGCAGGAGAGAATAGCAAATAAAGCAAATGAGTCTCCCAACAGTTTATTTTATTTTAATTGAGAACATACTGTACAGAGGGGTTACAATTACATGGGCGGGAAAATGCATACGTT
This sequence comes from Dipodomys spectabilis, assembly GCF_019054845.1. NCBI lineage: Eukaryota > Metazoa > Chordata > Mammalia > Rodentia > Heteromyidae > Dipodomys > Dipodomys spectabilis. The sequence goes on from NW_024870793.1 coordinate 645,995, forward strand.
TCTTACCAAGCATTGCAGCCTCCTCCTTTGTTTACCCTTCACCTCCCTTCCGAGCCTCCCCTGCCCCCACCACCCAATCCTTCCCCCCCCACACCGACATTGTAAAGCTCGTTTTTGACATGACATTTTGTACTTCTCATTGTTGCAACAGGTCCACCTGAATCCTTAAACGACTTGTTTGTCCCCATCTCCTCCACAAATTATACTTACATCAAATATAGTGAAAGCGGGGGTTACACTGTGGGGGAGGGACATACAAATCAACAAAGAAATAATCTTATAAATACATTAGAAACACATGCATAAAAGTAAAAAAAACAATAAAATACGTATTCAAGGGTTCGTTTTCTTAACATCACATTATCTGAACTTTTCCGCTTGACTCACACATATACTAGATATTGCAAATAAGGGAAACCATGGGACCTATGATTCTTTGGGCCTGGCTTACATCACTTTACATAATTTTTTCCAAGCCTTTCCATTTCCTAACAAATGGGGAAATGTCATTCTTTCTGATGGAGGCATAGAATTTCATTGTGTATATATACCACATTTTCTTGATCCATTCATCTACTGAGGGGCATCTGGGTTGGTTCCATATCTTAGCTATGGTAAATAATGCTGCAATAAACATAGTTGTGCTGGTAGCTTTAGTGTGGTCTTGTTTGTAAACATTTGGGTAAATGCCCAAAAGTGGGATTGCTGGGTCATAGGGGAGTTCTATGTGAAGTCTTTTGAGGAATCTCCATACTGCTTTCCAAAGTGGTTGAACAAGTTTACATTCCCACCAACAATGAAGTAAGGTTCCTTTCTGTCCACATCCCCTCCAGCATCTGTTGTTGTTAGAGTTCTTGATTTTTGTCATTCTAACTGGAGTGAGGTGGTATCTCAATGTTGTTTTGTTTTGCATTTCTTTTATTGTTAGGGAGGTTGAATATTTCTTCATGTGTCTATTGGCCATCCTTCTTTCTTCTTCAGAGAAGTTTCTCTTTAAGCCTTTCGCCCACTTATTTATTGGGCAGTTGTTTCTTTGAGGATTTGTTGTTGGGGGGTTTAATTTTTTGAGTTCCAAGTATATTTTTGATATGAGACCGTTTTCCGTTGTATGGCTAGTAAAGATCTCCCAATCTGTGGGCTTTCTATTGATCTTGCTCGCTATGTCATTTGCACTGCAGAAGCTCTGCAACTTCATGCAATCCCATTTGTCCAACCTTTCTTTGATTTGTTGTGTTTCCGGGTCTCTAGTCAGAAAATTTTGGCCTGAGCCAAGGAGACCTAAGGTTTCTCCTATTCCATCCTGTAATGTTTCCAGAGTGTCTGCTTTGAGTTCAAGGTCTTTGATCTATTTGGAGTTGATTCTGCTGCAGGGTGATATATAAGGATCTAGCTTTGGTTTTCTACATGTAGTTAACCAGTTTTGCCAGCACCATTTACTGAAGAAGCTGTCTTTCTTCCATTCTATTGTTTTAGCTCCCTTATCGAAGATTAGATGGCTATAGGTCTGTAGGTTCATTTCTGGGATTTCAATTCTATTCCATTGGTCCTGAGGTCTGTTCTTATGCCAATACCAAGCTGTTTTGATTACTATGGCTTTATAGTAGAGTTTGAAATTTGGTATTGATATTCCTCCAGCAGTGTTCTTTCCGTTGAGGAGTGTTTTTGCTATTCGGGGTCTTTTATTGTTCCATATGAATTTTTGGATTGCCTCTTCTATTTCCTTGAAGAATGAGGGTGGAATTTTGATAGGTATTGCGTTGAATTTGTAGATAGCCTTGGGAAGTATTGCCATTTTCACGATGTTAATCTTTCCAATCCAGGAGCATGGGAGGTTTTGCCATTTTTTAAGTTCTGTGTTGATTTCCTTTTTCAAGATTTTAAAGTTTTCATCATAGAGGTCCTTCACTTCTTTAGTTAAGTTAATTCCTAGGTATTTTATTTTTTGTGGGGCTATTACAAATGGAGTTGCTTTCCTAATTACAACCACACTTTTCTCATTGTTGGCATACAGAAAAGCCATTGATTTTTGGGGGTTAATTTTATAACCTGCTACTTTGCCAAAGTTTTGAATCAGCTTGAGTAATTTGGGAGTGGAGTCTATGGGATTCTTTAAATACAAGATCATGTCATCTGCAAAGAGGGAGAGTTTTATTTCTTCTTTCCCTATTTGGATCCCCTTTATGTCTGCATCTTGTCTTATTGCTGTAGCTAGGCATTCTAATACTAGATTGAAGAGAAGTGGAAAGAGTGGGCATCCTTGAATTGTTCCTGAGTTAAGAGGAAATGGCTTTAGTTTTTCACCATTGAGTATAATGCTGGCTGTAGGTTTGTCATATACACTCTTTATGGTATTGAGGAATGTTCCATGGGTTCCTAATTTTTCCAAAACCTTCATCATAAAGTGATGTTGACTCTTGTCGAATGCTTTTTCTGCATCTATTGAGAAAACCATGTGGTTCTTATCCTTGCTCCTGTTGATGTGATGAATAATATTAATTGATTTGCGTATATGGAACCAGGTTTGCATCCCAGAAATGAATCCTGTCTGATCGTGGTGTATGATTTTTTGATGAATTGTTTATGTCGATTGGCCAAAATTTTGTTGAGAAGTTTTGCATCAATGTTCATCAAAGAAATGGGTCTATAATTCTCTTTCTTTGAGGAGTCCCTGCCTGGTTTTGGGATGAGGGTTATGATGGCTTCATAGAATGTGCTCGGTAGTGAGCTTTCTCTGTCACTTTCATTGAAGCGTTGGAGGAGAATTGCTGTGAACTCTGCTTTGAAGGATTTGTAAAATTCCGCTGTAAAACCATCTGGTCCTGGACTTTTCTTAGCTGGGAGGTCTCTTATTGCTGTTTCTATTTCAATGCTTGATATGGGCCTGTTAAGATAGTTTAATTCATCTTGGTTTAGTTTTGGCCTGTCAATATTTGCTAGGAAGAGGTCCATTTCTGTCATGTTCTCAAAATTATTAGCATAAAGTTTTGAGAAGTATTCCCTTGTAATGTTCTGAATCTTGGTTGTTTCCGTGGTGATGTTTCCATTCTCATCTATGAGTTTATTAATTTGGGTGTGTTCTCTTCTTTTTCTGATAAGATTTGCTAAGGGTCTGTCAATTTTGTTAAGTTTTTCGAAGAACCAACTCTTTGTTTTGTTGATTCTTTCTATAGTTTTTTGGGATTCCAATTCATTTAAGTCTGATTTAATTTTGATTATTTCTTTCCGTCTACTGGATTGGGGTTTATCTTGCTGCTCTTTTTCAAGGAGGTTTAGATGTGTCATTGAATTGTTAGTTTCAGATCTCTCCAATCTGTTGATTTAGGAGTTCAGAGCTATAAACTTGCCTCTGAGTATTGCCTTTTCTCTGACCCAGAGGAGCTGGTAATTTGTGTGCTCATTTTTGTTGAATAGCATGAACATTTGAATTTCCTTTCTAATCTCTTCCATGACCTACTCATGATTCAGCAGTGTGTTGTTCAGCCTCCATGTGATACCGGACTTTCTTTGGTGGCTTTTGGTGTTGAGTTCTAATTTTATTCCCTTGTGGTCAGAGAGAATGCAAGGTATAACTTCAATGTTTCTGAATTTAGACAAGTTTGCTTTGTGGCCTAAAATGTGGTCTATTTTAGAAAATGTTCCATGTGCTGCTGAGAAAAACGTGTATTCTGATGCTGCTGGGTGAAATGTTCGGTAGATGTCTGTTAAGTCTACTTGATCTATGCAGCTGTTTAGATCTGTGGTTTCTCTGTTGAGTTTTTGCCGAGTTGATCTATCTAGTGGGGAGAGTGGTGTGTTAAAATCCCCAACAATTAATGTCTTTGGATCTATATGGGATTTGAAGGAAAGTAGTGTTTCTTTGATAAATTTGGGTGCTCCATTGTTTAGTGAATAGATATTTAGAATTGTAATATCCTCCTGAAGTAGAGATCATTTAATTAGCATGTAGAGACCTTCTTTATCTCTTCTCACAAATTTTCATTTGAAGTCTATTTTATCTGATATTAGGATTGCAACTCCCGCCTGTTTATGGGGACCGTTTGCTTGGTAGATTTTGTTCCAGCCGTTAAAATTGAAAATGTGTTTGGTTTACAGGCAAGATGTGACTCCTGCAGGCAGCAGAAAGAAGGGTCTTATTTTTAATCCAACTAGACAGTCTATGTCGCTTAATTGGAGAGTTCATTCCGTTAACGTTAAGAGATAGGACTGAGAGGTATTTGGGAGTTGTGGCCATGTTATCCCCCTTCTTGGGGGCTGCGAAAACTGGGTTCTTCCTATGGTTCTTGGATTCTCAGTTTGGGTGCAGTTTCTTGGCCTTTATTGCAGTATTATTGGTTTTCTATGTGTAGGACATCTTTAAGAATCTTTTGTAGGGCTGGTTTTGTGGAGATGTATTGTTTCAATTTTTCTTTGCTATGGAAGGTTTTTATTTGGCCTTCAGTTATGAAGGAGAGTTTAGCTGGGTACAGTATTCTTGGCTGATAGTTGTTTGTTTTTAGGGCATGGCATACATCATTCCAGGCTCTTCTTGCTTTGATTGTCTCTGCTGAGAAACCTGAGGTGATTTTAATTGGTTTCCCTTTATAGGTGATTAACCTTTTCTCCTTGACAGCTTTAAGGATCTTTTCCTTGGTCTGAGTTGATCCTGTGTGGATTATAATGTGACGGTGGGATGTCCTATTCTGGTCTGGTCTATTTGGGGTTCTAAAGTCTTCTTGTATCTGAATAGGCCTATCTTTTTGCATGTTTGGAAAGTTCTCTGCTACGATCCTGTTAAACAAATTTCCTAGACCATTAACTTCTGTTTCTAGGTGCTCCTCTACACCCATTATCCTTTGATTAGGCCTTCTGATGGTGTCTTCCAAGTGTTGGATAGATCTATCATATTTCTTGGACTTGTCTTGGATGGTTGTATGTTCTTTCTCTATAATATCTAGGCTGTCTTCAATCCCTGAGATTCGATCTTCTGCATGGTCTAACCTGCTGTCAAGACTCTCTACTTTGTTTTTTATCTCTTTTCCTTCTAGTTGGTCAGCTTTGATGGCTTCAAGTTCTTTGTTGAAGCTCTGTTTTGGTCTTGTATGAATTTCTTTACTTCCTTAATTTGGTGTTCAGTGTTTGTCCTCAAATCACTTAGTTGATTGGTTATGGTTTCTTTGGACTCCCATTCCTTCTGTTGGGTTCCATTCAACATTCCCTTTGTGGTCTCCCTGACTTCCTTCAGCTCTTTGTTAATGGATTCCATGAATGCCTTTAGTGATCTTTGTGTGTTCTCTACCTGCTCTCTCAATTCCTGTATTACTCTTTGATTAGCTTCCTGCCGTTTGTGCGATTCCTGCAGTTCACTTTCCTCTTGTTCGTGGGATTCCTGCAGTTATCTTTGAGTGTTCTCAGCCAGCTCATGTCATTCCTCCCTTTCTCTTTGAGTATTCTCAAGTTGTTCACGCAAATCCTGTATCAGTTTTTGAGTAGCTTCCTCACGCTTATGATATTCCTGTATAAACTTCTGGGATGCCTCCTCTCTCTCCCTGTCATGCTCATACAGAGTCCTTTGTAAGTTGTCAAACTTCTCATTTATCATGTTTCTCAGCAGTGTTTGTAGAGCTATTTGGGTACTCTCCTCTGGATTATTCATTATCTGTTCTGACCCCTGATTATCAAGATTGGGAACTGAGATACCTGAGTTTGCCATTTTTCTTGTGTTTTTCCGGCTTACTCTGCCCATTTGAGATGAAGATAGCAACAGTTTTGTGCTAGAACACTATCTTAAGGCAACCATCAACCAAAGTTTGCATTTGTACAGTAAATAGTCTACAGATACAATCTAGTTCAACAGATACATCTATTCGATATCAAACAACTATATGTTAATGGACTTTGAACCACAGAGAAGAATTTGGAAAACCAGTAATTATTGGGGTTAGGGAAAGATGTGGGTAAAATATAGGAATAGATTGGTGTGGGGAGGCACAGGGAGAGTTAACTATGTCCTAATCACAACGCAGGAAATAGGTTGGGTAGGATGCAAGTAGAGAGAGTGAGGAAAAGAAGAAAGGGAAAGGGGAATGAAAAGAGACCAGAAAAAAAATAGAAACGTAAAAATTAATGTTATTATAGAGATTAAAAGGCCATCTATGTAGAGAGGAATGTGAATATATTGAGAGAAGGGGAGGGACATAGAGGGGGTGTGAAAAACTTAAAAAAATGCTTAAAATATTATATAGGTATAAAGAGGTAGTACTGCTTTAAGGAATTTAAGTCTCAGAGGTTTTGAATTCAGTAATAAATTTGTGGATTAAGTGTGTAAACAATGGGGGATAGGGTCTACTAGTTAAGTACGGGTTTATCTGAGGATGTGCAGGACAAGAGTTAAGTCACATAAAGAAGAACAAAAGAGAGGAAAAGGTGGGAAGGATAGGAAAGGGAGAAGAAAAGATCAGAAGTTCAGTAGAGCTAGACAAAAAACAAAAAGATAATTAAGAAGGAAAGAAATAGTAAGAAGACAAGAAAAGAAAGGAAAATGCACATTCACGTATTCCTAAAGTAAAAATTATAAGAGCAGAAAAAAAATTACTGGAAAACAATTACTTTTTCAAAAGAGGCAAAAATTAAAGATTAATAAAAGTTTTAGAAAAGCAACAAAATTTTTTTTATATATACAAGGTACCAAAAAAAAAAAAAGAAGAAGAAGAAGAAAAAGAAAAGAAGAAGAAGAAGAAAAAAAAGTTCTTTGATTTATTTGGGAGGGGTGGGAAGAATCCTGTATCTCCGTTTTGTCTGTAACCAGCCTCTTGTTGGAGTCTCTGGTCAGCTTGAGGACCTGTGGCTTGATTGGTTTCTTAAGTCAGTTTGTACGAACAGGCAGAAAAATGCTCTGCTTTACCCAAGATTTTGAGATCCCCCTCACAGGTTAGTTTACTGGGAGGGTGATCTGCTTTGAGAATCACAAAAGAGGGGGATGCAGTGGTGAGGCTAGGTTCTGGGTAGACTTGAGGCCTTTCAACAAACAGTAGCTTTTCCCTGGGGCTATTTTGTGAAAAAACTCACAGAGCCCAGCCTGGAGCCATTTTCAGGGTTTCTGTTTTTCAATTGTTTGTTGATGCTGCTAGAGAGAGGGGCAGCCTCTGGCTCTGGTTACCCAGTGAGGAGAGCCACGCCAATGGCTGGCACCTGCGCTGGGTGACTTTTCCCTGGATGGAACTGAGTCTGTGAAGTCACTTCACCGTTAAGTTCTTGTGACCTTCTAAATGACTCATTTTTTTCCAAGGCCTGAGCTGGAGCTAGCATCTCCTCCGAGCTTTGTCGCTAACCATGATGGAGATCACCGGTGCTGGGGGGGGGAGGGTGGCCTTCCCTCCTCTGCTCCCTGAGAAGGAGTGAGGACGTCGGGCTTCTACTCACGCCGAGTCTTGGATCCTGGGTCGTCTCTGGTCTGCAAACTGCAAGATGAAGATGTCCGCTCCTTGTCGGTTCTTGCTGGTGTTGAGTAGAATTCGCTCGTCCGCTGCTTCTGGCTCCTTTATCCCAGACTCTCTGTGTCTCAGGTATGACCGCGGCGGTGGTCGCCGCCATGACCCTGCCGCCGCCGCGGTGGCTGCTGGCAAGCGCTCAGATGTGTCTCCTTGCCTTGGCTTCCCCACTCTTGATTAACTCTCTGTCCTGTGATGGCACACTTGGTGTGATTTTCTGGCTTAGGACTGTTCACTGGAACTCTAAAACTGCTTTCTATGCGAGAGCTTGTTCAGATTCCAGCTTCTGCTCCGCCATCTTCCCAGACGTCTTCCAACAATTTTGTCACATATTCTTTACACTTTGCCATTAAGACCAATATAATAGTATTCTTTATAACCTCTTTCCTGATCTTTTCCTGTTCTGAATAGTTTTATTTATGGATCTCCAAGAAGTCCTATAAGAATAACATAAGATGATTTCCGGGAAGATGGCAGAGGAGAAGATGGAAGCTAAACAAGCTCTCGCATAGAAAGCAGTTTTAGAGTTCCAGTAAACAGTCCTAAGCCAGAGAATCACACCAAGTGTGCCATCACAGGACAGACTGTTTAGCCAGAGAGGGAAAATCCAGGCAAGGAGACAGCTCTGAGATGTTGCCAGCAGCCACTGCTGCAGCGGTGTCTGCCACAGTCGCCATACCTGCAAAACAGAGAGTCCAGGACAAGGAGCCAGACATGGTGGGGGAGCAGATTCTACTCAACACCAGCAAGAACCCACAAGGAGCGGACATCTTCATCATGCAATTCACAGACCAGAGACAAACCAAGACTCAAGGAGAGTAGAAGCCTGCGGTCTTCACTCCTTCTCAGGGAGCAGAGGAGGGAAAGCCACCCCTCCCCCCACCCTCCAGTTCCAGACATCTCCACCTTGGATACCTACAAAGCTCGGCAGAACTGCTAGCTCCAACTCAAGCCTTGGAAGAAATTTAGAGTCATTTAGCAGCTCACAAGAACCTAAAGAGACCTACCAGACTCAGCTCCACCCAGGGAAAAGTCACTCAGCTCAGGCGTCAGCCTCAGGAATAGCTTTCTTCACTGGGTAATCAGAGCCAGAGGCTGCCCCTCCCTTTTGCAGCCCTGACAATCAACTGAAATTCAGTAAACATAAACCCTGAGAATGGCTCCAGGCTGGGTTCTGTGAGTTTCTTACAAACTAGCCCCCGGGAAAAGCTACTGTTTGCTGAAAGGCTTCAACTCTACCCAGAACTTAGCCTCATCACAGCATCTCCAGACTTGAGGAAAAAGCCATCTCCCTCTTTTGTGATACTCACAGCAGATCTCCCTCACATTGAAGTAACCTGGGAGGAGGATCGCAAAATCCTGGGTAAAGCAGAGCATTTTTCTGCCTGTTCAAACAAACTGACTTAAGAAACCAACCAAGCCACCAGAAAACCAAACACCACCAGGAGACCAGAGGGTCCAACAAGAGGCTGGTTAGTGACACAAGGGCAAAACAGGATTTTTCCCACCCCTCCCAAAAAAATCAAAGAACATTTTTATTTTTTTTTGTACCATTTATAGAAATTTTTTTTTCTTTTCTAAAACTTTTTTTAATTTTTAATTTTTACCTTTTTTGAAATGTTGTCTAGTTACATTTTTTTCCTCTTATTTATTACACACTTACATTTATACTTCATCCCTGATCAGTGTCTTTCTTTTTCTTTTGGAATTTGATCAATTTTTACGTTCTATATATCTGATTTTTTTCCCTTTCTAAAGACTCACTTTAGTAAAAAGATTTGTTTTTCATTACAGTGGCACACAATTAACTAAAAACAACAGATTGTACATGTATACCACTGGATTTTTTGTTTGTTTTTAAAGCCAGGAAATTATTACAATAAAGATGCTGAACTTCTTTCACTAGATAAACTGAAAAGATAGTATCTCATATTAGCCTAAACTAATCTCAGAATTAACAGTCACAGCCTGGGCTATAACAGTCTGGGCTAAATAAAACCACTAACAGCACAAACTGCATTTAAAGAGAGCAAAGGTCTTCATAAAATTTAGAAGAGTGGCACCACCTTCATGGAGCAAATACGGAAATTCACAAGGAGACCTTAGAAATTTGAATATCAAGAAGATCAAAGGATAAAAATATATAGAAAGACAATTTAGAACTCAGAATTCGGAAGGGGGAACAACCACTAGATACCAAAACTCAATGCTGAAGGGAATAAATGTTTTATCCCAAACCTTAGCTCTATCTGACTCTCTTACACCAAACACACACACACACACACACACACACACACACACAAACTTAGTGAGAGGTTTTAGCCAAAGTACAGGCATTCTGGACTTAGACTCCAGTTTGAAGGCCTTTACCCCAAGTATCCATTGTGAAGGCCTTTACTGAAAGTACCCATTGTAAAGACTTTTTACCGAAAGTCTTACCTGGAAAAACCGTGAAAAGTCCCAATAACATTTTGCCCATAACTCCCCTAGCAATAGCCTTCAGCAGATGACAGGAAGGTACCTAAAGCTACAGATGTTTCTTAAGATAGCATAGTTTACATAGTTTGCTGCTTATTGCTTAGCCTGTACATGCTAGCCAATAAGATTGTAACAATATTCACTCACTAAATGTCAACCAATAATGTAACTGCCAAGCTAGGAACCCCCTTACCTCAACCCTATACCCTATAAAAACCCTGTTAACTGAAGGGTTGGGGCTCTCATCTCTGAACTGCTGCAATGGTGACAGTTGTGAGTCTAGACTTAAGCTTGCAATAAATGACTCTGGTGTACTCACATGGGAATTTGCTCATTCGTGGTCTTTGGGGATCCCTATCTCAGCACAAGACTAGTGTACACAGAGAACCCTAAGGACAGCTGTATCTGGGACAATGAAGCGTTTTCCTCTTCCTTTTAAATAATAAAATGTGAATGTGCGGTTGGCTCCACAGGCGCCCCACACCTGAACAGATGTCAAAGGATGCCTTTGACTGCAGGACAGCTTGTGTACCCCTGGCATTCTGTGTAAGAATGCAGTTCATGGTCCCCTAAGCAGGGGTGGCCAAGCTGAAATGGGGGTATGCTTTGCCTGGAGGATGGCACCCTGTGAGCCCTTCATGCATGGTGAACCAGAGGTGGGAAGCCCGTGAGCATCTCCAAGATGACCTCTCAGAGGCCTGGAGAAGTTAATTCCTATAGTTGGACATGGCATGAGGCAGGAGGACAGCAGGAATCCATAAGATGGGAGAGGCACAGGAATAAATGTGCCTCTCCATGGAGACTCTTTGGCCATGCTAAGGAATTTCCCAGCCCACACGTAGCAGCCACCATGCAGATCCCCAGTGTGGCCACTTGTCTTTAGGGCAGTCCCTACTCCTGATCCAGAGCCAGAACTTTCCCAGTGGCTCTGGGCCTGGGAGGGGGTGGATCAGTAACCAGCAGCCATTCTTCCTCTGCCCTGCTGCACATAGCCTCCCAGCAGCTGCCCGGTCTGCAGCACGCATGCCAGGCCAGCTCCGTTGGGCAGGCTGAGGCAGTGCCATCGATTCCTGGTGCATACTTAAAGGCGATAGTGAGGCCTAGCCCACAGCAGAGCTGGCCCTCACTCACTTCAAGGGTATCCAGAGACTCATGACCACCACTAGCCTAGCACTGCTGCCCTCCCCACCCTCTAGAGTTTACCTACAAGTCCCTGCCTTTTTTCTTGAAATTCTTCATCCACTGGTTGTCTCATTTCTCATTGCCTTTTTGGATGGGATTTGAGACTCCTTCCTTTCCTCACCAGGCTCGAGGGGACACACTCCCCACCTCACAGACACTCCCCAGAACCCAGCTACCTTTGGGTCTGCTGCTTCCTGATCCATTTTACTACTGCCTCCTTCCTCCCTTCAGTAGCCTCTGCTAGGGCCTCCTGTACTGTCCCTACTACCCCCAGCCCCAACCCCAGCTCGGCTTCCCCCTTGCCCTCCCCTCCTCTCAACACAGCTCCCAGCGCCAACCCAGCATTACCACTGTTCTGGGGAAGACAACTGTGATCCTGGCCCAGCAGAATCAAAGGTGCCACAGTGTGCAGCCAGCTGAGAACTGGAGGCAGCATAGGTATCTGATCAGTGTCTTTCACTTCAGTTACACAAGTATTAATTGTATTAATTTAGTATGTAATTTTGGATTTTATAACTTCTTATTAAGCTTTTGCAGAATAGCTGGTAGAAATATAGTCCCAAATTCAGATTTTCTCTTGTTTAATTCTTTCGAGATTCAGAGATGTTCATTTCAATAGTAGAGTGCTATTCAGAAAATAATTGCTTATGCATCTGTTATCAATTATTTACAAGACTTGAAACTTTTAAAGTTTCAGATATTACAGGAAGACCTTTGATTCATGTTGAATGGAAGTGAGTAGGCTAAGCTGATGCATACATTCTTGTGTGTGTGTGTGTGTGTGTGTGTGTGTGTGTGTGTGCCTGTGTGTGTGTGTGTCTGTAGAGGGGTGTATGTGTATCATTGAAATCAAGGGTAAGGATGTTGAGCCCTGGTCTGAACTTGTTTCCTTTTTCCGAGATATACATTATGGTGTTTCTTTGTTGGTGGTATGTTCTGATCTGCTTGCTTTTGCCTGATGTGCACATTCCAGCTCAATTTTTTAAATAAAGCTTCTTATTTATTATTGAGCACAGATATTACTTTGTCTTCAGTCTGCCATCTAGGATCTTCTTTTCTTCTTCAAAAATTAACATTCAATATAAATTTTACCTCCTGACTGATTTTTCCTTTAATTTACATTTTGAAATTAGTATTATAAGACCTTTGATCTCTGTATTCATGAAGAAAAATCATTTTGAATTCTCTGTTTAATGTAATAACACCTGGAAAGATTTGTTAGCACCACGATCTTAAAATTACTTTTGTAGTTTTAGTTAAAATATCTCCTCCATGTTTATAGCATGGGGAGACACACAATTCCTAGTAACAATGATAACACTTGTATTCATTAAAATATCAGATAATTCATAATTTTGAATATGTCTAGTGGCAAATGAATACATTCGTTCAATATGTTTGCTTGATAGACCCATGCACAAAAATACCAGTCCTAGGGGCTGAGAAGGTGGATCAGTGGTAGACAGTTTATCTTGAATGCACGAGACCCTAGGATTGTTTCCACAGCACCCCCTAGGCAGAAAAAGCTAGATGCGGTACAATGCTCAAGTAGTAGAGCATTTGTCTTGAGCTGAAGAGCTGAAGGACAGCGACCAGGCCCAGAGATCACCATCACCAACAAATTGAATAAATAAATGAAACTCATACTCAAGTATATTAATTTCAAAAGTTGATTACCATTTTAATTAGGGGCAGGGTACCAAGATACAGCAGACCTCTGAATCAAAGCTTTAAGAAGGATTTCAACACTTGACAAATACTAAAAACAGAAAGTAAAACATTAGCTCTGCCAACAACATATAGAATTGCCATTCATAGAGAAACTGGTACTAAGAATGAAATACTTTTTATAACATTTCTTAAGAGATTATGGCTTTATATCATATAAATTGACCTTCAAAAACTCCATTGGTGGGCCTGAGTCTTAAGGGCACCTAGAAAAATTGGAGGAGAGAATCACCAACCCGGATTTTTAACATTGTTATTGTTATGGTAGTGTATATACGAATAACCATATTGTAAATCAGGCAATGAGTTCATTTCTTGTTTGGCAATCCCATCCCTCCTGTCTCTGTCTACAGTGGTATAGTTCATTGTGAACACAATATCTATAGAGTACAAGTGCTTCATTTGTTTCCCTGTTCCCCTTGAATATCTCTGTCTCCCTCAATGCCAATAAATAGATAAACAAGAACAGAAAAATCCCTCTTGTTTGCAATTCCTGGAATGCATTTCAATATAAATATCAGTAGTTTTATGAGAGTGTCAGGCTCTGTACACACATCCCAAACACATATACTTCCTGCAACCGTCATACCGCCCAACCGATTCTAAGGTCCACAAAGTAATACTTTTCACTTTCCACACAGGAAAAAGCTGAGATTCAGAAAGTTTAAGTAAATTACTGGAAACATTGAGCATAGTGGCTCAATCTTATACCTTTCCTACTCCAGAGAGTAGGATCTGAAGATTATAGTTTGAAACCAACCCAGGTTGACATATCCGTTACATGTTTATCCACAGTTAAGCAGAAGAAAGCGAGAATTGTGTGTTTCAAGTGGTAGAGCTAGAACGCCAACACACTTGAATGGGAAACCTAAAGAATAGTGTCAATACGATGATTTTTAAGAATCAATGCTGGGAGTTCCAGGAAGATGGCGGAGGAGAAGGTGGAATCTGAACAAGCTCTTGCATAGAAAACAGTTTCAGAGTTCCAGTGAACAGTCCCAAGCCAGAGAATCACACCAAGTGTGCCATCAGAGGACAGAGAGTTAGTCAAGAGAGGGGAAGCCAAGCAGACACATCTGAGCGCCTGCCAGCAGCTGCCGCTGCGGCGGCAGGGTCGCGGCGGCAACCACCAATGCATGGGCACACCTGAGACACAAACCGGGACGAAGGAGCCAGACGCAGCGGACGAGCGGACTCTACTCAACACCAGCAAGAACCGACAAGGAGCAGACAACTTCATCCTGCACTTTGCAGACCAGAGACGACCCGGGATCCAAGACTCGGCGTGAGTAGAAGCCCGACTTCCTCACTCCTTCTCAGGGAGCAGAGGAGGGAAGGCCACCCCTACCCCACCCCAGCACCGGTGATCTCCATCTTGGATACCGACAAAGCTCGGAGGAGCGGCTAGCTCCAGCTCAGGCCTTGGAATAAAACTAGTCATTTAGCAGGTCACAAGAACTTAACGGCGAAGTGACCTCACAGACTCAGTTCCATCCAGGGAAAAGTCACCCAGCTCAGGCACCAGCCATTGGAGTGGCTCTCCTCACCGTGTAACCAGAGCCAGAGGCTGCCCCTCCCTCTAGCAGCCTCCACAATCAATTGAAAAACAGAAACCCTGAGAATGGCTCCAGGCTGGGTGCTGTGAGTTTTTTTCACAAAATAGCCCCAGGGAAAAGCTACTGTTTGTTGAAAGGCCTCAAGTCTACCCAGAACCTAGCCTCATCACTGCATCCCCCTCTTGTGTGATTCTCAAAGCAGATCACCCTCCCAGTAAACTAACCTGGGAGGGGGATCTCAAAATCTTGGGTAAAACAGAGCATTTTTCTGCCTGTTCCAACAAACTGACTTAAGAAACCAATCAAGCCACAGGACCTCAAGCTGAGCAGAGACTCCAACCAGACTCTGGTTACAGACAAAAGGGAGATACAGGACTCTTCCCACCCCTCCCAAAAAAAAAAAAAATTAAAGAACTTTTTTTTTTCTTTCTTCTTCTTCTTTTCTTTTTTTCTTTTTTTTGTTTTGGTTTTTATTTTTTTGTTTTTTGTAACCTTATATATATAAAAAAATTTTTTGCTTTTCTAAAACTTTTATTAATCTTTAATTTTTGCCTCTTCTGAAAAAATAATTGTAATCCATTAACTATTTTTTTTCTCCTCTTATAATTTTTATTTTAGGAATCCTTGAATGTGTGTTTTACTTTCTTTTCTTGTCTTCTTTCTCTTTTTCTTTCATTCTTAATTATCTTTTTGTTTTTTGTCTAGCTCTACTGAACTTCTGATCTTTTCTTCTCACTTTCCTATACTTTCCACCTTTTCCTCTTTGTTCTTCTTTATGTGACTTAACACTTGTCCTGTACATCCTCAGATAAACCCGTAGTTAACCAGTAGACCCTATCCCACATTGTGTACACACTTAATCCACAAAATTATTACTCAATTCAAAACCTCTGAGACTTAAATTCATTAATAGCAGTACTACCTCTTTATACCTATATAATATTTCAAGCATTTTTTTAAAGTTTTTCACATCTCCTCTATGTCCCTTCCTTTCTCTCAACATATTCATATTCCTCTATAAATAGATGGTCTTTTAATCTCTAAAATAACATTAATTTTTACGTTTCTATTTTTTTTCTGGTCTCTTTTCATTCCCCTTTCCTTTTCTTCTTTTTCTCTCTCTCTCTACTTGCATCCTACCCAACCTATTTCCTGCATTGTGATTAGGACATAGTTAACTCTCCCTGTGCCTCCCCACACCAATCTATTCCTATATTTTACCCACATCTTTCCCAACCCTAATAATTTCAGGTTTTCCAAATTCTTCTCTGTGGTTCAAAGTCAATTAACATATAGTTGTTTGATGTCGAATAGATGTATCTGTTGAACTAGATTGTATCTGTAGACTATTGACTGTACAAATGCAAACTTTGGTTGATGGTTGCCTTAAGATAGTGTTCTAGCACAAAACTGTTGCTATCTTCATCTCAAATGGGCAGAGTAAGCCGGAAAAACACAAGAAAAATGGCAAACTCGGGTATCTCAATTCCCAATCTTGATAATCAGGGGTCAGAACAGATAATGAATAATCCAGAGGAGAGTTCCCAAATAGTTCTACAAACACTGCTGGGAAACATGATAAATGAGAACTTTGACAACGTACAAAGGACTCTGTATGAGCGTGATAGGGAGAGAGAGGAGGCATCCCAGAAGTTTATACAGGAATATCATAAGCGTGAGGAAGCTACTCAAAAACTGATACAGGATTTGCGTGAACAACTTGAGAATACTCAAAGAGAAAGGGAGGAATATCGTGAGCAGGCTGAGAACACTCAAAGAGATCTGCAGGAATCCCACGAATGGGAGGAAGCTAATCAAAGAGTAATACAGGAATTGAGAGAGCAGGTAGAGAACACACAAAGATCACTAAAGGCATTCATGGAATCCATTAACAAATAGCTGAAGGAAGTCAGGGAGACCACAAAGGGAATGCTGAATGGAACCCAACAGAAGGAATGGGAGCCCAAAGAAACCATAACCAATCAACTAAGTGATTTGAGGACAAACACTGAACACCAAATTAAGGAAGTAAAGAAATTCATACAAGACCTAAAACAGAGCTTCAACAAAGAACTTGAAGCCATCAAAGCTGACCAACTAGAAGGAAAAGAGATAAAAATCAAAGTAGAGAGTCTTGACAGCAGGTTAGACCATGCAGAAGATCGAATCTCAGGGATTGAAGACAGCCTAGATATTATAGAGAAAGAACATACAACCATCCAAGACAAGTCCAAGAAATATGATAGATCTATCCAACAGCTGGAAGACACCATCAGAAGGCCTAATCTAAGGATAATGGGTGTAGAGGAGCACCTAGAAACAGAAGTTAATGGTCTAGGAAATTTTTTTAACAGGATCCTAGCAGAGAATTTCCCAAACATGCAAAAAGATAGGCCTGTCCAGATACAAGAAGCCTTTAGAACCCCAAATAGACCAGACCAGAATAGAACATCCCACTGCCACATTATAATCCACACAGGATCAACTCAGAACAAGGAAAAGATCCTTAAAGCTGTCAGAGAGAAAAGGGTAATCACCTATAAAGGGAAACCTATTAGAATCACCTCTGCTTTCTCAGTAGAGACAATCAAAGCAAGAAGAGCCTGGAATGATGTATGCCATGCCCTAAAAACAAACAACTATCAACCAAGAATACTGTACCCAGCTAAACTCTCCTTCATAACTGAAGGCCAAATAAAAACCTTCCATAGCAAAGAAAAATTGAAACAATACATCTCCACCAAACCAGCCCTACAAAATATTCTTAAAGATGTCCTACACATAGAAAACCAACAAGACCGCAATAAAGGCCAAGAAACTGCACCCAAACTGAGAATCCAACAATCATAGGAAGAACCCAGTTTTCGCAGGCCCCCAAGAAGGTAGATAACATGGCAGGAACTCCCAAATACCTCTCAGTCCTATCTCTTAATGTTAACGGACTGAACTCTCCAATTAAGCGACATAGACTGTCTAGTTGGATTAAAAAAGAAGACCCTTCTATTTGCTGCCTGCAGGAGTCACATCTTGCCCGTAAAAACAAACATATTTTCAATGTTAAAGGCTGGAACAAAATCTACCAAGCAAACGGACCGCATAAACAGGCGGGAGTTGCAATCCTAATATCAGATAAAATAGACTTCAAATGAAAATTCGTGAAAAGAGATAAAGAAGGTCGCTACATACCAATTAAAGGATCTCTCATTCAGGAGGATTTTACAATTCTAAATATCTATTCGCCAAACAATGGCGCACCCAAATTTATCAAAGAAACACTACTTTCCCTCAAATCCCATATAGATCCAAAGACATTAATTGTTGGGGATTTTAACACACCACTCTCCCCACTAGATAGATCAACTCGGCAAAAACTCAACAGAGAATCCGAGATCTAAACAGCTGCATAGATCAACTAGACTTAACAGACATTTACCGAACATTTCACCCAGCAGCATCAGAATACACGTTTTTCTCAGCAGCACATGGAACATTTTCTAAAATAGACCACATTTTAGGCCACAAAGCAAGCTTGTCTAAATTCAGAAACATTGAAGTTATACCTTGCATTCTCTCTGACCACAAGGGAATAAAAGTAGAACTCCACACCAAAAGCCACCAAAGAAAGTCCGGTATCATATGGAGGCTGAACAACACACTGCTGAATCATGAGTGGGTCATGGAAGAGATTAGAAAGAAAATTCAAATGTTCATATGATTCAACAAAAATGAACACACAAAATACCAGCTCCTCTGGGACACAGCAAAGGCAGTACTCAGAGGCAAGTTTATAGCTCTGAGCTCCTACAGCAACAAATTGGAGAGATCTGAAACTAACAATTTAATGACACATCTAAACCTCCTGGAAAAAGAGCAGCAAGATAAACCCCAATCCAGTAGATGGAAAGAAATAATCAAAATTAAACCAGAATTAAATGAATTAGAATCCATAAAAACTATAGAAAGAATCAACAAAACAAAGAGATGGTTCTTCGAAAAACTTAACAAAATTGACAGACCCTTAGCAAATCTTATCAGAAAAAGAAGAGAACACACCCAAATTAATAAACTCAGAGATGAGAATGGAAACATCACCACGGAAACAACCAAGATTCAGAACATTATAAGGGAATACTTCTCAAAATTTTATGCTAATAAGTTTCAGAACTTGACAGAAATGGACCTTTTCCTAGCAAATATTGACATGCCAAAACTAAACCAAGATGAGTTAAACTATCTTAACAGGCCCATGTCAAGCATTGAAATAGAAACAGCAATAAGAGACCTCCCAGCTAACAAAAGTCCAGGACCAGATGGTTTTACAGCAGAATTTTACAAGGAATTCACAGCAGAGCTCACACCAATTCTCCTCCAACTCTTCAATGAAATTGAAAGAGAAAGCTCACTACCGAACACATTCTATGAAGCCATCATAACCCTCATCCCAAAACCAGGCAGGGACTCATCAAAGAAAGAGAACTATAGACCCATTTCTTTGATGAACATTGATGCAAAACTTCTCAACAAAATTTTGGCCAATCGACTTAAACAATTCATCCAAAAAATCATACACCACGATCAAACAGGATTCATTTCAGGGATGCAAAGCTGGTTCAATATACGCAAATCAATTAATATTATTCATCACATCAACAGGAGCAAGAATAAGAACCACATGGTTATCTCAATAGACGCAGAAAAAGCATTCGACAAGATCTAACACCCTTTCCTGATGAAGCCTACAGCCAGCATTATACTCAATGGTGAAAAACTAAAGCCATTTCCTCTTAAGTCAGGAACAAGACAAGGATGCCCACTCTCTCCACTTCTCTTCAATCTAGTATTAGAATGCCTAGCTACAGCAATAAGACAAGATGCAGACATAAAGGGGATGCAAATAGGGAAAGAAGAAATAAAACTCTCCCTCTTTGCAGATAACATGATCTTGTATTTAAAGAATCCCATAGACTCCACTCCCAAATTACTCAAGCTGATTCAAAACTTTGGCAAAGTAGCAGGTTATAAAATTAACCCCCCAAAATCAATGGCTTTTCTGTATGCCAACAATGAGAAAAGTGTGGCTGAAATTAGGAAAGCAACTCCATTTGTAATAGCCCCACAAAAAATAAAATACCTAGGAATTAACTTAACTAAAGAAGTGAAGGACCTCTATGATGAAAACTTTAAAATCTTGAAAAAGGAAATCAACACAGAACTTAAAAAATGGCAAAACCTCCCATGCTCCTGGATTGGAAAGATTAACATCGTGAAAATGGCAATACTTCCCAAGGCTATCTACAAATTCAACGCAATAGCTATCAAAATTCCCCCCTCATTCTTCAAGGAAATAGAAGAGGCAATCCAAAAATTCATATGGAACAATAAAAGACCCCGAATAGCAAAAACGCTCCTCAACGGAAAGAACACTGCTGGAGGAATATCAATACCAAATTTCAAACTCTACTATAAAGCCATAGTAATCAAAACAGCTTGGTATTGGCATAAGAACAGACCTCAGGACCAATGGAATAGAATTGAAAACCCAGAAATGAACCTACAGACCTAGAGCCATCTAATCTTCGATAAGGGAGCTAAAACAATAGAATGGAAGAAAGACAGCCTCTTCAGTAAATGGTGCTGGCAAAACTGGTTAACTACATGTAGAAAACTAAAGCTAGATCCTTATATATCACCCTGCACCAGAATCAACTCCAAATGGATCAAAGACCTTGAACTCAAAGCAGACACTCTGAAAACGTTACAGGATGGAATAGGAGAAACCCTGGGTCTCCTTGGCTCAGGCTGAAATTTTCTGAATAGAGACCCGGAAACACAACAAATCAAAGAAAGGTTGGACAAATGGGATTGCATAAGGTTGCAGAGCTTCTGCAGGGCAAATGACATAGCTAGCAAGATCAATAGAAAGCCCACGGATTGGGAGAAGATCTTTACTAGCCATACAACGGACAAGGGTCTCATATCTAAAATATACTTGGAACTCAAAAAATTAAACCACCCAACAACAAATTCTCAAAGAAACAACTGCTCAATAAGTAAGTGGGCTAAAGACTTAAAGAGAAGCTTCTCTGAAAAAGAAAGAAGGATGGCCAATAGACACATGAAGAAATGTTCAACATCCCTATCCATAAAAGAAATGCAAATCAAAACAACATTGAGATATCACCTCACTCCAGTTAGAACAGCAAAAATCAAGAACACTAACAACAACAGATGCTGCAGGGGATGTGGACAGAAAGGAACCTTACTTCATTGTTGGTGGGAATGTAACCTTGTTCAACCACTTTGGAAAGCAGTATGGAGGTTCCTCAAAAGACTCCACATAGAGCTCCCCAATGACCCAGCAATCCCACTTTTGGGCATTTATCCAAATGATCACAAACAAGGCCACACTAAAGCTACCAGCACAACTATGTTTATTGCAGCATTATTTACCATAGCTAAGATATGGAACCAACCCAGATGCCCCTCAGTAGATGAATGGATCAAGAAGATGTGGTATATATACACAATGGAATTCTATGCCTCCATCAGAAAGAATGACATTTCCCCATTTGTTAGGAAATGGAAAGGCTTGGAAAAAATTATATTAAGTGAAGTAAGCCAGGCCCAAAGAAACATAGGTCCCATGGTTTCCCTTATTTGCAATATCTAGTATAGGTATGAGTCAAGCGGAATAAGTCAGAGAATATGATGTTAGGAAAACGAACCCTCAGATATGTATTTTAATGTTTTTGTTTCTTTCCTGCGTGTGTTTCTAACGCATTTATAAGATTATTTCTTTGTTGCTTTGTATGTCCCTCCCCCACAATGTAACCCCCGCTTTCACTATATTTGATGTCAGTATAACATGTGGAGGAGATGGGGGACAAACAAGTCGTTTAAGGATTCAGGTGGACCTGTTGCAACAATGAGAAGTACAAAATGTCATGTCAAAACCAGCTTTACAATGTCGGTTTGGGGGGGTATGATTGGGTGGGGGGGAGGGTGGAGGCTGGGACGGGAGGTGAAGGGTAAACAAAGGAGGAGGCTGCAATGCTTGGTAAGAAATGTATGCATTATCCTGCCCATGTAATTGTAACCCCTCTGTACAGTATGTTCTCAAATAAAATAAAATGATATTTAAAAAAAAAAAAGAATCAATGCTGTCCTATACATAATCTCAGACACCACACACACACACACACATGCGCACACACACACACACACACACACACCAATCACACCCCTTAAAACAGATGTTAGTACAGAAATCCAAATACTTTTTTTTAATTTTATGTTTTATTTTTTAGCTTTAGTGAGGTTTGATTTGATAGTTTCT
Organism: Dipodomys spectabilis; assembly: GCF_019054845.1. Classification (NCBI taxonomy): domain Eukaryota; kingdom Metazoa; phylum Chordata; class Mammalia; order Rodentia; family Heteromyidae; genus Dipodomys; species Dipodomys spectabilis. The sequence continues at coordinate 667,741 of NW_024870793.1, forward strand.
ACTGATGAGCCACAACTTAGAACTTTGTTATAATTATACCCATGTCTGTATTCAGAGAAACATTCTCCTAGTTTAGTCTTCCTACTTTTCCAGCAATGGTAAGTTTTCTCTTCTTGGTACACTTTCTTCTTTTGGATCTCAATCTCTTAGACTTTTCTGTCTTGCATGGTATGTAAGTTCATTGATCCAGTAGATCGCAGCCATCCTAATAACCTGTACAGAACCTGCCTTGGGAAAAGTGTTCTAAGCTCACCAATCAGTGGAGGTTGATGGTACTCACCCATAAATACTTTGCCTACAGTATTGGGAACTTGTTAGGTCCAGGAATTCAGGAGAAGAACTTACTGTGTGCTATTTAACATTTTTTTTTATTTAATGGCAGTTTACACCTATTGTCTACTTTAAGCATTGTGTGTAGGGAAAGAGAGACAGAAGCACTGTACTAACTGTTGCTCTCAAAACATAGAAGGAGGGAAAGAAGTTCTGAAGGAAGCTTAGAGCCTAGAAACTTATTTCTTAGAAACTCAAACTGCCTTTTATCTTACATTCAAAATAGAAAGCCAGAGACTGCAGTTACTTTTAAGCTCCATTTATATTCCTGAACATGGGGCTCCCTTCCCCTTTGCTCTTCTGACCATGTATATCAGGGGCAGGTGGGAAGATGTAACAGGAACACCTAGAGTTTGGGCCTGGGATTAAAAACTCTTTTGTGATCATAAACATTCCACAACTTCCAGAATTGGATCTGAGGGGCAGAGAAAGTAAGGTTAGGCATTCAGAAACTTATAATTACAAGTTTGCTATCTAAACTCATCCCTTCCCACCCCTCAGAATCCTATTTCCCAACTGTGTAGACACCCTTACACTCTGTTCTCCTGGAACATTTGAGTGTGGGGCATCTTCTGCTTCTTATGTGTACTGCTTTATAAATGGAGATTTTCTCCTAGGCTCAAAATGATTTCATTGATTGGGGCGTTGTACAATATGCTAAACAGAGGGTTACCTGGAAGGAAGGTCCTAGAAGGCAAAACGTCTACTAGGACAATGGAAACCCATGGTTTGGCATCCTTAATGTTTTATCTTGTGCACTGAACTAACAGGAGAAAATGACACACTAAGAAATTTGCCAATTATGCCAAATAAAGAGATATGGTGATGGTCAGAGAAAGGACATTGATTTCATCGTAGTAATGACAAGACAAAACCTTAGAACACCTTCAGAATACTAATACATACTCACCTATTTTTTATTAACCCATATCATTAAGTCTGAGTTGTATGTAGGAGTCCTCAGGGCTTTCTGAACAGGAAGACCTCAGGGAGAGCTGAATATTGGTCTGCCATTTTGGGCATAAAATAACTAGTTTCATGAAAGCCCTTAGTTATATCCTACAAATATGTGCATTTATCCTACTATACTTGATAAGTATCCCCTTACTAAATTATCTTTGGTTGGGTCACTTGGTGACATAGCAGCTGTCTGGTAGCTCCATTGTAACTTCACTTTATTCTGATGAACCAGAAATGGAGAAGTAGAGACTGACCACAACACATTTGCATCTTTCTCAATGAGCAGTGAATGGCAGGGGAGTATTTAAGATGCTTCCCATGTTCTCACTTAGCTAGTACCAGCTTGGATTCGAGCTAAAATCTTGATAAACAGATACAGAAGTTACATGTAGCCTATTATGCCAGATTCACAGCTAGAGAGATAGATGAAAAAGTGGAAGGGCTTGGTGTGAAAGTCACAGGTTGATATTAAGCAGAATTCAAAGGATGTGGAAAGGAAGTAAGCTACCTGGAGGGAAAAGGAGAGGCAGCTGAAGGTGATGAGCACCTAGATAAAGAAGAAAGAGTAAGTTTGAGGCCACCTGGACATGAGAGTAACCCATCTGAGGTACAACAATCTGGCTGTCCAGAGCCACAGAGAGAAGTAGGAAGAATATCAGCAAGTGCTCTTGCCCTACTCTAGGGAGCTCCCAGAATACCAGGGTAAGAATTGGCAGCTTCCCAGAGCACTACTGCTGAGCACATCTCAGATCTCTTGCTACCATGATAATTGACGTTGGAGAGGAGCAGAATGAGTTGTATGAGGTGATTGCAGCTCACCATATAGACCCTGTTCTGCAGCATTGTGGAGTGGGGTCTCTCAGGATGCTTAGGGCAAAGATCCTATACTGGTGTCAAACAATGCAAACTACTTGGAGTAGACATTTATAGATGGCATGTGCCTGAACACAACAAGCTGATAATGAGCTGCTAGAAGTAGTTTCCCTAAAGATTTAACAGCTAAAACTGGACAGGCAAACCCAGAGCTCGGCACCACATCAGGCCACAATGCCAATTGCTTCTACCATAGTACTGCCTACCCAGTTTGCAAACTCATGTCCTTGTTACCTTGATTGTGCCCCACAATCCCTCACAATTTTTACTCTTTCACTTTGTTTATTCTTCCTTGTCCCTGCTAAACAGTTCTGGATGCCTGTATTAGCTATCCCAACCCGTGCAAAACTGTTGCTGCTAACCAATTTCCTGACACTGTAACTCAGCAATTACAGTAACAGTTACCCTTTACCTGGTATCCTAATCTCTACTACTCTTTTCTTATACACATAATTCCTAACACCATGGGTCCAGCCACCTGAACCCTGACATCCCTCTCTCTGATACCCCATTTCCAAACAAACCAATGAAAGAGTGGGCAAAGACAGTCGACTCAGGTACTCCTCTGGCAGCACATTGGGACAAGTTATTCCTCAGGTATTTAACACGAGGGACTAACTGGTGGTGGAAAGAAAACAGGTTACTCAAAGGTGACTAAAATCCAAGGATATGAATTATAACTTATTGCTAGGAAAAGAAGGCCCTTCACTGAAAGTTAATGAGAAAAATTTTTACAAAATATTGGGGATGATGCAAAAGGTTTAGCTTAGCCTCTTCTACTAGTGGTCTGAATTATTTTATAACGTAGAAATGTAACTACTTTGCATTTTAAAATTTATATGAATATGCACATTTATGTGATACTTATATTAATTGGTTGAATAGCTGCATAGGCTCATGTTAATGATATTCAATAGTTTATGCTATATGGTATGCTCATGAGTCTGCCTTTGGCAATATGAATTGAGCTCTCTAACAACAAATGGAATTTCATTGTCAAATACTACAAGGAGATTACGGATGCTAGTACCAAAATGAAAGCTGGAACAAGAAAACTGAAATAAAGCTCCAAGTTTGAAAGGAGGGGGTCAGTGGTTAGGACTATGATAAAAGAAAAATTCTTCACTATGGAATCTTGGAAGAATAGAATGTGTTTTATTGAATTACTAGTTTTTAAAACATTCTTAGAAAGCAAAACATTGTTTTATTCTTGCTATTTGGAGCCTCTTTTTTTAAATTTTTATTTATTTTTATTGTGAAAATACTGTACAGAGGGGTTACAATTACATGGGCAAGATAATGAGTACATTTCTTATCAAGCATTGTAGCCTCCTCCTGTGTTTCCCCTTTAATGAATGGTTTAACAAAAAATTGTCAAAACGACTTTGAAAATTCAATGATATGAATGATCAGATTTATATTCAAAGATGCCTGAAGATGCAGACAGGCTGTATTCCTTATTTATTAAATTAATGGAATAAACTTCCTTTTGTTTGGTTGGACACTCCATGACACTTGTTCCAAAACAAGAAAAGATACTGGAGAGAGAAAAAAAAAAGAGGAGTAGTTCTTGGAAGATGGCGTAGGAGAAGCTGGAGGCTAAACAAGCTCTCACATAGAAAGCAGATTTAGTGTTCTGGTGAACAGTCCTAAGCCAGAGAATTACACCAAGTGTGCCATCACAGTACAGAGAGTTTGGCCAAAGAGGGAAAATCCAGGCAAGGAGACAGATCTGAGCATTTGCCAGTAGCAGTTGCTGTCGCGGTGGTGGTGGCAGCGGTAGCCACAGTCACCAAACCTACAACACAGAGATTACTACACAACGGTGCCAGATATACCAAGCAAGCACATTCTACTCAACCCCAGCAAGAACTGACAAGGAGCAGATATCTTCATCCTGCAGATTGCAGACCAGAGACCACCCAGGAACCAACACTGTGGAACCAACACCTGACATGGTCACTCCTTCTCAGGGTGCAGAAGAGGGAAGACCACACCTCCCGACCCCCTCCACTTCCAAAGATCTCCGTCTTTGATACTAACATAGTCCCGGCTGAGCAGCTAGCTCCAACCCAAGCCTAGGGAGAAAACAAAAGAGTCTTTTAGCAAGGCACAGGAACCTGCTCAGACCTGTCAGGCTCAACTCCACCCATGGAAAAGTCACTCAGCCCAGGCAAAGAAAACTCCACCCCCAAGGAGTAGCTTTCTTCACTGGATAAACAGAGCCAGAGGCTTCCCCTCCATACAGCAGCCTAGAAAATCAATTGAAATTCAGTAAACATAAACCCTGAGAATGGCTCCAGGCTGGGCTCTGTGAATGTCTCAGAAGCTAGCCACTCAGGGAAAAGCTACTGCTTGCTGAAAGGCCTACCCAGAACCTAGCCTCATCACAGCATCTCCAAACTAGAGGAAACAGTCATCTTCCTTTTTTGTGACACTCAAAACAGATCTCCCTCCTACTGAAATAGCCTGGGAGGAGGATCACAAAATTCTGGGTAAAGCAGAGCATCTTTCTGCCGGCCCAAACTAACTAACTTAAGAAACCAATCAAGCCACAGGAAAACCAAACACCACAAGCAGACCAGAGACCCAACTAAGAGACTGGTTACAGACACAAGGGAGATACAGGATCTTTCCATTTGCCTCCCCGCCCACTCCAAAAAAAATCAAAGAACCCTTTATTGTACCTTTTTTAATTTTTAATTTAAAAAATTGTTTCCTATTAATTTTTTTCCTCTTATAATTTTTATTTTAGGTGTATATGCATGTTTGTGTTCTTTTTTAATTTTTATTTTATCACTACTGAAATTTTGGTCCTTTTCCTTTCTTTCTTTCTTTTTCATTCTTTTCACTTTTTCTTCTCTTTCATTCTTTTTTTTGAGGGATGACTTAATTGATGTTCTGCTCATCCTCAGATATATCCGTCATCAATAATTAGACCTTATCCTCCATTGTGTACACACTTAATTCAGAAATTCATTACTTAATTAAAAACTCTTCGGCTTAAATTCCTTAACAGTATTATATCTTTATACTTATATAATATTTTAAGTATTTTTATTTTTTAGTATTTCATATCTCCTTTTGACTCCCTTCCTCTCATCCTATCCCCATTCTTCTCTCAATATTACTTCTTTAAACTTGCAGAATTTTTGTGTTTCACTTGTTAAGTTTAAATTTTTGTTTTTCCATTTTTTCTTGTCTCTTTTTTTGCTCTTCTCTTTCTCCTATCATTCTGTCCAATCCATTTCCCTCTTTGAGATTAGGATTTGGTTAATTTCACTCTCCTTTTACCTTTCCACATCTCTCTAATCCTATTTTTCCACACATTTCACCCTAAATCGAGTCATTTCTGGTTAGCCAAATTCTATTTTGCTGTTCTAAGCCCATTAATACATAGGTGTTTGACGTTGAATAGATTGTATCTGTTGAATTAGATTGTATCTGTAGACTTTTGACTGCAACTACAGGACTTTGGTTGATACTTGCCTTAAAATAGTGTTCTAGCACAAAACTTGTGTTACTTTCATACCAAATAGAGGCATACATGCAGTCCATTAAAAGACAACTGAAAGAAATCAAGGAGACCGGAAAGGGAATGTTGAATGGATCCAACAGAAGGAATGGGAGTCCAAGGAAATCATAACCAATCAACTAAGTGATTTGAGAATAAACACTGAACAACCAATTAAGGAAGTAAAGACGTTCATTCAAGATCTAAAACAAAGCTGCAACAAAGGATTTGAAGCCATCAAAGCCGACTAACTAGAAGAAAAACAAAGTAGAAAGTCTTTATAGTAGGTTAGACCATGCAGAAGATCGAAACTCAGGGATTGGAGACAGCCTAGATATTATAGAGAAAGAACATCCATCTATCCAAGACAAATCCAAGAACTATGATAGATCAATTCAACATTTGTAAGACACTATCAGAAGGCCTAATCTGAGGATAATGGGTGTAGGGGAGCACTTAGAAACAGAAGTTAATGGTCTAGGAAATTTGTTTCACAGGTTCCAGCAGATTACTTCCCAAACATGCAAAAAGTTAGGCCTATGCAGATACAAGAAGCTTTTAGAACCCCATATAGACCAGACCAGACCAGGACAGGACATCACACCACCACATTTTGATCAGCACAGGATCAAGTCAAACCAAGGAAAAGATCCTTAAAGTTGTCAAGGAGAAAAGATCAATCACATATAATGGAAACCAATTAGAATCACATCAGAATTCTCAGCAGAGACAATTAAAGCAAGAACAGCCTGGAATGACATACTCCAAGCCCTAAAGACAAACAGCTATCAACCAAGAATACTGTACCTTGCTATACTCTTTCATAACCAAAGGTCAAATAAAAAACTTCCTTACCAATGAAAAACTGAAACAATATATCTCCACCAAACCAGCCTTACAAAAGATACCTAAAGCTGTCCTACACAGAGAAAACCAACAAGACAAGAATAAAGGCCAAGAAACCACACCCAAACTGAGAATCCGAGAACCATAGGAAGAACCTAGTTGGCACAGCCCCCAAGAAGGTGCATAAGATGGCAGGAACTCCCAAACACCTCTCAGTCCTATCTTCCTATTAACAGACTTAACTCTCCAATTAAGCAACATAGCTTGTCTAGGTGGAGTAAAAAGCAAGATCCTTCTATCTGCTGCCTTCACATTTTGAAAGTGAAAGGCTAGAACAAAATCTACCAAGCAAACAGCCCCCATAAACAGGCAGGAGTTGCAATCTTAATGTCAGGTAAAATAGATTTCAAATTAAGGTTAATGAGAAGAGATAAAGAAGGGCGCTCCATACTAATTAAGGGATCTCTCCTTCAGGATAATATTACAAATATAAATCATTATTTGCCAAACAATGAAGCACCTAAATTTATCCAAGAAACATTACTTTCTCTTAAATCTCACATAGATCCAAAGACATTAATTTTTGGGGACTTTAACATACCAATATCCCCATTAGATAGATCAACTCAGCAAAAACTCAACAGAGAAACCACAGCTGTAAACAACGCCATAGACCACCTAGATTTGAGAGCCATCTACCAAATATTTCACCCAGCAGCATCAGAATACACGTTTTTCTCAGTAGCACATGGAACTTTTTCAAAAATAGAGCACATATTAGGTCACAAAGCACACTTATCCAAATTTAAAAGCACTGAAGTTATAGCTTGCATTCTCTCAGACCACAAGAATAAAGTAGAACTCAACACAAAACCAACAAAGAAAGTCCTGTAGCACATGTTGACTGAACAACAAACTATTCAATCATCAGTGGGTCATGGATGAGATCAGAAACGAAATTCAAATGTTCATAATATTCAACAAAAATGAACATACAAATTACCAGCTCCTCTGGGACACAGGAAAGGCAGTACTCAGAGGCAAGTGTATAGCTCTGAGTTCCTACATCAAAAAATTGGAGAGATATGAAATCAATAATCTAATGAGACATGTGAGCCTCCCTAAGAAGAGCAGCAGGATAAACCCCAACCCAGTAGATGGAAAGAAATAATTAAAATTAAATCAAAATTAAATGAATTAGAATCCATAAAAACTAGAATCAACAAAACATAGTTGGTTCTTCGAAAAAATAACAAATCGACAGACCCTTAGCAAATGTTATTAGAAAAAGAAGAGAAGGGCTGGGAAGGTGGCTCAGGGGTACAGGGCTTGCCTTGCATGCATGAGGCCCTGGCTTCGATTCCTCAATAGCACATAAGCAAAAAGACAAAAGCCAGAAGTGGCTCTATGGTTCAAGTTGTAGAGAACTAGCCTTGAGCTGAAGAGCTGAGGGACAGTGCCTAATCTACTATTAGAATGCCTAGCTACAGCAATAAGATAAGATGGAAATAAAAAAGGGATTCAAATAGGGAAAGAAGTAAAACTCTCCCTCTTTGCAGATGACATGATCATCTATATAAAGAATCCCAAGGACTCCACTACCAAATTACTCAAGCTGATTCAAAATTTTGACAAAGTAGCAGGTTATAAAATTAACCCTCAAAAATCAACGGCTTTTCTGTATGCCAACAATGAGAAAAGCATGGCTGAAATCAGGAAATCAACACCATTCCTAATATCTCCACAAAAAAGTAAAATACCTAGGACATAACGTAACCCAAAAAGTGAAGGACCTCTATGATGAAAACTTTAAAAACCTGAAAAAGGAAATCAAAACAGACTTTAGAAAGTGGCAAAAACTCCCATAATCCTGGATTGGAAGGGTCAATGTGGTGAAAATGGCAATAATTCCCCAGGCTTCTACAAATTCAATGCAATACTTATCAATATTCCAACCTCATTTTTTAAGGAAACAGAAGAGGCAATTCAAAAATTCATATGGAACAATAAGACCCCGAATAGCAAAAACGCTCCTCAACGGAAAGAACACTGCTGGAGGAATATCAATACCAAATTTCAAACTCTACTATAAAGCCATAGTAATCAAAACAGCTTGGTATTGGCACAAGAACAGACCTCAGGACCAATGGAATAGAATTGAAATCCCAGAAATGAACCTACACACCTACAGCCATCTAATCTTCGATAAGGGAGCTAAAAAAATAGAATGGAAGAAAGACAGCCTATTCAGTAAATGGTGTTGCCAAAATAGGTTAACTACTTGTAGAAAACTAAAGCTAGACCTTAGTATTTCACCCTGCACCAGAATCAACTCCAAATGAATCAAAGACCTGGGAGTCAAAGCAGTCACTCTGAAAACTTTAAACAATGGAATAGGAGAAACCCTAGGTCTCCTTTGCACAGACTGAAATTTTCTTTTCTTTTCTTTTCTTTTTTTTGTCAGTCGTGGGGCTTGAACTTTGGGCCTGGGAGCTGTCCCTCAGCTCTTCAGCTCAAGGCAAGTGCTCTACCACTTGAGCTACAGCGCCACTTCCGGTTTTCTGGTGGTTTATTGGAGATAGGAGTCTCACGGTCTCTCCTGCCCGGGCTGGCTTTGAACCGCGATTCTCAGATCTCAGCCTCCTGAGTAGCTAGGATTACAGGCGTGAGCCACCAGCGCCCGGCTTGAAATTTTCTTAATAGAGACCCAAAAGCACAGCAACCCAAAGAATGGTTGGAAAAATGGGTTTGCATGAAATTGCAGAGCCGCTGCATGGCAAAGGACATAGCTAGCAAGATCAATAGAAAGCCCACATATTGAAAGAAGATCCCCACTAGCCATAAAACGGACAAGGATCTCATATCTAACATATACCTGGAACTCAAAAAATTAAATCCCCCAAGATCAAATCCTCAGAGAAACAACTGACCAGATAATAAGTGGGTTAAATAATTATAGAGAAACTTCTCTGAAGAGGAAAGGAGGATGGCCAATAGACACATGAAGAAATGTTCAACCTCTCTAGGCATAAAAGAAATGCAAATCAAAACAACATTGAGATACCACCTCACCCAAGTTAGAATGGCTATAATCAAGCACTCTAATAACAGATGCTGGAGGGGATGTGGGCATAAGGGAACTTTACTGCATTGTTAATGGATATGTAAACTTGTTCAACAACTTTGGAAAGTAATGTGGAGGTTCTTCAGTGGATTCCACATAGAATTCCCCTATGACCCAGAAATCCCACTTTTGGGCATTTACCCAAATGGACACAAACAAGACCATAGTAAAGCTACCAGCACAACTATGTATATTGCAGCCTTATTTACCATAGCTAAGATATGGAATCAACCCAGGTGCCCCTCAGTAGATGAATGGATCAAGAAAATGTGGTATATATGCACAATAGAATTCTATGCCTACATCAGAAAAAATGACATTGCTTCATTTGTTAGGAAATGGAAAGTCTTAGAAAAAATTATATTAAGTGACATAAACCAGGCTCAATGAAACATACGTCCCACGGTTTCCCTTATTTGAAATAACCAATATACGTCTGAGACAAGCAGAAAAGGTCAGAGAAGTTGATGTTAGTTGAAATGAACCCGAAGATAAGGATTCAAATGTTTTTTTTTCTTTCTTTCATGCGATTGTTTCTAACATATTTATAATATTGATTTCTTTGTTGTTTTGAATGTCCCTCCCCCATGGTATAACCCCCCCCTTTCACTGTATTTGATGTTGGTATACTTTGTGGAGGGGATGGGAAAAAATAAATCCTTTAAATAAGTATACTGGTGGACCCATTGCAGCAATGAGATGTACAAGTCGTTATATAGAAACAAACTTTACAACTTTGGCCGGCAAGAGTGGGGGGCAGGCAAGTGGGTATTTGGAGAGTGTGGGGGATGAGAACAGATGGGAAAGGGAAAAAAAAACGAAGAGGCTACAATGCTTGATGAGAAATGTACTCATTATCTTGCCCATGTAATTGTTACAATTCTGTACATTATTTTCACAATAAAATAATTAATAAAAAGATTAATAAATAAATAGGAAGGAGACTCAAGCCTGCTAAAATTAGCATATTTCCCATATGTACTTTAATGGGATTTTTCTATAGGATTTTCATATTAACATAATAATTTCAAAATGGATGTACTACAGAATAGATTCTAAGTGTAATATTTAATGCAATTGGATTACTTGAAGACAAAGGTTTATAGAAAAATTTAAATTTCCGATAAGCTGTAATATTCCAATAAACATGTAGAAGAAATAGAATTTAAATATTCACCATTCAAAGCAAACCCTGGCAGGGAAATCTGAAAGACGTTTATTTGGAAACAGGAAGTGGCACTGGCTCAAGTGGTACAGGGCTCCCCTTGAGCTGAAGAACTCAGGGATATGTTTGCACCCAGGTCCTGACATTAAACCCCATGTCTGAAAAAAATAAAATAAAATTTAAAGAATTAAAGCATTAGGGCTGGGAAGGAGACTCAATGGTAGAGTGCTTGTCTTGCCTGCATGAGGACCTGGGTTCAATTTCTCAGCATCACATAAGCAGAAAGAAATGGAGTGGCTCTGTGGCTCAAGTTGTAGAGCAATAGGCTTGAGCTGATTAGCTCATCAGGGACAGTGCCCAGACCCAGAGTTCAGGCCCTCCCATCACCACCACCACGAACAAATTAAAGTATCAAACAACCTGAAGATGTTGTCCAGAATAATGAGTGCGGCATTAACCGTTTACATAACTTGGTGACTTGAAACCTAGTTTACCAGGGGAGGTGGTGGGCAATCTGTGTGTTTGACAAAACCTGCAAAATTATTTTGTACTTGAAGGAGGGAGATTGGAGGGAATGGGGGGGAAGAGGGGAGGTGTTTGGTGAACTTGCCTTTTGGTTCAGTGGTTGTTTTCTGGAGTCAAATTCAGAGAAATTTTGCTTGCAATACTAGTTGCATTTGGAGTGAAGAAGCCATGTCCTAGAAGTGGTTTTGTCGTGTCCTTGGCCTGGTTCCAACCACCACTGGATAATAGAAGTCCCACTTCAGGACCAAGATGCCTTGAAGACTACTGATCCACTAGGCAGTTGGATCTAACCACAGTCAGAAAAGGCAAAAAATGCAATGCTGAGGGCAACACTGGAAATCTACACAAGGCAGAGGTTTTTTTAAAATATTTTTTATTGTAAAAATTCTATGCAGAGTGGTTACAATTATATGAGTAGGGTAATGAGTACATTTCCTTTGTTTTTCCCCTACTACCCTTTCCCTCCCCACCTCTCCAAATCCTCCCTCCTTGGCCCCTGCCGGACATTATAAAATCATTTTCCACACAATGTCCTGTACATCTCATCGTCACAGTGGTTCAACCTGTATCCACATTTAAGCATTCTGCTATAACCTCTCCACTCCCCCAATTACAAAAATGTATATAAAAGATGCAGAACACTGGAATCAAATACAGTGAAAACAGGGATTATACCAGGGATTATACCTACAAAAAATTCACATAGTGCCTTATAAGTATATAAAAAACAAAAGCAAGAAAGAAAAAAAAACTACTTTTGTCTCTAGCTTGTGGTACATTTCATTTAATATCATCTCATATGGTCATACGTACATAGCTTTTGATCTTCTCTGCTTGTCCTTGACATGTACTAGTCCTTGCAAACAAGGGAAACCACAGGACCTATGTTTTTAAAACTTATTTATATCTCCCAATTCTGTTTATCTCAATGAAGGAAAATGTTAGAAAGTAGAAATTATATGTGGCACCTCTTGCTTGCAGTATCACGAAGCGGAGTGGCACTTCCTAATGGGAGTCCTGGGATGAAATCCACAGCAGCCCATGTAGACCCATCAAAAGTCTGTGTGGTGACATGGAAACGGGTTCAGGAAACCTTGATGCTGCAGCATGTGCAGCACTTGTTGCGGTGGGCTGTAGCCAACAAGCCTCCATCAGTGACCAAACCAATCAACCCAGATTCAGGTGCCAAAACCAAAAGGGAAGGCAAGGCAGACCCTAACTCTTGCCTTCTATCTGTGCAGCCTACACTGCCAAGGCCAGACCCATTTACCTGCTTTGGAGCCCAGTGAGGTTAGGAGGTGAGCTCATTGCCTCCAAACGGAGCATCCCCAGAATGGCACTGAGAGCTGGGCCCATGTGGACTAGAAGGACAATGGAGGAGGTTACACAGCAAAGCCAAAGGGGCTTCGGGTCCCCGGTGCTGCAGCTGGTGCACTGCAAGTACAGGCTTCTCTATCACTGATGGGCATATGCAGGGATTGCCTTGTACCTGAGTCCACAGGGACCATAAAATGGAGGTCCACAGAGATGCTGAAGGGGCTCCAGGTTGCTGAGCTGCTGCAGCTGTCACCAGCCAGCTGGCAGAGTGGCCAGAACATGGCTCCAGTTCCCAGACTGCCTTAAAGACTGATTAGGTGAACCAAGGCTGGGCTGCCTGGCCCCAAAGGGGCGGACTGCATGTGCAGCCTTCCTTCTCCCATGGATTGTGCAGTGTACAAACATGTTGTCCCCCCCCACCCCACACCCATGGGGGCAGGCAGTGACCCCAGAACAGAGTCTCCCTGGGATGGCCCACATACTTAGGACCACTGCACACCAGTACCAGCACAGCAGGTAGAGGAGAGGACAGCAGTGGTCTCAACTCCAGCCCCATGCCTGCCAGCTCCTGGGTGAAATGGAGCAACAGAGACAAGGAAGTTAGATGGGCAGGGTGGGTGGGTCTCATCTGGCAATGCTGGAAAGCATGCAAACACATCCACTCACTGCACATCCACGGCAAGGGAAAGGGCCCCATTTCTTAGGGGCCCCCCATTTCTTAGGAGGCACCCACACCCACAGGAACTACAGAAATGGAGCTTCACGCGGTGACGTGAAAAATGCTCCAAGGCACAGCCTTGCTGCAGCACTGAATAACTGGCAAAAAAGAAATAAAAAGGAAAGACATCCACTAAAACTTTTCATCAATGATAAGCTATTATAATTTAAAAAGAGTTTTACTTTCGTCTTGTCCTGTATTTCTGCATGGGGGCCCTCTGAATTATCCAGAAATCTCCAGAATTTCTTCATGCACAGTAATATAAATAAATATAGCTTCTATTCTTTTTTTTAACTAAGTGAGGTTGCATTTAGTTCTTTCCCATGTTTGATTCATGAAAAAGAAATCCTGAACTATATCTGTAAAACATTAAACTCAGGATTTCTTCTGAACTCCTCACTGAAGAAAGAGAATAAAATAACCGAGCAACAGGTATCATCCATATTGTTACTGTGCTAGCTCTCTCTCTGATTAGAAAATATTCCTGCAGATTACTTATGTAAAATGTTTTCCTGCCTGGGCTGGCTTTGAACTGCATCCTCAGAATTCAGCTTCCTGAGTAACTAGGATAATGTGCGTGAGCCACCAGTTTAATCCATTTTTTACTCTTTCCTCAACCCCCTTTAACATGAAACCTAATCATAATCTCAATCTGAATTAACACCAACTGGTTAATGTAAGGAAAATTGTCTCTATATAATTCAATCACACATTTTTTTTGCTTCTACTTCTTAGTGGAAAACTAAATTTTAACCTAAAGCTTATGCTTCCCTAACCCTAACAAGAAATAAAACAGTAACTCACACTTTAAACCAAATGATATCTGAATTTTTTGGGGGGGGGTCCGGTCGTGGGGCCTGAACTCTGGGCCTGGGCACTGTCCCTCAGCTCCTCAGCTCAAGGCTAGCGCTCTACCACTTGAGCTTCAGCGCCACTTCCGGCTTTTTTCTTATGTGGTGCTGAGGAATTGAACCCAGGGCCTCAGGCATGCAAGGCAAGCGCTCTACCACTGAGCCAACTTCCCAGCCCTGATATCTGAATTTTTAAAGTAACACTGACACTGGTTTTCATTCATTCTAACTTTGATGTCATTCATTCTTCTTAAAATAAGTTGCAGTTTTACAAAATATCTTACATCTTTTTCTCATCTTAACCCCAACTGTAACATCTTGCCTAATCCTAAACCTACATATGACCGAATAATCATGTTAATAGCAAGCCTCTATTTCACATTCATCATATCTCTTACTCAGCATGTAGGTCTAAATTTTACTTGCATTTTGAGCCTAAATATTTTTTATTATTATTTTAATTGTGAAAATACCATACAGAGGGCTTACAATTACATGGGCAAAGTAATGAGTTCACTTATTTTATTTTATTTTTTATTTTTTGTGAATATACTGTACAGAGGGGTTGCAATTACATGAGCAAGATAATGAGTACATTTCTTATCAAGCACTGCAGCCTCCTCCCTTGTTTACCCTTCACATCTCTTCCCAGCTACCCCCCACTCCCACCCAAGTCTCCTCCCCCTACCCCCCGCACCAAAGTTGTAAAGTTCATTTTTGACATGAAAACTTGTACTTCTTATTGTTGCAACGGGTCCACCTGTATCCTTAAACGACTTGTTTTTCCACATCTCCTCCACAAATTCTACCGACATCAAATATAGTGAAAGCAGGGGTTATACTGTGGGGGAGGGACATACAAAGCAACAAAGAAATAATCTTATAAATGCGGTAGAAACAAATGCATGAAAGAAAAAAAAAACATTTAAATACATATCTAAGGGTTCATTTTCCTAACATCACCTTATCTGACCTTTAGTGCTTGACTCATACATATAATAGATATTGCAAATAAAGGAAACCATGGGAACTATGTTTCTTTGGGCTTGGCTTACTTCATTTAATATAATTTCTTCCAAGTTTTTCCATTTCCTAAAAAATGGGGCACTGTCATTCTTTCTGATTGAGGCATAGAATTCCATTGTGTATATATACCACATTTTCTTGATCCATTCATGTACTGAGGGGCATCTGGGTTGGTTCCATATCTTAGCTTTGGTAAATAATGCTGCAATAAACATAGTTGTGCTGGTAGCTTTAGTGTGGTCTTGTTTGTAAACATTTGGGTAAATGCCCAAAAGTGGGATTGCTGGGTCATAGGGAAGCTCTATGTGGAGTCTTTAGAGGAACCTCCATACTGCTTTCAAAAGTGGTTGAACAAGTTTAAACTCCCACCAGCAATGAAGTAAGGTTCCCTTCTCTCCACATGCCCTCCAGCATCTGTTGTTGTTAGAGTTCTTGGTTATAGCCATTCTAACTTGGGTGAGGTGGTATCTCAATGTTGTTTTGATTTGCATTCCTTTTATGGCTAGAGAGGTTGCGCATTTCTTCATGAGTCTATTGGCCATCCTTCTTTCTTCTTCACAGAAGTTTCTCTTTAAGTAATTAGCCCACTTACTTATTGGGCAATTGTTTCTTTGAGGATTTGTTGTTGGGGGATTTAATTTTTTGAGTTCCAAGTATATTTTAGATATGAGACCCTTGTCTGTTGTATGGCTAGTAAAGATTTTTTCCCAATCTGTGAGCTTTCTATTGATCTTGCTAGCTATGTCTTTTGCCATGCAGAAGCTCTGCAACTTCATGCAATCCCATTTGTCCAACCTTCCTTTGATTTGTTGTGTTTCCGGGTGTCTATTAAGAAAATTTCGGCCTGAGCTAAAGAGATGTAGGGTTTCTTCTATTCCATCCTGTAATGTTTTCAGAGAGTCTGCTTTGACTCTGAGGTCTCTGATCCATTTGGAGTTGATTCTGGTGCAGGGTGATATATAAGGATCTAGCTTTAGTTTTCTAGAGGTAGTTAACCAATTTTGCCACCACCATTTACTGAAGAGGCTGACTTTCTTCCATTCTATTATTTTAGCTCCCTTATCGAAGAATAGTTGGCCATAGGACAGTCCAAACTGTCACTGGAACCACAAGTATTAACATCACAGCATCTCACCACAACTGATTTCTACTCCTACACTTAATGGTCGAGACAATAACCTAATTCTAGAAAAACAAATCACAACCGAAGACCAAACCAACACCTGACAAATCAACCAAGAACATAGAGAGTCATCTATTAAGATCATAGCTCCCCCAAAAAGAAAATCTCCAAATGGAAAGAACAAATGAGAAAAATACAAGAAAAGTGATGTCAAGCTAGTATAATTCACACAGTAAATAATCAGGCATTAGAACAGACAATCAAGTACCTAGAAGATAGTTACAAGGACCTAGAAGATAGTTACATATACAGCTGAAAATTGTGATTAATGGAAAGATGGAAAACCTCTACAAGGAAATTTGAGAACAAGATGAGACCAACCAAAGTTTAGCTAAGTAATTCACGGATACTACAAACAGAAAGATAAATAAATTCTGAGAAGACAAGGGAGTCCAAGACTAAAATTGATGCCTCGTTAAAAGATATGAGAGAAGACACAGCTAAGAAACAACCCTTGCAACTCCCCTTCCCCCCCAAAAATGTACACAAAGTCCATACAAGACCTAAACCAAAGTATTAATAAAGAGATATAACCCCTAAAATTGACCAAATTAGAAGACAGGGAAATCAAAAACCAAGTAGAAAGTCTCCACAGGAAATAGATGACATAGAAGAAAATCTCAGGGTCAAAGACAGAATAGACATAATTAGAAAAAGGAAATAATCATTTAGAACAAATCCAATAGATAAGAAATGATCTTTCCAGAACTTCAAGACTCAGTTAGAAGATCAAATTTCGGGGAGATAGGTATCAAGAAGGAGAAGACCAGGAAATAAATGAATGGGAAACCTATTACAGAATTCTACCAGAGATCATGCCAAACATCCAAAGAGATAGGCTCATTCAGAGAAGAGAAGTCTTTAGAAGCCAAACAGAATTCAAGAACTGAACAATCCACCACCACATCATAATCCATTAGAGGATCAATAAAGATCAAGAAAGCATTATTAAAGCTGCCATAGAGAAAAGATTGATTATTTATAAAGGATATACAGTCAGAATAAATACCGATTTCTTAGCTGATATGGTAAAAAGGAGAGCCTGGCATGATGTATTACAAACAGTAAGGGTAAACAACTACCAACCGTGAATATGGTCCCAAGCCAAACTCTCCTTTACATTTAAAGAATATTTAAACATATTTCATGACAAAGAAAACTTGAAACAATGTACCTCCACCAAATCAGTAAGATAGAAGTTAATCAAATGTATCCTACTTAGAGAAGATCAAGAAGAAGAGGAACTGGTTATATTAATTTTTTTATTGTTGTTCCAGGGGCTTGAAGTCTGCGCTTGGACACTGTCCCTGAGCTCTTCAACTCAAGGTGAGTGCTCTATCTCTTGAGCCACAGTGTCCCTTCTGTTTTTCTGGTTGGTAAATGGATATGAGAGTCTCAGGGACTTTCCTTCGTAGGCTGTTTTTGAACTGCAGTCCTCAGATCTCAGCTTCCTGAGTAGCTAGGATTACAGCTGTGAGCCAGTGGCCCCAGGCTAAAAATGGGGGATTTTTAGAAAAGAAAATCCACCTCTTCACTTGTGTCTAAACCTCAGATATCACTAATAGAACACTTCACATTCAACTCATTTCATCAGACATTTGTAAATTTTCTCTTTTAGTTCATGTAGGAATACAACAGTCAGTATCAACTCAGCTGTGGGACTGAATCAATTGTATGGAAATTGCTAGCACCTAAATCAAGAAATGTTACATCAAAACAAATTTGACCCACTTTTGGAATAATTGTTTTCTCTTTTTATTACAAATCTTTGCTTGATTACTTCCTAATGTGAGTGATGACATTTTCACTCTTCAGCCTTCATCCACATGTGGTCAAATATTTAAGAATTCAAAGATTTCCGTTGATAATTTATTAGGCTGACCTCTAAGAAAATGTGGATTTCTGGAATTTGGTCTGCTGCTGTCTTGTTCTTACACACACAGGCTTTCTATGATTTATTTGTTCTACAAGGAATTCTACTTTTTAATCTTTGTGTAACCAATTTTAGTTTCTCTGTTCAGTCTTTCTGACATTCTCTCTGGAGATTCATTTGAGTCTGCCTAGTTTCTGTTTTTCCCTGACTTCGTGTCAGCTGTGATAGCAGCCCTGACTGGCTGTGCTTACTGGAGTTTTTGTTTATTTGTTTGGTGTAGTTTTTGTTTGTTTGTTTGTTTTAGAAGTGTAGGATTACTATTCAAAGTAGTAGCTTCTCTGGGTCCCAGTGGTCCCCTGACCTAGGGTCAATGGGTTTTTCTCCTAAAGATTCAAAAAACAGCTGACTAAATTCCTGTTTAAATTTTCCCAAAATGAGGCAATCTGGCATCCTTGCAAAGGCATCAATAATCCTCTGTAACCACTTACAGAAATGGTCTATCAAGATGGCTTTTCAAGATTGACTGTGAAAAATGTTCATTTCCAATTCAGGACCATAAAGCAGCTCACATCCCAGGGAGCAGAATTTTGGAAGGAAGGTCCCCTTCCTTCCTTCTCTTATTATAGATCAAACCATAATATTCTGCAGTTGTGGCCAGCATGGAACACGTTTTCCCAAGAATAATATTCTGTAGTGTAAAAGAGGACCAACTATCAAAATAAATGTGAAAATACTTGTCGACTAAAGACTGATTTATCTTGCTTATATCTGTTGTTATTTTCATTACTTCAAACACATAGATAAATTATATTGGGATTAGACAAGAGGCAAGGGATTAATGAAATAAACATTCAGTTTACTTTCATATATCCAATATAATACACTTAACCCCTTACGGAAAATTAAAACCAACTGGAGAAACAATGTCAGAAATATAAAATAAGCCTCAATATGAATAATCTGGCACAGATGCATCATCATCTCCTCATTTGGTACAAAATAATAAAAATTTAATTAATGAATATGACGTTTAAGTATAATCTGAAATAGTCCTCGTGTATATGATTGTATATAATTTTTAGATGTCACCGAGCAGGAATTTAACATGCATGTAGAATTCAAATTTCCACCATTTAAGCTAGATGAGATGAGTAATCCCTCCTGTATTGTGTGGTGTGAATTTCACCACAATGCTGAACTCTTCCACCTAATACTGAGACATGTGCAATAATTTATTATTTCATATTAAAATGAGTGCTGAGTACAAGATACTTTGAATTATTACATTAATTCGCAGAAATGAAACAATAATGATATATTATTTGTTTAAATTCTAATGCTTCTAATTTCACAATTCATGAAATATATTGTTAAAATAAGTTTCATTTTTTTCTTTTTTATACTTGGCAGAAATTAAAATTATATATTAAACATTCAATATGAAGTAATCAATAATAACTAATATATTATTAAAGTTATATACTACTAAACTCTGATGTGAATTATCATTCTAACAAATTGTGATGTAAACTACATTTAATAGAATTAATTTAATATTTATTAAACTTACCATCTTGTTATTGTTTCCTAACTGTGTCATTTCTTATTCTTGGTCCAAGTCATCTCTTCACCTCAATTGTTTAATTTTCTATTTTATCTCTATTATTTTGCTGATTATGCATTTTGTTTTCCCTTTCTAGTGACTGACATAAGGCTGAAAATCTGTATGCTAGTTTATTACTTCCTATGTTAAATTGCTGCTCTCCACAGTTGTTCTACTCTTCTTTTTGTAGTACAGAATTTCCCCTAGTCCCATCGACTGTATTGCTACTCCCATATATTTTATTTTTTATTTAAATTTTATTTTCAAGGTAGTGTACAGAGGAGGTATAGTTACATAAGTAAGGTAATGCATTTATTTCTTTTCTAACTTGTTTCCCCTTCCCTCATTTTTCTCCCTCTTCGCTCCCAATGCACCTCCCAAGATTATTTCCAAAATATTGTCTTGTGAGTATCACTGTTGCAGAGGTTCCCCCTTTGTCCTTTGTCTCACCATTTTGTTTTTTCCCTTTCCCTTCCCCAGTTTAGATCAACATATTTACAATACCCAATGTATCAAAATCAAATACAGTGACTATCGGGGATAACCCATAGGTGGGGAAAACACAAAAAAGATAAAAATAAATCATGTAGTACATTAAGAATAACAACAAAAAAGAACATATCTTGGAGTTCATTTCATTTAGGATCATCTTATACGGTCATATGTACATAGCTATTGAGTCATTTTGCTCATCTACTAAGATTATACTTGATGTACACAATAATGCTCCCCTAGGAAGAACTTCTCCTACTTACTTAGTTTCATTCCTATGTAAGGCCAGTGTTGTCCCCTGTATCCTCATGTTGTACATTACAACTCTATACCTGGTCATACTGTATATCCACTATCTTCTACATTGTGAACTAAATGCCCCAGAAGTTACACTTTGCTTTAATTTTTTAAAAAATATTCCGCCTTAATGTTTGAGGTGTGTGTGTGTGTGTGTGTGTGTGTGTGTGTGTGTGTTTACAAAGATCAGAACACAACATTTTTCTTCATTTACAATACAACTTTCAGGTCATTGTAAGTTGTGGCAAATGGGAAAGTCTCTTGCTATTTTAAGGATGAAACAGATGATGATATTTGTGCATGTATCACATTTGCTTTATTAGTCTGTAGTTGAACACTGAACTCTGACTTATATCTTGGCTGTTGTGAATAAGAATGAACTATAGATATATTTACGAATTACCCAGTGAGAAATAATCACATGATTGGTGGGTCAGATGATATTTCAAATTTGGATTTCTTTAGAAACCTGCATACTAGTTTCTACAATGAGAATACTAACTAAGAGTGTAGAAAATTTCCTTTTCTCCCCACTCACCAACATTATTACCTTTTGTTCAAAGGTAATAAAAGGCAGGTTTATACTATCTGCAGTAACCCAAACTGGCCTTAGACTTAAATCCAACCTCCTAAATGCTTGGAATTACAAGCCTTTACAACCACAACTGGTTCCATTGATTTTTTTATGAGTTATAATAGTTATGAAGTAGTATCATAGTAATTTTGAATTATATTTCTAGAATGACTTCTACTCAAAAAGCATTAAGCCAGCATAGAAATTGTATTAAACACAACTTTGTAAACCCACAGGCGATTTTCAGGGCTTTATGGAGAACATGTCTATTCAGACCTTTTGTCCATTTTTAATCCATTTCCTTGTTAATCTCATCTTTAAGCTCTTTAAACAAGATCAATAATTAATTGAAGGTAGAAAAGAAAAACAATGTAGCAACTCATAACATTTTTCAATTTTCAATAAGATGGTATTGTTGTGACTATATAACTCAATTTAGTTAGACCTTTTACAAGGCTGTAATTCATATATTTTACATTGATTGTTCTTTCCAAAGCCTGTTTGTCTAATTTCCCTTGGTTTCTTTCAGTCCCAATGGTTCAAATTTCAAACTGAAGAATAAATGGAAGGAAGCAAACAAAAAATACAGTTCCTCTCATCAGATCATGCCTGTATAAGAATGAGTAAGAGTTCATCCATCTAAGGACCTATGATAGGACAACAGAAAAAGAATTCATTCTTCTAGGTCTTCTTTATCTTTGCGATGTAACTTAAAAGTTGTAAAACACATTATACTGGTCAGATACTTTTATGTTTTATCAGTTTTACACATTTTCATATGTATTTCATCTCAGTCTACAAGATAACTTCATCGTTCTGTCTCTGGTATTTTTACTCTAACAAGACATAAGATAACCAGTTTGATTTACAGCATGAGAAGTTATCCAACTGGCTTGCTTGGAAGCAGAGCATGGTCAATAGATATTAGTTCTGGTTGCTCACTACATGTAATGGTTTCTGTATTACTTATCACATTTTATTTAGTATTTAAAAAAGATTGCTGGCTAAACTCAAA
The DNA here is from genome assembly GCF_019054845.1 of Dipodomys spectabilis. Taxonomy (NCBI): domain Eukaryota; kingdom Metazoa; phylum Chordata; class Mammalia; order Rodentia; family Heteromyidae; genus Dipodomys; species Dipodomys spectabilis. The sequence continues at coordinate 690,027 of NW_024870793.1, forward strand.
CTCATTCATACAAGTTTATATTAAGTATTTCGCAAGTGTTATTTCCTTTAATTCTTAAGATAACATTTGCTATAATGCTAATGTTATTACCATTTTAGTGTTGGAAAAAAATTGTAATTAAAGGCAGTAAGTGTATGGCCCAAAGACACAGTGAGTGAGGAAGAAAATGAGTCAAAGTTTCCAAAAGTCTTTCAGCAATACACAAAAGGTAGATAAAATCTCTTCATTCTATGACACTCTCAATTCAATATTCATATTGTCCAAGAAATAATAGTATACAATGTCTTGGTGACATTGGGTTATCATGCACAGAACTGAGCTTATAAATTGAGGTACAAAGAGAAGCATATTTCTTCTGTCCCACAGTTCCAGTATCCTTTTTAAAATGTACTAAAACTTTTAAATATCAACACTTACTGTCTTTTAACAATTCCAAAACGAAATAAATTCACATATAATCAATCCAAAATCTTTTAAAAGTAGGAGATGATAAAACAGGCCCCTGTGAAGTAAATTTTCTTCTACTTTATACATTATTCTGAAAGCCTTTTGCTGGTTTATAAGGCCTGTAATCCTACTACTGGGGATATCTACTCAGGAGCCTAAGATCTGTGGATAACAGTTGGAAGCCTATCAGGGCAAAATAAATTCATAAGATTATTTTTCAAAAATTTTAATGAACTAGCAAAGGGCCAGGAATGGAGATGTAGCTCATTTAGTAGCTCACTAATATAGCGAAAAGGACTAGCAAGACCTTGAAGCCCTGATTTCAAACTCTGAGCATGCCAACACACATGCAAGTGTGTGGGCACACTTTATTCAAAATTTATTCAAAATACCTTCATATCAGTGTTTTTCATTAATTTCTTAACGATATTAGTGAAATAAAGGAAATAAACTCTTCCATCTCAGAACATTTTTATATATTTTCATTGCAAAAATGCTGTACAGAAGGGTCACAGTTACACGAGCAAGGCAATGAGTACATTTCCTAACAAGCATTGTTAACTCCTTTATTATTCCCCTACTATCCCTTCCCTTCCACCTCCACAAGTCCACTCATCTCCTCCCTTCCCCTGTTGTAAAGTTCATTTTACAACATAGTGTCTTGTGCATCTCATTGTTACAATGGGTGAACCTGTATCCCTATTTAAGCATTTTCTTTTTCTTCTTCCCATCCACAAATTAGAAGAGACTATAGACAAGATGTAGGCGCACCAACTTCAAATACAGTGAAAACAGGTGTTATAACATGGGGTCGGAACATATAAAGAAGCAAAAAAAAAAAAAAAAAAAAACCACACTGTATGTTATAAGTATGTGAGAAACAATAGCAAGAAAGAAGAAACCACTTGTGTCACTAACTTCGGTTCATTTCCCTTAACATAATCTTATCTGGTCATATGCTCATAGCTTTTGACCTTTTCTGCTTATCCCAGACATATATTAGTTATTGAAAATTAGGGAAACCATGGGACCTATGTTTATTTGGACTTGGCTTACTATACTTCATAATCTATTTCCGAAGCCTTTCCATTTCCTAACAAATTAGGCGATGGAATGACAGGAGTTTGCCCGTCATCCATAAGCAGGGGCCATGTTAATCTTCTCGGTATCATTCCAAATTTAGTGTATATGATGCTTCCTCACTGCTTCTCAGGGAGCAGAGGAAGGAAGGCCTTCCCTCACCCTCCAGTACTGGAGATCTCCATCTTGGATACTGACAATGCTCGATGGAGCTGCTAGCTCCAACTTAAGCCTTGGAAGAAAACTGGAGTCATTTAGCAGGTCACAAGAACCTAAGCTGACCTGCCAGACTCAGCTCCACCCAGAGAAAAGTCACCCAGCTCGGGCGCCAGCCATAGGAGTGGCTTTCTTCACTGGGTAATCAGAGCCAGAGGCTGCCCCTCCCTTTAGCAGCCTTGACAATCAATTGAAATTCAGTAAACATAAACCCGGAGAGTGGCTCCAGGCTGGGCTCTGGGAGTTTCTCACAAACTAGCCCCCGGGAAAAGCTAATGTTTGCTGAAAGTCCTCAACTCTACCCAGAACCTAGCCTCATCACAGCATCTCCAAACTTGAGGAAAAAGCCATCTCCCTCTTTTGTGATACTCAAAGCAAATCTCCCTTCCATTGAACTAATCTGGGAGGAGGATCACAAAATCCTGGGTAAAGCAGAGCATTTTTCTGCCTGTTCAAACAAACTGACTTTAGAAACCAACCAAGCCACAGGAAAATCAAACACCACAAACAGACCAGAGACTCCAACAAGAGGCTGGTTATGGACATAAGGGAGATACATGATTTTTCCGACCCCTACCAAAAAATTTTTTTCTTTTTTTTTTGGTACCTTTTATAAAAACTTTTTCTAAAACTTTTTTTAAATTTTTAATTTTTACCTTTTTTGAAAAAAATTGTTTTCTAGTAACTTTTTTTCCTCTTATAATTTTTATTTTAGGGGTATATGTGTGTGTGCGTGTTTCTTTCTTTTCTTTTAAAAAAATTCTTTTTGTTTTTTGTTTAGCTCTACTGAACTTCTGATCTTTTCTTCTTTCTTTCTTATCCTTTTCACCTTTTCTTCTCTTTCGTTCTTCTTTATGCGATTTAATTGTTGTTCTGCACATCCTCAGATAAACCCGTAGTCGATTAGTAGACCTTATCCCCCATTGTGTACACACTTAATCCACAAATTCATTACTCAATTAAAAACCTCTTAGACTTAAATTCCTTAATAGCAGTACTACCTCTTTATACATATATAATATTTTAAGTATTTTTATTTTTAAATTTTTCACATCTCCTTTATATTCCTCCCTGTCTCTCATTATATTCACGTTCTACTCTGAATAGTTTGTATTCATTTCTGCTTCATATTTTAAATTTTTACTTTTCTATTTTTCTTGGTCACTTTTTTCCCTTTCCTTTCTTCTTTTTTTTCGCTCTCTACTTTCATACTATCCAACTTATTTCCTACTTTGAGATTAGGACTCAGTTAACTCTCCCTGTACATTCCCACATCATTCTATTCCTATTGTTAACCCACATCTCTCCCTAAACCTAATAATTTCTGGTTTACCAAATTCTTCTTCATGGTTCGCACCCCATTAATATATAGTTGTTAAATGTTGAATAGATCTATCTGTTGAACTAGACTGTATCTGCAGAATATTGACTGTGCAAATACAGACTTTGGTTGATGCTTGCCTTAAGAAAGTGCTCTAGCAAAAAACTGGTGTTATTTTCATCCCAAATGGGCAGAGTAAGCTGGAAAAACACAAGAAAAATGGCAAGTCCGGGTATCTCCACTCCCACTCATGATAATCAGGGAACAGAACAGATAATGAATAATCCACTGCTGGCAAACATGATAAATGAAAATATTGAAAACATACAAAGGACTCTGTATGAGCGTGATAGGGAGAGAGAGGAGGCAAACAAAAGGTCAATGCAGGAAAAGATTGAAAACTTACAAAGGACTCTGTATGAGAGTGATAGGGAGAGAAAAGAGGCAATCCAAAGATTTATACAGGAATATCATGAGCGTGAGGAAGCTACTCAAAAAATGATACAGGATTTGCGTGAGCAGCTTGAGAATACTCAAAGAGAAAGGCAGGAATGGTGTGAGCAGGCTGAGAACACGCAAAGTGAACTACAGGAATGGCATGAACATCAAGAAGCCAAGCAAAGAGTAATACAGGAATTGATAGAGCAGGATGAGTATACACAAAGATCACTAAAGGCATTCATGGGAGCCATTAAAAAAGAGTTGAGGGAAGTCAGGGAGACCACAAAAGGAAAGCTGAATGGAACCCAACAGAAGGAATGGGAGTCCAAGGAAACCATAAACAATCAACTAAGTGATTTTAGAATAAACATTGAACACCCAATTAAGGAAGTAAAGACGTTCATTCAAGATCTAAAAGAAAGCTGCAACAAAGGATTTGAAGCCATCAAAGCTGACTAATTAGAAGGAGAAGAATTTAAAATTAAAGTAGAAAGTCTTGACAGCAGGTTACAGGATGCAGGAGATCGAATCTCAGGGATTGAAGACAGCCTAGATATTATAGAGAAAGAACATACAACCATCCAAGACAAGTCCAAGAAATATGATAGATCTATCCAACACTTGGAAGACACCATCAGAAGGCCTAATCTGAGGATAATGGGTGTAGAGAAGCACCTAGAAACAGAAGTTAATGGTCTAGGAAATTTGTTTAACAGGATCCTAGCAGAAAACTTCCCAAGCATGCAAAAAGATAGGCCTATTCAGATACAAGAAGCTTTTAGAATTCCAAATAGACCAGACCAGAATAGGAAATCCCACTGTCACATTATAATCCACACAGGATCATCTCAGACCAAGGAAAAGATCCTTAAAGCTGTCAAGGAGAAAAGATGAATAACTTATAAAGGGAAACCAATTAGAAACACCACAGATTACTCAGCAGAAACAATCAAGGCAAGAAGAGCCTGGAATGATGTATGCCATGCCTTAAAAACAAACAACTATCAAGGAAGAATAATCTACCCAGCTAAACTCTCCTTCATAACTGAAGGCCAAATAAAAACCTTCCATAGCAAAGAAAAATTGAAACAATACATCTCCACCAAACCAGCCCTACAAAAGATTCTTAAAGATGTCCTACAAATAGAAAACCAACAAGACCATAATAAAGGGCAAGAAACTGCACCCACACTGAGAATCCAAGAACCGTAGGAAGAATCCAGTTTTAGGAGCCCCAAGAAGGTGGATAACAAGGCAGGAACTCCCAAATACCTCTCAGTCCTATCTCTCATTATTAATGGACTTAACTCTCCAATTAAGTGACATAGACTCTCTAGTTGGATTAAAAAACAAGATCTTTCTATCTGGTGCCTTCAGAAGTCACATCTTGCCAGTAAAACAAACACATTTTCAATGTTAAAGTCTGGAACAAAATCTACCAAGCAATCGGCCCCCATAAATAGTCGATAGTTACAATCCTAATATCAGATAAAAGAACTTCAAATTAAAATTTGTGAGAAGAGATAAAGAAGGTCGCTACATACTAATTAAGGGATCTCTCTTTCAGGAGCATATTACAATTCTAAATATCTATTCGCCAAACAACGGAGCACCCAAATTTATCCAATAAACACTACTTTCCCACAAATCCCACATAGATCCAAAGAAATTAATTGTTGAGGATTTTAACACACCAATCTTCCCACTAGATAGATCAACTCTGCAAAACCTCAACAGAGAAACCGCAGATCTATACAACTGCACAGATCAACTAGTTGTTACAGCCATCTACTGAATATTTCACCCAGCAGCTTCAGAAGTTTGCTTTCTGAGCAGCACATGGAACATTTTCTAACCTAGACCACATTTTAGGTCACAAAGCAAACTTGTCCTAATTCAGAAACATTGAATTTATATCATGCATTCTCTCTGACCACAAAGGAAGAAAATTAGAACTCAACACCGAAAGCCACCAAAGAAAGTCTTGTAACACACAAAGGCTGAACAAAACACTATTGAATGACCAGTGGGTCATGGAAGAGACTAGAAAGGAAATTCAAATTTTCATGATATTCAACAAAAATGAGCACACAAATTACCAGCTCCTCTGGGACACAGTAAAGGCAATACTCAGAGGCAAATTTGTAGCTCTGAGTTCCTACATCAACAAATTGGAGAGATCTGAAACCAACAATTTAATAAGACATCTGAACCTCCTTGAAAAAGAGCAGCAAGATAAACCCCAATCCAGTAGACAGCAAGAAATAATTAAAATTAAATCAGAATTAAATGAATTAGAATCCAAAAAAAACTATAGAAAGAATCAACAAAAGAAAGATTTGGTTCTTTGAAAAAATTAACAGACCGTTAGCAAATCTTATCAGAAAAAGAAGAGAACACACCAAATAAATAAATTCAGAGATGAGAATGGAAACATCAGCACAGAAACAACCAAGATTCAGAACATTATAAGGGGATACTTCTCAAAACTTTATCTAATTAGTATGAGAACTTGGCAGAAATGGAACTTTTCCTAGCAAATATTGACATGACAAAAGCAATCGAAGATGAGTTAAACCACCTTAACAGGCCCATATCAAGCATTGAAATAGAAACAGCAATAAGAGAACTCCCAGCTAAGAAAAGTCCAGGAACAGATGGATTTACAGAGCAATTCTACACAGCCTTCAAAGCAGAGCTCACACCAATACTCCTCCAATTCTTCAATGAAATTGAAAGAGAAAGTTCACTACCAAACACATTCTATGAAGCCATCATAACCCTCATCCCAAAATCAGGCAGGGACTCATCAAAGAATGAGAACTATAGACCCATTTCTTTGATGAACATTGATGTAAAATTTCTCAACAAAATTTTGGCCAATCAACTTCAACAATTCATCCAAAAAAATCATACATTATGACCAAACAGGATTCATTTTAGGGATGCAAACCTGGTTCAATATATGCAAATCAATTAATATTATTCATCACATCAAAAGGTGCAAGGATAAGAACCACATGGTTTTCTAAACAGAATCAGAAAAGCATTCAACAAGATCCAGCACCCCTTTATGATGAAGGTTTTGGGAAAATTAGGAATCCATGGAACATTCCTCAATACAATAAAGGCTGTATATGACAAGCCTACAGCCACCATTATACTTAATGGTGAAAAACTAAAGCCATTTCCTCTTAACTCAGTAACAAGAAAAGGACGTCCACTCTCTCCACTTCTCTTCAATCTAATATTAGAATGCCTAGCTACAGCAATAAGACAAGATGCAAACATAAAGGGGATCCAAATAGGGAAAGAAGAGATAAAATTCTCCCTCTTTGCAGACGACATGATCTTCTCCACTCCCAAATTACTCAAGCTGATTCAAAACTTTGGCAAAGTAACAGGGTATAAAATTAACCCCCCAAAATCGATGGCTTTTCTGTATTCCAACAATGAGAAAAGTGTGGCTGAAATTAGGAAAGCAACTCCATTTGTAATAGCCCCACAAAAAATAAAATACCTAGGAATTAACTTAACCAAAGAAGTGAAGGACCTCTATGATGAAATCTTTAAAAACTTGAAAAAGAAGATCAAAACAGAACTTAGAAAATGGGAAAAACTCCCACGCTCCTGGATTGCAAAGATTAACATCGTAAAAATGGCAATACTTGCCAAGGCTCTATACAAATTCAATGCAATATCTATCAAAATTCAAACCTCATTCTACAAGGGAATAGAAGAGGCAATCCAAAAATTCATATGGAACAATAGAAGACCCCGAATAGCAAAACCGCTCCTCAACGGAAAGAATGCTGCTGGAGGAATATCAATACCAAATTTCAAACTCTACTATAAAGCCATAGTAATCAAAACTGTTTGTCACTGGCACAAGAACAGACCTCAGGACCAATGGAATAGAATTGAAAACCCAGAAATGAACCTACAGAACTATATCCATCTAATCTTCGATAAGGGAACTAAAAAAAAAAATGGAATGGAAGAAAGACAGCCTCTTCAGTAAATGGTGCTGGCAAAATTGGTTAACTACCTCTAGAAAACTAAAGCTAGACACTTACATATCACCCAGCACAAAAATCAACTCGTAATGGATCAAAGACCTCGGAGTCAAAGCAGACACTCTGAAAACATTACAGGATGGAATAGGAGAAACCCTAGGTCTCTTTGGCACAGTCCGAAATTTTCTTAATAGCAACCCGGAAACACAACAAATCAAAGAAAGGTTGGACAAATGCGATTGCATGAAGTTGCAGAGCTTCTGCATGGCAAAGGACATAGCTAGCAAGATCAATAGAAAGCCCAAGGATTGGGAGAAGATCTTCACTAGCCATACAACGGACAAGGCTCTCATATCTAAAATATACTTGGAACTCAAAAAATTAAATCCCCCAACAACAAATCCTCAAAGAAAAAAATGACCAATAAATATGTGGGCTAAAAGCTTAAAGAGAAACTTCTGTGAAGAAGAAAGAAGGATGACCAATAGACACATGAAGAATTACTGAACTTCCCTAGCCATAAAAGAAAGGCAAATTAAAACAACATTAAGATACGACCTCACCCCAGGAAAATAGCAACAGATGCTGGAGGGAACATTACTTCATTGTTGTTGGGAGTGTAAACTTGTTCAACCTCTTTTTGAAACTAATATGGAGGTTCCTCAAAAGACTCCACATAGAGCTCCCCTATGACCCAGCAATCCCACTTTGGGGCATTTATCCAAATGCTTACAAACAAGACCACACTAAAGCTACCAGCACAACTATGTTTGTTGCTGCATTATTTATAGCTAAGATATGGAACCAACCCAGATGCCCCTCAGTAGATGAATGGATCAAGAAAATGTGGTATATATACACAATGGAATTCTATGCCTCCATCAGAAAGAATGACAGTGCCCCATTTGTTAGGAAATGGAAAGACTTGGAAAAAATTATATTAAATGAAGTAAGCCAAGCCCAAAGAAACATAGGTCCCAAGTTTTCCCTTATTTGCAATATCTAGTATATGTATGAGTCAAGCAGAAAAGGTCAGATAAGTTGGTGTTAGGAAAATGACCCTAAGATATGTATTTAAATGTGTTTTTTCTTTCATGCATTTGTTTCTAATGCATTTATAAGATTATTTCTTAGTTGCTTTGTATGTCCCTCCCCCATATTATAACCCCTGCTTTCACTGTATTTGATGTTGATATAATTTGTGGAGGGGAAGGGGAAGAACAAGTCATGTAAACAAGGATACAGGTTTACCCGTTGCAACAATGAGAAGTACAAGTTTTCATGTCGAAAACGAACTTTACAACTTTGGTGTGGGGGAGGGGGTGAGGAGTGAGTGGGGGGCGGGGGGGGGCTGGGAAGGGATAAGAAGGGGAAACAAAGGAGGAGGTTACAATACTTGATAAGAAATGTACTGAATATCTTGCCCATGTAATTGTAACCCCTCTGTACAGTATTTTCACAGTAAAAAATAAATAAAAACTAATTCCAGATATTTATATTTCAAGAGAAGTGTAGGAGGCGGAATTCAAGTATTCTATACAAGGGACCTGTCATAATGAACACTACAGCAAGTGTTAAGGTTTGTTAAAAGTTTTAATGTTTGAAATGTATTTAATTTTGGGTATTTGCTTATATATGCCCAAACTAGGTCTGTTAGGCAGGTCATAATTCTTTTCTATAAAATAGTTAAGATTCATGGTAGCAGACATATACCACTAAGTATCTACATTTCAGAGTTTAGAAACTTTACTAATGAGAACTTGCAAAATCTCTGTGTAAAGTACCAGAATAAAGAGTTGACTTTGTTATCTACACAGTTTCTATTAAAACTATAGCATTTCCTTACTTTATATGTTAGTGAGGAACAAATGAAGATATAAAACATATACAAATTATAAGATGAACCACAAATGGTAATCTTAGTGGGTGACTTTAACCACTACTCATAGCCTATAAAATTCTTGTTGAACATCATAATCTTAGCCACTGTTAACTGTAAAGAAATATGACAATAATAAAATCTAATATATAGTACACTTTAAATACTGAAAACACTGGTAATTGTTTTGTTTTTTGTTTTATTAATCATTAATACTTAATTATCGGCGTTCTGAATTTGTAGCATTGTTTTCCTTGTTGTAATAGGATACAACTTTTTGTAAGTTGTCATTAGGAGCTACTTTGAGAAGGTTACTGGGATAGCCAAACCATTTTTTATCGGTGCATGTAAATTTAAAAAGAGGGAAATTAAGAACAAAATATTTATTTATAAAATGGTCAAGTAGAATCTGAATCAGGAATATTGATAAATGTCCACACTTAAAATCTTAGTCCTAGGCTGTAGTAGAGCTATTACAGAGTTGAGGCCAAAAACGTGGGAGACTGTTTTTTGTTTTGTTTTTTATTTGGATTTTGTTGGTCATGGGGCTTGCACTCTGGGGCCAGGGTTCTGGCCTTCAGCTCAAGGCTAGTGCTACCACTTGAGCCACAGCACCACTTGCATCTTTTTCTGCTTATGTGAAGCTGAGGAATCAAATCCAAGGCCTCATGCATGCAAGGCAGGCACTCTACCATTGAGCCACCTTCCCAGTACCTGAGAGACTGTATTTTAAAAAATCATCTAAACAACATTTGCTTCTGCTTTGGGTTATATAATGAAATATATGAATATCTTTTTACGTTTTGTGCATTGTTGTACTTCTAAATATATACTAACTTCATCCACTTCATCCTTTTTAAAGTCATGAAATATCTCTGAGAGTTTGCTTCTGTGAAGATTGTTTTGCATTTATAATTTCTTCTGAGTCATTTTTATTTTTTTCAAAATCACTTTATATTTAATGCTGATGGGTATTTACAAAGAGACATGGATATAGAGGATTTAGTTTACAAAGTGAACATTAAAATTTGACCTCAAAAAGAAAAATCAGCCTTAACACATATTTTCATATCTTTCCCCACATTCTCCCTAAAAGATGACAATATTAAGAATGTCTGAGGGAAGCGTTTTAGCTCCAATTTTCTTGGGCTTCCTAGGTTTAGAATTCTTAAATTACAGGCTGTAATGGAAAAAGATATTTTGGTGCACTTTGCCCTTCAGACTGTTTCTTGTCCTTTCCTTTTCTCGACTCCATTATTAGAGATTTTTTTCAGAGATGAATCTATCTCAACTTTTCCCTCTTCCTACATGGACAAATGAATTTGCAGATCAAGACTCTTAGACAGAAAGAATTTAAGAGCCTGAATCTAAGATACTTCTCTCATACCCCATCCCTACAAAGACACAAGTACCAAAGCAGGATACATAGTTTCATATTTTTCTACCAAGGCCAAGGTATGAGGATGCTTGCTTCTGAGGGTGCCTGTTTGGGGCTCTTCTTGATGTTGCAGATTAACGTTATATCTAGTTCCATTATCAGCTACCAAGGATGGCATGTTTATACCATCAGGAGGTTGGCTCAACAGGGAGGCTGGATGTGTCGCCTATGAGGGGCTCCAAGGATCCCTCATGAATGGCACAGACAATCTGTGTTGGAAATACAGGAGGCAATTAAGGTATCCTACAAACACCTTCTCAGCAAGGCAAAGTTTACTTCTGTGGAAGGCATTCTGTCTGTCACACGCCCAAGTTGAATAAACACACTGGACAGGCAGCTCACCATTGGCTCCCATGAATTTGAACTTTGGAATCATCTTTCATATTGGCTCAAATTTTTGACTCCTTTCAAACTAGACAAAAGTTTTAATAATCAACCAAATCCAGAACACCTGGCCATATGAAAAATAACCAACTTTTACCCAGCCGGTGTTCTACCACTAGTGCCATGCCTCTAGCCCCTGGCACTTCTCTAAAATAGCATTGGCAAGGTTTTGACTACCTTTACAAGGGAAGTGCTTGTATCAATCAGCACTTCAAGATTTAACTTCTACAATTCTCCCATCTGATTTTGCTTTCTTTTCTTCCAACCAATAAACACTGACTTTCCTATTCAGCAGTATCCAATAAGATATTTTGATTTAAAAAATGGTTTGTTTAAGGCAGTTTTTAAGTCAGTTACTGAACAAAACCTGTTTTACAAGACCTAAAGCAACCATGCACAACATTACTATGAAACAATTACTAAAGAGGTAAATATTGACACAATAACTCATTGTTAAAATGCTTGTTCTATCATCAAACTAGTAAAGGGATCTGCCAACATACAAAGAAACAACCTTTTTTATAAGTGACTGGGGCTGGTCTGGGGTTTGATTTCATGCTCTGGGCATTGTCCACTTTAGCCACAACTCAAAGCTACCACAATGTAGTATCTTTTTTACAGCCTCATTGGAAATAAAATCTCATCTTTCCTGCTTGGGTTGGCTTCAAACACAGATCTTCAGAATTCAGCCACCTGAGCATTTAGGATTATACTCAGCATCATCTCAATTTTTAGGTAATTTTTTTGCCAGTATTAAATCCTTGTAAGTCTTTCTGTAGCATTGGCCTCCAACCACCACAGAGATTTCCTTTGAAGTATATTTATTCTTTTATTTTTATATGTTTATTGTAAAAATACTGTATAGAGGGGTTAGTTACATGAGCAAGGTAAAGCATACATTTCCCATCAAGCATTGTTACCTCCTCCTTTGTATTTCCCCTACCATCCCTAACCTCCCAGGTCCAAAACTACCTTATACACTCCCTCCCACACCCCCTAAATTGTAAAGTTTGTTTTTCAACAGTGTCTGGTGCATCTAATTGTTACAATGGGTCAACCTGTATTCCCATTTAAGCATTTTGTTTTTTCCATTTCTCTCCCCAAACTAGAGAAGTGTATATACAAGATGCAGAACACCAACATCAAACTCATTGGAAACAGGGGTTAGGCTGTTTGGGGGGGGCAGAATATAAAGAAACAAAAATCAAATGGAACATTATAAATATGTTAGAACAATATCAATAAAGAAAAAACCACTTGTGTCCCAATGTTTGGGCTCATTTCACTTATCACCTTCTTATCTGGTCAAGTATCTGGTCAAGTATCGTATTTAGACCTTTTTTTCCCATTCAATCCTACCAGTGGCTCCTACTTACTTTTCCATGGTGGCATTTTCAATTAACAAACACTACTGATAAATAAAAGCACATATTGGAATAATTTATTTATGGAGATCATAGATTGTAGAGAATAAAACTAATAATAAAACTAATAAAAGAATAAAAAAGAATAAAACTAATTTGAGTTCTTGTTTCTTGTTTCTAGCTTTAAACTCTTTGGAAAATTTTCAGGCGCCCCTAAGTAGCATAGTTATAAATATGAAGTTTGAATGACCTGATAACTAAGAAGTCTCTCCTCACTTAATTTATGGTGTTTGAGAATGTTCAGGTGTGGGTTGGCCAATGGAACCAAAGCACAGATTCTACTCCAGTTGGCCAGTAACATCTCCAATAGTGGTCTCATGAAATACCACCAGACATTTCCCCTGGCTATGATTAGTACTTATTGCTCATCTTAAAGGATTGGCCTTCACTACATCCAGGTAAGTTTCCCAGAAATGTCCAGTTTTCCCCAGGTAGTTAACCTGGAAAGAATGGAGCTGGTCAGTTTCAGGGGTTTTTGAAATAGACTCTTGCTTCTGAGAAGAACAACAGCATGTTCCAAGTTGTCTCTGATCACATTTCCCTGCCACACAATCATAGCAGTACTCTGTACATGCATGAAACATTTTGTGACTTTATACCAACAAACTGAATTTGACTCTTTCTTTATTTGTAAGCTAAGGTGGAAAATGTAAAGACTCTTCACTTTACTTTTTTCTTTCTCTAGCAGTCAACAAATATATTCTTCAATATGTAGAGTACATCCATTTACAGATGAGAAATGAGAGGCCAACAGTCAATGTAATGAGTAAATATTGCTACTATAATTTGTGTCTGAGCTCTTCACTCTGTGTGCTTACAAAAACCAGTAATTTGGTGATGGAGACGACCAATATGAAAAGACTATGGGGAAAAATACTTTGGAAAAGTTGCTTAAATCTAGGTGATCATTAATGATTACTTGAAACAGGCTGGTGTCAGGGACACAAAAAAGGAGTACATAGAAATCATATTAGTGACAGAAACTGAGAAAATGTTGATCATTCATCTTAACTAATGGGCAGGAGTAAAAGGTTAAGAAGAAATCTGAAGTGTTCTATGTCTCTGGCCAGGCAAGTGTATTAGTGATATTCTTGGCGATAAGGACTACAGGTAGAAATGATAGATTTAGGGGAAAAAGTCTCTGACAGTTCTAAATTTTATATTAAAAAGATGCAAAGATAGGTCTCTTCAGATATAATAAAAATACCTATGACCAGGAATATGAAAAAGAATAGTAAAATCGGGGGGCATTTTTAAAGGGAAGACGAAATGGAAAGTTCTAACAAACTGTGAGCAATGTGAGCACCAGTGAGGACAAGATTAGAAGAATGAGATAAATAAGGAAACAAGAACGTAATAAACACAGATTTACAGAAGTAAAGAAAGGAAAAAAATTGCAGGGAGAAAAGGACAAAACTGTTACAGAGATATTGTAAGAAATATGCTATTTGGATTTGAAAACTAAAAGGATATACACAAGTTCAATAAGAACAGTATTTTTGTAAAATGATAGAAATATGTCATATTGATAAAATTTTGATATATGAATGTGAAGCCATACAATTCTAGATCCATGAATTCAACAGATCCTGCTGATTTTAAATGTTGGGAACAAATACTTTTATCCTGACCTTAGAAGAATTATAAAGATCGAACTGTCATGAACTTTATTTAGAGGTATTTTGTGAATACTTTTGAAACCTTTGCTTAGCCATGAGATTGTAGATTGAACTACAGCACAGACAAGTCTAATTTGTCCTACAGTTCCAATGAGTTACCCATGTATCCACATCAGTTTGGGATTTTATTGACATATATGTAGATATGTTTGGGTATCTTATCAGTCTATCCATTATAAATGTAGGACAAGTAACACCAAATATTAGGTTGAACATACAGCTTCACTGATGGTACTGAAGTCTCCTCAAATTGATTCATCTTTAGCAATGGAATAATCATAACTGCCAAATACTCTATTTAAATCTATTTCTTGTTAGGGATATCTCCATGCTGCCACAAATTGTTATATGTAGGAAGTGCTTTTATAAACTTCAAGCTTTTATTGAATGGAAGAGTTCAACCATTATCCTCACTACTAATATTAAATTCCTAAAAGATAAGGCATTTTGCTTTAATGACTTTCTTTCATTTTCTCATACACATTGGCAAGAAGGGAAGGATTCTAATGTAAAATAATACAATGGTGACTTGTAATAACATTACATCTAGGATCTAGTGTTAATTCAGATACTTACTAATTACCTCCAAATTTTGTGGATATTTATATTTCTCCTGGGTAAATTAATGATTTCCAAGAAAATGTCCCTAAGGAGCCTTTCAATTCTAGTATAACTGCTTATTTCAAAATTCTTTAAATTCTACATCCTGTAATGTGAGCATAGGGTTAAACTGTGGAACTTTCCCCTTCAGATACTGAGCACTACCCTATTGCTTAATATGGAGAAAGTACCCTCATACATAGACTGGGTGAGGGCAAAAAAGAAGTGGTAGTTGAACAATGTTCTTAGCACTTTGTACAGATGAAATGGGAATAGAGTAACTGTGAACTCAAAAGGAACGTGCAAAAAAAAAAAAAAAAAAGACAAAGGCACAAAGTAGAATATGCCAAGGAAATGCTGAAGGACAATTTCAGGTGTGAGGGTGTGTTCAAAGTACAGTCAGACGATGTATTTGAAGAACTCGGGAAAAAACTGCTTTAAACCATTCAAGGACAATCATATAAGTAGAATCCCCTAACTCTGACTCTCTAATCAACACCAACATCATCATTTTAGGGAGTATTTTTAAAGATCAAAGTGAGAAAAAGAAGACTCATCACAGTTAGGGGTCAGGTTGAAGTAATGACAATCACATAAATGTTCTTATAAATTTTCACTTATTTTGGAGCACTGTAGTGGGAAAAAGCCAAATAAATATCTTGCATGAATCTAAATTAAGCGGGAGGTAGGATATTGGTCTCTTTTTAACTAGAAAGTTATAGAGTATATCTTTTATATTGTGAAAATAAAACAGAGAGAGGTTACAATTGCATGGAAAACATAATGAGTATATTTCATTTTTTTCTAGTTTTTGTTTTTTTATTGTGAATATACTGTACAGAGGGGTTAAATTACATGGGCAAGATAATGAGTATATTTCTTATCAAGCATTGTAGCTACCTCCTTTGTTTCCAATTCCCATTCCTTCTCATCCCACATCCCCCATACTCAGTCCTCGCCCATCTCCCCGACCAAAATTGTAAAGTTCGTTTTTTGACATAACGACTTGTACAGTTCATTGTTACAATGGGTCCACCTGTATCCCTAGTTAAATGATTTGTTTTTGTCCTTCCTCTCCACAAATTATACCAACATCAAATACAGTGAAATCAGGAGTTATACCGTGGGGAATGGACATACAAAGCAACAAATAAATAATCTTATAAATATGTTAGAAACAATCGCATGAAAGAAAACAAACATTTGAATACTTATCTTGAGGTTCATGTCCTTAAGATCAACTAATCTGACATTTTCTGCTTGACTCAGACATATACTAGATATTGTAAATAAGGGAAACCATAGGACCTATGTTTATTTGGCCCTGGCTTATTTCATTTAATATAATTTTTTCCAAGTCTTTCCATTTCCTAACAAATGGGGCAATGTCATTCTTTCTGATGGAGGCATAGAATTCCATTGTGTATATATACCACATTTTCTTGATCCATTCATTTACTGAGGGGCATCTGGGTTGATTCCATATCTTAACTATGGTAAATAATGCAGCAATAAACATAGTTGTCCTGGTAGCTTTAGTGTGGCCTTGTTTGTGATCATTTGGGTAAATGCCCCAAAGTGGGATTGCTGGATCATAGGGGAACTCCATGTGAAGTTTTTGAGGAAACTCCATACTGCTTTCAAAAGTGTTTGAACAAGTTTACATACCCATTAACAATGTAGTAAAGTTCCCTTATGCCCACATCCCCTCCAGCATCTGTTATTAGAGTGCTTGATTACAGCCTTTCTATCTGGGGTGAGGTGATATCTCAGTGTTGTTTTGATTTGCATTTCTTTTATGGCTAGAGAGGTTGAGCATTTCTTCACGTGTCTGTTGGCCATCCTTCTTTACTCTTCAGAGAAATTTCTCTTTAAGATTTTAGCCCGCTTATTTATTGGGCAGTTGTTTCTTTTTGGCTTTGTTATTGGGAGATTTACTGTTTTGAGTTCCAGGTATATTTTAGATATGAGATTCTTGTCCATTGTATGGCTATTGAAGATCTTCTCCCAATCCGTGGGTTTTCTATTCATCTTGCTAGCTATGTACTTTGTCATGCAGAAGCTCTGCAATTTTATGCAATCTCATTTGTCCAACCTTTCTTTCATTTGTTGTGTGTCTGGGTCTCTATTAAGAAAATTTTGGCCTGTGCCAAGGAGACCTTGGGTTTCTCCTATTCCATCCGGAAATGATTTCAGAATGTCTGCTTTGACTCTGAGGTCTTTGATCTATTTGGAGTTCATTCTGGTGCAGGGTGATATATAAGCATCTAGCTTTAATTTTCTACAAGTAGTTAACCAATCTTGTCAGCACCATTTACTGAACAGGTTGTCTTTCTTCCATTCTACTTTTTTAGCTCCGTTATTAAAGATTAGATGGCTATAGGTCTGTAGGTTCATTTCTGGGTTTTAAAATCTATTCCAATGTCCTGAAGTCTGTTTTTGTGCCAGTACCAAGCTGTTTTGATTACTGTGGCTTTATAGTAGAGTTTGAAATTTGGTATTGATATTCCGCCAACACTGTTCTTTCTGTTAAGGATCATTTTTGCTATTCAGAGTCTTTTATTGTTCCCTATGAATTTTTGGATTTCCTCTTCTATTTCCTTGAAGAATGAGGTTGGAATATTGATAAATATCACATTGAATTTGCAGATACCCTTGGAAAGTATTGCCATTTTCATGATGTTGATCTTTCCAATCCAGGATCATGGGAGTTTTTGCCACTATCTATGTTCTATTTTGATTTCATTTTCAGGGTTTTAAAGTTTTCATAATAGAGGTCCTTCACTTCTTTGGTTAAGTTAATTCCTAGGTATTTTATTTTTTGTTGGTCTATTATGAATGGAGTTGCTTTCTTAATTTCAACCACACTTTTCTCATTGTTGGCATAGAGCAAAGCCATTGATTTTGGGGGGTTAATTTTATACCCTGTTACTTTGCCAAACTTTTGAATCACCTTGAGTAATTTGGGAGTGGAATCCATGGGATTCTTTAAATACTGTATCATGTCATCTGCAAAGGAGAGTTTTACTTTTTTCACTATTTGGATCACTTTTATGTTTTCATCTTGTCTTATAGCTATAGCTAGGCATTCCAATACTAGATAGAAGAGAAGTGGAGAGAGTGGACATCCTTGTCTCATTCCAGATTTAAGAAGAAATGGCTTTAGTTTTTCACCATTAAGTATAATGCTGGCTGTCGGTTTGTCCTATACAACCTTTATTGTATTGAGGAATATTCCATGGATACCTAATTTTTCCAGAACCTTCATCCTAAAGGGGCATTGGATCTTGTCAAATGCTTTGTCTCTATCTATTGAGATAACCATGTAGTTCTTATCCTTGCTCTTGTTGATGTGATGAATTATACTAATTGATTTGCATATATTGGACCAGCTTTGCATCCCTGCAATGAATTCTGTTTGATCATGGTGTATGATTTTTTGGATAAATTGTTGAAGTTGATAGACCAAAAAAATTTTGAGAAGTTTTGCATCAGTGTTCATGAAAGAAATGGGTCTATAGTTCTCTTTCTTTGATGAGTCCCTGCCTGGTTTTGGGATGAGGGTTTTGATTGATTCACAGAATGAGTTTGGTAGTGAACGTTCTCATAGAAGAGACATTAAAAAAATGGAAAAAGAAAAACTTAAATTTAAAAAGTGAAACATTTAAAATTATTTAAATTTAATGAATTGATATTGAGAGAAGAAAAGGATAGGAAGACAAAAGGGGAGGAATAGAAGGGAGACATAAAAAAACTATAAAATAAAAGTTCTTAAAATTAGTTACTTGAAAATTACATAAGTAAAAAGAGATAATTCTACTATTAAAGAATTTAAGCCTAAGAGGTTGTGAATGGAGTAATAAATATCTGGGTTAATTGTGTACACAATGGGAGATAAAGTCTAATAATCGAGGAAGGGTATATATCTGGGGATGAGCAGACCAGCAATTAAGTCATGTGAAAAATAAAGAGAAAATACATGAAAAAAATCAAAATAAACGGGGGCACTATATGCTCAGAATAGATTTAGAAACAAAGCACACACACATATACACCTAAAATAAAATTATATGATGAAAAATGATTAATAGAAATAATGTGAAAATATAAATTAATAAAAAGGTACAATAAGAGTTCCTTGATTTTTATTGGGGTGGGGGGAATAGGAAGGTCCTGAATCTCCCGTGTGTCCGTAAAGAGTCTCTTGGTGGAATCTCTGGTCTGCTTGTGGTATTTGATTTTCCTGTGGCTTGACTGGTTTCTTAAGTCAGTTTGTTTGAGCAGGCAGAAAAATGCTCTGCCTAACCCAGGATTTTGTTATCCTCCTCCCAGGCTAGTCCAGTGGGATGTGGATCTGCTTTGAGTATTCCAAAAAAAGAGAGATGGGTGTTTCCTCTAGTTTGGAGATAGTATGATGAGGCTAGGTTCTAGGTATGGTTGAGGATTATCAGCAAACAGTAGCTTTTCCCTGAGGGGCTAGTTTCTGAGACACTCACAGAGCCCAGCCTGGAACCATTCTCAGTGTTTATGTTCATTGAATTTCAATTGATTGTCTAGGCTACTTTCGGAAGGGGGAGCCTCTAGCTCTATTTACCCAGTGAGGAAAGCCACTCCTCCACGGGCAGAGTTCCTCTGCCTGGGATGGGTGACTTTGCCGTGGGTGGAGTTGAGCCTGGCTCCTCTGGTCAGGTTACTGTGATCTACTTCCAAGGCTTCCAAGGCCTTAGTTGGAGCTAGCTTCTCAGCTGTGCCTTTGTCAGTATCAAAGGTGGAGATCTCTGGTGGTGGGGGAAGGGTGTCCTTCCCTCTTCTGAACCTGAGAAGGAGTGAGTATATCAGGGCTCTTCTCACGCCAGAGTCTTGTTTCCTGGGCCATCTCTGGTCTGCGATCTGCAGGATGAAGATATCTGCTCCTTGTCAGTTCTTGCTGGTGTTAAGTAGAATCTGTGTGCTGTCTGGCATCTTTGTCTTGGACTCTGTAGGTATGGCGGCTCCCGCCTGTGCTGCTCAGATCTGTCTCCTTGCCTGGATTTTCCCTCTCTGGCATAACTCTCTGTACTGTGCTGGCACACTGGGTGTGATTCTCTAGCCTAGAAATGTTCACTGGAACACTAAACCTGCTGTCTATGAGAAAGATTGTTTAGCCTCCAACTTCTCCTCTGCCATCTTCCTCCAAATTCTAGATTATGTCTTTCTATACTCTAACTTAGGTTAATGATCTGCTGTCAGTTATTTTCTTCTCTTCCCCATCTTTTGCTCTTCCACTTACATAACTTTTAATTAAATAGACATACTTGAGCTTGCATTTCTAAATTCTTCAAAATTATCTGAATTTCTTCATACTTCTGACAGGCTCCTATATCGTTCTCAAGGGGATATTTTGTCACTACCATCCTGCCTAATTCAGTTGAAGATATACATTACACTCATCCATATTTCTCAACACTTGTACCACCAAAAAAAATCCTTCCTTACGTAGAATTCATGATTTTAGTATGTCTGGAGAGGTGGCATCTGTCATTTTTGAATGACCTTAAGAGATACTTACACGCAATCATGTTATAAACCAATACACCACTCAGTAGATGAACGAATTGACAAAATGTGGTTTGGTAGATAGATAGATAGATAGATAGATAGATAGAGGAATTACACGCTTCCAATTCATAAAGAAATGGAAAGACTTGGAAAAAATCCTTCTAAATAAAATAAACAAAACACAAAGAAACAGTTTCCAGCCTCAAAAGCTATATATATAGGACAATATAAGATCTTGTTGAGCAAAATGAACACCTAGACATGGAAACATAGGTTTTACTTTGTGGTTATTGTTTTTAATGTACTATGTGATTTCTATTTTCTTTTGGGTTTTCCCCTTGGTTTATCCCCTGCTCTATTTGATTTTGGTACTTGTTTATTGTATATGCATCTATCTTAATTTAGCAAAGGAAGAAGAACAAAAAATTGGGGAGACAAAGAACAAAGGGAAAACCAATTCAATAGCAATACTCACAAGACAACATGTTGAAAATTTACATTACATCTTGTGAAGGGTATTGGGGTAAAGGAAAAGTGTGAGAAACATGAGAGAGTGGGTAAAATTTAGACATGTTATGTATTCACTACTTTATAATTACTGCAACCCCTAAAAATAAGATCCCTAAAATATAATTTCACTGTATTGCTATAGTAAATATTATTCTATGTGTATTACCTTTTTAAAAAATGAACACTATTTGGCATCTAATTTGAATTAATGACTCCTTTCTTTATCAGAGGTTCACCAACGTGAATGTTATCCAACTATACAATATTTTCACAATATACTTGCCATTATTTTGAAAAAAAAAAAAACAATAATTTTAGTTTTGTCCCATAGTGAAACAGAAGACAGTTTAATTCTCTGGAAACGCCTAACTTTTAAAACTGAATAATTGTTAAGAGGACAGAATATATGTGTTCTTCAAAATTCCTACAACTACTAACTTTTCATTTTCAAATTCTGAACCTTCCATACAAGAGATATTAAAAATAGTACCTGTTTGCATGTTATTTAATTCTGCAATAGCTGCAGTTTCCAATGGGGTGTTTCAACAGAAAAAATTGCCACATTCTAGTAGAGGATATAGCTACAAAGCATGTGTAATAATTACTTCCTCAAGAGTAAACATTTATTCATCAGATTGAGCTATTATGTCTATGACCATCTATCCCAAGCTTTTATGCCATGAATTCATCCTAGCCCAACAGTTTCCAACTTGTAAGGTGCACCATAAAATTCCTTAATTCACATCATGAATAGCGTACCTCTATTGTGGAAAAATAGTACACTTCTGCTAATGTGATGCCCTTCCTATTGTGGAAAGAACACTACACTAAACATTGCTGCATAATTTTCCCCCCAGTGGTATTCTAGAAATCAGAACACTTGCAAATATTATTTATATTTATATTTTTTATCTATCATAGGTATTCATGAGGCTAAGATCAGAAGATGATGGTTCAAAGTCCACCCAGGCAGGAAGATTCCTTACATTCTTCTCTCCAATAAACTGATCAGGAAAAGCCAGACACAAGTGGCATTGATGTTGAAATGGTAGGGCATGAGCCTTGAACACAAACAGGCTCAGAGAGAGTGGCCAGACCCAGAGTACAAACCTGAGGATAAACCAAAAAACAAAATAAAATAAAAACCAACTCTAACCCTAGCATTTTGCTCATTGTATACAGAGGCATGTAATTAAGGAAATTGCCTCCTGAATTACGAATAGATTGAAGAACCAATTCGTCACACAATTATTTTCTCCTTATCATGTTATACCAAAGCCTCAAAAATTGCTCTTTTACTAAATTTGTTAATTAATATCATCCAATTTTTGGCAACTCTGTCTAGATTATTCACATTATCAGTTTATTCATGAACTGTTGGATTTATCTATTAACTAATTTCTAATTATATCTCCCTTGAACGAATATTTTAGGCAAATGGAATGCCAGAATCATAGGTGAATTTGTCAATTAAACCCTCTACTTAAAAATAATTTTGTAGTATCCTATAGAATATAAAATTACAAAGAAAAGCAAAATATTTATTTTAAATCTAAATTCTAACTTAGCAAGGTCTACAAAGTTCTACATTAGATGAACTTTGTTATGTCTCCAGGCTTAAATATTTGTAATCCTTCATCATTTCTTTGGAATCCAACAGAATCATGATTACTTTCTCAAATTTTTTATTGGAAATCAGGAGCCATTTTGCATCTAGTAATGTTCTGTAATGAAGAGAGCAATTAAAACACAACTGAGGAGTATATATGAATTGCATTTCAATAGGAAACTTGACTACTCAAAACATAATGGAAAAATTAGCCCAAACTTCCTACTGTGTATCCCTTTCTTGTTGTTTGGAATGTTTCATAGAGCCAAAATTATACTATTTGGTCCAGAGAAGGTATCGCTATGTATATGCACTCTCTAATCTCCTGTCTTAGCCTGAGTGCTAGAATACCAGGCTTGTAACACATTGCCCTGCCATAGTTTGTTGGTTTATTTAATCTAGATACAGACTAGCAATTCTGAACTTCTGCGATGATCTTATCCATTAGACTGACTGCTCAGACGGTTTATGTACTATTTTCAAAGACATTCTAACATTTGACACAGGATATGAACATTTGGAGATGCACCTGCAGGGGTCTGTGATTCATTCTTCCATGGATCCGATACCTTTAATAATGATTACTTGACTTTTCTATTATCTCTGGTCCCTACCTATGTAACACTGTCAAACATCTTTGAAGAAATTTCACTTGAGGACTTCCAATAATAAAAATTATCACTTGATCTAGTCTTACTCAGGATATATTTTCTATTGTTTTCTAACTTTTCTCCACATTCTGAGAGTTGTTTCATTTGTGCAGGTGTTTGCACATATAAGTGCCTCTGTGTGTATGTGTATGTTTGCATGGTGCATGCAAAAGCCTAAGCAACCTTATCCAGCAATTTTGCTCATGACTAGTATTCCATCACTTGAGCTCACGCCTATAATCCTAGTTACTCAGGAGGCTGAGATCTGAGGATTGGAGTTCAAATCCAGCAAGAATAGGAAATAAATATTCTGAGGCACTTAGTTCCAATTAACCACCTGAAAACTGGAAGTGTCACTGCAGCTCAAGAAGTAGAGTGCTAGCATTGAGCTGAAGAACGGAGAGACATTGCCCAGGCCCAGAGTTGAAGCACTGCCACGATCATCAAAAAAAAAAAAAGAAAGAAAGAAAGAAAGAAAGAGAGAAAGAAAGAGAGAAAGAAAGAGAGAAAGAAAGAGAGAAAGAAAGAGAGAAAGGAAGAGAGAAAGGAAGAGAGAAAGGAAGAGAGAAAGGAAGAGAGAAAGGAAGAGAGAAAGGAAGGAAGAAAGGAAGGAAGGAAGGAAGGAAGGAAGGAAGGAAGGAAGGAAGGAAGGAAGGAAAGAAAGAAAGAAAGAAAGAAAGAAAGAAAGAAAGAAAGAAAGAAAGAAAGAAAGAAAGAAAGAAAGAAAGAAAGAAAGAAAGAAAGAAAGAAAAAGAAATGAGTTCTTGGCCACAAGTTCATACTAGTATAATTCGTGCTATCTCAACATAGACTTTTTTTCCAGTTAAATCCATGCTCTTATATCTAACTTGCTTGGGAACCGGAATTATTCTTCCAGTCTATGTTTTACAAATTTGCATGATTAGCAACCATGATTTAGAGATAGAAGATGAAAGAGAGTGGCCTCTTCCTTCATGTTCCACTTAGTATTAATGCTTTCTCTATGTCACTCCCATAGATCTACATAGTGACTTTGGCTTTATTGGTTCAATGTTGTCTTATTTGCAGAGTCTTCTATAGTGAATTGAACAATTATACTTGAGCACAGAACTTTTCTTTCTCCTATTATTCCTATTTTTCTTCTCCTGTTAACTTATCTACACTTGGGAAATAATGCACAACACACACACTCACAAAAAATAAACGTTTCTGAGAATCTTCTTCCCAGTTAAATTTAATTTACAGAGCACTTTTGAAATTTGAACTTAATGTACTCCTGGATAATGGTTTCTTTCATGTTTTTATTGTAAAAATAGTGTACAGAGGAATTAGCGTTACATAAGTAAGGTAATGAGTAGATTTCTATTGAGCTTTGTTACATCCTCTTGTTTTTCCTGTGGTATCCCTTCCCTCTTCATCTACACAATTCCCCCTCCACTCCACATGTTGTAAAGTTTATTTTCTACATAGTGTCTTGTTCATCTGATTGTTCCTATAAGTCATCCTGTATCTTTCTTTCAGCATTTTGTTATTTCCCTCCCCCTCCCCACATTAGAAAAATGTATATACAAGATGCAGGGCACCTACCTCAAATCCAATGAAAACAGGTGTTATACCGTGGGAGACATAAAAGAGAAACCAAAAAATTACATAGTACATTTTAGATACATTTAAAAAAATAGCAAAAAAGAAAAAAACAAATTGTGTCCCTATCTTGGGTTCATTTCACTTAACATCATCTTTTATGGCCATATATACATGGATAATGTTTTATAAGCCATTTAAATTTTATATGTTGTATTTACTAAGTTGTCTCTGAAACTCGTATTACCTCATGTCCAAAGATGTCTTTGTGCTATTTCAATGAAGCCAGAAAACATTTAGTTTACCTCGAGCAATGCCATAGATTGTTCCTGGAAGTAAGTGGCAGGAACTGTTACTGTAAGTGGAAACTGATCCCAAGAGAGGAATTGAACAAAGAGAAATGACAAAGTGCAAGTTAAATTGTGTGTTCCTTTTTACTGTACAAGAAAAGAATCTAAGGATTGAAGGAAATTCTGTGCCTGACTTTTTCATGTGTGTTCTTTACTCATATACAACTTGTCTTTAAACTTCTAGTTGAGAATATTACAAAAGGAATCAACGTGCCATTTGAATACCAGCATAAAACACAAGCCATTTGAATACCAGCATAAAACACAAGGAAATAACATTGTTTTTAAAAGATAATGAGTACAATTCTTATCAAGCATTGTAGCCTCCTCCTTTGTTTACCCTCCCCATCCCTTCCCAGCCTCCCCCCGCCCCCCTAACCAAAGTTGTAAAGTTCGTTTTCGACATGACAATTTGTACTTCTCATTGTTGCAACGGGTCCACCTGTATCCTTATTTAAACGACTAGTTTTTCCCTTCCCCTCCACAAATTATACCGACATCAAATAATTGTAACCCCTCTGCACAGTATTTTCACAGTAAAAATATTTTAAAAAATGAGTAAGAAAAAAAAAACAAAAAAAGTGTTCTACTGTAAAGTGTTCTACTACAGGGAGGTTTTAATGTGCCTTATGCATGGATATTTCACTACTGAGATGATTCTCTTGTTGAATGAGTCAGTAATCAATTCTTTTAGTCTTGTCCTGAGTTCTCCATCACAATAAGGATTACAAAAAAGCAGCATTCAGTGAGTATGATCAGCAAAAGAGCCTCTTCTCAAACCAGTGCTTTAAGGATGGTCCCAAAGTAATATTGAGGTTTTTTTCCTTGTTTGTTTGTTTGTTTAGTTTGTGCTGATTCTGGGGCTTGAACTCAACTTCCCCCAAAGCTAGTAATCTACTGCCTGAGCCAAAACTTCACTTCTGGCTTTTTTGGTGTTTAATTACAGATAAGATTATAACTGACTCTCCTGCCTGGGTGGCTTTGAAATGAGAAAGTAAGAAAGCCAAGTGACATCAACTGTATTAAGATTTCTGTTTTGAACCAAGAAATACTAGATGAAGTTTATTATAAAGCTAATATTTGACAATTTTTAAAGGAAGAGAATATGCCCATCAAAGATGCCATAACTTAAATAACTCCACAAAGGTAGGTGCACTGAATCATTTTGGAATTATTTTTCTGCTTGGGAACATAACTATTGACTTCATAGTTCCTTTTGGGGAAACTTAAAGTCATATTTGCATTTTTTTGGCCAGGGGGCTTGAAATCTGATCCTGAGCACTGTCCCTCAGCTCTTCAGCTCCAGCTGAGCACTCTACCACTTTAGGTACAGCACTACTTCCAGGTTTCTGGTGGTTATTGGAAGATAAGAGTCTCATGTACTTTCCTGATCAGGCTTGCTTTGGACTGCAATCCTCTGGTCTCAACCTCCTTGAGTAGCTAGGATTGTAGGCGTCAGCCACCAGCACCCGGCTCATATTTGCATTTATGTGCACTTCATGACACTATGTAGACAAAATAATTGAAATTTGAATCAAATGCTGACATTGTAGCTGTTCAGAAAAATTGAGGTAGCAATAAATATGTCCTCCTTTTCCATGTTGTTACATTAATGAATCATGAGCTATGGGACCCTTACATTAGTATCCTCTGCAATCTGTTTAGGTGTGTTTAGAATCAGGAAATGCTCATAGAGAAATATAGAAAGACTGAGATTTTTAGAAAGCAAAGGAGATCAGGTATGAAAGAACAGCATAGAAGGAGATACCAATTATCACTCAGAGATTAAGAACTAGCCAACGAGATTTAGCATGCTAAAGGCAATGAGGAATAAGCCTACTTGATAACTAGTTCTTCAATAACCAAAAATGGTTCCCTAGAACAGTTGCTGGTATAACTTAGTAATTATTACCATTTATTCCTTCCATCTGGAGTTATTCCTTCTCTTCTGTCACAATTGTTAATTAGCCCCTGCATTTTTGGTGCCATGAATGTCCAAAAAGTTTTCTAAATCTCACTTAGACAACCCTTCTCTTTGTGATTAGTGGTGACCACACAAAATCCTGGAATCTTTGAATTTCCAGAATTAATCTTCACCTGATATGTAAGCACACTCCTGGCATTAATAGCCATGACTTATTAACAAAACTTTTTTTTTCAACACAGTATTCTAATATAGATAAACTACATGAATTAAGGACTATTGTCAGGTATCAGCATGGAAGGAGCAATTATATTTTCCAAATATGGGTTCTTTATTTTGCATTTACTAACTAAATGTATTTTTTTGCCAGTCCTGGAACTTGAAGTGAGGGCCAGGGACCTGTTCCTGAGGAGGTTTTGTTTTGTTTTGGATTTTTTTTGGCTCAAGACTAGCACTCTACCCCTTGAGGCACAGCACCACTTACAGTTTGTCTTTTTCTATTTATTTGGTACTAAGGAATTGATCCCAGGGATTCATGCATGCTAGGCAATAACTGTACAATGAAGTCACATTTTCAGAGACCTAAATGACTTTCTTAAGATGGCATTAATATTTAATTCCATTAATATGTATTATACTTTTGGCCAAGTGGTAGAGAAGAAGTGGAAACAATACTAAGTCCAGTAAGGCTGACATTCCCATCACATCACTAAGGAAGTACAACTCTTAAAACCTGCAGGACTCATAGGGTTGTTACATGTGACATTATTATGTAAAACACTCGTAACAGTCATCTCTGACATTCATAATTTTCTGCTTCCACTTTCATGGTCAAGCTCCAAATATCTAAGCCTTTTTATTCATTGAATGTGTTTCCTAGGAAGGAAGAAGGAGGATGTGGAAGGTGATGGTTGAAAAATATGTATAATGGTTCCCTGCCCACATTTTTTTTGCATTTTTAAAAAGTGCCACTAATGAGCTCCCATTTACATCTAATTAACTATGCTATCTGCACAAGATGCAGATAAATGAAGGCATTTATTCTGGTGGATAGTCACATATATTAACAAAATTCATTTCTGGGAAAAAAATGATCCTAGGTAAGAAAGAATAAAGTATTGTCTTTAAAATGGTTTCTTCTCCTAGCAGAACAAAATGTAGTATTGAAATGATTACTCCAGCTTTCTATGAGATTTTATGGTGTCTCAGTATCAAAATGTTCTCTAATTCCTGTAACATCCGAGCATTAAAGACATGATTTGAAGATCTCAGTAGTTTTAGAAACAAAGATACATAATAACTTCCTTCTTGCAGAGACATGTGATAGCAAGTATGATTGACTGTATTATAGTTCTCATTTCTTTCCCTTTTCATCTCAAGTGTTGCATATTTTGGCATATTACACTATGTCATGAATCAGCTCCCTGTAGTTCAGATTTAACTCTACTCTGCAATGTCAAGATGGGTCATGTGAGCTACTTCAGTTTACAAAAGTGAACCAGAGGTGGCGACAGGCTATTTCTAGGTGAAGATTTCTGTCCTATTGTCTGTGTCTAACAGCTGACTTGTTTTCCCTTCAATATAAAAATAGCATATTTCCAGAGGTAATCTTCCTTCAGCTTATATACTGGAGGAATATAGCATGTGAAATTCAGGCAAAAGTCAAATACAGCCACATACATATAACACAGCAAGAATTAAGCTAATATTAGAATATGATATTAAGATATTAGATTCTTACCATCTTTGTTTACCTTTATGAGAGATGAGTATGGCACACCAGAATTTAACAAACACTAAACAAGAAATAAGCCAATAGATAAAATTTCCTGTTTGGTGCTACTACATTTTTTTTTTATAAAGAAGCATTCTCCATATGATCACTTTTGGAGTTATCTTTTAGTATAGATGTGTTTAATCACTCTAGAGCACTGTATTTAATATCCACAATCATTACCCAGACATTGTGATTAAGATGAGGAAAAACAAAATGTTAGATTTCTCCTTCTCTTTTTTTCATTATTTAGAGAATACTTTATTCGTTTCTGTAATCAAACCCACGTAGATAAGACCTTACATATTTATAGAGTGCATTTACCCTGTACAAATGGAAAAAAATTAAGTTTAATATTTTTAGACCAATATGGCTATTAATTTCTGTAAAATGCCAACTCAACACGGTAAACTGGGATACTTTTCCCAACGTTGACAGCACAGCTAAAGTTTCCAAAAATTCAAATGATATATATATATATATATATATATATAGACAAATAATAGCAGTATGTTATGCATCAATAGCAGCAATAGCTTTTCCAGGTTCTGCAGTCATGTGAACAAAACTAGACATCCAGCACATCCATTAGTAAAAAGAAAAAAAAAAGATAAAAAACAAAACCCCATAAAATGTTCTGTTACTGTTGTCGAACCTGGCACCATTTTTTTTATTAACTTCTCAATCATCATCTGAAAATAAAACATTCTTTTTTAAAATTTTATTTGTGAACATACTGTACAGAGGGATTACAATTACATGGGCAGAATAATGTATATATTTCTTACCAAGCATTGTAGCCTCCTCCTTTGTTTACCCTTCACATCCCTTCCCAGCCTCCCCCCTCCGCCCACCCAATCCTGCCCCCCAACCCTCTCGCCCCCCGCGGCACAGACATTGTAAAACGCATTTTCGACATGACAACTTGTACTTCTCATTGTTGCAACAGGTCCACCTGTATCCTTAAACGACTTGTTTTTCCCCATCTCCTCCACAAGTTTTACTGACATCAAATATAGTGAAAGCAGGGGTTATACTGTGGGGGAGGGACATACAAAGCAACAAAGAAATAATCTTATAAATGTGTTAGAAACACATGCATGAAAGAAAAAAACATTAAAATACATATCTAAGGGTTCATTTTCCTAACATCACATTATCTGACCTTTTCCGCTTGACTCATACATATACTAGATATTGAAAATAAGGGAAAACATGGGACATAGGTTTCTTTGGGCCTGGCTTACTTCACTTAATATAATTTTTTCCAAGTTTTTCCATTTCCTAACAAATGGGGCAATGTCATTCTTTCTGATGGAGGCATAGAATTCCATTGTGTATATATACCACATTTTCTTGATCCATTAATATACTGAGGGGCATCTGGGTTGGTTCTGTATCTTAGCTATGGTAAATAATGCTGCAATAAACATAGTTGTGCTGGTAGTTTAGTGTGGTCTTGTTTGTAAGCATTTGGGTAAATGCCCAAAAGTGGGATTGCTGGGTCATAGGCGGACTCTATGTGAAGTCTTTTGAGGGACCTTCATACTGCTTTCCAAATTGGTTGAAAAAGTTTACATTCCCACCAATAATGAAGTAAGGTTCCCTTCTGCCCACATCCCCTGCAGCATATGTTGTTGTTAGAGTTCTTGATTATAGACATTCTAACTTTGGTGAGGTGGTATCTCAATGTTGTTTTGATTTGCATTTCTTTATGGCTAGGGAGGTTGAGCATTTCTTCATGTGTCTATTGGCCATCCTTCTATCTTCTTCAGAGAAGTTTCTCTTTAAGTCTTTAGCCCACTTATTTATTGGGCAATTGTTTCTTTGAGGATTTGTTGTTGGGGGATTTAATTTCTTGAGTTCCAAGTATATTTTAGATATGAGACCCTTGTCCGTTGTATGGCTAATAAAGATCTTCTCCCAATCCTTGGGCTTTCTATTGATCTTGCTAGCTATGTCCTTTGCCATGCAGAAGCTCTGCAACTTCATGAAATCCCATTTGCCCAACCTTTCTTTAATTTGTTGTGTTTCTGGGTCTCTATTCAGAAAATTTCGGCCTTAGCCAAGGAGACCTAGGGTTTCTCCTATTCTGTCCTGTAATGTTTTCAGAGTGTCTGCTTTGACTTCGAGGTCTTTGATCCATTTGGAGTTGATTCTGGTGCATGGTGATATATAAGGATTTAGCTTTAGTTTTCTAGAAGTAGTTATCCAATTTTGCCAGCACCATTTACTGAAGAGGCTGTCTTTCTTCCATTCTATTGTTTTAGCACCCTTATCAAAGATTAGATGGCTATAGGTCTGTAGGTTCATTTCTGGGTTTTCAATTCTAGTCCATAGGTCCTGAGGTCTGTTCTTATGCGAATACCAAGCTGTTTTGATTACTATGGCATTAGAGTACAGTTTGAAATTTGGTATTGATATTCTTCCACCAGTGTTCTTTCCGTTGAGGAGCATTTTTGCTGTTCGGGGTCTCTTATTGTTCCATATAAATTTTTGGATTGCCTCTTCTATTTCCTTGAAGAATGAGGTTGGAATTTTGATGGGTATCACGTTGAATTTGTAGATAGCCTTGGGAAGTATTGCCATTTTCACGATGTTAATCTTTCCAATCCAGGAGCATGGGAGGTTTTGCCATTTTCTAAGTTCTGTGTTGATTTCCTTTTTCAAGATTTGAAAGTTTTCATCATAGAGTTCCTTCACTTCTTTGGTAAGTTAATTCCTAGGTATTTTATTTTTTGTGGAGCTATTACAAATGAAGTTGCTTTCCTAATTTCAGCCACACTTTTCTCATTGTTGGCATACAGAAAAGCCATTGATTTTGGGGGGTTAATTTTATACCCTGCTACTTTGCCAAAGCTTTGAATCAGGTTGAGTAATTTGGGAGTGGAGTCTATGGGATTCTTTAAATACAAGATCATATTGTCTGCAAAGAGGGAGAGTATTATTTCTTCTTGGAAAGGAAACATTCTTGAGTAACATCATTAAAAACAGCTCTGATAAAGCACTGTCACTACTACTACGTATCATAAAGCAGGTACAAGGTATTTATTATTCACAGAGGGATAATACAGTAATGTCCTATGTCTATAATACTAGAGGATACAATTAAAAAGGCTTTATTGAGACTTGTTTCTACTTTTCCAGCAGATGGCCAAAAGATGGTATGACACGGCTTGTGAAGAAATGCACTTTCTTAGATAGGAGTTCCTTGATCAGTGGGACAATTCCAAGTACTCAGTACTTAGTCTCTTAATACCCAGTACTTAATCTCTTAACATCCGCTACAAACCATTTGAAAATGGAGGTGCGGGAGAAGGAAGAGGAAATAATCCCCAAACAACAAAACAAAATCTATACCCAACATCCACTGGACTCATACGAAGATGACTGAGTGAAGGTAAGCAAGACTCAACTTGTCTGTTGTATGTTTGAATGGTGAGAATCTCACAGAGCCTGATGAGAGAGTAGCCAGGCCCTGCATGTTTGGATGCTGTCATTAATAGTTCACCGTTTGCTCACTCATCCAGGATCTCCTTCTCTTTTTCTCTTCTCTTTTTTTAGTATGAATTTTCATCCTTTCTCCAAATTCTCCTATTAATTAAGGAAGAATGACACTTTGTGGATATCAAGCAAGAGGCTTCAAAGCCAGAATTTAATTCTTTCAGAAATAAGTGAAGTCAAACAGAGTAGCTCGACGAAGAATAAAAACAGTTTTTTTCCCTTGTCTGGCTTCCACCATAGTGTCTTAACATGAGTTAATTATCTAATAAAACATTTGCCTTGGCTAATTTTTTAATATAGATTTCAAATAAAAATAATTTTAAAAATTTTTAAAAATACATTTTAATAAATAGTAATTTGTTGTTTGCTTTTGGCAGGCATGAAATAAGGCTGCATTTTCATTGGGTGAGTTAAGGGATTAAATTTTATGAGACTCTAACATCATGAAAAATAGATGATTTTAAGATAAATAGCTTGTAGGTACATTTTTAACATGAAATATCCACAGAGACAACTTTTTTTCTTCTTTTCCTCTCCACACTGATTCAACTTCAATAACCAATTCATGTAATTCAAATATCTGTGTTTTGGGGAATAGATTAGACACAAAAAGTTAGAAAAAGAGAACAGGTATTAAATGATGCATTCTTTGAAAATAGCAGTCAAATAAATATTAGCCATAATTCCAAAATAATAGCCATCAAATGATCTTGAAAAGAGAAGATTTTAAGCAGAATGTATAAAAACTGATAGTGCCAGAACTGCTTCAGGAGCTGCTCTCTGGGATTTAAGGTTTCTAGAGCATTATGTTTTTACCAGGGTTAATTGCCTTCGAGGATGACATTTTTTATTTATATTTCATTGAAGAAATATGTGGTTCAAATTTAATGAAAGGATAACAGGTTATAGTAGAAAGAATGCTACACACTCATTGTGGTATGCAACAAAATACCTTCCCCAAATATCTATCATCCCCAAATATCTAATCCCTCAAATGTAGATTTGCATTGCATATATATATTATTTTACAAACATATGTGTATTTGTAAAATAATCACCTTTTATTACACAAGGAATGCAAATTTGAATAATTATCAATGGGGGAAGTACACTCAAATGGGTACTCAAAAGTCCCATATGTATTTGGAAAGGGACATGATTAGGTAAGAACCATCAGAAAGATTAAAAAATGCTACATTAGAAGATAAAGGAAAAGACAAAAACCCAGATTCTGAAGTTTCTGGAAAACAGAACAGGAAGTAAGTGCCTTTTCCACTAGAATCATCTCGAAAAGTATTTCAGCTCTGTAGGTGGCTCAGTTTTAATCGAGTGGGACTTCTTTTAGATTTCTGACTTTTAGAATTGTAAAATGATAAATACGGATTATACAAGCCACTTAACTTGTAGAAATTTGTTACAGCAGATTTAGTTTAGTAAACTAACTCAACTATATCCTTTCCGTGATGCAACTACAAGGACACCACATGTCCTAGTTTCTGAGAATAAGAAAAAGTTCCACTGGCTTCATGCACATGTATGATGTACCTAATACTAAGGGCATTGCATTAATGAAGTCTTGAAATTCTAAAAAGTATCTAAATAAGTTCCCTATCTTTGTTATCACATTTGGGGGATCACTAAATACCAAAGTTGTGTAGAAGGCTAGGATTAGAATTTGGAAATGAAATCTGTCTCCTAGTATTATTATAAAGATAATTATATATATAATATAATTTTAATTATGTATTGTATATGATATGTATTATATAATCATATCATCACATAATATATATCATATATAATATACATAATTATATTATATATGTGAAATATATAAAAATAATATATGTATACATATATAAAATGTTTTATATATAATATATGTTATATAATGTATATTATATATAAAAATATATATTATATTATATTATGTATTATATGTTATATATAAAATATATCATATATTATATCATATATTACATATAATATATTGTATGTATTATATATTGTTATATATTATTTATATCATATATAGTTATATAATTATATATGATATATAATATATTTAATCTTTATATTATATATTACATAATTAACTATATAATATATTATATAATATATAATTATATATAATACCACATATAATATATAATATTATAAGTTATATATCTATAATATCATGACAATTATATACAATACATATGATATATAAATATATAATTTAATTATATAACTGTATATTACATAAATATATAATTATATCTCATATAAAATATATATTATACAGATAATTTATGTCATTTTGAGTTACAGTTTCTAAAGTAATAAAAAATAAGCTAAAATAGAAACAGAAACTCAATTTTCTATCCTTCCTAACTTTCCAACAGAAATTAGAGAATCCAGTAAAGATACAGCAATCCCAGGATGGTATAGGATATTATAGGGTCAATAAATGATGGAAAAGAAGATCACAAAAATGGATCACCAGGAACAGTGGGAAACAAAATCTATACCTACAGATTTTGATATAGCTAAAAAGTAGTTTCCACTATGCTAAGCCTTTGATATTTTAGGTTTGTGTACACAGCAACTTTCCTCTCTTTGGAAATGACTCTTATTACTAATTAAGGTTTTGCAGCTCATAACCCAGCAACAAATAATGCTTCTAAAGTTAAAAAAGCATGATACTAAGAGTAACCAAGGCTACTTCCATTGCTATAGCTGATAAATAAGAATGCTCTTTGGGAATAGTAAACAATTTTGAACTTTTTCGTAACTTTCCTCTTCTCCAACACAAGAAGTCCTAGTCAAGATATGATAAACATTAATAAAGGATTTTTATATTTTTTATTTTTCACACCAAAGCAAATACACTTTCCTCTTTGCAAGCCTGATTTTGAGAGATTGAGACCATCACAATTATTTTATAGACAAAATTTACTGCTTTTGCTTAAATGTTTTCCTGTTGCTCTCTATTATTTTGGCAACTACATAGAAAAACAAACTAAATACATTATGATTATGTTGAATTGTTCAAAGTCAAGCTGTCTTCAAACACAGTTTTCTGTTTCCTTTTCACTGCTAATTAAAGTTTAATTATTGCTCTTTAAATGATAACAAAAATGTGATACTTTAATGTATATTCTCATTGAAACCGATGATAACAGGAGTGTCTGCAATTGCTTTTTAAATTGTTTTCAATATTTTCATTGGCTATTTTCATTATTGCCTTCATTCAGTTCTTGCAATCAGGAACACAGGGTTACACAAAAAGATCTTCCTAAGATATAGGATTTTAGGCAGAGAAAATTAGATATATAATTAAAGATTTTCATCTCCGAAGAGACTGAAAAGCTCGGAAGACATTTTTCTATCACTGGCATGGTTCTTAAACTAAGTGAAATGCATGCAAATGTGACAGTTATTCCAAACAATAATTATGGCTTATACTTTTCTGCTCCAATGAGATGAGAAACTTTATTGTCAATGACACCTCTGACAAGGTTTGGATGGCATATTGATTTTAGGGTAAAAGGGTGAATGTTAGAAAGCCAAGGGAGATTCCTAATACAGCACTGCCTATCACTAATCAGTTAATTATACTTATGGCATATAACTAAATAAACATATAAATATGAATTGAATGAGAAATGTGTGATTGACACAATTGATTCAATGACAACTAAAACCAGAAAACACTTCTCTACATTTATATAAACTATTATGTCTAGTGAGGATTTAAAATTTTTAGAATTATATTTTAACATTTATGTCAAAATATTTGTTCATTTTTAACTGTTATTTTTAACTTTTGTCAGTCGTGGGGCATGAAATCTGTGCCTGGACGCTGTCCCTTAGATCTTCACCTCAAAGCTAGTGCTCTACCACCTAAGCCACTGCCAGTTTTCTGGTGGGTCATTGGAGATAAGAGCCTCACGGAGCTAGGTGCCTGTGGCTCACGGCTGGAATCCTAGCTATCAGGAGGCTGAGAACTGAGGATTACGGTTCAAAGTCAGCTGGGGCAGGAAAGTCCGTGAGACTCTTACCTCCAAGAAAACCACTAGAAAACCATGAGTGGAGCTGTGGCTCAAGTGGTAGAGTGCTTACCTTGAGCTGAAGAGCATAGGGACAGTGTCCAAGCCCAGAGTTCCAACCTGACGATTGACTAAATTTAGCTCTCTGACTTCTTATTAGCTAGGATTACAATATGAACCACTGACACCTAGCTACATAATTAATTTTTACACATTTACGAAGTATTGAGTGGTAATCCCATTCATTCATATCTTCTGTAATGAACAAACTATCTCATATCCATTAGTTTCTGTATGTAACAATTCTTTTAAATGAGATTGCTCAAAACCTTATCTTTCGGCTGTGATGAACTATCTATTCTTAGCTATAATCACTTTGCTCCTTGTGGTATAGAATTAATATGTTTCCTTTTAGTCAGGGAAGTCTGCTAATAGAACTTATAGAAAACATGAATTGTAAAGTGAAAGAAGTTCATGGATCTATTATTTGTTTTAGGAAAACAATTATGCCTTTTTTTCAATAATATTCTTGTGGGAATGGTAACATAGATTTAACTGTTAAAATTGATAAAAGTTACATTATATCAAGTTGATTCAAACTTGTATTTGAAAATTGCACACTTAACACAAATATGCTTCCACTTTCTTCTACCACATAATTAAAATAACAGTAAAGCAAAGATTGGTGTTAGTGGCTCATGTGTAGAATCCTATAAACTCAGGAGGCTAAGACCTGAAGATTTTGGTTCAATGTCAGTCTAAACAGACAAAAATATGAAAAGTTACCTCCAATTTTCCAGCAAGAAAGATAAAGTGAAGATGAGGCTCAAGGGATAGAGTGTCATCAGCCATGAACAAAAATTACACGGGAGACCATTAATATTGAGTTCAAGCCCTAAAAATGGCATATAAACACAAGACAATAAAAAGTAATCTGAAAATAAATAATGAAGACAAAAATAGGAGATAAGACCATGAAAAATATTGTGTAGACATCTAGAAGACACACATCATTTGACAGAATTTTGATTCATGAGAGAGAAAATTTCATTTGTGTTGAAACCTGGCTAATGGGTAACAAGTGAAAGAGTAGATTGGATACCTGACATAGAAGACATTGCCTGTGACTATGCACCATCCCACTGCAAAAATCTAAAGTTGTGCTTGTTAATTTAAATAAAGCCTCATGTTAGGGACTGTTAGGTCCACACAGACTGGGGTTCTTATTTTGAGGCTTCAGACCAGTGCTTTTGTTTATAACCAATCCTGTTCTACCCCCCTTCCCTTGTGCACCTATACCTTATGTAGCTGGCACCAAACCAAGGCTTTGAAGTAGACACCCCGGCCTTAATCCCTCATTTTCTCCAGGTACAACTCATTTCACATGCTATCTAACTATTAGCAATAGTTCTTTTCTTTCTAATCCCCACCAGAAATCTCGTATATTCATGTAAACCCACTATAAATTATCTAGTTAGAAAACGGAGTGTTTAGCATTGGCTGAGGCTCTAATCTGTACATTTGCTCACTAATAAATCTGTGCTACGCTCTCTTTTTTCTCCATGGCTTTTGAGTATGACAAATAATTGATTTGGTTTGATGTAATCCCACTTATCCAGACTTACTTTTATTTGTTGTGCTTCGTGATCTTTGGAAGTTTTCACCTATGCCAAGGAGCCCTAGTGTTTCCCCTAACCCTTCCAGTAACATTTTCAAGGTATCTAGTCTTGCATTGAGGTCTTCGATCAATTTGGAATGGATTCTGGTGCAGGGGGATATATAAGGGTCTAACTTCAGTTTTCTCTGTACAGCCAATTCTACCAGCACAAGTGTTTGAAGAGATTGTTTTTCTTCCATCCTGTGTTTCTGGCTCCCTTATCAAGGATTATGTGCCTATAGGAGGGATTCATTCCTGGGTTTTACTTCTCTTGTATTGATGCAATTCTGTGCTTTCACTCGGAAGAAAGACATTACCCCATTTCTGAGGATATAGAAAGACTGGAAAAAATGATATTAAGTGAAATAAGCCAGATCAGATTAAATATATGCTGCACTGTTTTCCTCGTTTGTAATAATTAGAATATGTCCATAAATCTACAAGTTAATCCAATAGATAATAAAAGACAAAAAATTACACTTGGAAATGATTAACTAACACCACTCTAAGCATTCACATGGAAAGAACAAGGGAAGCTATTCTTAGGAAAGGATCACAATGGCTCAATACCTATGTGCATATGACCATATAAAATTTTGCTTATTGCAATGAATTCAAAGAATCAAACAGACATGTGATATATATATCTGTATATAATTTTAATAAATGTCATAAAAATAACCGACTTCTCTGTAATCTCAAAAGCAAAATTCTAAGCTTAGAAGATAAAATTGAAGGAAGTTTTCAAGACATAACTAAAATACATAGGGGAAAAAGTTGGAGAGAGAAGATAAGATGAAAAGTGGAGTAGCTACCTATTGAAGAATTCATAAGCAATTTCCAAAACTATACAAGAGGGCTGGGGTACAGCTCACTTGTAGGACTAGACTAATACATACAAGCCACAGGTTCAATCTTCAAGGCCTAATAATTAGTTAATAAATAGTA
The DNA here is from genome assembly GCF_019054845.1 of Dipodomys spectabilis. Taxonomy (NCBI): domain Eukaryota; kingdom Metazoa; phylum Chordata; class Mammalia; order Rodentia; family Heteromyidae; genus Dipodomys; species Dipodomys spectabilis. Next base: position 729,013 of record NW_024870793.1, read on the forward strand.
ATAATAAATAATTACTTGAAATAAATGCTTTCATAGTAGAGAGGCCTGAATCCTAAAGCAGTAAACAAAATACTCTAATTCTTGTATCCAATGACATGAAACTACAACAATAAAGAGGAAATAGTTTTCCTTTTCTATCCTTTCCTTTTCTGTTTTCTTCTTTTCTTTTTTCCTTTAGCACTACTGGTGCTTGAAGTTGCTAAGGCTCTAACCACTTTAGATTATTTTTCAGATGAGGTCTTACTTTTTGGCCAAGCTTCCCTTGAGCAAAAATCTCTTACCTATGGCTTCCACAAAGGTCAGATAACAGGGAAATTACACTATTCTAGCTTTCTTTTTTTTTGTAATTTCTCACAAGTTATTGGTGTCAGAACTGGCCGTGGATATCAGTATTATAAATCTCTGTTTTCTAATTAGCAAGCTTTGACCCAGACTATTTTTCAATTTAAAAACTCAATATTGACTTCTGTTTTCTAGATATCATTAAATTCTCTTGAGGTTAGTATGGATCTTTATGATGTTATAAGAAGAACAGAGAAAAATCCCTTGAATACTTTTTCCAGTTTCTTTAAATATTTATAGTATGTCATCACAAGTAGGGCATTAATATTTCACAAGTACCTTATGTAGACTTCAGTCGTTTTGATCATTTTGTGCACATATTAAGTTTAATATAATTTTATCAACACTATATTAAAGCACCATATTTACAGATACGTTTCTTTATCAAAAATAAGTATGTCTCATGCTTCCCTTTTATAATTAAACCCACTACTTCTCTTTGTCCCCTGCCAAACCTGTTTCATCCTGGTAACCCACAATGTTTTTTTCCCTCGACTTCTAGATCATGCAATAAATAAGTTTTTAGGATTGCTTTCAAGTCTATGGTCGATTGTTCCCAGTTGTTGTATACCTTAATATTGTATTGTATTCACTCAAGTTGCCTTTGATTCTGTTATTAGAGAATGTAGCATAATTCATTTCCCGTTCACCTGAAGAAAGCCTGAATTGATTTTCATATCTTTGGCTAGAGGAAATATTGGTGCTATAAAGCTCTGTGTATTGGCCGTTGGGTGAATATTACATTTTATTTCTATGAGATAAAACCTGAAGAGCTCAATTCCTGTGCTATACTGTGGGAGACTGCATATTTCATATTCTAGGAACCTGTCAATATGTTTTCAGAAGTGGCTTTCCCATTTGACATTCCTGCCAGCATCCAGTTTCTCTATTTCTTGATTGCGTTTAGTCTGGTCATTATTGTTTTTTGTGAAGTATTACTCATCCATGTTTTATGATGTCATTTTAATTTTAATGTGCATTTATTTGATGACTGATGAAGCTTTTCGTGTGCTTATTTTGCACAAGATGTATTTTGCTGTTTTCTAATGGATGTTCTTTTTTTTAACATTAGTTTATAAGTGTTCTATGTAGAGTCTAGATTTGAGGCATTCTTCAGGTATAGGATTTGCAAATATTTTATTCTTGACTATGGGTAACCTTCATCATCATTTTCATCACTTCATCATCATCATCATCATCATCATCATCATCATCATAATCACTATTAGTATTACTACTATTACTTTTGTACATGTATGTATGGTCCGGAGGCTTGAACTCAGGGTCCCTGAGATTTCTTGCAATTTGTTACCAATTTGCCATTTGAATCATGTCTCACTTTCGGCTTTTTTTTTTTTTTTTTTGCTGATTAATCAGAGGTACGACACTTAGGGACTTTATTTTGTGGACTGGCTTCAAACAGCAATACTCAAATCACAGCCTACTAAGTAGCTAGGATGAGATACATGAGGCACCTGCTCCCAACTTCTATTCCCTACTTGTATATGAGACAGACAAAACTATTTTACACTTTTATTGACTTCTACTATATCAAGTTTTCCTTTCATATAATTTTAATGCCGAATTTAAAAATGCTCTGTCTCCAAAATTGTCAAGACATCTTCATTTGCTTTACATTTACATCACTCTTTTTGGTTTTTGTGCCATCTACAAATCATGCTTGAAGTTAATATTTGAGTAAATTGTTATGTTTAAGTCAACGTTCACTTTTTAATTCTCCCCAATGCTGTCTAACCTATAGCGACTTATTAAAGAGAATATCATTCCACAAGTATTTGGTTTAACACTCTTATTAAACATTCCTTGATAATATTTATGTGGCTCTAATCTGATGCCCTAAAGACCCATTGAGCTGGATAATCTTTCCTCTACAAATGTACAAATTTTCACTAACAACTTTAATGTTGAATAGAGAAATATATTCCAGTTTATTTTTCATTGTCAATGAGACAAAGTATCTGGTCAGGTGTTTTTAGAAATTGTCATAACCTTATAAATAAAACTGTGAAGCTGGGTGCCCTTGGCTTATGCTTGAAATCCTAGCTGTATAGGAAGCTGGAATCTGAGGATTGCGGTTCAAAACCAACTGGAACGGGAATGTCCGTGACACTCTTATCTCCAATTAACCACAAGAAAACCAGAAGTGGTACAGTTTCTCAAGGGGTAGAGCACTCATTTTGAGCGGAAGAGCTGAGGGACAGAGCCAAACCCAAGTTGCAAGCCCCATGAATAACCAAAAAAATAATAAAAAGGGTCGTGGACAATTAATATCTTTGCTCAATTGTATCCTCCAATTCACAAAAAATATAGGTTTCCTTTTACTTAGATTTTTGCTTATATTCAGCATTGTATCATTTTCAATGACTGTAGGTGAACAACACTGAAATACATTTTGACAATGTGTGAAGATAGCACAAAGAAATTCACAGAAAACAGTTGAAAAACAAGGAGCAATGGGAATGGAGAAAGACAGAAACAGTTTAATCAGGCCCTTGATCAATATGTGAGTGTGAAAAATATTTCAATAAGATTTCTTCATACAATTAATATACACCATTCCAAAGTCATAGGAATTCATGTATGACATAAAGGATAAATACAGATTCTGTGATGAAATTAAAGAAAGAAAGATGAGAAAATACATAATTATAATAATTGTGTAAATAAACTAAGAAATTTGGCCAACATTCTGAACACTCCTGGCTCATTAGATTAGAATGCCATTGGTATCTAAGATAATACTAAAATGTTAAACTTGAGCCTATGTTTAAAACTGCTTAATGCTATTGCTTTTTGAGTCAGTATTCTCCTTGTTGTTGTTATTGTTGCTGTTGTTGTTGTTGGTTTAGTTTTGTTTTTTGATTTTTTTTTGGGTCCAGTCGTGGTCCTGAACTCTGGGCGTAGGCACAGTCCCTCAGCTCTTCAGCTCAAGGCTAGCGCTCTACCACTTGAGCCACAGCACCACTTCTGGCTTTTTTCCTTTTTGCTTATGTGGAACTGGGGAATCAAACCTAGGGCCTCATGCATGCAAGGCAAGCTCTCTACCACTGAACCACCTTTGCAGCCCTGTTGTTGTTGGTAGTGGGCCTTGAACTCTGGGCCTGGGCACTGTACCTCGGCTCTTCAGCTCAATTATAGAGCTTTACCACTTAAGCCATAGCACCACTACCGGTTTTCTGGTGGTTTAGTGGAGAGAAGAGTCTCATGGACTTTTCCTGCGCAGGCTGGCTTTGAGCAGCGATCCCCAGATCTCATCATCCTGACTAGGTAGGATTATAGGCGTGAGCTACAGGCACCAGGATTGAGCCAGTATTCATAGCACAAGGAAAAAATACAAGTGGTTTGGAATCAAGCTGTAGAAGACTGCCTTTTTGTCTTCATAAGAGAGCTGGCAGGTATCCTATTAGTAGGTAGATTTAGGAAAATTGAACATATAAGTCCACATGGAATGCTACAAAACATTTTAGCAAATTTCCAAAAATGATAAGGACATGAACTGCAATAATTACCTTGGTAATAAAGGACATGCTTGGGAATTCTGTCTTTATTGTTATTGTTGTAAGTGTACAATGTCATTTTTTTCATTTTTATTGTTGTTTCCTTTGTATGTCCTTTCCACTATGGCATATCCCCTGTTATCACTGTACTCGATTTTGATACCCTGCATATTGAGTATACATGGCTAATCTGGGGAGGGGAAAGGGAATTACAAAACGCTGAAACAAGGACACAGGATGACCCATTGCAACAAAGATTTCCACATGACTGTATATTGGAAATGAACTTTACTACTTCATGCTGTGAAGGGTGTGGAGATTGAAATGTGGGAGCTGGGGAAGGGAAGGGATGGTGGGACAACAACAAGGAGAGGAAGGGATAAAAATGATCAACAAGTAATGTACTCATTGCCTTACAAAAGTAACCTCTCTGTACAACATCTTAAAATTAAAATAAAGTAAAATCAATAAAGGACATGTTTGGCAATTATAAGGAAAATGAAACCTTACAGAAAAATAAAAGTAATAATATAAGTATATTTCTAATAGATGTAAGTACATATCTGTACATCTTCATGTATACATATATAGGTGTTTGTATATATACACATATAAGTAGGAATATATGCATATGTCCCCATAGTGTGTATTCATATATATTTATTTAAAGAGACTTGAATCAGAAATATATTAAGAGCATATTAATGCCAATGAAAAATTTAACCATCCTGAATAAGTGAAAAAATCCAAATACATATCTTTATAATAATATACCAACAGACAAGGAACATATGGAAAGATCATAACATACCTCTATATTGCATACATATAAAATTAGTGGAAATAGAAACAACAATAAGATAACACTGCACAATCACTGTGTAGAAATTGGAATCCTTTTGTACATTGGTGCTTGGCACTTAAAGTGATATAGTCAGCTTGTTAAACATAATGGCCATCTTTAAGATATTACACATATAGTTGCCTCTATGATGCAGCATTGATGAATCATAATTCAATATACAAAATATATTTAAACATATGTCCAATCAGACAAGTATAAAAGAATATAATTATCAAAACCTTTTACAAAACTATATAATAAAATTTTGAAATTCTCACTGAAGGCATTATAAAATTATAGGCATGCATACAAAACAATATGTTCTATTTACGAGAAAAACTTGCATGGACTTACTTTAGAAACACTAATATTACATGGGAGAAATGGATAAAATAGACTATGTTTTCTAATTATATGAGCTTTATAAAATTTGCACATCTGTAGACGTAGACTATGAAATAATATTTGCTCAATGGGAGGGTAGGTTGAAATCATGACAGGTAGTGACTAGTAATAGGTATTGGAGCATTTTCAGAGGGTAGTGATAATAAAATGTTCTAGAACTGAAGGTGATGTTCATAGTGCAACTCTTTAACATTCTATGAATCATTGTACTTTATTGAAGAATTCCACATTGCATGTGCATTAGCCTAAGAAAAATTTTAGAATAGTAGTAGGTGAATCTGAGTGATAATTCAGAATTTAAAATCACAGAATTCTCTAATACATGTTTATTACATTGCTGAATAAGACTATCAATAAAATATGATCTGTTATATCATCTGAGTGATTATATATGACATTGTGAGTCAGTGAATATTCTACAAAATTATGTAAAATGAGGGATGAGATAAGATTGAGAAGGATGAGGGATAATGATCATCAAGATGCATTGTATTCCCTTACCATCCCTGCAATATAACATCACGTACATCTCATTGTTGCAATGGGTCCCCCTGCATCCCTATTTAAACAATCTTTTTTTCCTTCCCCTCTACAAATAACCAAAGTAGGAGGCAACAATGCTTGATAAGAAATGTACTCATTACATTGCCCATGTAATTGTAACCCCTCTGTATGTTATTTTCACAATTAAAAAAATTGTATTGGGCTGAGAATGCAGCTTAGTGGTAGACTGCTTGCCTTGCATGTGTGAAGCCTTGGGTTTGATTCCTCGGTACTACATAAAAAAACAAATCTGGAATTGGCACTGTGACACAAGTTGTAGAGTGCTAGCATGAGGAAAAGAGGCTGAAGGACATTGCCAAGGCCCTGAGTTCAAGCCCCGAACTAGCTTCCAAAAAATAGATGCATTGTATTAAGCCAGGCACTAACGGCTCTTGCGTCTAAACCTAGATACTCAGGAGGCTGAGGATTGAGGTTTGAAACCAGCCCAGGCAGAAAAGTCTGTAAGATTCTTTTCTCCAATTAAATCTCAGCAAAATCTGAAAGTGCTGCTGTGGCTTAATGGATAGAGTTCTAGCGTTCATCAAAGGAGCTCAGGGACAGCACCCAGGCCCAGTGTTCAAATCTCAGGAGAGAAAAAGAACAAAAAACCTCAGTAAACACTATTCATAAACTGCTGTGTCATACAACAACTCCCATACAACTATTTAAGTTAATTAAAAATATGATTAGAATAATATACAAGCGATTTTGTGGACCAAACACAGATAGAATAAAAAGTTTTTTTACAGGGGACAAATTAAATTTTATGTCACACAGTTTGGGTTGAAATTTGTTCTTCAGTCTTCTTATATCATTTAGGAAATTGACAGTACTGCCAAATATAGGTAAATTTCTTTGAGAAACAGATTGAATTCTACTGTCTTTTCATAGCAAACAATACAGGTGATTTTTTTGCCTTTTGTTGAAGTATTTCTGATATTTAAAATAGATTTGTTTTTCTATAATATTAAGTTAATCAATCTTTTCATTAGGGCAATGTTGGTCATATTTTTTCCAGTAAATATTATCCCTTAAAATAAATGAGTATATGCTGTCAGTCTCCTATTAATATGACAAAATACTTTATAAAATCAATTTAAAAGAATGAAATATTAATCTTGCCTTCTAATTTTATACATTTCAGTTTATGTTTCTTATCCTCACTGATTTGGGTTGGTGGTGGCACAGTACCCTACCCCATGTCAGGAGCATTTGATGGAGAATGTGTCTTCATGGAAACCAGGAAGTAAAGAAGAGGAGGAATAGGAGTGGAAGACTGAGAAATAGGAGGATTAGGAGAGGGAACAAGATAAGGAAAAGAAGGAGTCAGAGAACAAAAAGAAAGAAGAGGAGGAAAAGACTTTTAACATCCTATTTGATCACAAGTTCTCAGTGAGCAAATCTCTACAATTGTGCCCACTTGAAAAGGTTCACCACCTCTTTAGGGCAACATAGTGAAAGCTAATTATTAATCTCAATCCTTTATGATTTCAGATTTAAATTCAAAGTATTAAATAGATATTTCTATAAAATTATAATAACTTCTGTCCCTAAATATTTACTTGAATTAATCAGAGAAGCTATTTGGCATGGAGTTGGTTTGGTTATACCATTGCTGCAGAGATGAATGAAATATTTTGAATGCAAACACATTTTACTTAACAGATAATGGAGCTTCAAGATATTTCATTTTGTGACCTTCAAAAATGACTATTTCATCTAACTCACAATGACTTTAATTTTTCATAATTTTATGGCACTTCCATTCAAGTGTTTTGTCATCTCTATTGAATTTCTTTCTTTCTAGTTGAAGGAAAAATGAATATTATCACGATCATTTATTTGTTAGTTATTATGCAGAGTATAATAGGTATATAGAGTATAATAGATATAATATGAATTACTGCCATTCAAAAATACGTTATAGGGGCTGGGAAGGTGGCTCAGTGATAGAGCGCTTGCCTTGCATGCATGAGGCCCTGGGTTCGATTCCTCAGCACCACATAAGCAAAAACAAAAAAGCCAGAAGTGGTGCTGTGGCAGTGGTAGAGTGCTAGCCTTGAGCTGAAGAGCTTAGGGACAGCGCCCAGGCCCAGAGTTCAGGCCCCACAACTGGACCAAAAACAAAAACAAAACAAAAAACAAAAAAACAAAAATAAGTTATAGTCAAGTCTATAGGAATAATTGGATAAGTCATGGGATATCCTGCTTTAGTTAGTTTGATTCAAATTCTAAAAATCAGTGTTGAAATTCTGTTTTTCTCTAAAATGAATTGGTACTCAAACCTCAGAAATACATGACCAGTAACTAAGATTTCTGTATACTCACAAAATGTATGAATGTATATTTTTATGTAGAAAAATTTTATGTTAAAAAATTTAGGTTATAAAGAATGGAAAAAAAGCAACCACAGTAGATATTATTTAAAATTAATGACAAAATGCTTCATTCAGCCTGACAGAACATATTGATTTTAGCTTACAGGAGAAATTTAATAATCCCTTTGTCGCTTTTGAATAATAGAGTATTTAAATTTGTCCAAATATTCTGTCATTTAAACCTACGCGTGTATATTTTTACATAAAAATGAAAAATATTTTTTCCACAGTGCAGGTTCAGATTTAATAACTAAATATCTAAATGTTAATTTGTTAAATTGAGAATTTAGAATTCAAATAAGAATTTTATTTTATTATTAGATATATCTGTGCTGAATATGAATGTCTCAAACTTGTAATAGTTGCTACTCAGTAAGCTGGGGTTCAAAGCCAGCCTTGGCAAGAAAGTTTGTAGGACATATCTCATTTAATCATACATACACAACCACACATACACACACACAGAGAGAGAGAGAGAGAGAGAGAGAGAGAGAGAGAGAGAGAGAGAGAGAGAGAGAGAGAGAGAGAAAGCCAGAAGTGGAGTTGGGATCAAATCACATGTTAGGGCACTATCCTTGAGTTAACGAAAATAATGGATAGGCCTTGAGTTCAAATCACAAGAACAACACACATACACACACACAAGCAAAATATTATATCTAAATTCTTATTTTCGTTTGGAGAAATAAACAACATCGTAAAAGTAATATTTTTACATATACTGCAACTTTTGTGAAGTGTTTTTTATTATAATTTGTCTTATAATATAGCTAGATTATTAAAATTAATATTAGTCTAGTTAATTTTATAATTACTCATAATATCTTGGAGTCCAACAGTTGGTATTTTTTCTATGGCCATAAGAATTATTCTGAGTGAAAGAAAGAGAGAATGGAAGAAAAAAGGGAGAAAGAAAGAAAGAAACAAAAGAAGAGAGAAAGAAAGAAGATAGAGAGAGAAGTAGGGATGGAGGAATACAGGGAGGAAGGAAAAAAGGAAGGAAGCAAGGAATGAAAAAAACGAAGGAATGAAGGAAGGAAAAATGAAGGAAGGAGGGAAGGGACAAAAACAAATTAAGTCATAAAATAGCTATTTAGCCAAACTTAAACTTCATGTAAGTTCACCATTTAGTAAAGGCAAGTTTGCAATTGTCACTTTTCTGCATGTTCTCCATGCAGGAATGAAACCAGCAAATGAAAGATCAGAAATAACCAGGTGAATCTGTTTGCATCTGTAGTCAATATGTACACAAATCTTTTTCTCATTTCCTATACATCATCAAATAACTATTTTCAAAAAATTTAAATTGAGTTATAAATATTCTAAAAGTTGATGTAACCAAATGATGTCAATATATTTAGATAATGTGAATACTTGTATTGATAATTCTATTAATATTATAGTCTTAATGTTATTTTAATTATAATTATATTATGTATTTTATCAGAGAAATTAACATCCTCAGATTTTGGTGTCTGTGGAAGTCCTAATAGCAGACCATAACTAAGAACAAAGGAGAACTCTATTTGTTTGCTCAAATGAGTTTTTCTCAATATTTCTAAAAGCAGTTAACTCATCAGAGATTGTTCAAATACATCAAAAGGGCCTTAGAAAAGCTGCACCACGTTTACATGGTTACCTATGATGTGATTCAAGAGCCACTAAACAATCCTACTTCACTTTACCATCACTATATTTATTCCAATTGTAAGAAAAATCATTCACATAATTTACACGATATAAGTTTGTCCTTAAGTTATTATCTTCTATGAAATAATACCCAAATGATTCACTACACTAAGAGTTAAAGCAAAAGTTGCAAAGTGTATTGGGCTATGTAAGTCCTTTCAGATACACATGTTGAAATTCTTTTTTTAATGCTGAAATCTTTTTTTATTATTATTATGAAAATACCATACAGAGGAGTTACAATTACATGGGCAAGATAATGAGTAACATTTCTTATCAAGCATTGTTTCATCCTCCTTTGTTTCCCCTACCTATCCCATCAAATATTCTCTCTCCTGCCCACCCTTATTCCAACCCCTGGCCATTCCATTTCCCTGTCTGGTGACATTAGAATCAACCTTTCAAAATTGACCCTGAAATAATGATCCTGATAAAAGAAGCCCAATATAAGTACTCTTCCATATGATCGTCCAGCAAATAGATTATATTGAACCAGAAAATGGGCCCCCCATAATACAAGGAATTGCTTTGAAGAGCCAATTTCATAATCAATATAAACCATTCCAGAGTATGAGTAATATATTTCAGATTTTTTTACTGAGAAAAATAACAGAGTTGTTACAATTACATGGGCAAGGTAATAAGTGCATTTCTTATCAAGCATTGTTGGAGAGGAAAGTGAAAATTGGGAAAGGGAGAGGGAGCACCAATCCAACATGGACAGGTCTACCTCAAGCAGAGATTTGGCAGGTTTGCAGTGGAGTCCTCCCATGAATTCAAAATTTTGTAACAGTGGGTGAAGGAAGTCAATATCCCAGTAGGTCCTAGGTAATGAGCCATATATCAGCTTTGGCCATGAACTCAAACATAGTAGTGGGTCTTCCTGAATGGAGGAAAGAACGTAATAGGAAGGATCATGAAGAAATTTGATCTGAAACAAATCATGTGACTTTCTGAACTAAGTTGGATAATGTAGGCAAGACATTTAGATACTGTGTTTCGATCAAGGGTATTTATTTAAACTGACATATATTATTCTGTATATAAAATATTCTTTGAAATCTATATAAGTATCAAATAAAAATTCAGAAAAATTATGATCTACAGATTCAATGGATAAAATCACATACTCTTAGAAACCTATCTCAGGAGGTTTCTACATTTTAAAAAAATCCTTGAATTTCCAAAACACTTTTAAAATGCTTTTTATTGTAAAAATACTGTACAGAGGGTTTACAGTTACATGATCCAGGTAATAATCACATTTCCCATCAAGCATTTTACCTCCTCCTTTGTATTCCCCCTACCCTCCTCCGACTTGCACAAATACACTCCCCCTCCCTCTTCACCCCCTCCCTGCCTGAATTATAAAGTTCATTTTTCAACATAGTGTCTTGTACATCTAATTATTTCAATGAGTCAACTTGTATTCCTATTTAAGCATTTTGTTTTTTCCCTTCCACTCCCCAAGCTAGAGAAGTGTATATAAAAGATGCAGGGAACTAATATCAAATACAGTGAAAACAGTTTATATGATGGGGGGGGGCATGCAAAAAAATTCAATGTCATACCTATTAATATTCCAACCGCATTCTTCAAGGAACTAGAAGTAATCGAAACATTCATATGGAACAATAAAAGACCCTGAATAGCAAAAACGGTCCTTAACAGAAAGAATAGTGTTGGAGAATATCAATTCCAAATTTCCATCTCTACTACAAAGCCATAGTAATCAAAACATCTTGGTACTGGCACAAGAACAGACCTGTCGACCAATGGAATAAAATTGAAAACCCAGAAATGAACCCACCGACCTATAGCCAGCTAATCTTTGATAAGGGAGCGTATAAAAAAGAATTGAAGACAGACAGCCTCTTCAGTAAATACTGCTGACAAAATTCGTTAAATGCGTGTAGAAAACTAAAGTTAGATCCCTATATATATCCCTGCAACAGAATCAACTCCAAATGTATCAAAGACTTGAAACTCAAAGCAGACACTAGGTTTTTGAGAGTACAACTAAATTCTCAGTGGTGCTAAAGAATTTGGTTGTGCTAAGGCTGGCTGTTTCTAACAGTACTCTGTACAATTTCCTCCTAAATTTGTAAAGAGATATGTGAGAAAACATTTATTCTTCTCAAGTGCACATATCTTATAATTTCGCTGGAAGACCGTCACAGTTGATGTCGCAACAATTATGACCTCTTGGTAGTACTAACCGTACTTTTTCCTGGTTATCTGGGAAATTGAGTCTCAAGGATTTTCTCCTGGCTTTGATTCTCTTGTGGAATTCAATGTCCTCTGTAACTTGGACATAGAGTTCTAACTTTTAAAGAAAATGGTTATTAGGCCATATGAAATTATTTGGGTGATTTAATTTTTTCCTTTGAAGAGTGAAATAGAAAGAAAATTAAATAGGCTAAAATAGAAAATCATAATTTCCACACTATTCTAACTTCGTAGTGAAGAGTGGGGAGAAACTAATTCATTTTGAATTAAATTGAGAATGACGTTGTAGGGAGTAAAACATTTCCTAAGATACATCAGGGAAGGAGTGATGCATTATTGGTCAACAATTGAAAAAATAAACATTGCTGCACAAACTCTAACTACAGAACATCATTCTTAAAAATAAAAAAAAATTGCATGGTACTCCCAAATGAAGCTAAAAGAGCTTAAATATTATCGAATCCTATTCATATTATGTGGGGATGCTTAAGTGTCTATGTCAACATAAAACTTGGGAAAGTGAGGTAGGCTCAGAAAATGTAGGAGTTCACTTCTGACATGCAGCTACATATTTTGAAACCTGACAAGCTAGTAACTTTTCAAATTTGTCCTCCCACACTAGGGCAGAATCTAATCCATTACAAATTCTTGCTGGAATAATTAACAGTGCTACCCGCTTCAACTTAGATACAACCAGTCTCTTTCCTTTTTACTACTTTTAGTTAGCTTCCAGCAACAAAAAAGGCATCTAGTAAAACTAATAGCAGCTTTGAGGCTAAAAATAAAAACAAAAGGCAAAAGAGGGGAGAGAGAGATTCAGTAGCAGGCATTTCATCTACTAAGGTTAGAGAAATCTTGATTTGTCACCTAGATGACAACAGGACAGCTGTTCCTTTTCTGTCACTGGGTCCACTGGTAGCCACTTGGAAATTAAGGAAAGAAGAAGAGGCAAAGCAGTAGTGAGCCCTTCTATTTTCTCTGCTTAAAATGCAACCACACAATGAACAGTTCTGTACAAAGCCACAATCTTCAGAGCGCATCATCTGTACAATAGCTGGAGAAGGAACAACATGTCACACACATCCCACTCGTGCTCATACTTCCAAGGATGATTTCCACAGATCCCATGTGAGTGTCCACACGACCTTCTGGTGGTTCTTGTAATCGCTGGCACTAAAGGAGATCACAGAATTCATGGCCAGAACCTTGAGGAAATTGTGAAGAGAATTCAGTAACAGGGCCAGGCCCTTCTGATCCAGCAGTACGTTGGCCAGTATGGCGCCAATGTCAATCAGCAGTTGCAGGAGGTGGAGCACTCACCACTCATGGGGCATAGGTGTGTCAGAGTGGTCTCTTTAGTGAAAATCTCTGCTTACTACTTTTCACTTCAATACTCTTCTGCTGCATGCTACAATTCTTTTTTTGCCACCCATCTCATCTTGCCCTCCACATACTGCTCCTGATTGAAGTTCTCATGGTTTCTGCAGATTTTGTCCATGTACACAAGTACCCTTCCGTCTGGAAGCCACTCATCCAAATTCTTACTTCAACCACATTAATGCACAAAGCAATACCTTCCTTGTCCTTTATGCCAACTTTAGCACACTTTGTTCATAAAGAAAGGCCCATAAAAGCAGGGCACTTGCTCAACCTCCTGGAACAGGCTTGGGGTCCTGTTGGACGCAGTTTATAAATGACTCAACTCGACTATTTCTCCCACTCTTCTCTCAACCCAAACTAATACCAAAGATCTTCAGCCCCCTTGGGATCACCACCCCTGGCCCAATTTACCTTTTCCCACAGACCTCAGAGCACCAAGACTCCTTCACCAAGCTGGTCCATTCTTGATAGTTACTTTTGAGATATAAGTTTATTTTAGCTAGTGCAACTAGAACGTATTACAACTTTTTTTAAAATACAAGTAAGCACTACTCAAAAGGAAAAAAAATGAATGTTTTAACTCAATCCAAAAGGTGATAATATAACTAGAATTAGAATCTCTTGTGTGTATTACAGTAATGAGGCTTGAACTGAAAGCTTGGGTTCTGTCTTTGAGCTCTTCTTACTCAACGATGGTACTCTACTCTACCACTTGAGCCACAGCTCCACTTCTGGCTTGTTTGGTGGTTAATTAGAGATGAGAATATGAAGGAATTTCTTGCCCTGGCTGGATTTGAACCTCAATCCTTAGTCCTTGGGCTACTGAGTCCCTAAGGTTACAAACATCAGATACCAGTGCCCAGCTTAGAATTCAAATTTTCTTTTAAGTATTTAGAAGAAAGTCTTGGGGTTGAGTGAGTTCTAGGACACAATGGTAATTACTGACGAAGAGAAGTGGTAGGAAATGCAGTTAAAATCCAATGTATATTCTGCAAAATTAAGTAGAGTAAGGGAAGGGGTATGTAGGAGAGAGATGGGTGAGAAGGTTGAAAGGAGTGACACAGGCCGATATATTGTATTCATAAGCTGCTTTGTTAACTCTTTAATACCATTATAATGAGGAAGATCCCTAGGTAATATTAATATCACACATATATCCACATACACACAAACATAAACAAACTGGTTCAAAGAGAGCCACAACACACACAAACCTGAGAGACTTTTTGGTTAACTAGGAAAATGTTGGAAGCATGAGACTTGAGTGGAAAAGCCAAGTGAGAAAACAAGTTACCTGAATTTCAAGCTCCTTCACTGGCATAAACACACACACACACACACACACACACACACACACACACACACACATGTACACCCACATACATCTACACACAAAGTTTTCATATCAGTCATATATAATCTAGAACAATTAGGAAAATTTATGATATCACTACAAAATTTAATTTAATGAGAAAGAAATAAAAATTATATCAAAAACATAGAATGAGATTGAGACAACAATAACCTTCCCAATAAACAAAAGCCAAAGATCAGACAAACGTCGAAGTTTTACAAGATTTCTATTACATTGTTTTGTATGTATGTATGAGTAATAGTAGAGATTCGAATCTATGTTTATGCTTGTCTTGTGTTTACTTAATATTGTATTCCTTATGAAAACACTTCCAATTTTTATTTTCTAGATACCCTATCCAAATCGAATTAAAATCTGTGTTCAGAATCTATTTCTATTTCATTTCTCTGAATAGCCACGATTTCCTTCTGGTATATTGTAGTCAATTAGTAAATAATCTGTACATGAATAATGCATTATTCTTTATGACATCAACAATGAAGGCACAATTTAACTGATCATATCCTCCAAAGATTACTATTATCCTACCTATTTCTTGACAGACATGAAATATAGAGAGTTGACCCCACAATTAACAGGACAATTCATCCCCTCTCTCACATGTATTTTGCTGATGGAGACCCCTGAGAGAGGATGCAAAGCCATTAAGAAGTGCAGAAAGAGTTCCGGGAAGATGGCGGAGGAGAAGCTGGAATCTGAACAAGCTCTCGCATAGAAAGCAGTTTTAGAGTTCCAGTGAACAATCCTAAGCCAGAGAATCACACCAAGTGTGCCATCACAGGACAGAGAGTTAGACAAGAGAGGGGAAGCCAAGACAAGGAGACACATCTGAGCGCCTGCCAGCAGCCGCCGCGATGGCGGAAGGGTCGCAGGGGCGACCGCAGCCATGGCCATACCTGAGTGCTCACACAGAGAGTCTGGGACGAAGGAGCCAGACGCAGCGGGCGAGAGGATTCTACTCAACACCAGCAAGAACCGACAAGGAGCGGATATTTTCATCCTGCACTTTGCAGACCAGAGACGACCCAGGATCCAAGACTCGGCGTGAGTAGAAGCCCGACGTCCTCACTCCTTCTCAGGGAGCAGAGGGGGGAAGGCCACCCCTCCCCCCCCCAGCACCGGTGATCTCCATCTTGGATATCGACAAAGCTCGGAGGAGCTGCTAGCTCCAGCTCAGGCCTTGGAATAAAACGAGTCATTTAGGTGGTCACAAGAACTTAACGGCGAAGTGACCTCAAAGACTCAGTTCCATCCAGGGAAAAGTCACCCAGCACAGGCGCCAGCCATTGGAGTGGTTCTCCTCACTGGGTAACCTGAGCCAGAGGCTGCCCATCCCTCTTGCAGCCTCCACAATCAATTGAAAAACAGAAACCCTGAGAATGGCTCCAGGGTGGGCTCTGTGAATTTTTCACAAAATAGCCCCAGGGAAAAGCTACTGTCTGTTGAAAGGCCTCAACTCTACCAGAACCTAGCCTCATCACCCCTCTTTTGTGATTCTCAAAGCAGATCACCCTCCCATTAAACTAACCTGGGAGGGGGATCTCAAAATCTTGGGTAAAACAGAGCATTTTTCTGCCTGTTCGAACAAACTGACTTAAGAAACCAATCAAGCCACAGGACCTGAAGCTGACCAGAGACTCCAACAAGAGGCTGGTTACAGACAAAAGGGAGATACAGGATTCTTCCCACCCCTCCCAAAAAAATCAAAAAAAAAAATCAAAGAACTTTTTTTTCTTCTTTTCTTTTTTCTTTTTTTTTTTTTTTTTGGTACCACATATATATATAAATTTATTTTTCCTTTTCTAAAACTTTTATTAATCTTTAATTTTTGCCTTTTTTGAAAAAATAATTGTTTTCCAGTAACTTTTTTTTCCCTCTTATAATTTTTATTTCACGAATACGTGAATGTACGTTTTCCTTTCTTTTCTTGTCTTCTCTCTCTTTTTCTTTCTTTCTTAATTATCTTTTTGTTTTTTGTCTAGCTCTACTGAACTTCTGATCTTTTTTTTTCTCCCTTTCTTATCCTTTTCACCTTTTCCTTTCTTTTGTTCTTCTGTATGTGACTTAACTCTTGTCCTGCACATCCTCAGATAAACCCATAGTTAACTACTAGACCCTATCCCCCATTGTGTACACACTTAATCCACAAATTTATTACTCAATCCAAAACCTCTGAGACTTAAATTCCTTAATAGCAGTACTACCTCTTTATACCTATATAATATTTTAAGCATTTTTTAAGTTTTTCACATCTCCTCTATCTCCCTCCTGTTTTCTCATTATATTCACATTCCTCTCTAAATAGATGGTCTTTCAATCTCCATAATTATATTAATTTTTACGTTTCTAATTTTTTTTTCTGGTCTCTTTTCATTTCCCTTTCCCTTTCTACTTTTTCTCTCCCTCTCTACTTGCATCCTACCCAACCTATTTCCTGCATTGAGATTAGGACACAGTTAACTCTCCCTGTGCCTCCCCACACCAATCTATTCCTAATTTTTACCCACATCTCTCCCTAACCCTAAAAATTTCTGGTTTTCCATATTCTTCTCTGCGGTTTGAAGCAATTAACATATAGTTGTTTGATGTTGAATAGATGTATCTGTTGAACTAGATTGTATCTGTAGACTATTGACTGTATAAATGCAAACGTTGGTTGATGGTTGCCTTAAGATAGTGTTCTAGCACAAAACTGGTGATATTTTCATCTCAAATGGGCAGAGTAAGCCGGAAAAACACAAGAAAAATGGCAAATCCGGGTATCTCAATTCCCAATCTTGATAATCAGGGGTCAGATCAGATAATGAACAATCCAGAGGAGAGTTCCCAAATAGCTCTACAAACACTGGTGGCAAACATGATAAATGAGAAGTTTGACAACTTACAAAGGACTCTGTATGAGCGTGATAGGGAGAGAGAGGAGGCATCCCAAAAGTTTATACAGGAATATCATAAGCGTGAGGAAGCTACTCAAAAACTGATACAGGATTTGCGTGAACAACTTGAGAATACTCAAAGAGAAAGGGAGGAATGGCGTGAGCAGGCTGAGAACACTCAAAGAGAACTGCAGGAATCCCACGAACGGGAGGAAAGAGAACTGCAGGAATGCCACAAACGGGAGGAAGCAAATCAAAGAGTAATACAGGAATTGAGAGAGCAGGTAGAGAACACACAAAGATCACTAAAGGCATTCATGGAATCCATTAACAAAGAGCTGATGGAAGTCAGGGAGACCACAAAGGGAATGCTGAATGGAACCCAACAGAAGGAATGGGAGCCCAAAGAAACCATAACAAATCAACTAAGTGATTTGAGAACAAACACTGAACACCAAATTAAGGAAGTAAAGAAATACATACAAGACCTAAAACTGATCTTCAACAAAGAACTTGAAACCATCAAAGCTGACCAATTAGAAGGAGAAGAGATAAAAAACAAAGTAGAGAGTCTTGACAGCAGGTTAGACCATGCAGAACATCGAATCTCAGGGATTGAAGACAGCCTAGATATTATAGAGAAAGAACATACAACCATCCAAGACAAGTCCAAGAAATATGATAGATCTATCCAACACTTGGAAGACACCATCAGAAGGCCTAATCTAAGGATAATGGGTGTAGAGGAGCACCTAGAAACAGAAGTTAATGGTCTAGGAAATTTGTTTAACAGGATCGTAGCAGAGAACTTCCCAAACATGCAAAAAGATAGGCCTATTCAGATACAAGAAGCCTTTAGAACCCCAATAGACCAGATCAGAATAGGACATCCCACCGCCACATTATAATCCACACAGGATCAACTCAGACCAAGGAAAAGTTCCTTAAAGCTGTCAAGGAGGAAAGGTTAATCACCTATAAAGGGAAACCAATCAGAATCACCTCAGGTTTCTCAGCAGAGACAGTCAAAGCAAGAAGAGCCTGGAATGATGTATGCCATGCCCTAAAAACAAACAACTATCAACCAAGAATACTGTACCCAGCTAAACTCTCCTTCATAACTGAAGGCCAAATAAAAACCTTCCATAGCAAAGAAAAATTGAAACAATACATCTCCACAAAACCAGCCCTACAAAAGATTCTTAAAGATGTCCTACACATAGAAAACCAACAAGACCGCAACAAAGGCCAAGAAACTGCACCCAAACTGAGAATCCAAGAACCATAGGAAGAACCCAGTTTTCGCAGCCCCCAAGAAGGTGGATAACATGGCAGGAACTCCCAAATACCTCTCAGTCCTATCTCTTAATGTTAACGGACTGAACTCTCCAATTAAGCGACATAGACTGTCTAGTTGGATTAAAAAACAAGACCCTTCTATCTGCTGCCTGCAGGAGTCACATCTTGCCCATAAAAACAAACACATTTTCAATGTTAAAGGCTGGAACAAAATCTACCAAGCAAACGGCACCCATAAACAGGCTGGAGTTGCAATCTTAATATCAGGTAAAATAGACTTCAAATTAAAATTCGTGAGAAGAGATAAAGAAGGTCGCTACATACTAATTAAAGGATCTCTCCTTCAGGAGGATATTACAATTCTAAATATCTATTCGCCAAACAATGGAGCACCCAAATTTATCAAAGAAACACTACTTTCCCTCAAATCCCATATAGATCCAAAGACATTAATTGTTGGGGATTTTAACACACCACTCTCCCCACTAGATAGATCAACTCGGCAAAAACTCAACAGAGAAACCGCAGATCTAAACAACTGCATAGATCAACTAGACTTAACAGACATCTACCGAACATTTCACCCAGCAGCATCAGAATACACGTTTTTCTGAGCAGCACATGGAACGTTTTCTAAAATAGACCACATTTTAGGCCACAAAGCAAACTTGTCTAAATTCAGAAACATTGAAGTTATACCTTGCATTCTCTCTGACCACAAGGGAATAAAATTAGAACTCAACACCAAAAGCCACCAAAGAAAGTCCGGTATCACATGGAGGCTGAACAACACACTGCTGAATCAAGAGTGGGTCATGGAAGAGATTAGAAAGGAAATTCAAATGTTCATGCTATTCAACAAAAACGAACACACTAATTACCAGCTCCTCTGGGACACAGCAAAGGCAGTACTCAGAGGCAAGTTTATAGCTCCTAGCTCCTACATCAACAAATTGGAGAGATCTGAAACTAGCATTTTAATGACACATCTAAACCTCCTTGAAAAAGAGCAGCAAGATAAACCCCAATCCAGTAGACGGAAAGAAATAATCAAAATTAAATCAGAATTAAATGAATTAGAATCCAAAAAAAACTATAGAAAGAATCAACAAAACAAAGAGTTGGTTCTTCGAAAAACTTAACAAAATTGACAGACCCTTAGCAAATCATATCAGAAAAAGAAGAGAACACACCCAAATTAATAAACTCAGAGATGAGAATGGAAACATCACCACGGAAACAACCAAGATTCAGAACATTATAAGGGAATACTTCTCAAAACTTTATGCTAATAAGTTTGAGAACTTGACAGAAATGGACCTTTTCCTAGCAAATATTGACATGCCAAAACTAAACCAAGATGAGTTAAACCAGCTTAACCGGCCCATATCAAACATTGAAATAGAAACAGCAATAAGAGACCTCCCAGCTAAGAAAAGTCCAGGACCAGATGGTTTTACAGCGGAATTTTACAAGGCCTTCAAAGCAGAGCTCACACCAATACTCCTCCAACTCTTCAATGAAATTGAAAGAGAAAGCTCACTACCGAACACATTCTATGAAGCCATCATAACCCTCATCCCAAAACCGGGCAGGGACTCATCAAAGAAAGAGAACTATAGAACCATTTCTTTGATGAACATTGATGCAAAACTTCTCAACAAAATTTTGGTCAATCGACTTCAACAATTCATCCAAAAAATCATACACCACGATCAAACAGGATTCATTTCAGGGATGCAAAGCTGATTCAATATACGCAAATCAATTAATATTATTCATCACATCAACAGGAGCAAGAATAAGAACCACATGGTTATCTCAATACATGCAGAAAAAGCATTCGACAAGATTCAACACCCCTTTATGATGAAGGTTTTGGAAAAATTAAGAATCCATGGAACATTCCTCAATACAATAAAGGCTGTATATGACAAACCTACAGCCAGCATTATACTCAATGGTGAAAAACTAAAGCCATTTCCTCTTAACTCAGGAACAAGACAAGGATGCCCACTCTCTCCACTTCTCTTCAATCTAGTATTAGAATGCCTAGCTACAGCAATAAGACAAGATGCAGACATAAAGGGGATCCAAATAGGGAAAGAAGAAATAAAACTCTCCCTCTTTGCAGATGACATGATCTTGTATTTAAAGAATCCCATAGACTCCACTCCCAAATTACTCAAGCTGATTCAAAACTTCGGCAAAATAGCAGGTTATAAAATTAACCCCCAAAAATCAATGGCTTTTCTGTATGCCAACAATGAGAAAAGTGTGGCTGAAATTACGAAAGCAACTCCATTTGTAATAGCCCCACAAAAAATAAAATACCTAGGAATTAACTTAACTAAAGAAGTGAAGGACCTCTATGATGAAAACTTTAAAATCTTGAAAAAGGAAATCAACACAGAACTTAAAAAATGGCAAAACCTCCCATGCTCCTTGATTGGAAAGATTAACATTGTGAACATGGCAATACTTCCCAAAGCTATCTACAAATTCAACGCAATACCTATCCAAATTCCAACCTCATTCTTCAAGGAAATAGAAGAGGCAATCCAAAAATTCATATGGAACAATAAAAGAGCCTGAATAGCAAAAACGCTCCCGAATGGAAAGAACACTGCTGGAGGAATATCAATACCAAACTTCAAACTCTACTATAAAGCCATAGTAATCAAAACAGCTTGGTATTGGCATAAGAACAGACCTCAGGACCAATGGAATAGAATTGAAAACCCAGAAATGAACCTACAGACCTATAGCCATCTAATCTTCGATAAGGGAGCTAAAACAATAGAATGGAAGAAAGACAACCTCTTCAGTAAATGGTGCTGGCAAAATTGGTTAACTACATGTAGAAAATTTAAGCTAGATCCTTATATATCACCCTGCACCATAATCAACTCCAAATGGATCAAAGACCTTGCACTCAAAGCAGACACTCTGAAAACATTACAGAATGGAATACGAGAAACCCTAGGTCTCCTTGGCTCAGGCCGAAATTTTCTGAATAGAGACCCAGAAACACAACAAATCAAAGAAAGGTTGGACAAATAGGATTGCATAAAGTTGCAGAGCTTCTGCAGGGCAAATGACATAGCTAGCAAGATCAATAGAAAGCCCACGGATTGAGAGAAGATCTTTACTAGCCATACAACGGACAAGGGTCTCATATCTAAAATATACTTGGAACTCAAAAAATTAAACCCCCCAACAACAAATCCTCAAAGAAACAACTGCCCAATAAAGAAGTGGGTGAAAGACTTAAAGAGAAACTTCTCTGAAGAAGAAAGAAGGATGGCCAATAGACACATGAAGAAATGTTCAGCATCCCTAGCCATAAAAGAAATGCAAATCAAAACAACATTGAGATATCACCTCACTCCAGTTAGAACGGCAAAAATCAAGAACTCTAACAACACCAGAAGCTGGAGGCCATGTGGACAGAAAGGAACCTTACTTCATTGTTGGTGGGAATGTAAACTTGTTCAACCACTTTGGAAAGCAGTATGGAGGTTCCTCAACAGACTTCACATAGAGCTCCCCTATGACCCAGCAATCCCATTTTTGGGCATTTACCCAAATGTTTACAAACAAGACCACACTAAAGCTACCAGCACAACTATGTTTATTGCAGCATTATTTACCATAGCTAAGATATGGAACCAACCCAGATGCCCGTCAGTAGACGAATGGATCAAGAAAATGTGGTATATATACACAATGGAATTCTATGCCTCCATCAGAAAGAATGACATTGCCCCATTTGTTAGGAAATGGAAAAACTTGGAAAAAATTATATTAAGTGAAGTAAGCCAGGCCCAAAGAAACGTAGGTCCCATGGTTTCCCTTAATTGTAATATCTAGTATTTGTATGAGTCAAGCGGAAAAGGTCAGATAATGTGATGTCAGGAAAATGAACCCTTAGATGTGTATTTTAATGTTTTTTTCTTTCATGCATGTGTTTCTAACACATTTATAAGATTATCTCTTTGTTGCTTTGTATGTCCCTCCCCCACAGTATAACCCCTGCTTTCACTATATTTGATGTCAGTATAACTTGTGGAGGAGATGGGGAAAAACCAGTTGTTTAAGGATACAGGTGGACCTGTTGCAACAATGAGAAGTACAAGTTGTCATGTCCAAAACGAGCTTTACAACGTTGGTGCAGGGGGGGGGAGGGGGGGGAGGGGAGGGAAGGGGGGGAAGGAGAAGGATTGGGATTAGGGGGGAGGGGGGAGGCTGGGAAGGGATGTGAAGAGTAAACAAAGGAGGAGGCTGCAATGCATGGTAAGAAATGTACGCCTTATCCTGCCCATGTAACTGTAACTCCTCTGTACAGTATGTTCACAAATAAAATTAAATTAAATTAAAAAAAAAAAAGAAGTGCAGAAAGAAGGAGAAAAAGAGGGAGAAGAAAGGCAAGAGGGAAAAGAGAGGAAGCACTAAGCCAACAAGGACAGGTTTACCTCAGGCCAAGGTCTTGGAGGTTTGCAGTGGAGCGTTCCTTTCCAATGAATTCAAAATTTGATACCAGTGGTTGAGGGAAATCGACATCCCAGTAAGTCCTAATGAGCCACATATTAGCTTTGACCATGAGCTCAAGTATTGTAATGTGTCTTCCTGAATGGAGAAAGAATATAATAGGAAGGATCATGAAAAACTTTGCCCCGATATATAGCACATGATTTAATGAACTAAATTGGAATAATGTAGGTAAGACATTTAGATATTGTATTTTGATAAGGGATATTTGTTTATAATGGCACATGTGTTACTCTATATATAAAATACATTCTGTCTAAGCTATAAACGTATCAAATAAAATTTTAGAATCTTATGGATGTCTAGAACCAATTAATGATATCACATACTCTAAGAAAGATATCTCAGGAGGTTTCTCATGTTTAAAATGAATTTTGTTGATTATTCATTTATTTTCCAGAACAGTGAGTTTTTGAGAGTCTAACTAAATTCTGAGTGGTGCTACTGCATTTATTGATAATATTACCCTCCATCTCTCAAGGAAGAGAGAGAGAGAGAGAGAGAGAGAGAGAGAGAGAGAGAGAGAGAGAGAGAGAGAGAGAGAGAGAGAGATGAAGTCATTATAGCATTTTCTCTGAAGGATAGACAATATTTAATACTTGTACAGGATCTTGCCTAGAACTATAGGTAAATGATTATTTTATAACAGAGAAAAGTAAGCTACAAAAGATGGAATATTTTCCTTTTTGTACACAGTTTTGTTGATAAATCACCAACTTTAAGGAGTAAATCTACATAGCTAAACTCATTAAGATATTAATGAGATTTATACTTCATTTTCTTTCTTTATGTACTTGTTCTGGGGTTGATATCAGGATCTGGGTAATATTTTTAATTTTTTATAATCACTCAATTTTTAATGTGATTGTAGAGGTGATGTAAGGAGAGGTTATCATTCACAAGTCAGGTAATAGGTATATTTCTTTTAGGATCATGTCAACCCTTCTCTCCCTGAGCTTTATTTGGGTCAAGGTAAGAACTCTACCACACTTGAGCCACAGCTCTACTTCTGGTCTTTCGGTGTTTCAGTGGAGATAAAAGTGTCACAGACAATTCTGGCTGAGCTTGTTTGAACTGTCAGCTTGTTTGAACGTAGGAAGGATTACAAGTGTGAGCAATTCCTACACGGAATATTATTCTTTAAACTGACACAAAATTATAGTAAAATATATAATTCTCTGGAAACGTAGTCTGTGATTCAAGTAGCAGAGTTATTACTTCTGGAAATGTTTCTGAAAAGGACATGGCCAGAGAGTTGTAACTCTTTCTGTAATATAAGCCTTTCATTTCATTCATCTGTATTTCTCTAAAGTGTTTAGTATTGATATTTTTTATTGTGAAAATACCGTACATAGGGTTTACAATTACATGGGCAAGGATATCAGTACATTTCTAATCAAGCATTGATGTCTCCTCTTTTTTTTCTCCTTTTCATCCCTTCCCAACTCCCACCCCCACCAACCCTGCCCCGGCAAATTTGTAAAGTTCGTTTTTCTACATAACGACTTGTACATCTCATTGCTGCAATGGGTCCACCAGTATCCCCATTTAAATGATTTGTTTTTTCCCTTCCCCTCCATAAATTATACCAACATCAAATACAGTGAAAGCATGGTTATAACATGGGGGAGGGACATTCAAAGCAACAAAGAAATAGTAACAATCACATGTAAGAAAATATATTTGAATATTATCTTGTGGTTCAGTGTCCCTAACTGCGGCGAACGCCTTCTCGGCCAGCGAGGAAGAACGACCACCACACCAGGAGTCTTCTCAGATCACACTTTATTGGAGAGCCTTTTAGTTGAAGGGAGAGCTTGAGCGCAAGAGAGCGAGCAAGGAAATACAGCCGTTTATATAGGGTTTGGAACACGGGTCGCTTCAGGATTGGCTGTCCGCCTTTTGCCGTCACCAGGTGCCACGGGATTGGCTCAGGATTTACAATGATGACGCATGCGCACAGCTGGGGACTCGCAGCCCCGCCAAGCACTTGCCTAATATGGAGTTGTTTACTTCTAGGCTGAAAGGAAGCGGGCGCCATCTTGTAATGGCGTTTGTCCCGGCTCCCTGCACCTAACATCAAATTATCTGACCTTTTCTGCTTGTTTCAAACATATACTAGTTATTGCAAATAAAGGAAACCATGGGACCTATGTTTCTTTGGGCCTGGCTTACTTCACTTAATATAATTTTTTCCATCTTTCCATTTCTGAACAAATGGTGCAATGTCATTCTTTATGATTTAGCCATAGAATTCCATTGGGAATATATACATTTTCTTGATCCATTCATCTACTGAGGGGTATCTGGTTGCTTCCATATCTTAGCTAAGGCAAATAATGCTGCAATAAAAATAGTTGTGCTGGTAGCTTTAGTATGGTTTTATTTGTGATCATTTGCATAAATGCCCAAAATTGGGATTGTTGGGTCATAAGAGAGATCTATGTGGAGTCTTTTGTGGAATCTTCATACTACTTTCCACAGTGGTTGAACAAGCTTTTCTCTCACCAACAATGCAGTATGGTTCCCTACTGTACAAATCCCTTCCAGCCTGTGTTGTTATTAGAGTTCTTAATCATAGCCATTCTGTGAGTGCGGTGGTATCTCAATGTTGTTCTTATTTGCATTTCTTTTATGACTAGGGAGGTTGAGCAATTCTTCATGTGTCTATTGGCCATGCTTCTTTCTCCTTCAGAGAAGTTTCTCTTTGAGTCTTTAGCCCACTTATTTATTGGGCAGTTGGTTTTTTTTTTTTTTTGAGGACTTGTTGTTGGGGGATTTATTTTTTTGAGTTCCGGGTATATTTTAAATATGAGACCCTTGTCCATTGTATGGCCACTGAAGATCTTCTCCCAATCTGTGGGCTTTCCATTGATCTTCCAATTATGTCCTTTGCCATGCAGAAGTTCTACAATTTCATGCAATCCCATTTGTCCAACCTTTCTTTGATTTGTTGTGTTTCTTGGTCTCGATTAAGAAAATTTGGCCTGTGCCAAGTAGTACTAGGGTTTCCCCTATTCTGTCCTGTAATGTTTTCAGAGTGTTTGCTTTGACTCCGAGGTCTTTGATCCATTTGATGTTGGTTCTGGAGCAGGGTGATATATAAGGTTCTATCTTTATTTTTCTACAAGTAGTTAACCAACTTTGCCAGCACCATTTTCTGAAGAGGTTGTCTTTTTTCTATCCTATATTTTTTTTAGCTTCCTTATCAAAGATTAGTTGGCTATATGTCTGTAGGTTCATTTCTGGTTTTTCACTTCTAATCCATTGATCCTGAGGTTTGTTCTTGTGCCAGTCCCAAGCTGATTTGATGACTATTGTTTTGTAATATAGTTTGAAATTTGGTATTGATATTCCTCCAGCACTGTTCTTTCTGTTAAGGGTCGTTTTTGCTATTTGCGGTATTTTGTTGTTCTCTATGAATTTTGGGATTGGAATATTGATAGGTATCGGACTGAATTTTTAGATAGCATTTGGAAATATTGGCATTTTCATGATGTTGATCCTTCCAATTCTGGAGCAGGGGAGGTTTTGGCACTTTCTATGTTTTGTTTGATTTCCTTTTTCACGTTTGTACATAGGCTTTATATGTGTATAAAAATAATAATGCTATTAAAGAATTTATAACTAAGAGTTTTTGCACTGAGTAATACATTTCTGTATTAAGTGTGTACACAATGGGGTATAAGGTCTAATTATTGACAACACGTATATACCTGAGGAGGATCAGAACAGCAATTAAGTCACACAAAAAAGAATGAAAGAGAAAAAAATGAAAAGAATGAAAAGGATAAAAAAGAAAAGAAACAAACCCAAAAGATCAGTACAGATTTTAAAAAATCACACGCCCACTTACACACATATACATCTAAAATAAAAATTATGATGTAAAAAAGATTAATAGAAAACAGTTTTCAACAAAAATTTTAAAAGGTACAAAAAATAGTTCTTTGATTTTTTTGGGGGGGGGAGGGAGTTGATGAGAAGATCCTGTATCTCCCTTGTGTCCATCAGCCGGCCTCTTGGTAGAGTCTCTAGTCTGATTGTGCTGTTTGGTTTTCCTGTGGTTTGATTGGTTTCTTAAATCAGTTTGATGAAGCAGAAAAATATGCTGCTTTACCCAGGATTTTGTGATCTTCCTGCCTGGCTAGTTCAGTGGGAGGGAGATCTGCTTTGAGTATTACAAAAGAGGGAGATGGCTGTTTCTTCTAGTTTGGAGATGCTGTGTTGAGGCTAAGTTCTTGGTAGAGTTGAGGCCTTTCAGAAAACAGTAGCTTTGCCCTAAGGGGCTAGTTTGTGAGAAACTCACTGAGCCCAGCCTGGAGCCATTCTCAGGGTTTATGTTTACTAAATTTCAATTGTTTTTCTAGGTTGCTTTAGGGAGGGGTAGCTCTGGCTCTGTTTACCCAGTGTAGAAAGTCACTCCTCTGGGGGCAGAGCTTTCACTGCCTGGGCTGGGTGACATTGCTCTGGGTGAAGCTGAGCCTGGCAGGTCAGGTCAGGTTCCTGTGACCTGTTAAATGACTCTTTTGTTTTCTTCCAAGGCCTGAGTTAGAGCTAGCTGCTCAGCCAGGCTTGTCAGTATCAAAGATGGAGATCTCTGGTGGGGGGAAGGGAGGGGTGGCTTTCCCTCCTCTGCTCTTTGAGAAGCAGTGAGGATGTCACGGTTGTACTCACGCCAGTGTCTTCGTTCCTGGGTCGTCACTGGCCTGCGATCTACAGGATGAAGATATTTGCTCCTTGTCAGTTCTTGCTGGTGTTGAGTAGAATACGCTTGCCAGCCTTGTCTGGTGCCTTAGTCCCTGAATCTCTATATTGTAGGTATGGCTGCTATGGCCACCGGTGCTCTTCCTGCCACAGCCACGGCTACCTGCAAGTGCTCAGATCTGTCTCCTTGCCTGGATTTTCCCTCTCTGGCTAAAGAAACTCTCTGTACTGTGATGGGACACTTGGTGCAATTCTCTAGCCTAGGAATGCGCACCAGAAAACTAAAACTGCTTTCTCTGCGAGAGGTTGTTTAGCATGCAGTTTCTTCTCTGCCATCTTCTTCGGAGTGCCCTAATAATGCCTTTTATTTTAACATTAAAGTTGTAAGTAACACATTTGAAGTCCTAGTGAAATTTGACGGTTCAGATTTAAAGTTAAATTTTCAAAATTCCCAAATATTGCATTTTGGCAACCAATATGGAAAACAGGCATGTTTTATCCTCAAGAATGTCATTATTTCATGTGCGAAAAGTTAAATAAATATAATATTAATTCAGTGTAATTCAGTGGAAATAAGAAATCATATACTTACGTAATGCATCAATTCCATAGATTATGAGGTCTATTGATCAAAATACTATACTTGTTTTAAGTAGATTACTTAAGACATGAAGCAAGTGATAATTTTCTTTAATCGGTGAAGTTGGTATAGAAGTTCTGTGTGCTTGATACATGTCAATTTACACATATGCTTGGCTCATCTCAATGTTATTTGAGGATAACTGAGAAAAGAACTAGAAAAAAATCACTCAAATGTTCAGCTTCATTTTGTGGCTAAATATGTCTTTTTTATATCTATTTTATTTTATTTGAAAAATATGGTAAATTTATTTAAGTTACATCAACAATAATGAGAAATACACAGCCCATAATTCCTTAAAAGACAATTAATAAGAAAAAAAAGAAATGATAAAGAAACAAATAGAATGTCATTTTGCACGTGGTCATTGTATATTGTGGTGGTTTGTAATTGTTTATTATGTGACTATCCCATTAATCTGGGCTCCAATCACTAGGGCTACTCGATGAAAATTTCAAAATCTAGAGCAGTTAACACAGCTGTGCAGTTATTTGTGGGTTTCACTATAGTAGTAGCTGGGCATAAACTCTAAAATGAAATAATTCTAGTGCTCTACAGGTAAGAATGTGATGAAAAGCATACTTTTATATTCCTAGATGAAATAAGAAGAACACACCTTCAAAGCTTACTATACCATTAGCCCTTTAAATAACAGTGCCATTTTTAAGGCAATATAGATGATTAAAGTCTTTCATCTCCCCCATCCATTAATGCCATTCACAAATCATTGCCAAGGTAAATTTTTAGTTCTTTTTGATATTTAAATGGCTTAGGAGTAACATAAAAAATAATTTTATTGACAAAATTTAATTTAAAATAAGCAAGCAAACGAGATTCAACTCCATAGTATTACCTTTAGGAAAAATGAATTAAGGAATATGGCATGTCCATTGTAATTAATATTAGAAATTAGGGCAAAATTCCAGAAAGAGACGCTGGAAGAAGGAAAAAGAAGTCTTTGATAAGATATATTAAAGATTACCTAGGGACAAGTAATTTTGCCTACCTTTTGTATTATATGATAACATAACATATTTTTGTCTGCTAATCAGTGAGACTCAAAGAGATTTTTGAATATAATAGGAAAAATGCATAGCCGTGAATGAATGAAATTAGGGAGTAGATGGTTCAGGAGCTAGGTGATTCTGTAAAATATTCTCATTATTTTGAATAATCTGGTGTTTATGTATGTGTGGAATTATGAATGTATTTATGTCTGGGCAGGAAAGTTTGATTATTAGATCATTGCTGGTACACAATGTCTGGAACTTAACCTGAGTCAGAGTGGTAAATACGTGTGTGTGTGTGTGTGTGTGTGTGTGTGTGTGTGTATGGGTGTGCCTGCAAGTCTGTATTTAGAAGGAAGCATCTTATTTCCCTCAGGGTATACAATTAATTATATTAGGTATACTACATTAATGACAGCAGATAAAAGTAATTAACATTTCATGCCATATGTTTTTGTTCATGTGATTGCATGAACAATCTAAAAAGTTATGTTTGGGGATTGAGTTTTGTGGAAGGTCAACTGAGAGCATAAACTTTTGGAATCTTGAGAAGGATATCAATGGCAATCATTCCAGTGTAGATCAAGTTTAGACAACACTTGCAAGGATATATAATCCTATTTGAAAATGCAATATTTATTCATTTTTCCATAGCTACATTATTCTATAAATTTGTAGGAAAACAAGTTCAATTATGGAAACATAATGTAATGTCATTATTTACTGCATACAGTTTAACACTTTAGTTTCGTCAAGTCGAAATACCATTTATTTCTACTGTATAGGAAGGCAAATGTTAAATATTACAATTTGTGCCATAGTTCACATTAGGAAGCTTTCTCTGTATCAATAAGTTTATTTCTTTTGTTTCTGTTTTCCTATTTATAATTCTGTTTTTAAGGACTTTTTCTTCCTCCACATTTAAGGCTTGAATATACCTCATGCTCTCAGTTTTTGGTAACAGTAGTCAGTGTACCATTAGAACCATGCCTCCAGCAAAGAAATTTTTGTAGTTAAATGGAGGTAGAACCTCATGAAATTCCCTACCAGCCTGAGAACCATTATCTCACAAGTGCCGTCCTTCTTATTCACTAGAATCATATAGATGAGTCATGGACCCCAAGAGTCAATGACTTTTCATGTCTTATAGATTCCACGTTTGCTAGTAATTGTAATAATAAACTACCACAGATTGGGTAGCATTAACACTGTAGATACATTGCCTCTAAGTTTGTGGAACTAGAACTCCAAGATCAGAGTTGGCTTCTTCTGAATCCTCTTTCCTTGGCATACCCATGGCCTTCTGCTTTTCTTGCAGGAGACATCAACTTAAATGCTATCTTTGAGATTCTGTTTCCAAATGCATTCATTTTCTAAGGCAATGGGTTGTTGAAGTTTAGTATGATTTCAATGGGACAGTATCGAACAGATAACATATTACTTAATGGATAGAAGAAAATCTAGAGTTAGAAATTATTTGGATTGGGCATGGAAGTTATGGTTATACTTTAAAAAATAGGAAAAGAGATAAAGGTTTTATTAGAGCTTATAAAACCAGTATGAAGTCTTTACCTTAGACAAGCCAAATTCTTACCCTGGCACACTTAAATTCCTAGTGGTACTGGGGGATTGACCCCAAAACCCTATACTTGTAAAACAGCATCTCTAGTACTGCCATACCTGCATGTTGTAATTGGATTGTTTATTTTCAAGTAGTATCACTATGCCCGGGCCTGTTTAGACTGCAGTACTCCTAACACAAACATAATTCATTGCATCCAGCAAATGGTTATAATTTCTGAAACTTCTTTTTTTGTCTGGGCTTGCCTGGAACTGAAATTCTGTAATCTCTGTTTCCCAAGTAGATAAGATTACAGGTTTGAGCCACTTTATACAGTAAAAGTATACAATTTAGGGCTGGGAAGGTGGCTCAGTGGTAGAACCCTTGCCTTGCATGCATGAGGCCCTCGGTTAAATAACTCAGCACCACATAAGCAAAACGAAAAAAGCCAAAAGTGGCACTGTGGCTCAAGTGGTAGAGCACTAGCCTTGAGCTGAAGAGCTGAGGGATAGTGTCCAGGCCCAGTGTTCAGGCCCCACCACCGGACCCACCCCAAAAAAAGAAAAGTATACCATTTTAAAAAACCTTGATATTGCCTATATTTGTGCTTAAGGTATATAGTTAACCTTAATTTTTGTTTAGTACTCTGAATTGAAAACATTTTCTTGGTATGCATGGCTTTGTTTTGGATGGAATCCTATAACAATAAAAAAATCTCCCAAAAGTCTATGTCAAAATTCATGGAAAGGAAGACTTCAGTTGGAAACAAAACACTGATCCTTAAGTTATAAATGCAATATATTTATTGTGTTAGTCAATGCTTTCTTAAATATTAGAAGAGAAGGAAGGTAGAAATGTGAAATATGTAAGGTATAATTTGGATAACCTACTGGGCGTCTGTAGAAATTCTGTAGTTTTCACTTTATGTTATCTTCCTTTCTTAAAGCTTGCTTTATTAGAACCCTCTGGGTTCATAATGGTTGGACTGACTGGTAACCTTCTCCAGGAAATTAAGCTTATTTTAGAAGGCTGATGGTGTGGTAAATAATGGAATGATCAGAATGAGCACAGATATTGTCACAGAATGAGCCAACCAGGTTCAACTGCTGAACAGCAAAACAAGCAAAGGTTCAAGTCTGATAATCCACATTGGAAGATATATAGATAAACATACATATACATATACATGTACATGTACATATACATACACATATATATACATATGCATATACATATACATATACATACATACTTGAAAAAGTAAATATCTGGTAGAATATAGAGAATCTTGGCCTGACAAGTATTAAATTATATCAAACTAGTTGCACGAAAGGTACAGTAAAATATCAATTGTTTAGTATAGATTTTGCATAGATTATGTAAAGGATGAAAATTCTTCTTTCATTTTATACTTTACAAATATCCATAGTTTTACGTTTTTTTACATTGTACTAGGAGCATCTATACAATAGTGAGAATTGGAATTACACGAAATATGCAACATGTTGGTTTAAGGATGTAATCTTAGCTAGTTAAGAAATAGTCAGATAAGTTGATGTTAGGCGAAATTAACCCCAATATAAGAATTCAATTTGTTTTTCTTTCTTGCGATTGTTTCTAACATATTTATAAGATGATTTATTTGTTGCTTTGTATGTCCCTCCCCCATGGTATAAGCCCTGTTTTCGCTGTATTTGATGTTGGTATAATTTGTGGAGGGGAAGGGAAAAAAACAAATTGTTTAAATAGGGATACAGGTGGACTCATTGCAACAATGAGATGTACAAGAGGTTATGTCGAAAAACAAGCTTCACAATTATGTCGGGAGGTGGGGGCTGGGAAGAGCGGGAGGATGGGAAGGGCTGGGAAGGGGAAACAAAGGAGGAGGGAAAAATGCTTGATAAGAAATGTACTCATTACCTTCCCCATGTAATTGTAACCCCTCTGAATGGTATATTGACAATTTAAAAAATGAGAGAAATGGGAAAAAAAGAGATTGAGATCTGAAGATCACAGTTCAAAGCCAGCCTGAGTAAGAAAGTTCATTAGATTCTTATCTCCAATTAACGACCACTTCAAATTGTATGTAAAGCACTGGCCTTGACCACAAAACACCAACCAGGCCCTGAGTTTAAGCTCTAGGATCAACAGAAACAAAAACACAAAAAGCAACATGGAATTATATATTTTATAAGGAATCACATTTTAATATACTCTACATTGTTAGAAAGACTAGACTTCTGAGTTAGAGTTATAACCTACCATACTAAGTGATATTGTCCATTTATTAAGCAGAAAGGCTTTTTCAGATTTAAAAGTTTGAAGGTTTCAGTGTATGTTCATTCAGTTGGTTATGTTGCTTTGGGGGCCTATGACAAGACAATGTCAATGTGGGGGATATATCAAAGAGAAATGATTTTGACCTAGAATGATTAAAAGATAAAAGAAGTAAGAAGATGAGCGTCTATGTTCTCATGGGTTTCACTCTGAAAAACTTAATCTCCAGAAGAACTATTCAGGTATTCTCTTCAGTCTGGGAGGAAATCAAAAGTCATTTTTCTTTTACACATAGCTCTTTCTGGGGCATTCTAAAATCAAATGGCAACATCTTCACCAATGATAATGACTTGTCCAGGAGTGGAAGCAAATAGATATTTCTATAAATTCTAATCAGATCTCAGCAGACTAAATATTTTATGGAATTTCTATTAAAATATTTTCTTGCACACTGACTGGGTCTTCTTTCTACATGATTGTATATCTGTGTGTTTGTGTGTAAATTTGTGTTTGAATAAACTAATATAACAATGTAGAGATAAAAGTATTAGTATGGCCTTTTGTTTTTCTTCTCATTCATGAAAACCTGCCACAATTCCCAAAAAATTCCCATCCAACATTCAAACATTAATGCTGTCCCAAAAGTTCTGGTACATCCACCTCATTTAAAACAGCCATGCTATATGAAAATTTTAAGTCTTCCAATTACATTGTCAACAAAGAAACAACGTATAATATTTCTTTTAAAAATAGCTAGATTGTAGAACACTTTAGCCAGAAAATTGAAGGAATATATATTATGGGATTTCATTTAAATATTTAGTCACTTAAATTGATATTCTATATGCACTACTCAGAGCCCTTTTGAACTACATAATTGCAAAACTCACCTATTACCATCTTCTATGAAGACAGTCCTTGCTGAAAACAATCCAAATGTGGTAAAAAAATTTACACGTATGCCATTGTCAAATGCTGCAGTTCTAAAGCATGGAACTGACAGAACAATTAATGCCTGTGAAAAGCTGGTTCTAAGGAGTATGGGAAGGGAATACATTGCATCATTAGTGGAAAAATCCACAGATGTTTCAGGTTGGGTTTCATTATTGGCATTTGTGAGATATATTTTGGAAAGCACAATGAATGAAAGCATGCCATTTGTAAAACTTTGCTGGGAAAGAAAACTCATTGAAATGTTTGAAATGAGAATACAGACAATAGAGTGGCTAAGATGTGGGATGCAGCTTTAAATACAGACTGAAGCAAGGCAAAGAATGGGAATAAAGTTTTTCCTTATCAAATGTTTTCAGGGTATATTGTGTGATACACTATAATAATGAAATGAACATTTCTTTAAAAAAGAAAGGAAAAATTACTGTCACCTGTTGAGTTTCTTTTTTTAAATTTAATTTAATTTAATGTTTTTATTGGGAAAATACCATACAGAGGGTTTACAATTACATGGGCAAGATAATGAGTACATTTCTTATCAAGCACTGTAGACTCCTCCTTTGTTTCCCCTTCCCATCCCTGCCCATCCTCTCCTCGCCCTCCCCAACTTATATCTCCCCCCGCACAAAAGTTGCAAAGTTCATTTTCGACATAAAGACTTGCACATCTCATTGTTGCAATGAATGCACCTGTATCCCTATTTAAACGATTTCTTTTTCCCCTTCCCCTCCACAAATTATAGCGACATCAAATACAGTGAAAGCAGGGGTTATACTGTGGGGGAGGGACATACAAAGCAACAAAGAAATACTCATAAATGTGTTAGAAACAATCATATGAAAGAAAAAAAACATTTGAATACATATCTTAGGGTTCATTTCCCTAACATCAACTAATCACATTTTTTGCTTGACTCAGACATATACTAGATATTGCAAATAAGGGAAACCATGGGACTTATGTTTCTTTGGACCTGGCTTACTTCACTTAATATAGTTTTTTCAAGCCTTTCCATTCCCTAACAAATGGGGCAATGTCATTCTTTCTGATAGAGGTATAGAATTCCATTGTGTATATATACCAAATTTTCTTGATCCATTCATCTACTGAGGGGCATCTGGGTTGGTTCCATATCTTCTTATCAAGCATTGTTGCCTCCTCCTGTGTTTCCCATTCCCATCTCTTCTCATCTCTCTACCCCTCCCCCGCCCCCTTCCTCTCTCCCCTCCCTCCGCCAATATTGTAAAGTTCATTTTTCGACATATAAGTATTCAAATATTTTTGCTTTTATGCAATTGTTTCTAACATATTTATCTTTGTTGCTTCGTATGTCCCTCCCCCACAGTATAACCCCTGCTTTCACTGTATTTGATGTTAACATAACTTGTGGAGGCGAAGGGAAAAACAAATCGTTTAAATAGGGATACAGGTGGATCCATTGCAACAATGAGATGGACCTGTTGAATTTCTTTTTAAAGTGAATCTTAAATGAAAAGAATGAAGAAATTTAGATGTTTAATAAAATATTATAAAGAATTTCTTTATTTTTTTCTTAAAAGTTAAAACAAACTGAAAGACTAATAGTCCATTAATATTATTATATAGTAAATTTCCTGTCATTTATTTTCCTTTTGTCCCTCCTTTTTGGAGGTGATATAAATTTTTTTTTTCAGAAAGACAATCTGGTCTTAACCACTACACACAAAATTTATGCTGTCCTAGAATCAGAGAGTAATTTTTAAAATTAAATTAAGATAATAGTAGGCTCATTTTATGCTAACACAAAATATAAACACCAATGACGTTTTTCACTGAACAACCACTCATAAATAATCATGAAATAATAAACTAAAAATCCATGTAAATTTTTTTTGTCAGTTGTGGGGCTTGAACTGTTGGCCTGGGCACTGACTCTCAGTTCTTCTGCTCAAGACTACTACTGTATCACTCAGCCACAATGCCAATTCTGGTTTTCAGATGGTTTAAGGGAGATAAGTCCCATGGCCTTTTCTGCCCAGGCTGGCTTTGAATCATTAGCCTCAGAGCTCAGACTCCTGAGTAGCTAGATCCAAGCCCAGAACCAAGTCCATTTAAAAAAAGCAAGCTTATTGAAATTTCAGGCTTTTTTCCAATAAAGAATGTTATTTTCAGCATTAGTTTATAGCTATGAGTTATTTTGAGGTGTAACTTTCATTTTTTTTTAATATAATCAAATATAATTTTTACTATTTCTCATTTTCTCACAAAATACACTGTAATTGACTTTCCAAAAAGTCAATTATTACATATTATTTTACACCCTATCATTATTACACTATATATTATATATAGTGTGAAGTGAAAATAGTTTGGCCCATTTCATATAAATGTGTAGATTTTATTTTATTTAATTTTAGCATTATAAATTCACATGTGTCTTTTAAAGCTGAGGAAAGAAGAATTTAGAGTTAAAATCAAATATGAATGTGTAGTGTGTCTCAATTGAACCAAAAATTCTGAGTTCACACAGACAAAATTATTTTCTTTCCACTAAAGACTTTGAAGTAATACCATTGGAAACAGTGAGGCAAGAGGAAGAAGAATTCAAATCATGTCAAACATTGGCTCTGTTATTCTGCTACTCCCTCCATTAAGAAGACCTGCTCATTCTCAGTTGTCACAAAACTTCAAATGTCTTAGAATTCTATTTGGAAAAGATCTGAATCACTGATGCTTTTTGTGCTTTATGTTATATGAAAAAAATAAAGACACAAAACAATTAAAATAAAATGCACATATGTGTTGAAAAACAACCAACAAAGTAGAACTCCAGCAGCAACAAACCTATGTTGTGCCCCCCTTTTTTGTAAATACTAAAACCTCAAATACATGTTAATTTGAGTAGAGCCATAAATATAACTCTGTCTCAGAAATAAAGTTCTGTTAATTTGTAATTAAATTCATCTAGATGAACCTAATATATCAAATCCCTTGAATGGATCGAATTGTTTAAAACAAATGTAACTATGTGAAATATGATCTGCACATATTTAGAAGAATAAAATGTAACAATATCAAATCACAAAAATCATGACATACTTAAAAATTCAGAAATTCAATGAATAAGTCCAATAGTATCCATATTGAGAACTAAATACTACTGATTTAAGAACAAAATATCCAAATAATAGAATCTGAGCAGTGTATATGACTGTACATAATTTAAACTACTCCAAATTACATGATTGTAGAAGACTGGATGTGGGTTATGTAAAGGAAAACATCAGCACATTATATAAATGAAATTAAAATTTCATGAAAGGAGAGAAGTAGTTTCTATAATATAATATTTTAAAAAATGGTGGTCAAAATCTTTCTAGTACTGACAATATTGCATTCCTATTTAGTTAGATACAAAAAAGACCCAAGTTACATGAGCTGATTTGAAACTTTGGCAAAGTAGCAGGATACAACTGAAACATTATTATGGATATTGACTCTGGCATGGAATTCATTTCCTCTTTGATCTGACAAATGAATATATGAAAGAACATAACTTCTCCAACTAAATATCAAGACCTAACTAAACGTATAACCAGAAAAGTCATCATGCAAGCCATAGTGCAACAGGGGTAAAAGAAAAATCAGTCATACAGATTCTGTATCTATTTTAAATGTTGATTTTTTCATAAGTTATTTCCATTAGCTTGCATTTTAAAAACATTGTATTAAATGATGTGTACCTTGGTAATTTTAGATGGCTCCTTAAATTTTGTTCTGAATATAATGTATCACTTTAGTTCCTAACCCATGAAATGATGTTGATTACAAAACAAATGCTAATAACCAATGTTTATAACACACAAAATCTCATAAGCATGGTACCAGTAAGCATGGGTTAACTTTGTGATATTATGGTCTCATGACTGATGAGGTCTATCTGCATGAGTATTGTACCTAGATTCCTCAGCCTAAATTTAGCCACTGTTAAATATGTTTATATCTATTTATCTATATATACAGATATATATATATATAGATAGATAGATAGATAGATAGATAGATATAGATATGTCTGTCACCATCAGATATTAAACCTGAGTATAAAGCCTAAGGAAAATGATAAGGTAAAAATTTAGCTTTTCTGGATATATACAAAAATGCATTGGTTTAAAGTCAACCTATTTCTCCAAAACATTTTCAGCATTTCCTTACTATATGTTTTATTCTCAAGAAGGGAATTGGGGAATGTGAGAAGAGGACTAAAAAAGCATTGTCTTCAAATATACGTAATTTGGATTTACCTCTTTATTTTGTTATAGGCATTTTTGATAAAAATTTTGTATAATCGATTTCCTGGTCAAGTATAATATATCCTAATTGCATACACCAAAGTACATTCAGAAAATGGTATATAGAAATTAATTAAAGAAAATATATTCAATAAGTATCAAAACGTATATGCCTATAGAGATAATATTTTGAAGATTAAAATGGAAATATTCTAATATAATAATTAATTTGATTGAACAATTAAATATTGACAGTATTTAACTAGAATACTTTAATGCTACTTGGACAAGATTGTCTTTCTAAATTAGCAAAACCAGTTTCTCCTTTTAATTCATCAGGGAAATATTTGAACAAATGAACTTATAACAACTAGAATGAATTTTTGTGTTTTTATTAGCAAATATTAATTTCCCAAAGTATTTTTATTGTATTATACACATATGTCTACATAATATAGCTTGCTAAATTTTATTCTTTTTATTAATTTTATTATCCTGTTTTTATATGTTTTATTATGTCGTCATACTAACTTATACAGTATTTGAACATATTTACTCCACACTATTTCTCTTCATGTCCTCACTCATTTTTTCCCAAACTTAAATAGTTCCATCTTTTACACCTGGCTCAGGCATTTTATTTTCTGGGTCTAGAGTCTGCACATGAGAAATCTAATATTTGTTTTTCCGGGTATGGCTTATTGCTTTAATGTGAAGCTTTCCAGTTCCTTCTCTTTTGTTGAATATGGTATGATTTCATTATTATGTGTGGCTAAATAATACATCATTGTGTGTGTGTATATATATATATATGTATATATATATATACATATATATATATTTCTACATATATATATATATATAACAATTTATTCAGTTGATGATTAAGGAACATGTAGGTGAATTCGTAGTTATTTAAATTTTTATGGGGAGAAAGAAGGATGTAAATAATGATGCTTGGAAAGAGAAACATGCTCTTTAGGAGGGCACATTAGTATTTTCTCTCAGCAGCTCTTTCATTAGTATTTCAATAATACATTATATTTAAAATATAAATTACATTTGCAAATGTTTTCTTTTTCAGTATCTATAATATTTTTATTACAGTGTTACATTTAGTATGTCATGTGAGTAT
Source organism: Dipodomys spectabilis (assembly GCF_019054845.1). Taxonomy (NCBI): domain Eukaryota; kingdom Metazoa; phylum Chordata; class Mammalia; order Rodentia; family Heteromyidae; genus Dipodomys; species Dipodomys spectabilis. The sequence goes on from NW_024870793.1 coordinate 768,991, forward strand.
GGAAATGATGTGAGCATGACTATATATGCATGTTTGTATATGTAGCTGACTCTAAGAAAACTGAGTGTATGTGAGATACAGGATTCAAATAATAGTTTCAGACCTATACATTGCTAAATTTATGTACATGTCCTGTTCGTGGAGTGTGATTTCAAGATCACATTTTGGTAGGTTCCATACCAAGTAAGTAGATGTTTCTAATCCAAAATTATAAGGAATAAAACAACTACTCTGTTTCATAATCATTTAGTCTTAGTACTCAAGACAATGTAGTAAGTGTAAAAAATTATTGAAATATGATGGGTCAGTGGTAAGTCTTTAGAAACTCTACATTTTTCCCCAAAATCTTCAGATGTACTCTTTGGATATAAATTACAAATATATTTTGAAACATACAGATATAATGTGAACATATTATATATGTAAATATATGTACATAATGTAAGTATATTTTATATTTGGTTATATTTTGAAGGTGAATCATATATATCTATTTATATTTAAATGTAATTCCTCTCATCACACACACACACACACACACACACACACACACACATATTGTTTTCTTGTTTTGTTATTTTTTTTGTCAGTTTTGGGCCTTAAACTCTGAGCTTGGGTGCTGTCCCTGTGCTCTTCAGCTCAAGGTGAGGGCTCTACCGCTTGAGACATAGCCCCACTTCTGGTTTTCTGATGGTGTATTGGACATAAGAATCTCATGGACTTTCCAGCCAGGGCTGGCACTGAACCGTGATCCTCAGATCTCAGCCTTCTGAGTTGCTGGGATTACAGGCGTGAGCCACCAGCACCTGGCTATATTTATATCTAAGATTTGTCAGTGGAACAAAGGGTACAGAAACTATTATTCTTATCACGAAAGGACTTCATATTGGCAGGTATTATTACAAGAAGACATATGATGAATATTCACAGTGGCACAAAAATCCCTTAGGTGCCTAGCAAGACAGCACTTTTTCAAGACACTGTATGTAGTATGAGAGGTTTGCTAACTAAGCAACTGTAGAAGAAAGTGAACCCTAAGCATAACTGAAAATTGCAGGAACCCAGTCTTCTGTGACAGATTTAGCAAGGCCTCTCTTGGAGATTCTTGTAAGGGACATGATGAACAATTTATAGTTCAGTTTTGATTACAGGACTCTTTTACATCTATCACTCAGATATTAACTTAGATATAACTTAGATATTAACTCAGATATAAATTTAATATAGTTCCTTTTGCTCTAACTTATATTTTCATGGCTCAGGAAAGTGTTTTTGTTTGTGAAAACTTGGTTGTTCACAACATAGGCATGGGTTTTTAATCCTTTTGAAATTACTTTTTGCAGAGTATTCTCTGAGATGAGCTTCTCTTTATCATATCATAGGAATAAACTTACTCTGATTCAAGCTAACTTGTTCTCTCCCATCTGAACAGACTTCTTTACATGTCAACAAACCCTCATTTACTTGCAAAAGTCTGTCAGTGAGTCAAACCTAGCTCACCCAAGTGAGGTGAATTCCTCCCCCATGTTTCCTTTACATTGAAAAATGGTAAGAACTGTTTAGCATTGCTCATGCTTTATAATGTGAAGTGTGACTCCTATTTTTCATAAGGTGAATCAAGCAGAGGAATGGATTAATATGTAAAAAAAAAAGCCTTTGAAATAGTCTTGAACCTTGAAAATTGTCCTGGGTATGAATTTTTGGAGAAATCTCCCTATTCAAAGATGAACGACTCATTTTTTTTATTGGGCTAGTACTGGGGTTTTAACTCCAGGCCTTGAGCTCTATCTGGGCTTTAATTCTCAATGTTTGCACTATACCACCAGAGCCACACCTTCACTTCTTCCTTTTTACTACAAGTGTAGAAAAGAATCTCTTAGGTTTATCTACTTCAAATAGCTTCGAATTGCAGTTGTCAAATCGGAACCTAACTAGTAGCTAGGTGTAAGTAACTGGTGCTCTTCTAGAACTCACTTCTTAAGAATAATCTCAAAAAAAGAGAAAAAATTGTTCAATTATTTATGTATTGTCTGATAATCCAAATCACTTGCTACTGAAAGATAAAAAGAGAGAAGTTAGAGATAAATATTGAGGAGAGACACAAAAAAAAGAAGGAGGTATGGGAGGACATATGCGGGAAGGGAAAGGGAGGAGAAGAAAGGTGGGGTGAGCTGAGTGGAATTGCCTATTCCTCACTAAGGTATTGTTGTACAGTCAGTGCCTTTGCATTTATGTAGCCAAAGCTTTATATTTTTTGTAGTAGTAAGTTGAGATATAAAATACCAATTTCCAAGTAATAACCTATTAGTGTGCTTCCTCCTGCACCCAGGGCACCACAGTTAGGTTACTGTTACAGGGAAGACAAGAGTAATCAGTTTAAATGATTCTAAGAAACAACAATTGACATGCCAGGAATGCTCCCTTGTATGATGAAGTCAAGCATCACTCTTGTTCCCGGCTCCAGTCTTCCTCTCAACAAGAATAGGAGAAACAGAAGAGGAAGGAGATATCTGAGTAATGATCATGTCTCTGTTTACCCTCTTCCTTTGGACTCTCAAACCATAAATCCAAAGGAGACATAACCTGAACTAGTGGGGGAAAAAGGGGGAAAATTCAGTCTAGCTAAACATGAAAATTTTAAAATAATTGGGGCAAGATTTCAAATACTGAAATAAAACTTTTTAAATTATTAATAAAAAGTAACTAAATTTATTAAAAATTTAGAAGACTACAAAGCTTACTATATAATGGAATCTGCATAATTAAACTGAATCCTGCTTCTATCATCTGAAATTAAGACCATTCCTAAAATTCCAATACTAGATAAATTACCGTTGATATTCACTTAAACTGTGTGAATATGATGCAGAAAACATGACTTTAAATTCAGACTGCTGAAATAGTAAGTGATGGAAATTCATGAAGGATAGCATCATGCTGAGAGCATGGAAAAGATTTTCCTTCCATCTTCAGTGTGTAGAGAAGAGAAAAGCTGTATTGGTTGGTCCTGAAGGTCCAATTCTGAATTTAGGACAGAAGGTGAATAGTAAAGAATACCTATCTCAGCCACTTAGAGATTAAAAATGTGGAAAAATATACTCATTAATGTAGGTCAAACATAGAAGAGAAAATGTGGCAATACCAAAGCCAAGTGCCAAAGGCAGAGATATTGAACAAAATACCATGAAGTTGAAACAAATCTTAAAAGGGAGATCTGGGCTTAAGGGGAGTAGGACAGAAGAATAGAGAGGGAGATGGTGGATTAATACAGTCATAACACTCAAAGTACATATGCCAGAGTATAAATAGGAAACTTGAAAGGATAGGAAGGAAGAAAAATGGAGTGCTGGACAATGATCCAGATGTATAGTAGTTTGAAATCTACATACACTCTATTCAAAACTGACGTGATGAAGTGAAACCCCTTTGCACAACTATGTAAAGACTACATTTTTTGAAGTTTAAATAGTAAGAGACCAGAAGCACAAACCTTTACAGATAAATAAGAGGACAGCATTGACACATTTTTGAGGATTTTGTTCCTTTCAATATACAAAATTTAATGTGTCAAGTCTGCTGCAAGTGTAAATTTCATTTTGCAAATTCTTTTTGCAAATTGCTTAAAATATACAGAACCATATTCCACTATCAATCACATCAATTCCAATAAAAAATATTATAAACCTTTAGGTTTCTCAGTTGTTTCTAAATATCTTAATGTAATTCATTGGAACTAATTTCATTCTAAATTTAAGTTTAAATTTTAAAATCTTTTTAATGGGACACAGGTATGGCTAGATAACTGATGTTAGCAGAATCAGAATTATTCAGAAGGCTGTAAATGGATGTTTACCTAATTTTCTCTCTTCTGGATCATGGAATACAGATTGCCCTTGTTAGGAAAATGGAGGAGAATGGAAAAGGAATAGGCTGGAGTGGATCATCAACAGGTGAGGACTGTTTATTGAGGAACAGCGAGGGGCAGAACCCTTCCAGTGGGTTTGGAGCTTGGAGCTGGGACAGTATCTGGGTTTTTTAGGAAGTCTGAACAAGGAGGTAGAGGTTAATGAAAAGCACCTAGGTCAAGGAAGGTGAGGGCCTTTCAGTTGGGCCCCAACTGGGATGTTTACAGCTGGGCTTAGGTGGATTGCCTTGCCTGCACTTCAAAAGAGTTTACACATAACTGGGATTTTGCCTGCAGTCTGTATGGGCCTGGGACAACAGAGTGGGGGTGAACCCTTCATATTCCACCCTTAGATACATAAAATGAGAGGGCCAAGAAGCGAGAGGGAAGTTCTTATAGGATCTTTTGGTACATAAAAATAATTGGGCTGAGACGGAAGTAGCATGGTGTTAAGAGAACAAAGCAGATTCCCATCATTTGGAACCTTGAAGGAGTATAAAGGAGGAGGGGCCTCGTGGTCTTTTCTGGTTACTTCCTCCTGGCATTGGGATGTGGAGAAGTCAATGGGGTTTGGGTTTTCAGTTCCCGGTCTGTGCTGGGTCCAGGGCAGTGTATGCGAACCCTCTGGTTGCCTGTAGGAATAGGATGGCCTTGGCTTGGTCACAGGTCCTGATTGAGGGCTTTTATCCTGTTAGAGAGAAACTTGTAAATGCTGAGATCAGGCAAAAGGCTGCAAGGTGGCAGGAGTTGTTGATATGAGTGACACAGGAAAACGCAACCTGAGCACAATCCAGAAAATTTCCAATTATGCCATGAGCCCATAACTAGTCAAAAGCTAGGGCTAGATTGCAATAGTTAAGGGCCTGGTGAGAGACCTTGATCATTTCCTATAAATAGCACGTAACAAAGGCAAGAATATAAATACCTGTCCAGTTAGAAGTTAGACAGATATCGATATTAGATGGACAAGCTTCTCAACTTATTTCTATTGACCTCCTGGCTCTGGTTAAATTTGAAAGGGCAGGCAAAGTGTGGCTGATGTGACATCATCTCCTCTTACTCTTTTCCACCTTTTCTTGGGGGTCTAGGTGCTTGTGCATGGCATATGGGCTTTAAACTCAAGGCCTGAGCACTTTCCCTGAGCACTTCTGCTCGAGGCTAGCGCCCTACCACTTTGAATCACGGGGCCACTTTTAGCATTTGGCTGGTTAATTTTTGAGCCAACTTCCAGCGTGGCTCTTCGGTGGTGGTTAGTTGGGAGATAGAGTCTCAGAGCGATTTTTCTTCCCTGCCTGGCTTTGAACTGCAATCTTTGCCACAAAAACCCTTTATTACATCCAATTAAATCAACAAATAGATCTATGGGATCAAGAGAGCTTACATTCACCCTATCAAGAATTGATCAAAAATACATTCCAGAACTCATGACAAAACTCAATAAATGGGATGAGAGTTTGAGCACAGCTTGGCTGCCTGGAAAACCTGATAACCAAAATTTACAGGAGCACTCCTGGCCTACACATACTTCAATAGCATAACAACATAGCTGACTTATTCAGGTCTAGCTGGGTAAGGTTGACAGAGAGTGTCCCTCAAGAGTCTTAGTTTTTGTAAATCTGAAGAAGTCTTTTACCAAGAATCAGCTGTGTGTGATGGAGTCAAACAGGAGTCCAGTGTACCATGGTGGAGGTAGGATGGTCCCAGGCAGGATCAGGGCTAGACTACATTCCTCAGATGAACTGTCAAATCTCCTGCTTAGTTGCTTACAAGTTTATACACAGACTGGTTAAAGACACTTAAATTTATATGGACATATAGAATTACATGCTAGTTTTAATGTAAATCACAGCAAACTATTACATAATGACTTACTCAAAAGCTGTCTTTTAAGGCATACTCATATCATCTGCTACATATTCGAACTTTCTGAAGACAGAAACAAATATGTGGAACAAATATTTTAAGACAATTCTTATCTCCTTACTGGTGTTTTTCCTCCCAGCTGGCTAGGAGCTGAGCTGGGTCTCGTTCCTTTTACTACTACCTTGATAAAAATGTTTTCTTTTAACAAATGGTACATTTGATAGGAAATATCAGTACTAAGAAATAGAAGAAGATAACTTTTTACACAGTTTTTATGTACTATGAGATTATATTGAACATGCTCACACACACACACACACACACACACACACACACACACACACACACACACACTTAAACCAATGTTTTCGTTTAAAAAAAATAAAAATCGGCCATAAGTTTTATGGAATTCCAGAGGCAAAGTGATATTGTTTTGCCCAATATGAAAAAACCACGTGGTCAATGTCAGAAAAGTAGACAATACCAAAAAATGCAGGGCAAATTTTAACAAATAATTTCCACCCTTAAATAAACATTGAAAAAAGCAGAAAATCTTTAAATCAGTTTTGGTGATGAGGCAGATTAGTATATGAATTGAATATATTAACCCTTAAAAGAGTGAAGAGGAGAGAGCAGTAAGGATGATGGAAGAGTGGGGGTTGTAGAAAAACCCATCATTTGGCCTTTGTCTCTTCCTAGGTGTCAGCTTCCAGGGCTTGTAGACAGAATTGGGGAGGGGGTGACTGAACAGGTTTGTAAGGAGAATATGTAGAACTTTTAACCTGAAGACATTTAAAGGAATATGTGGCATCATCATGAAGATATTGAAATGTGTGTTTGAGTAATTGAATAGAGAGAGCTATTGGAAGAAGTGAGAGGGTGGGATTTCTCTTCTGAAGTCTCCTTGAGGAGAAACCAAGAATCTAGATTTTGAACTGAGTTGTCTCAGGAAAGAGAAAAGGATTGGATTATTGTTTAAGTCCCCAAAAGTAAAAGGACTGGTTTGTTCCGATTATGGGATTTCAGGGTGGTAAAGGGAGAGAGGAGTAAAATAGAGAGGCTGTCCTCAGTGTGTTTGCCAGCTAGCCACTGTCAGTGACAATTAGCAAAAGGTCCAGAGTAGAGGACCCATTTAATTAGGGTCTGTAAGGGAAAAATGCGTATTAGCTATAGAAAAGGGTTGAGAAATGTATACGTATGGAGTAGTTTGTTTACAGTGATATTTAACAGGGCTGTTAGCTTGTTTTTTTACCTTTGGTGGCCTAAGCCCACCCCTACCTTGTGTCAGCTACACAGGCAGGCAGACAGGCGGGCACAGGGACAGGGATTAACAGAAGGAGTTTGCTTGAAACAGATAGTTTTAGCCTAGAAAATCTGGACCAACTGCAAATAGCAAGAGTGTAGTTAGAAGAGCAAGGAAGGAGATAAAGATCTTTGTTACTCGAGGTCATCAAACAAAAGAGATAGAAAGGGAAGGTGTGAGAGAAGTGGGTGAGAGACAGACTGAGCTGCAATAAGATAAGGAGTTACATTTTTAGAGGAGATGATTGGGAGGCTCATGGCAGAGAAGTGCTGGATTAGTAAGGCAGGAGAGCAGGGAGGGGGACCTCTGGAGTAGAGGTCAGAGAAGGACTTGGTGGACAGAACAGAACAAGCAGAGGGAAAGTTTTCTGGAGCAGAGGTAGAGGAGGGCTTATGTTTAGGGTACCTTGGATTCCTCATCATTTCGTTGGAGAATTGTGTAAATCATTAAAATTAAAACCTAAAGTTACAAATTTAGGCCAGTGTTGGCCATGGTAAGAAGACCAGATTTTGGTAGAAAAACAAGTCTTTTTTTAAACAAAATAATTTTTATTGTGAAATTAACGTACAGAGGGGTTAAAATTAAATGAGAAAGGTAATGAGTATATTTCTTACCTAGCATTGTTGCCTCTTCCTTTTGTTCCCCCTACAATCCCTGACCTCCCAAATCCATGTTTCTCCCCCCTCCTCAAAGTTGTAAAGTTCATTTTTTGACATAGCATTTTGTACCTGTCATTGTGCAATGGGTACACATGTATTCTTATTTAAATTTTTTTCCCTTCCCTCCCCAAATTATACCAACATCAAATGCAGTGAAAACAGTGGTTATACCATGGGGGAGGGATATATGAAGCATTTTTTTTACTGTAAATTAGTCAGCCCAGAGTCTTAAGATTAAACTGCAGGCATGCTAATGAGGTGTCTCTGGGAGACAATTTGGAAAATTTGGTAGGATTTTGGAGCCTGTCCCACTTCTCCAGGCATCCTTGGTGTTTTGAGAAGGCAGACGGACAGAACCCAATAATTAATAGAGTGCATGCCCAAAGGTCCTAATTAATGGTGGTCATTCAGGGGGTCAGGAAAGTGGAGACTCCTGGAGTTACTGAGATCCCCACAGACAGGAAGGAAGGGAGGGACTCCTGGAGTCCTGGAGTCCTTGTCGGGGCCCCTCTTCCACAGACTAGGCTGGTTACCTTGTCCTGAAGGCTTTCAGGTGGTGGGTGAAGTCGGTCAAGTGGCAAAAAGCCTCCTGCCTAGAGATCAGAGTCCAGTGACAGGGTAATGGAGAGAGAATAGGGGGTTTATGCAAGGGTCAATAATACTGCAAGCCACAGCAGAATGGCCCTCCCCTGCTTGCACCACTTCCAAAGGCCAAGGCCAAGAGGTCTTTCATGAGGCTGTTTAGCAAAAAGTAAGCTCATAGGGCTGTGAACTCCCAATTCAGAAAGGCCTTGGAAGGAGGAGGAAAATAGCAGAGAATCTCCATTAGAGGTGGCAAAGAGGTGGGTTGCCCCTCTGTAGAGGGCGTCCAGTTTATTCCTCGCACTTTTCCATTCCTGGATGTAGGAACAATATGTTAGGAAAATGGAGTAGAATGGAAAAGGAATAGGCCAGACTCGATCATCAACAGGCGAGAACGGTTCATTGACAGACAGCGAGGGACACAGCCCTTCCTGCAGGATTGAGGTTGTGTGAGGAGCTGGGACAGGATCTGGTTTTTTATAGGAAGTCTGAACAAGAAGGTAGAGTTTAATGAAAAGCTCCTAGCTCAAGGAAGGTGGGGGACTTTCACATAGGCCCTCAATGGGATATTTACAGCTGGGCTTAGGTGGATTGTCCTGCCTGTACTTCAATGGAGTTCACACATACCTGGGATTTTGCCTGGAGTCTGTATGGGCCTGGGACAATAGGATGGGGGTCAATCTTTCAGTCTTAATTGGAAAAAGATAGTATTCCCAGCTTTTCTGCATATAAACAATCCATCATCATTTTCTTATTAGAGGATTATTCCAGATTAGCTATATGTTGATTTATAATGACTGAGCCTGACATGAAGGTGAGGGAAACTGACTACACTTCAGTGAGGTTCTGACTTGTGTTTCACAAAGTGTTATGAAAGCTCTCCATGAGAAATCTAGCAGCATTTCTAAAAAGTCCTTGCGTGCTTATACTTTCTGATAATATCTCAATTCAAGTATTTCTCCTCAGAGTTCCATACCTTTCAATAATGCTGTCTTAGATCCCTGTTGTATTTTGCAGACAAATCTTGGTGATGAAATTTGTGCTTTTCAAAATTGCTCTCCCAATTCCATCCACAAAATGCAGACAAAAATTATCTGAAAAAATTTGTATCTGTTGATAGTGCATATAATTTTTAAAAGTATTATTTTATTTTGTTAAATTTTTAATTGTGAAAATACCATACAGAGGGGTTACAATTACATGGGCAAGGTACTGAGTATATTTCTTATCAAGTATTTTTGTCTCCTCCTTTGTTTCCCCTTCCCATCCCTATCCATCTCTCCCCCACGCCCTCTCCTACCCCCACCAAATTTGTAAAGTTCATTTTTCATCATAATTACTTGTACATTTCATTACTGCAATGGGTTGACCTCTATCCCTATTTAAACTATTTGTTTTTCCCTTCACCTCCACAAATTATACCAACATCAAATACAGTGAAAACGGGTTATACCATGGGGAGGGACATACAAAGCAACAAATAAATCATCTTATAAATATGTTAGAAACGATTGCAAGAAAGAAAAACCATTTGAATCTTTATCTTGTGGTTCATTTTGCCTAACATCAACTTATCTAACCGTTTCTGCTTATCTCAAACACATACAAGTTATTGCAAATAAGGGAAACCATGGGGCCTATGTTTCTTTGGACCTGGCTTACTTCACTTAATATAATTTTTTCCAAGTTTTTCCATTTCCATGTAGACAGAAGGGAACCCTCCTGAATTGTTGGTGGGAGTGCATATACTTTTATTTTCCATTACAAACATAGAATGTAGTAAAATTTTTCATAGCAATTAAACTGCACTAGGTGCTGGGCATATTCTAATGTAAATAATATACTGTGTTTAAGCAGAGATTTTGAGCATCCAAAATTTTAATATGCCTGTGGTCCTAATACCAATACCTTATTGATATTGAGTGACAAATACAACTTCTTATAAGTACAGAAGTTTTCCTTGTATCTTTTTAATATATATGTCTTTACTGTGAAGATACTATACAGAGGGGTTACAGTTAAGTAAGTTAATGAGTACATTTCTTATTGAGCACTGTTACCCCCCTCCTTTGTTTTTCCCTTATCAACCCTTCCACTCACACCTCCCCACCTCTTCCCTCCACCCCTCCTCTGATAGAGTGTTTTGTACATCTCATTGTTACTCATTGTAACAATGAAGAAATGCTGGCTTCTTTCATGCTGATTCTACTTGTGTAGACACACCTAAAGTACTTGTTTCAGGCGTTTCCTCTATTTTTAAGAAATACAATTGGTTTTGAGATGTTTATCACCTATTAACCATTAACCAGAGCATATGGGCAAGGTGCTGAACAGAAAGGCATGAACTCTAGTACTTCATTACTTTTGCTTAGTTTTGTACTTTATGCATTTCAAATCTTTTCTAAGCAATTGTGCTTCTTTGCCATTCTTTAGAGGGTCCCCAATTTGTGGCCAAAAATCATGATAGTCAGTATATTTAGTTAAATCTGGCCATATATCAAATTCAAGCTCATAGTGTCTTTTCTGTAACCCTTTCACATAATCATTTACTCTTCTCCATAGAGGCCTTGACTGTCTCATAAGAGCTTTCTTGTTCCTTCTTTGATAGTAAGCACCAAGGAGGCCTAGATCTAGCAAGTCTCTCAGTAAATAAAAGAGTAATAGGAAGTTCTTTCTCCTAAGTAGTTTTCCCAACGTTTGCTATCCTTATCATACACACCTGTAAAAGGCTATGGATCTGGGGGAAGTCTTTGGGGTCCTCTAGATAATGGAGGATCCCACTATTTTCCTCTGATAAGTCATTGCCACCTTCCATCTACCAACATTTTAGGAATCCTATTTAGCTTTTGATCTATATATACCTCTACATCTTTTTTATCTACAGGATATCTATATGAGTCTATTGTATATGCTTTAGGATTAAAGGGAAGTCTCCAATAGCCATACACTCTTTCTGCTCTAGCCGTGCCTACAGCTTCTTGTAAATCTCTTACAAACAATTCCTTCTGCTGAACTGACGTCATGAAACCCCCAGTACGTTTATATTTACATATGACTTGTCTAATAGCCTCCATAAGAGGGGCTTTTAGGGTAGTACTTAACTCTGGTGAGTTAGTCATGTTCTCAGGACACTCATCAGATGTTGGAGTCATCAACACTTCTAAGAAAGAGCCTTGAATAAGGGAACGTTGAGCATGAGTAAGTAGAACAAGCAGCAGGAACAGTAAAAGATTAGTAGGCACTCCTGTACAGCGAAGAAAAGAAAAACAGGAACACATCTTTCCCAGGGGCTTGCCAGCCTTTCCAGGAGGTTGGCCTCTTTGAAGCCCCATTCTCAGATCTGAAAGCAGGTTTCCCATGCTAAGCAGACTCCACCGGAGTACGTGTGGCAGTTTTCTTTCTTATTTTCTTGGCCAATAAATCCCCAAGACCTCAGTCAGCATTTCTCACATAGGACTTTTCAAATGGGTTGGTTAAATATTGACCTGAGCTCCAGTCTTCTGAGGACTCACTCATCTGCTTAGGAATTGATGCTGGCTCTTGGAAAAGAGCTCAAGGAAGGATGCCATTTAAAGCCTTATAACGTTATTCTTTACCAGAGTATTCTCCAGCTACTTTGGTTGTTGAGAATGTCTACAAAAGCAAGCATTCTGTTGGAAACAGGGAGACACCATATGACCATTACTTAATGAGATTTCCGAGTGGCTTGCTATCACTTGGACTGCATTTTGCAAGTTGAATCTGTCAAAACCTATCAGTTTTAAGAGATAAGAGGAGTGGTAAAAGTACTTCTAGAGAAAAATGCATCTTCAACATATTTGGTTCCAAGCATTCCGTCTAAGGCATATTCAACAAGTAGTGAAACTTGTGTTGGCTGTAACTATGTGTCTTTCTCCATGTATACATGTGTGTATGTATGTGTGTATTCATGTGTATAGGAGCATACATGTGTACATATATAAGGGCATATACACATATATATGCAAATATAAAATTATACATACATAATATATGTGCGTATATATCAGCTGTTCAGTGATTTAAGCTATAGTTCCCGAACATTGTCATTCACACAAAGTGTACATGATAAACTGCTCTGAGGATCTTTGCTCTATGATGGTTATCCTTTGTACTCACTTCTGCCACTACTTTGTTTTTCATCCCTGCTACAGGGATGAAAATCTATCCATAGGATAGCTTTATTTTCATTACATGTATTTACTTACTGATAATAAAAGAAACAGGTTATTTATAAAAGAAAAAGATCTTTTAGGTAACAGGGTAAAGTATCTTATCCATCCCAATGATTCCTATGAGATAAAATTTATAATAATAGTAAAAGTGAAAAGGAATTTTTAGATCTGTTGTTTTGCCATTTAGCATTGCAAAGAATAATATCACATGACTGCTATAACTCTTAAAGAATGCCATTGTAACTGATGGTCCCTATCATGTTCTCACAAAACCAGTGGATCCTGAAAGATAATAGTACACCAGCAGAAATGCTAAGTATCAGACATGGAGCATGAACGAGAAAGCAAGTGAAAGAGATAGAGTGAAAGATAGAGAGAAATATCATAATACTGAAAGTGCATAACAGATAAATAAGAGCTATATGAGAATATTCATACAGCTATTTTTAGATTCTACATGTACATTTGAAGGTATTTAATGTACAATAACCCACCAACATAAAATATAAAGTGCTTTTGATAAAAAACTAAAAATGACTCAAGAAATTAGAATTGCAAAAACAATTTTCACAGAAGCAATCTCTCAGAGATATTTCATGACTTTGAGAATAATAAAGTGGCTGAAGTTAATATAAATTAAGTAGTATGATAATTCACAAAAATATAAAAGATATTCATATATTTCAATATATAACCCAAAGCTAAAACAAATGTTCTTTAGATGATTTTTTTAAAACACAGCTTCTCAAGAACTGGGAAAGTGGCTCAATGGTATATAGTGCTTGCCTTGCATGCATGAGGCCCTGAGTTTGATTCCTCTGCACCACATAAGCAGAAAAAGATGGAAGTGGTGCTGTGACAAAAGTGGTAACGCTAGCCTTGAGATGAATAGCTGAGGGACAGCACACATGCTCCAGATTTCAAGCCTCATGACCAACAAAAACAGAAAGAGAACAAAACACAGTCTCTCATTTTTGTGGCCTTAACTCTGTAATATGTCAGCTTCACCCTAGGGCTAAGATTTTAGGTGTGGAAATTTATCAACACTCCTGATTCAGATTCTACTTGATAAAATTTTTAATCAATATTTTGTTCTTAAATTTGCTGTTTGTAAACTCACATGCACCTATAAAAATGGTTGACCATCCCAGTAACCTTCTCAAAGTACCTCCAAAAGACAACTTACAAAACTGTATTATATTACTACAAGGAAAACAATGCTACAAATAAATAAAACCAACAATTAAATATTCATAATTAATAAAATGAAAAATAAATCAGTTACGTGTTTCCAGTATTTGAAGTATACTACATATTAGATTTTACTGTATTCTCATATTCCTGTACATTTAAAACTGGCTAAGATTATGATGTTCAACAAGAGTTTTATAGGCTATGAGTAGTCTTTAAAGTTACCAAGTAAGATTACTATTTATGGCTCATCTCGTCATTTGTATATGGCTTATATCATCACTTGTTCCTCGCTAACATATAAAGTAAGGAAGCTCTAAATTGTAGTTAACAAATTCTTCACTCTTTACTCTGCTTCTTTACACAAAGGCTTTGCAACTTCTCATTAGTAAAGTTTCTATAAACTCTGAAATGTAAATACTTAGTAATATATGTCTGCTACCATAAATCTTAACTACTTCATGGAAAATTTTTATGACCTGCGAAACAGTCCCTATTTTGGCATATTTAAGCAAATTCCCAGAATTAAACACATTTAAAGCATTAAAACTTTAACAAACCTTAACCCTTGCTGCAATGTTCATTATGACAGGTGCCTTGTAGAGAATAATTGAACTCCTCCTTCTACACATCTCTGGAACCACAAATATTTGGAATTACTTTGTTTTTGACATATCAATTTTGAGTTTCTTCTTAAATCTGTGCTTATGTAAGAAATACATATTTCATGACCATTCTTTTGTATTTACTTTTTGTTGAATTGTCTAGTTTAAGAAAATCAATTACACTTTATATATAAAAAAATGTTCTGTGCTCAATTTGGCAGCACATACCCTAAAACTGGAATGATACAGAGAAGATGAGCATAGCTCCTTCGAAGGATGACACACAAATTCCTGAAGCGTTCAATATTTTTACAAGGAGAGATGCTGGAGTGAATGTGGCCAGAAGTAAACACTACTGAATTCTTGGTGAGAGTGTAAACTTGTTCAACCCCTTTGAAAAGCAGAATGGAGGTTCTTCAAAAGATTCCACATAGAGCTCCTCTATGACGCAGCAATCCTTTTTTTGGGCATTCACCCAAATGATTAGAAACAAGAACATACTAAAACTACAAGCACAACTATGTTTATTGCAGCATTATTTACCATAGGTAAGATATGGAACCAACCCGATGCCCCTCAGTACATGAATGGATCAAGAAAATGTGTGTGTGTGTGTGTGTGTGTGTGTGTGTGTGTGTGTGTGTGTGTGTGTGTGTGTGTAACTGTGACCCCTCTGTACAGTACTTTTACAATTAAAAACCTATAAAAATGTTCTGAGATGGAAGAGTTTATTCCCCCAATTTTATCCATATAATATCGTTAACAAAGCAGATTTTTAAATACTAAGTAGAATGTGATATGTATTACAGAAACCATTACATGTAATGAGCAACCAGAAATAATGTTATCCATTGACTCTGCACTGCTTCCAAGGAAGCCAGATGGATAATTTCTCATGCTGTAAATCAAACTGTTGATCTTATGTCTTGATAGTGTAAAAATATCAGGGACAGAATAATGAAGGAATGTTGTAGACTGAGGTGAAATCATATGAAAATATACAAACCTGATAAAACATATAAGTATCTGAGCAGTATATTGTGTTTTAAATCATTTGTGTTACATTGCAAAGATAATGAAGACCTATTAGAATGAATTATCTTTTTGATATCCTATTGTAGGTCCTTAGAAGGATGAACTCTTTCCTCATTCTTGTAGAGGCTTCATCAGATGAGAGGAACTGTATTTTTTGTTTGCTTCCTTCCATTTATTCTTCACTCTGAAATATGAGCTACATGATACTGAAATACACCAAGGAAAATTAAACACACAGGCTTTGGAAAGATAAATCAATGTAAAATAAATAAAATACGTATAACCTTGTAAAAGGTCTAAGTAAATTAATTTATATAATCTCAAGTGTAAACAGAAAATGATTTAAGCAATGTCATGTAATTGAAAAATGAAACTTTTTAGGTGATACTTAATTTTTTCCTTTCTACTACATTGAATTAATTATTGATTTTGTATAGAGAGATTAAAGATGAGATTAACAAGAAGCTTGGTTAAAACTGGGCATAAATTCTGAATAGACATGTATTCCAAAATCCATGAAAATCGCCAGTGGGTTTACAAAGTTGTGTTTAATGCTACTTCTATGCTGGCTTAAGCTTTGGGAACAGAAGTCATTAAAGAAATGCAATTCAAAATTAATATGATACTCTTTCATAACTATTACAACTCTTATTTAAAAAAATCAAAGGAACCAGTTGTGGTGGCAGTCAATTTGGTCTAGAAACCCCTCTAAGGAGAGAGCAAGATGAGGCATTGGCTTAAGTAAGCCGCTCAATATCTGCCATCCAAAAAGGAAAAACAGTGGAGTGAGGCTCAAAGCCATATGCCTTTGGGCTTGGGTCTTTCCCTTGATTATAGCATCTGCAAGTTGGTCTGCCTGAGATTATACCTGAGGTGTGCCCCCAGGGGAGTGTGAACCCACTCTAATGGCTCCCCCCTTTGAATTAAAACTGCAGAAATCAATGTAACACCTCCAAACCACCAAAGGGAAATGGGCTCAAAAATAGAATACCTCTTCAGGAAAACTTCATCCAGGGCTTTTTGGAACTGCAAAAATATTGCCCAATGGCTGTCTGTAATTGTAATAACTTCTTGGGGCGTCCTGCCTTTTAGTAGGGCAAATAAGGCACACACTATCTTTAGGGACAGGAACCCATGGAAACAGCCAATTGGTTTCCCCTAAAAGGCTCTGAAGTTGGGATAAGGTCAGAGAGGTTGGAATATCCAGCAAAGGCTTAAGGAGACTGGCCTGAGTCAAGGTAAGGTGGAACCAGAGCACCTTAAAAGAAGGTAACTTTTGAATTATATTGAGTGCTATGGTGAAGCCCCCACTTTCTTAATATGATGCGAACCTGGGCCAGAAGGCCCTCCAGGTGTCCTAGGTCTTGGTGCCCCACAATTATATCATCCGGGTAGGCAAACACAAGAGAGGTATCTGAACCCAGCACAGGCCCTAAAAGTGTGGCCAAGTATTGTTGGCAAAAGGCCAGGTTATTTGCCATTCCCTGTGGCAGCACTGTCCATTCAAACCTCCAATCAGTCAGGGAAAAATTAAGAGAAGGGATGGAGAAAGCAAACTTTTTACAGTCATCTGGATGCAGGAGGATAGAAAAAAACAATCTTTAATATCAATCACACCAAGGTATATTCTGAAGGTATAGCAGGAGTCCACGGCATACCTCTTAGGGATGTTCCTACTAGCTCCATCCTTTCATTTACCTTTCATAGATCTTGGAGCTTACACCTAGCCCCAGAGGCCTTATGAATAACAAATATGGGTGTGTTCCAAGGACTCATAGAAGGGCATATGTACCCAAGGTTTATCTCCACCAGAAGGTGGAGGAATACAAGTTTAGGTTTTATCAATGGCCACCACTCCACCCAGGTAGGGCTTCCTATCTAAATCAAACTTGGATCCACAATTCTTTTTCCAATGGTAACCCTTTCTGCCCCTGGGTCAGGGTGTAGGGGGAGGTTAGGCCCCCTAGGGCCAGTTGGCAGGGGATTTTTGTGAACAGTCCCTCTTAAAGTGCCCCTCCTGCCCACATTTAAAACAAGTCCCTTTCCCAGATGGTCTTGGGGTTCCTTGGCCCTGGGCTGTCAGTGCTTGAGTAATAGCCACAGTCATTGCAGATGTCTGAACATGTAAAGCTAAAGCTAATGATTGGGACTGGTGCTGTTGCATTCCCACATCCTGTGAGGCCATCACCCATCTTCTCAGAAAAAACCCTCTCAATCCCATGCAGGCCATGTGGTGGTCTGCATTCATCTCTTCCCAGAGCAGCAGCTTTACAAACTGATCTTGGAGGTTCTCTGCTGGCAGCTTGTGGTTAATACTCTGTTGGACTCCATCTACAAACTCAACTAGAGGCTCACCAGGTTTTTGTGTAACTCCTGCTATGAGGGACTCAGTGGGCCCATCATCCAGTTTGTACCATGTGGCAAGTCCTGCCTGAATCACCTGGTCATGGTATGAGCCAGGTATTGCGGCATGTTGGACCCTAGTGGAGTACCATTCCCCATCCCTTTTAACATGGCATAAGTAATAGGTATCACAGATTGAGCCTGCCAGTTATTCTCCGCTCGCACTCTGCATTCCTTCTTAAAGAAAGGCACCATTTAATAAACTGAGAACAAGTGAGGAAGGCTTTGGCCACATCCAGACAGTCCTTAGGGACACATGGGTGATAAGCAATGTCCTGTAATAAGGTCTGGGCCCAAGGAGAGTTTGGGCCATCCTCCTCCACTGCCTTGTGGAGCTCTTTAAGATCTTTAGCTTCCCATAGATACCATTCCAAGGGCCAGATTTACTAGATACACTTGGGGAAGCAAATCCTGTGGCCCAGGGTCCGGGGTCCTGGGTGGCCCTTCCTTTCCAGGGTAGGCCTCCAATTAGGTTATTTCCCCACCCCTCGGCTCCTCCATGGAAGGTTGGTAGGGGTCCGGGTCTTGCAGGTCCCTCTCACAGGTTGCGTAGGGCGCCGTACTTCTCCCTCAATTGGGGAAATAGGGTGGGGACCTAGGATCCATCGGGGCACCTGAGTCAGAGGGGGTAACTTTCACCCTCATTTTGATTTCCACTGTGCATGTTTCAGTGCATTCTTGGATGAATTTGACCCATTCCTTTTCCTTCTCACTTCTCAAGTCCTCCTTTATTCACTCTAGGCCTAATGCTGCCTCCTCCTCCTACTTCTGTGAAATAGCATTACCCATACTAAGGGTTTCACTTACCCTGTGAGACTGCTTAGCCTCCGCTGGTATCTTTTCCTTTCAAGCCCCACGTTGGGCGCCAGATGTTGGGTCTTCGTCCATCCCACAAAAGATGAATGGGGTCCAAGGGAAGGTAAGTGAGGCTGCTCCCCCGTTCCCCGGCCTCCCTTAGCCAGGGAGATAATCAGACACAGCAGGGAGTCAAGTGAAGCAGGAAATTCATTTATTAACTCAGAGCAAGCTCTTTTTTAAAGCAAAAAAGACCAGGTGTTCATGGGAGGGGAGGAAGAAGAACCTTATCATGCACCTAAGCTTCCACGGGATGGTTAGTCACGGAACGTAAAGCAAATTGGGCTCTGCCCACACAACTCCCCCTCAGCGCCATCTTTGCTGCCCATGTGCTACACAATCAAAGACCTCGGAGTCAAATCTGACACACTAAAAACTTCAAAGGATGAAATAAGTGAAACCCTAGGTCTCCTTGTCACAGGCCAAAATTTTCTTAAAACAGACCCAGAAACACAACAAATTAAACAAAGGTTGGACAAATGGGATTGCATGGAATTGCAGAGCTTCTGCATGACAAAGGACATAGCTAGCAAGATCACCAGAAAGCCCACTGATTGGGAGAAGATCTTCACTAAACATACAACCAACAAGGGTCTCATATCTACAATATAACTGGAACTCACAAAATTAAATGCCCCAACAACAAATCCTCAAAGAAACAACTGCCCAATAAATAAGTGGGCTATAGACTTACAGAGGAACTTCGCTGAAGAAGAAAGAAGTATGGCCAATAGACACATGAAGAAATGCTCAACTTCCCTAACCATAAGAGAAATGCCAAACAACATTGTGATACCACCTCACTCCAATTAGAATGGCTATAACGAAGAACTCTAATAACAACAGATGCTAGAGGGGATGTGCACAGAAGGGAACCCTACTGCATTGTTGGTGGGAGTGTAAACTTGTTCAGCCACTTTGGATAGTAGTATGGAGGGTCCTCAAAAGACTCCACATAGTGCTCCCCTATGACCCACCAATCCCACTTTTGGGCATTTACCCAAATGATCACAAACAAGAGCACACTAATGGTACCAGCAAAGCTATGTTTATTGCAGCATTGTTTACCATAGCTAAGATTTGGAAACAACCCACATGTCCCACTGTAAATGAATGGATCAAGAAAATGTGGTATATATACACAATGGAATTCTATGCCTCCATCAGAAAGAATGGCATTACCCCATTTGTTAAGAAATGGAAAGACTTGGAAAAATTATATTAAGTGAAGTAAGCCGTGCCCAAACAAACATAGGTACCATGGTTTCCTTTATTTGCATAAACTAGTATGCCTGACACAAGCAGAAAAGGTCAGATAAGTTGATGGTAGGCGAAATGAACTCCAAGATAAGGATTCAAATGGTTTTTTTTTCTTGCAATTGTTTCTAACATACTTATGAGATGATTTCTTTGTTGCTTTGTATGTCCCTCCCCCATGGTATAACCCCTGCTTTCATTGTATTTGAGGTTGATATAATTTGTGGAGGGGTAGGGCAAAAACAAACTGTTTATATAAGGTACAGCTGGACCCATTGCAATAATAAGATGTACAAGATGTTACGTCAAAAAATCAACTTTACAATTTGGCTGGGAGGTGGATTAGGAGGGGGGGGGTGATTTGAAGGGATTCAAAGGGGAAACAAAGGAGCAGGCAACAATGCTTGATAAGAAATATACTCATGAATGTTGAATGAAGACTGCGGAAATGAAGCTGGAGGCTATCAATTTTTCGCATAGATAGCAGTTTAGTGTTCCAGTGAACAGTCCTAGCCTAGAGAATCACACCAAGTGTGCGAACACTGTACAGAGAGTTTGCCAGAGAGGAAAAATCCAGGCAGACCTGAGCACTTCCTTGCAGCTGTGGCAAGGCATTGGTGGTGGCGGCCATAGCCACCCTACCTAAACACAGAGAATCCGGGACAAAGGAGCCAGACCCAGGGGCTAGTGGATTCTATTCAACACCAGCAAGAACTGGCAAGGAGCAAATATCTTCATCCTGCAGATCACAGACTAAAGATGACCAGGGAACCAACAACAGCGTGAGTAGAACCCTGACATCCTCACTCCTTCTCAGGAAGCAGAGGGGGGAAGTCCACCTCTCCCCACCCCCAGCACCAGAGATCTCCATTTTTGATACTGAAAAAGGCCCGGCTGAGGAGCTAGCAACAACTCAGGCCTTGAATGAAAACTGGAGTCATTTAGCAGGTCACAGGAAGCTGACCTGACATTCCAGGCTTAGCTCAACCCAAGGGAAAGTCACCAAGCACAAGCAGAGGATCCGTGGCCCCCACAGGTGTGGCTTTCTTCTGGGTAAACAGAGCCAGAGGCTGCTCCTCCCTACAGCAGCCTAGAAAAACAATTGAAATTCAGTATACATAAACCCTGAGAATGGCTCTAGGCTGGGCTTTGTGAGTATATCAGAAGCTATCCCATCAGGGAAAAGCTACTGTTTGGTGAAAGGCCTCAACTCTACCCAGAACCTAGCCTCATCACACCATCTCCAAACTAGAGGAAACAGCCATCTCCTTCTTTGCCATCTCCTTCTTTTGTGATAATCAAAGCAGATCTCCCTCCCACTGAACTAGCGAGGAGGAGGATCACAAAATCCTGGGTAAAGCAGAGCATTTTTCTGCCTGCTCAAACAAACTGACTTAAGTAACCAATCAAGACAGACCAGACAGTAACCACAAGCAGACCTGAGACTCCACCAAGAGATTGGTTAGGACACAAGGGAGATAAAAGATCTTCCCATGCACGCACCACCTTTCCCAATCAAAGAACTCTTTTTTATACCTTTTTTTAATTTTTAAAAGATTTTTAAATTATATTTTAAAAATTGTTTTCTATTAATCTTTTTTGTCCTCACATAATTTTTATTTTAGGTGTGTGTGTGTGTGTGTGTGTGTGTGTGTGTGTGTGTGTGTGTGTGTGTGTGTGTGCCTGTGTGTGTGTGTGTCTGTGTGTGTGTCTGTGTGTGTTTTAATCTCTACTGAGTTTTTGGTCCTGTTTTTCTTTTTTCTTTTTCTCTTCTTTTTTTTTCTTTTTCATTTTTTTCTTCACTTTCTTCTTTTTGGGTGACTTAATTGCTGTTTTGCTCATCCTCAGATACATACCTGTCATCGATTATTAGACCTTATCTCCCTTGTATACATATTTAACCCAGAAATTTATTACTCAATTCAAAACCTCTAAGGCTTAAATTCTTTAATAGTAGTATTATCTCCTCCTACCTATATAATTTTAAGAACTTTTATTTTTTAGCTTTTCTTCTCTCAATATCACTTCTTTACCCTTTCATAATTTTTGTGTTTCACTTTTTATATGTAAAGTTTTGTTTTTCCATTTTCTCTTGTTTTTTTAAGTCTCTCCAATAATTCTTCCCAAGCTATTTCCCTCTCTGAAATTAGGACTTGGCCAAATACACTCTCTTTTTACCTACCACATCCCTCTAATCCTACTTTTCCCCACATTTCTCCCTAAACCTAATAACTTCTCGTTTGCCAAATTCTTCTTTTCTGTTCTTAGCCCATTAGTACATAGTTGTTTAATGTTGAATAGATTGTATCTGTTGAAGTATGGAGGTTCCTCAAAAGACTTCACATAGAGCTCCCCTATGACCCAGCAATCCCAATTTTTGGCATTTACCCAAATGGTAACAAACAAGACCATACTAAAGCTACCAACACAACTGTTTATTGCAGCATTCTTTAAGAGAGCTATGATATGGAACCAATCCAGATGCCCCTCCGCAGATGAATGGATCAAGAAAATGTGGTATATATACACAATGGAATTCTATGCCTCCATCAGAAAGGATGACATTGACCCATTTGTTAAGAACTGGAAATACTTGGATAAAAGTATATTAAGTGAAGAAAGCCAGGCCCAAAGAAACATAGGTCCCATGGTTTCCCTTATTTACAATAACTAATGTATGTCTGAGACAAGCAGAAAAGGTCAGATAAGTTGATTTTACGTGAAATGAACCCCAATATAAATATTCATATATTTTTTTCCTTCTTGCATTTGTTTCAAACATATTCATAAGATGATTGCTTTTTTGTGTTCTATGTCCCTCCCCACGATATAACCCCGGCTTTCATTGTATTTGATATTGATATAGTTTGTGGATGGGAAGGGCAAAAGCAAACCTTTTAAATAGGGATACAGGTGGACCCATTGCAGCAATGAGATGTACAAGTCGTTATGCTGAAATTCGAACTTTACAACTTCGGGCAGTTCGGGGAGCGGGTGGGGTGTGGTGGAAGATATGAAGGGAAGGGGAAACTAAGGAGGAAGTAATAATGCTTGATAAAATATATACTCATTACCTTTCCTCTGTAATTGTAACAACTCTGTATGGTATTTTCATGATAAAAATTTTTTAAAAAGGATATAAAATATTTTGATTTTAAAACATTATATATTTGTATATGTATATATATATGTATGTATATATGTATATATATGAATATACATATATATATGTATATATATGTATATATGTATATATATTCATTACCTTGCCCATTATCCCCTCTGTATGATATTTTCACAATAAATAAATTATCTGAAAAAAATGGTATCAGTCGATAGTGCATATAATTTTATTTTTCACTACAAACATAGAATGTAGTAAAAATTTTCGTAGCAATTACCGTGCACTAGGTTGTGGGCAGATTCTAATGGAAATAATATACTGTGTTTATGTAGAGAATTTGAGCATCCAAAATTTTAATATGCTTGTGGTCCTAAAACCAATACCTTGCTGATATTGAGTGACAAATACAACTTCCTATAAGTACAGAAGTTTTCCTTGTATCTTTTCAATTTATATTTTTATTTTAAAGTTCCTGTGCAGATGGGTTACAGTTACATAAGTAAGGTAATGAGTCCATTTCTTATTGAGCATTGTTACCCCCTCCTTTGTCTTTCCCCTACCATTCCGCCCCTTCATACCTCCCCAAAATGTCACTCCACGCCCCCCCCCCCCGATAGAGTGTCTTGTACATTTCATTGTTACAATGCGGCAACCTGTATCCTTTCCTTGTATTTTAAATGAAGAAATGCTGGCTTGATTTATGCTGATTCTACTGGTGTAGACGCACCTAAAATCACTCGCCAAGTGCAGGAGCACAAAATGAAATGCGTAGCAGAAACATTGGAACATTTCAGAGAAGATTAGCATGGCTCATGCACAAGGATGACAGGCAAATTCCTGAAGCATTCCATACTTTTACAACAGATGCTGGAGGGGATGTGGCCACCAGGGAACCGTACTGCATTCTTGGTGGGAGTATAAAACTTGTTCAACCACTTTGGAAAATAGTATGGAGGTTCCTCAAAAAACTCCACATAGAGCTCCCCTATGACCCAGCAATCCCACTTTGGGACATTTACCCAAATGATCACAAACAAGACCATACTAAAGCTACCAACACAACTGTGGTATATATACACAATGGAATTCTATGCCTCCATCAGAAAGAATAACGTTGCCCCATTTGTTAGTAACTGGAAAGTCTTGGTAAAAATTATATTAAGTGAAGTAAGCCACGTCCAAATTAACATTGGTCCCATGGTTTCCCTAATTTTCAATAACTAATATTTGTCTGGGTTAAGAAGAATAGGTCAAAAGCTATCTGCATATGACCAGATAGGATGATGTTAAGGGACATGAACCCCAAGATAGGGACACAAGTGGTTTTTTTCTTTCTTGCTATTGTTTCTAACGTACATATAATGTGCGATGTGATTTTTTTGTTTCTTTATAGGTTCCTCCCTCCTGCTATAACTCCTGTTTTCACTGTATTTGAAGTTGGTGCACCTACATCTTGTATATACACTCCTCTAATTCGTGGAGGGGAAAGAAAAAAACAAAATTCTTAAATAGGGGTACAGGTTGACACATTGTAACAATGAGATACACAAGACACTATGTTGAAAAATGAACTTTACAATTTAGGTGGGGGAAGAGAGGAGGGTTGTGTACTTGTGGAGGTGGGAGGGAAAGGATTCTAGGGGAAAAATAAAGGAGGAGGTAACAATGTTTTTTAGGAAATGTACTCATTACCTTGCTCACGCAAATGTGACTCCTCTGTACATTAGTTAGCTAATAACTAATATTATGAGGCAGACTGAAATGAGACTCCAGAGAAAGAGTCAGAAAGAAAGATCAGAGAGACTAAAATTGATCACACAAAGATTGGAAAATAGAATTCCTTGTACAACATATAAATCATTGAAAGCCTGCACATGTAAGGACAAGAGAGCAAAGTCCAGAAATGCACATTTTCTTAGAGATCAGCTATTGAATTATCAATGGAAATATTTGTATTCTTAAATACTTGACCACATGTGGGAGAAGGCTGAAGAGAAATAAAATGCCATCACTCTGTTAGGACGTCCAATATCACACTAGGAAGTAATCAATCACTGATTTGTAATAAAAAGAGAAAACAATTATTCCAAATGAAGGTTTCATTTCTTTTCCTGTAACAGTTCTTGATTTAGATGCTAGCAATTACCATACAATTGATCCAGTACCACAGCTGAAATGATATTGACCGCAGTATTCCCACATGAAGGAAAAGAGAAAATTAACAGATATCTGAAGAAATGACTTGAGGATGAAATGTTCTAATAGTGATATCTGAGGTTTTGACACAGGTGAAGAGGTGGATTTTCTTTTCTAAAAATTCCCCATTTTTTAACCTGGTGCCAGTGGCTCACATCTATAATCCTAGCTACTCAGGAAGTTGAGATCTGAGGACTGCTATTCAAAGCCAGCCTGGGCAGGAAAGTCTGTGAGACTCTTATGTCCATTTAACCACCAGAAAACCAGAAGTGTCACTGTGGCTCAAGAGGTAGAGCACTCACCTTGAGTTGAAGAGCTCAGGGACTGTGCCCAAGCCCAGACTTCAAACCCATCGACCAACAACAACAAAAAATCTCCCTTTTCTTGGACTGCCTACATCTTTTCCTATCATTCAACAAAGAAGCCATTTTATCACCCACTAAATTTAAGTCCTATCCTAGCTACTGCTAATAGAATGATTTGGTATCGTTTTTTTTTGTTGTTTGTTTCTTTTTTTGTCCATCCTGCGACTTGAACTCTGGGCTTGGACTCTGTCGTTGTCATCTACAAGACAAGGCGAGTATTCTCCCGCTTGAGCCACAGTGCCACGTCCGGTTTTCTAGCAGTTTATTGGAGATTAGAGGTTCACAGACATTCCTGAAAACGCTGGCTTTGAACAGTGATTCTCAGATCTTAGTCCCCTGAGTAGCTATGATTACTGGCCTGAGTCACCAGCACCCGGCATGTTTTGGTATCTTATGGCAAATGGTTCATATTTGGGGGGAAAAAAAACAACTGTGGTAACATTTTTTCCAGTCCTTAAACTCTGGGCCTGGGCCCTGAACACGGTTATGCCGGTAGCTTTTATGTGAGCTTGTTGGATTACTGCCCATGAGGGGAATTACTGGGTCTTAAAGGAGATCTATGTTTAGTCTTTTCAGGAAACTCAGTACTGCATTCCACAGCATTCTACACCAACAGTGTAATAGAGTTCCCAATTGGCTACATCCATGCCAGCATTTACTATTGATAGCTTCTTGATAAAGGCCATTCTAACTGGGATGAGGAATAATCTGTCTTGTTTACTTGTAGATTTGTGGGCACCTTCTAGCTACTATGAATGAATCCATGAAACCTATATTGCTCAGAGTCTGCATTCCTTTCTCTTTTCTCTTAGTATCATTTTCCCCAACCTTTCATTTTCCTTAAGACTAGTGAAAAGTCATCCTTTCTGATCGATGAATAGAATTCCATTATGTGTGTGTGTGTGTGTGTGTGTGTGTGTGTGTGTGTGTGTCTGTGTGTAAGATGAATATAGGCCCATGAGTTCATTTCTAAGACTTCTGTTTCATCTGTAATTTAGTAGTTCCATACTAAAGTTGAATTGTTTTCTCTACAGAATTGAAGAATATTGTTGGGATATGAGTATTGCATTTTCAATTTTGGGGGGTGAGTATTGCAGTTTTTGCCATGTTATTTTTTTTCAGGCTTCATGATCATATGTATATTATGTTCAGAAAAAACACATTTAGAACAAACAGAAGGAAAAGTGTCTGGCAGTAGTTCCAGAAAATTTACCCTCTTAGGCTGCAGGAAGCCTGTCTCCCCCTAGGCTTTTTTAAACTAGAAATATTCTTTTATATTTAGTTAGAAGAGTTTTCAGATTCAATTCTTTTTAAGAATCCTAACAACTAGGTTATGAATAGCCTTTTATAATTACCAAGTCTATTTTTGCCCTTGGCCTAGGCAAGTTCTACATAAGTCATCCAGCCCCCACCTCATCATTACAGAATGAATGATATTTCCAAATGCCTGAGAAGTTTAGCATGCTTTTATTTTCTTACTTTTTAAAATGGGGCTTGAACCAAGGACCAGGGCATTCTCCCTTTGCTTCTTCACTCAAGACTATAATTCTAACACTGGAGTTACACCTCCACTTATGCTTTCTGGTGGTTAATCAGAAATAAGTTTCCTGAATTTTCCTGCCCCAGCTGGCTTCAAACTATGAGCCTCAGATCTCAGGCTTCTGAGTAGCTAAGATTATAGGCATGAACAACTGATGCTCAGCCTTTGTTTTTTGTTGTTGTTTTTTTTTTTTATTGTGATTAAGTGATTACATAATTTCCCAAATTTCACACTATTGTGGGATCGTGATGCTCAGTTAAACTCACAAACACATTCTATCTTTCCTGGAGCAAATTGTCTATCATGGTCTATAACATTTATGACTTCTATGAGCTTTGCGATACAGTTATTTCTTCCACATTGGGTGGTATGTACATTTCTTTTGTTTTGCATAGCATCAGCTGTTCCCTCTTTCTCATTTGTTCCCTCCCTCCCATTGCTGCCATTAAGTTGCTTAGCTCATTTTGGTCAATGTCCTGTGCAGCTAATTGGTCCCGTTGTTGTATGTTTTTCCCTGATTCCCTCTAGTTCTGTGTCGTCTTCCTGGATCCCCTCCAGTGTACACATATATACCATACATATGATCAGCAGCATGGAGTTATTTAGTTGTGATTCAACCAGATGAGTGGAAGCTCGCTGTTTCTTAAGTCCTGTTAATTTTGTCGTATCACCTAACATTTTGGATTTACCATCCACTTATCAGGGAGACCATGTACCATTTGTCTCTTTGATCTTGGCTTACCTCGCTCAACATGATTTCTTCTAGCTCCATCCATTTCCATGAAAATACCATTATTATTTTGTCCTTTCTAATGTCTGCATAATATTCCATTGTGTATAGATACCACAATTTTTGGATCTATTCATCTGTGGTGGGGCATCTGGGTTGTTTCCATATCCTGGCTATTGTGAACAATGCTGCAATAAACATGGAGGTGCATGTGTCCTTGCATACTGGTTCCTGTTGTTCAGGATAGATGCCTAGAAGTGGTATGACTGGGTCCTATAGGAGGTCAATAATTAGCTTTCTGAGGACCCTCCAGACTGCTTTCCAAAGAGGTTGTATAAGTGTACATTCCCACCAGCAGTGTAATAGGGTTCCTCTTTCTCCGTATCTCCTCCAACATTTGTCGTTGGCTGACTTGTGGGCCATTCTGACTGGGGTAAGGTAGTATCTCAGGGTTGTCTTTATTTGCATTTCCTTCACAACCAGGGATGGTGAACATTTCCTCATGGGTTTCTTTGTCATTTTTATCTCTTCATCTGAGAAGTCTCTCTTTAGTTCCCTTGCCCATCTAGTAATTTGTTTGTTAGTCTTGGGAGAGATCAGTTTCTTGAGTTCCCTGTATATACTGGATATTAACCCCTTGTCTGATATATTGCTGGTAAATATTTTATCCCAATTAGTTGGTTGTCTTTCTAGCACAGTTGTGATAGCTTTAGCTGTTTAGAAGCTTTTTATTTTAAGGTAGTCCCATTTGAAGAGTCTCTCTCCAATTTGCTTTGACCCTGGAACTCTGTGCAGGAAGTTCCTTCCTGTGCCTATAAGTTCAAGTCTCCCTCTTACTCTGTCCTGCAGTAGTTTCACAGATTCAGGTTTGATGGTAAGGTCTTTAATACATTTTGAGTTGATGTTGGTGCATGGTGATAGGCTGGGGCCCAATTTTAGTCTTCTGCATGTGGCCGCCCATTTTTCCCAGCACAAGTGGTTGAAGAGGCTGTGTTTCTTCCATTGTATGTCTTTGGTTCCTTTGTCAAATATCAGCTGACTGTACGCATATAGATTTATTTCTGGATCTTGTATTCTATTCTACTTGTCTTCGGGTCTGTTTTTGTGCCAGTACCATGCAGTCTTTGTTATTATAGTTCTATAGTAGAGTTTGAAGTTCGTCATGGATATCTCTCCCATGTTGTCTTTATTTCCTAGAACTGTTTTGGCTATTCTAGTTCTTTTGTTATTCCATATGAAATTTTGGACTGTTTTCTGTATTTCAGAGAATACATCTTTGGGATTTTAATAGGAATTGCACTGAATTTGTATATAAATTTTTGCAGTATTGCCATTTTCACTATATTAAGTCTGTCTATCCAAGAGCATAGGAAGACTTTCCATTTCCTAGTGTCTTCTGTAATTTTTTTCTTTAACTTTTTATACTTTTCATTAAATAGTTCTTTTACATCTTTGGTTAGGTTAATTCCAAAATATTTAATTTTTCGGGAGGTTATGGTGAATGGGGTTGCTTCCTTTATTTCCTTTTCTGCTTGTACATTGTAAGTGGACAGGAAGGCAACTGATTTTTGTGGGTTGATTTTGTCTCCTGCTTCTTTGCCGAAGTGATATATGATTTCTAGAGTTTGGGAATGGAGTTTTTGGGATATTGAAGGTATAGTATCTTGTCATCTGCAAAAAGGGATAGTTGAACTTCTTCTTCCCCTATGAGGATCCCTTTAATGTCTTTTTCTTGTCTTGTTGTCCTGGATAAAGATTCCAGAACTATGTTGAAGAGGAGTGGAGACAGTGGGAATCCTTGACTTTTTCCGGATTTTAAGAGAATTGGTTGTAGCTTTTCCCCATTAAATATAATATTGGCTATTGGTCTGTAATAAATGGATTTTATTGTTTTAAGAAATGTTCCTTCTATTTCTATTTTCTCTGGAACTTTTACCATGAATGAATGTTGAATATTATCAAAGGCCTTTTCTGCATCTGTGGAGATAATCATGTGATTCTTGACCTTGGCTCTGTTGATGTGTTGGGTACGTGTTTTGATTTTTCCCATGGCATCCTTAATCCTGTTAATATGGGTTTCTTGTCTTCTTTTTTAAATTAAACTTGCCAATGGTCCATCAATTTTATTTATTTTTTTCAAAGAACCAGCTTTTTTGGTTAATTTTGGCTATGATTCTCTGATTTTCTAAGTCATTAATCTCTGCTCTTAGTTTGGTTATCTGGCTCCATCTACTAACTTTAGGTTCCATTTTTTCATGTTTTCTAGCTGTTTTAATTGCAACATGAGATGATTTAAGTGGTCTGTCTCTATTTTCTTGATGTGGGCACTGAGGGCAATAAGTTTGCCCCTCAGGACTGCTTTTGCTGTGTCCCAAAAGTTTCTTTTAGAGGTGTTTTCATTTTCATTGAGTTGTAGGAATTTTTTAATTTCTTCTTTAATCTCTTCCATTACCCAGGCATTGTTTAGAACTGTATTGTTCAATTTCCATGTTTTTGAGTAATTTTTGCAATATACTTTGTTATTGAGAACTAGCTTGATTCCACTGTGGTTAGATAGGATAGAGTGGATTATGTCAATCCCCTTGTATTTGCTTAAATTCCTTGCATGAACTATGATATGGTCTATTTTGGAGAAAGTTCCTTGAGCTGCTGAGAAGAATGTGTACTGTGTTTTTTTAGGGTGAAATACTCAGTAGATGTCAGTTAGTTGCAGTTGAAGTATGGCCTCATTTAATTCAGTAGCTTCTTTGCCAATCCTCTCATTGGCAGACCTGTCCTTTGGGGAGAGTGAGGTGTTAATGTGTCCTAGTATTATCGTATTGGGATCTATTTTATACTGTAAGTTTGAGAGTATTTGCCTAACATGTCTGGGTGCACTAATGTAAGTTGATGGTGGTAATATCCACATCTTTGATTGTTCATTGTATTAATATGTAAAGTCTGTCCTTGTCTTTTTGTATTGATTATAATGAAAAGTTTATTTTGTTAGATATCAGGATTGCTACACCTGCTTTCTTCCTGGGGGAATTTGACTGGTAGATCAGTTTCCAACCGTTCACTCTGAATTTGTTTGTACGTTTGGCTGAGAGGTGGGTCTCCTGAAGGTAACAGTTTGTATGTCTGGCTGAGAGGTGTGTCTCCTGAAGGCAACAGATGGATGATCATGTTTTCTGAGCCAATCTGCAGTTCTTTTTCTTTTGATTGGTGAATTAAGCCCGTTATTATTAAGAGATAGTATAGAGAGATGCATTGTGGTCCCTGTGATTCCCTATTTTCCTAAGGTTTTCTTCTTTCCTTTCCTCCTGTGCTTCCTCAGTTAGACTTCTATTGATGCTTGTCTGGGTCCAGGTCCCTGTTCCTGGTTGCTTTCTTCAGGTTGTGTCCCCCCTCTTAGAATTCTTTGTAATGCTGGCTTAATGTTTATGTATTCATTTAGTTTTTCTTTGCTATTAAAATTTTCAGTTCTCCATCGAATGTGAATGCTAGCTTTGCTGGGTATATCAGTCTGGGTTGGCAGTTATTGGCTGTCAGGGCTCATATGTTATTTTCCCAGGCCTTTCTTGCATTCAGTGTTTCTGTGGAGAGATCTGCAGTGATTCTAATTTTTTTCCCATTGTAGTATAGCTCCTTTTTCATTTTTGTTGCATGCAAGATTGTTTCCTTATTATTCAGATCTACCATTTTTACTATAATGTGTCTAGAAGTGTTTCTCCTGGGATCTTGCTTGCTAGGTGTTCTATAGGCTTCTATTATGTAGGTAAGATGTTCTTTTTTGAGATGGGGAAAACTTTCACTGATTATTTTGTTGAATAGGTGTAACATTCCCTTGCTTTGATATTCCTCACCTTTGTCCATTCCAATTATACAAAGGTTAAATATCTTGAAACTATCTGCTTGCTCTTGAATTTCCCTTTGGCATAATTTAAGTGATTTTTCCACATCTGTCATTTTTTGGTCCAGTTGGTGTATCCTGTCTTCTGTATCTGATACTCTATATTCCATTTCGTTCACTCTGTTAACTGTGGCTTCCATTGTGGTTTGCATGGAAGAAATGGACTCATTTATGGATTCTATGTTCGCTCTCAAAGTACTGATCTCACCTTTTAATGAAGTGTATACTGCCTCTATTTTTGCACTTATATCACTTCTTAGTGAGGTGTGTGCTGTCTCTATTTTTGCGTGTACCTCCTGTTTTAGATCCTGCATCTCTTTTGATAGTTCATCCATGTGATCTTTATTTTTCTGGTCTATTTCTCACTTTATTTCCTGAGTCATTGCCTCTAGAATATTTTGGATGTAGCTTTTGTCTTCCATTCCTGCTTTGCTCCCACTGGGGCTCTCCCCTGGGTGGCTGCTGGCTTTTGGGGATAGCTTGTTATCCTGTGTGTTGATAATCCTTGTAATTTGTCTCTGATTTTCGCATGGAGATTCAGGGAGTATTGGAGACTAACCTGAAAATTTGTTTTGGTCAATAGGTGTCTGTCTTTGCTTGGTTGCTGTTTCTCTGCTGGTGGAGAGGATCTGTACCTGATCTCGGTTCTGTTGGGGGCCGGCCTCCAGCTGCTGGTCTGACCCATATAGGGTTCACAGTTCTCTGTTCTAGATCACTGGCAATTCCTGCCTTTGGAAGAGTTGAGCAGCCCAGATTGCTCCCGTTTGCTCCTACAGGTGCTCTTGGCGAGTTTGGATGTGCTGGATGCACTGTCCCAGATGCTGGAGTTTGTATGGGGTCCTGATATTTTGTTTTGGCGGGTTGTGGGCTTGAACTCTGGGCTTGGGCACTGTCTCTCAGCTCTTCAGCTCAAGGCTGATACCCTACCATTTGAGCCAAAGCACTTCTGGCCCTTTCTGCTTATGTGGTGCTGAAGAATCAGATCCAGGGCCTCATGCACCCAAGACAACTACTATACTGCTGAGCCACTTACCAGCAGAGCTCCTGACTATTATCAGGTGCTGGTGGCTTGTGTTGTCCAATTTCCAGCCTAGAATATATTGGTCGGGTTCTGGTAGGGTTTAGGCTTTTCCTGTCCTGAACCCCCAGGTCTTTGCTGTCACAGATGTGCTTCCCAGGGGATGCAGTTCCCTGTATTTCTCCCCTGAACTTAGGCGTATGCAGCTTCTTACTTCAGTTGGGAGGAGTTGGTTGTGTTGCCCAGGCACCGGATCCCCAGGCCTGGTGCCAGTCCCTGGCCTGGGACATGCCGGTTGGACCTATGCTGCTGTGTATCCTGCCTAGTTTATGCAGCCTGGGGTACTCAAATTTCTTCCACTGTTGGGTTTCTTGACCCAGGGGTGCTGTTCCTGGCTTGGGCATTTAAGCTACCTTCCAGGGGTGCTCTTGCTCTAGCCTGGCGAGCTGAGTGTGCTCCATGGTCTGGTGGAGCTCTAGAACATTTCCCAGTTTTACTGGGTCCTGTGGTCCAGGTGTTGGGATAGGGTGTCTGAGTCAGGGTCTCAGGATTCCCACCAGCTCTGTTCTCTCTTAAGGCATACACTGTCTCCTGTGGGATACTCACCCATGTGCTAATTTTTCTTTCTGTGTGATGTACGTCATTGGTTGCCATTGAAATCAAGAGTTCAGTTGAGGTGGTTGTGGGCTGGGCTGGGCAGTGGTGGCTCTGTGAGTTTCTTTTTTGTCTCTGCCTCGATTGATGCTGTTAGGGTCCAAGCTGCAGGATGGGCCTCTGTCCTCGACCCGAGGGATGGGGGAAGGGCCTCCATGCAGGTTCTGAGTGCTGGGGTTTGTCTCTGTTTGTGTTCTCTGGATCAGCATCAGTTCTTTGCAGGTCTTCTGCCTGGTTTTCTGTGGGCATCCCATGTAGCTCTGGGGCTCCCGCCATGAGGCTGAGTTCCTGGCTCAGAGGTTTCTCTGTTCATTGCGGTCGGCGGGTCTGACACCAGTACCTCAGACCTGCGCAGGTGATCTGCAGGTTCTGAGCACTGCGGTTTGTCTCCAATTGCGTTCTCTGGATCACCACCATTTCCTTGTAGGATTCTGCTCTGGTGTTCTGTGGCTCTGTGTAGCTCTGGAATTCTTTCAGTGGGGCAGAGTCGCTTTGGCAGGATGGAGCCTCTCTGCTAGGATAGAGAGTGAGTTGTGGGGTTGGAATCTTTGTGCAAGCTCTGGGCTTGGAGGTTTCTCCGTTCGTCGTGATCAGCTGGTCCGACAACGGTACCTCAGGCTGCTTCTGCGCGGGTGATCTGCAGACAACCCCCTGTGTCTCGGGGAGTCTGGCAGCCCCTGTCGGGCTGGCTGGCTGTGGTTTGGCGCATTGCTGCATGGCCAGTAGAGATTGGGGAAGGGGTCTTCGTGCTTCTCTGTTCTGAAATTCTTTTTCTCTCTTTTGTTTTCTGCCTCCTGTTTTTCTCTCGGTGTTCATCTTTTTGTTCTTGTCGGTTTCTTGGGGAGATTAAGAGTTGGAACACGACTCTCTTTTTGGTTGGGGAGAGCTGTGGCATTTCCCTACTGCCCCTTGCCATCTTGCTCACCCATCCAATTTTTATATTTTAAAAAATCTATTTCATTATAAAGATGCTATACAGAGCAGTTACATTTACATGAGTAAGTTACAGTTCTAATTGAACATTGTTA
Source organism: Dipodomys spectabilis (assembly GCF_019054845.1). Classification (NCBI taxonomy): domain Eukaryota; kingdom Metazoa; phylum Chordata; class Mammalia; order Rodentia; family Heteromyidae; genus Dipodomys; species Dipodomys spectabilis. Next base: position 803,388 of record NW_024870793.1, read on the forward strand.
CGTACTGCAGTTTTTTTTTCTCCCTCTGACTCTTCCCTCCATTTCTCCCACACACATTACATGTAAAGTTAATTTCTGCCATAGTGTCCTGTGAGTATCATTGTTGCAATGGGTCACCTTTTGTACTTCTTTCAGTATTTTGTTATTTCGCTTCCCTTCCCCCAATCAGATAAATGCATATACAGGATGCAGAGTACCAGAATCAAAGACGGGAATTGCCATGGATAAAACCAATAGGAAAATAAAAATGATATAAAGTAAGAAGAAAGAACTAGCTACAGTATATTGGCTACATCAAGCTTGACAACTAAACAAAAGAAGACCTGCTGTTTCTTTGTCTTCATTTCAGTTAGCATCATTTTGTATGGTCACATATACATTCATACCTCCTGAGCTATAATGATCCACTTTCAGGAGTAACAGGCTAATGTTAATAATTTCAAATGAGAGAAATCATAGAGCTCAAGTCGTTTTGCATGTGCTAGGAATTGATACAATGCACCAAAATTACATGCTTTAATAACTACAATGCCAGTTTATCAGTGCAGTATTAGGTGCTCCTTGGCTGGAATCCCTCCTGAGGAAACCTAAGATAGTTGGTGCACCTGTCTTCTGAGCTGGACTGAGGGCCTTGCTGGGCAAACAGTATTTTGATATCCATTCCTGGATTCCACTTACAACTTTTTTTAATAGACCCCCTACAAATCTCTCTCATCCCAATAACAGCCTTCTGGCTGTCAAGTGAGGTTTTCTTTCATATCTCTTAGAGCTCTCCACACCTTTGTCTAGAAGAGCTCTGTTCCAGGGCCCACATTCAGCAGCTTGTTTTGAGAAGAGTAGTAGCTATTTTGCTAGCCAAATATATTCTCTGCCATCTCCTCATCAAATTAGTATTTGGTGTCAGTATGAGTCTGCTCAGAGGGTAGAGCCAGCCTGGGATGGCTTTGAACCATAATCCCCAGAACTAAGTCTCCTGAATAGCTGGGATAACAGGCGTGAGCCACCTGCACCTGGACATCATTTCTTTCTTCCAGGAACATTTCAGGGGGATGGAATAGCACAGCAACCACATACATTTGTTAGCAACTGCCCCAGGGTGAGCCAGATGCTCAGACCAAAACCACTGACCTTGATATTGCCTTTGGTGTCCAACAGGATGTTGTTGGACTTAAGGTTGTCGTGTGTGATTCTGTTTTGGTGTAGGTAGTGAGCAGCACTTAGAACTTGTGTGATGAGCCTCCTGGCTTCATCCTTATAAAGGCGGCACGATATTCAGATCCACCCCAGGAGGTATCCCCTAGTGGCCAGTTCCACGATGAGACATACATACTCTTCCTTCTCCAACACCTGGTACAACCTGATGATGTGTTTGTGCCATACCGTCTTAAAAATGTCCACCTCATTCTTTATCTAATGATGATGACTCTCACTTCCAGGCTATTTTAAATGCCATGTCCTTTTCTGTGACATGGGGATGGGCCACCTTCACTTGTCCATAGGTTCCTTTGTCGATGAGCTCATTCACCTGGTATTTTTTGATGATCTCCTCCTTCAAGAAGATAGAGGATGAATCTTTGTGTTCTTCCATTCTTCCACTATGATGGCAGGTAGCAAGTTTACCTAAAATAAACTTAATAAAATAATGGAAAACCAGAAATAGTAAAAAGAAATACCAAAATCCAAACAACAACCAGTCCCCACAACCAAAAATTCACTTAGCCTTGAATCAGTCCAGCGGGTCATCAGGCAAGAGCTCCCAGCTCTGTTAACTGATATAGGTTGGAGCACAGTGGCTTCCTATATATCCTGCATGGCCTCACACAATGGAGCAATCACAACCAGGCATAGTAATCTCATGGAGGAAATGGACCAATGAGAGTCTGGGCCAGTGAAGTCAAAGAAAAAGTGGACCAATCACAGCCTGCCAGCATTGACATTCTAGCTCAGAGGCCTCAATGACTGTTACTAAGGACTCCAGGTGGGCTTGAGGTTGCTCTGGTCATTATCATGGCATTTTTGAAACCACTAGGACAGTGATCAATATCCTCTGTTTTTCTAGAGGACCACTGCATCTTATAAATTGCTTCTCTACCTAATAGCCTCCATTCTTGATGGTCAACTTATTGTCTGGTTCCAACAATGGCACTGCACAAAGGCCTCCCTCCTTCTCAAGGACAGTTATGTCCTACAACTTCCTCTTGAGAGGACAAGCTGGCTTTGAGCCACAATCCTCACAATTCACCTTCCTGAGTAGTTAGGATTTTAGTTCTGAGCCATTGGAAGGTATTTAGCCCGTCTCTTACATTTGGAGACAGTATATTTGTTAGAACGGTAGATTTCGATATGTCCTTTTAGCACTTTAAATTTCTTGCCCTTGCTGTCTAATAGATAATTTAGTTTACGATGAGAAAGTAGTCATAATATCATTGAAGATCACTTGGGTGTGATGAATTGTATCTCTGCGTTTTGGGAGGATTTCTGTCTTTGTTTAATTCGAACGTGTCTTAGTGTGGTTTTAGGTAATTATGTTAATTTTTTGACCTGCTAGATCCCTGCATAGAAGGGTTCATGCTTTCAATCAAAATTGGGAAGCTATTGGTTATTACTTCTTCAAATACTATGTATTTCTTTTTTTTCCTCTATACATTATACATATATACATTATACATACATATTCAAATTGTATATGTGAATATACTTATATATATATACCTACATATTTGTATTATATATGCCTTTATATACATATATTTATTTTCACATAGCTTCCACTTTTGTGGTTGTTTATGTTAGGATGGTTAGATTGATCCTAGCTACTCCATCAAAGAGTTAGAAGTTTTCCTCTTTAATTCTTGATAAAAATATGCATTTCTTGGCAAAGATATTGAAACACATAAAAAGCACAGCTAGCCCCTCGTCTCCATATCTTTCTAATTTCTTGCCTCTGTCAGGTCTCTGAGCACAGCACCATTACTTATCGGGTTCTTCTAGTGTGTGGGGTGATCTTTTGCAATGTCATGTGCTGCTTCAAAGGCCAACAGGTCTGCACCTGGAAGAGGAGCTGCTCCAAAGTCAGCCTGCATGGGTGTACCTGACTGCCTCTGTCTTGGTGTCAGAGCCCCCGCAGATACTGGGGTGACCTTAGCAGATGTACGTGTGCCAGGATTGCAGATTGGTGACTGCGGAAGGCACAAGCACAGCCTCTTTTTTTACCTATCAGAGGTCTACGGTGGAACCTGGGGGTGTTCCTCTGTTGGAAGCTATGCTTGGAGCACGGCTGGGCGCTGCAGAAGCCTCACTTTGGTCTCACATCTGGGGTACAACAGATGGCAAGGATTTTTCTGGGCTTTTTTCAGAATATATGGGCAGGTTCAAGAGCAGAAGATGCGTTCAGGGAACCCCTAAACACAGGTTGGGCAATGGAGCTGGGAGGGGCAGGGCAGTCCAGGTTGGCAGGGGTCAGATGATGAGCCTATATTAGTAGTCTGCTGGCTTCCAAATGAAAAGCTAGACTTGCTTGCTACACAGAAATATCCCTCTAATAATGGTTGCACCAGAGAGTCCCATGCTGGTCAGGGGAAACTGCTAAAGACTGCAGTAGATGGACCAGGAGCACTTGGTGTTCTCTGTGGGCAATTCAATGCTGGCTCTGGCAGGAGGGATCTGAAGGTTCCTTAACACTGCAGATCCAGGGAAGCCAGAGCCCAAGCAGACACCAGGGTTTGCCAGCTGGGCACTGGGCAGGTTGGTAGGTGAAACCTTGCTGGATGGCTTTGCAGAGTCCTCAACCTGGCCCACCTGCCAGCACAATTTCCTGCCTAGAATCTCCTCAACTGTAGAACTTGGAGGCAGCAGTTCTTCCAAATTGGACATGCAGTGTCCAGCTTTCTAGAGGCTGATGTGGTCAGGCCAGTCTGGAGGAGTGGCAGGCCTCCTGCTGGGGGAAACAGATGTCCCTTCCAAGACATCTTGGGAAAGGTATGCCCCTGGAAGTGGACTCATGGAAAGGCTGGTCTGTCCTGCTCAAAGAGAACACCTCCAGTTTGTTTGAATGTTTGATTGGGTTGGGGGGTCTCCCCTTGGCGGCAGTGATATTAGGAGACTGTATTGGTGAGATTATCTCAAAATTAAACCAACTGTTGATCAAGCAAAAGAGTAAGGCTTGCTTAACTGCCCGTGGTTGGTGGAGTTGAGGTCATGGCTGCTTTTGCCTTGAATGTCCTCAAAGATTTGTCACCAGAAGAAAAATGACTGGATGCTGGCATGAAATCCAATGTTTTTAGGAAATTTATCAGAGAGCCCTACTTGGCTTGTATGTCATTCAATAGGGCTAACACTGGGTACGGAGTTTGAGCTTTAAAGCTAGGCATCACATCTTGATCTTTTTGGAGGACTATGGACACCTTCTGGATGGAGTTGGACCTTTAAGGGGTCTCAGTACATTTTGAGATTAGGTGTGATCCTCTGAGCTTCATCCTTGGTTTGTGACAGGGCTGAGTTCTCCCTCCCTGCTATCCTGATGTCTTTAGGGTGTGGGCTGGTTTCTGGCAAGTAGAAAAGTTTAATGTGTCTTCTATTCCCTGAGCCTCACTAGGCAGGGCTGTTGTTGGCAAGGAGGATTGTGTAATTGGGAGGTCTTTGTCTTCTTTGAATAAGGGAACCAGAGCACATCTTGGCTTTCTTTTTGAATGTTTAGTTTCTGTGGAAGTCTAAAGACCTAAGAGTTTAAGGCTCCAGAGGCTTTCTAGTTTTCCAAACATATCCAGGTTTCTTTGTTTTTTTCATCATCTTACAAAGACACTTCTAACTTCCTCCCTTAATCATACTCTACTGAGCCTTTTGGCTATGGCATAAATGAGGAAAGACAGGCAGGGCTGTCCTGTTGCTAAGGAAGGCAGTCAGGGCTGCCTTGTTGCTGAGAAAAAGCAGGCAGGCCTGTCTTGTTACATAGTTTCATTTTATTCCCCAGTGTTGGTAAATAAAGCCTCCAGATTGGAATTCAGGGGCTACCCATGATCATTGCTCATTCCTTTTCCATGCTCTTACCATACTGACTTTCCATTTAAATTCATTTTTACTTTTCATTTTTGTCAGAAGTAAACAGGCGATGAAAAATGTATATGTAATACTAGTTTTTATTCTTGAATTACTAAAATACACGAAGAACATATCAATTCAAGAAGCATAAGATGGCAGATAGGGGCTGGGAAGGTGGCTCACTGGTAGAGTGCTTGACTTGCATGCATGAGGCCCAGGGATCTATTCCTCAGCACCACATAAGCAAAAAGAAAAAAGCCGGAAGTGATGCTGTGGCTTAAGTGATAGAGTGCTAGCCTTGAGCTGATGAGCTGAGGGACAGCGGCCAGGCCCAGAGTTCAGGCCCCATGACTGGACCAAAAAAAATAAAAATAAAAAATAAAATAAAATGGCAGATGGCATGAGTTTGATCTCTGTCCCTCTACTGTGACTCTCTTCCTCTACTCTGGGGTGACCACTGCCACTAGTTAGATGTTTATCCTTGCATTCAAACTAAATGTGCACAAAGGAGAGGCTATTAAAAAGGGACTTGTCCACAGCTACCCAAGGTACGCAAAACCTATCTTAGTCGGAGGACAAATTTCCAATTCACACTATGGATATTCAAACTTCTATATTCAGGTTCACAGACCTTAGCCAAGTCTGTGCTGGAACCACATGACTGAAGATGGTAGCTCATTGTTCACTAAAAAAAGAAGTCTGCAATAGCTGTAAATCTCCCCCCTGCCTTTCTCCCTAAGTAACAGTATGATGTATAAGGACTAAGGAGTTACACAGGCCTTTTAGAGGTTACTAGACTTTGGGTTTTAACTTTTGTATTTCCAAGTTTCGCTTCAGATCAAATATTGGGTCTGTAAAGCAGCAGCCCAAGAGGAAGTGATGTTCAGAACTTGTTTAAGTGTCTTAGACTATTTGAATTTGTTTTTACTGAATTATCTTTTTTCCTACAATACATACCTGTGGCCAAATGGGGGCTTTCTTACAGCTAGCGGACTGAAGGCCCAACACTGCATCTATTTATTCCTTGTTCTGCAGCCTTGTTCTGGTATATAGCTGTTGCAATCTTAGATTTAGAACTTCTGTCTTTCTTCCCCTCTCTTTCTCCTCCCTCTCTGTCCTTCAGTAAACAATTCCAAAATATTTGTTGAAAATAAGGCTTGGAAAATTGTCATAACATTAAACAGTAGTGTCCACCTTTCAAGCCTGACAATTTTGTTAACACAGGTAGAGAACAAGCAAGATAAAATGTATATGCAATATACAGATGCACACACCCACACCAAGGGAATATTTTTCAATAAACATGTGATTGTATTCAGTGAGTATAATAATATCCTGAACAATTATAATCTTTAACCACAATCTCAATTTGAACTAATAAATGCTAGAACAACTTCTTGTAGCATTTAAATGATTTACTTTTCAAATATTCTCTGAGTTGTTTCCATAGTGCTACTAGCCACTTCCAGGGTAACTATTAGTCAAAAATTCATTTAATCTTTATCGTATTGATATCATACCTATTGATATTATTGGCTGTAAAGTTCTCCAAACTATAAACTTTTAAGCTTCCCAAGCCAAATTTCTTCCTGTGCCTTAACAGATAGTTTCCTCCAGGTTTTATAGACCTTGAATTCTCTGTGGGAAAAGAAGAGATCTATGTATCTAATATATTTTTAGGTAGTATATATGTAAGTATGTGTGTCAGTTTTCTTAAACAAAACATAAATGAATAGGTCTTCCATTTCCTAGACAGAAATGATTAATGTTACAAAAGAAATACAGGTGGATCAGGCCATCATGGGTACTGAGTATTAACAGATATGGGAATTCCTCAGGCAACAGTGTGGAATGTGGGATGTGTGTGTGACAGTGTGTGCGGGAAAGTCCGTGAGACTCTTATCTCCAATAAACCACGAGAAAACCAGAAGTGATGCTGTGGTTCAAGCGATAGAGCACTCACCTTGAGCTGACTAGCTCAGGGACAGCGCCCAGGCCCAGAGTTTAAGCCCCTCAGATGACAATAATAATAATAATAATAACTATTATTATTATAAAGGAAATTAGACAAAGTCCACAACTTAATTGTACAGCAATATAAAATAATGCATAATACATTAGCAATAAGTACCATAAAAATTAGATCAAATAATTACAAATGTCATATTTATATGTACATAAATTTTTCAGAAGGATTTAAGAGTGGAAACAGTGACATTGATCAATATCAATGGACTCATAAACTGACATATTGAATTAAAAAAATGAAAAGCCTGCTTCAGAAAATAATATATAAATAAATAAAACCAATATTCAATCATTCAGAAAAATTATATATATATACTTATTCAAATGTTTATGTGTTCCCATATATATTATATACGTTTTCTAGTGTCATATTTGACTACATGTGGCTTATATAATTATTTTTAAATATTTTCTTTTGTTGATCAGAAAGCGAATATCTAGCTTTCAAATTATATGGAATTCTTTTTTTATTTTTGATATATTTTCTTTTAGGAGAAAATTTGAACCTATTACAGACCATTTTAACTTTTGGAAAGGCTGTACTCATACTGGATTAGCAGGAAAATTGTGCTCTGTTCATCTGTAATGTCCTAAGAGAAAACCATTCTCATGGTCTAAATCAAAAAGTTAGTTGCTACGTACTGAAGACTAGCTTGTTGTCTTTGTTTTTCTAGTTGTGTGTGTGTGTGTGTGTGTGTGTGTGTGTGTGTGTGTGTGTGTGTGTGTGTGCATGCACGTGCATACGTAAGCCTGTCTTGGGGACATGAACTCAGGACCTGGGTGCTGTCTCTGAGCTTTTTTTTTCAATATTATCACTTATGCCACAGATCTACTTCCAGCTTTTTGCTGGTTAATTGGAGATTACAGTTTTGTGGAGTTTCCTGCTGGCTTTACCTCAGATCTCAATCTCTTGAGTAGCTAGTATTACTGGTGTGAGCCACCAGAGCTCAGATAGAAAGCTATTTTTGTCTACGATTAGGGATTATAATTGTCTTCACTCTAGCCTACCTTTCTCCCTAAGGTATCACCAAATCATGATGTGCTCTTTCTTATATCATATTTCCTTTCTTTCCCTGAGTTCTTGCCTTTTCTCCCAGCTTCCATCTAACAATACTGGACACATATAGAAATCATGTTAGCCAAGTGAACTATCTTCACATTTTATTTCTATTGTTTTCATTTTCCTGGCTAAGTATGTTGCATTCCTTATAACTAACTCCTCACCATAATCATGTTCTTTGAATTTTTTTTCTAGAATAGCATGTATAATAACTTTTGATTCATTTAAGTGTTTTCTGATTTAGAACATGTGGCTACTGACAAATAAGAAGATACAGGAATATATGAGACCAAAACTAGGAACCAGTACATACCTTTCTTCTCTTCCTCCTCCTCCTCCTCCTCCTCCTCCTCCTCCTCCTCCTCCTCCTCCTCCTCTTCCTTCCCTTCCTCCTCCTCCTTCTTCTTTTCCTCCTCTTCTTTATTCTCTCCTTTTTCTCCTCCTCCTCTTATTTTAATATGGTTTAAATCATAAGTTTTCTTCAACAAATGCGCTCCCCAAATCCATGACACTTTCTCTAAGTTTCAATAACCTTTGCTTCCCTCTTATTTTTATTTGGATCAATTGTTTGTCTTGAACAAGGGAGTTTCAGAGTGACATGTACAGATATCATTCATCTGGGCTCTGACTTGGTTCAACCTAAACCATGCTACGGGTTTCATCGACTTTGAGATTACAATTTCATGGATGTACATACAAAATCAAAGGTTTTCACCCTGTTCTCTTCAACTTTGAAAAAATGACTCATTGAAGGGAATATTATCCTCCACATTTATTTTACCTTAAAGCAAGTGAATAATAGGAAACATTTTGCTGTGGAAAAGTGAAAAGGAAATCAACAAAGTTGAAATAGTCTATTTATGCTTGAGAACTCTTGCATACTTCACATACATGCTGTTTTTATTATGACTATTTGATATTTTGACTTTCCATTCATTGATTGACTTCATTACTTGATAGGAAATTTACGTAGTCCAAGATGTATCTCAAGGTATTCTGCAGCAGTTATCTGGGAATTTCAGCCATGGAAGACAAGAAGCACATACCTCACAGTAAGCTGGAAATATAATAGAGTTCATTCTTTCTTAATATAGTATTTCAGTGTTTATAATATAATATAGTATTTCAGTGTTTATAATATAATATAGTATTTCAGTGTTTATACAGAAAAAGAAGAAGTTTAATTGCAACAAACATGTTAAAGGATTGATAGGTATTCTCTGTATACTTTGCATGTATATATATGTGTGTATATATATATATATATATATATATATATATATACATAATTTTAAGGCATGACTCAGTTTCCAAAAACTTCTGGATAAAATTTTAGGTGTAAAAGCACCAGTAGGTGCCTATGCACTTACAGCTCAGAAGGAAACCAAATTAGTGCCAGGGGGACTTTTGTTCTTCTAAATGAAGAGGAGCATTACTGTTGGAGAGATCAATCTGAGACTAACTTTTAAAAGATAAAAAAAAGTAAAGCATTTCAGATTGTATTTCTGTGATATAAAAAGATATTATCTTGAATAAAATGTATCTATTATATGGATTCCTTTTAGAAAAGGGCAGGAAGATCTGCCTGGAAACTACATTATGTTTTTTCTCTCTTCTTAAAATGAGGAAAGAAATGCATGCCACAATTACCTCTTCTACACTTTGTACCATGGAACAGTAACTAGATAGCACATTGATTTTTAGTGCACTTTTCATTTGAAACAACAGCTTCTACTTTAAACTGATTAGTGATTCTTCAAAGATTAGTGAGCAATCAAAACATATAATAATCACATTGCTACAAGTATGGCTATGTATGCAACATAGTCAGAGATCATGGAAGACTGTACTAATGATATAAATCAGGTTAAATGGTCAATTTAACTTTGGAGGTAAGGAACATGCCTTTGAAAAATAACCAGTTTTGCCAGACACCGGTGACTCACACCTGTAATCCTTGTTACTCAGGAGGCTGAGATCTGAGAATAGTAGTTCAAAGCCAGCAGGGGAAGCAAAGTCCCTGAGATACTTATCTCCAAGTAACTAGCAAAAAGTCTGGAAATGTAGTTCAAATGGTAGAGCACTAGCCTTGGGCAAAAGAAGCCCAGTGACTGTGTCCAAGTCTTGAATTAAGCTCCAGGACCAACACACACACACACACACACACACACACACAGAGCGTTCAATCCACATTTTCAGAATTTGTTTGCAAACTTATTTTAGTAAAGTATTTAAGTCTTTCCATTTCCTAACAAATGGGGCAATATCATTCTTTCTGATGGAAGCATAGAATTCCATTGTGTATATATACATTTTCTTGATCCATTCATCTACTGAGGGGCATTTGGGTTGGTGCCATATCTTAGCTATGGTAAATAATGCTGCAATAAACATAGTCGTGCTGGTAGCATTGGTGTGGTCTTGTTTGTGAACATTTGTTTAAATGCCCAAAAGTGGGATTGCTGGGTCATTGGTGAGCTGTATGTGGAGTGTTTGGAGGAACCCCCATACTACTTTCCTAAGTGAAGTAAGCCAGGCCCAAAGAAACTTAGGTCCTACGGTTTCCCTCATTTGCAATAACTAGTATATTTCTGAGACAAACACTATTAGATAACTTGATGTTAGGCAAAAAGAACCCCAAGATAAGGACCCAAGTGGTTTTCTTTCTTGCTATTGTTTCTAACATAGTTATAAGGTGATTCTTTTTATTTATATTATTTTATTTGTGAACAAACTGTACAGAGGAGTTACAATTACATGGGCAGGATAATGCCTACATTTCTTACCAAGGATTGCAGCCTCCTCCTTTGTTTACTCTTCACATCCCTTCCCAGCCTCCCCCCTCCCCCGCCCAGTCCCAATCCTTCTACCTCCAACCCCCCCCCCCCCGCGGCACAGACGTTGTAAAGTTCCTTTTGGACGTGACAACTTGTACTTCTCATTGTTGCAGCAGGTCCACCTGTATCCTTAAACGACTTGTTTTTCCCCATCTCCTCCACCAGTTATACTGACATCAAATATAGTGAAAGTAGGGGTTATACTGTGGGGGAGGGACATACAAAGCAAAAAAGAAATAATCTTATAAATGCATTAGAAACACATGCATGAAAGAAAAAAACATTAAAATACATATCTAAGGGTTCATTTTCCTAATAACACATTATCTGACCTTTTCCACTTGACTCATACATATACTAGATATTGCAAATAAGTGAAACCATGGGGCCTATGTTTCTTTGGGCCTGGCTTACTTCACTTAATATAATTTTTTCCAAGTCTTTCCATTTCCTAACAAATGGGGCAATGTCATTCTTTCTGATGGAGGCATAGAATTCCATTGTGTATATATACCACATTTTCTTGATCCATTCACCTACTGAGGGGCATCTGGGCTGTTTCCATATCTTAGCTATGGTAAATAATGCTGCAATAAACATAGTTGTGCTGGTAGCTTTAGTGTGGTCTTGTTTGTAAACATTTGGGTAAATGCCCAAAAGTGGGATTGCTAGGTCATAGGGGAGTTCTATGTGGAGTCTTTTGAGGAACCTCCATACTGCTTTCCAAAGTGGTTGAGCAAGTTTACATTCCCACCAACAATGAAGTAAGGTTCCCTTCTGTCCACATCTCCTCCAGCATCTGTTGTTGCTAGAGTTCTTGATTTTTGCAATTCTAACTGGAGTGAAGTGGTATCTGAATGTTGTTTTGATTTGCATTTCTTTTATGGCTAGGGATGTTGAGCATTTCTTCATGTGTCTATTGGCCATCCTTCTTTCTTCTTCAGAGAAGTTTCTCTTTAAGTATTTCGCCCAGTTGATTTGTTGTTGGGGGATTTAATTTTTTTAAGTTCCAAGTATATTTTAGATATGAGACCCTTGTCCGTTGTATGGCTAGTAAAGATCTTCTCCCAATCCGTAGGCTTTCTACTGATCTTGCTAGCTATGTCCTTTGCCATGCAGAAGCTCTGCAACTTTATGCAATCCCATTTGTCTAACCTTTCTTTGATTTGTTGTGTTTCTGCGTCTCTATTCAGAAAATTTCGGCCTGAGCCAAGGAGACCCAGGGTTTCTCCTATTCCATCCTGTAATGTTTTCAGAGTGTCTGCTTTGACTTCGAGGTCTTTGATCCATTTGGAGTTGATTCTGGTGCAGGGTGATATATAAAGATCTAGCTTTAGTTTTCTACAAGTAGTTAACCAATTTTGCCAGAACCATTTATTGAAGAAGCTGTCTTTCTTCCATTCTATTGTTTTAGCTCCCTTATCGAAGATTAGATGGCTATAGGTCTGTAGGTTCATTTCTGGGATTTCAACTCTATTCCATTGGTCCTGAGGTCTGTTCTTATGCCAAAACCAAGCTGTTTTGATTACTATGGCTTTATAGTAGAGGTTGAAATTTGGTATTGATATTCCTCCAGCAGTGTTCTTTCCGTTGAGGAGCGTTTTTGCTATTCGGGGTCTTTTATTGTTCCATATGAATTTTTGGAATTGCCTCTTCTATTTCCTTGAAGAATGAGTTTGGAATTTTGATAGGTATCGCGTTGAATTTGTAGATAGCCTTGGGAAGTATTGCCATTTTCACGATGTTAATCTTTCCAATCCAGGAGCATGGGAGGTTTTGCCATTTTTTAAGTTCTGTGTTGATTTCCTTTTTCAAGATTTTAAAGTTTTCATCATAGAGGTCCTTCACTTCTTTGGTTAAGTTAATTCCTAGGTATTTTATTTTTTGTGGGGCTATTACAAATGGAGTTGCTTTCCTAATTTCAGCCACACTTTTCTCATTGTTGGCATACAGAAAAGCCATTGATTTTGGGGGGTTAATTTTATACCCTGCTACTTTGCCAAAGTTTTGAATCAGCTTGAGTAATTTGGGAGTGGAGTCTGTGGGATTCTTTAAATACAAGATCATGTCGTCTGCAAAGAGGGAGAGTTTTATTCCTTCTTTCCCTATTTGGATCCCCTTTATGTCTGCATCTTTTCTTGTTGCTGTAGCTAGGCATTCTAGTACTATATGGACGAGAAGTGGAGAGAGTGGACATCCTTGTCTTGTTCCTGAGTTAAGAGGAAATGGCTTTAGTTTTTCATATAAGGTGATTTTTTTATTGCTTTGTATGCTCCTCCCCCACGGTATAACCCCTGTTTTAACTGTATTTGTTGTTGGTATAATTTGGGGAGGGGAAGGGAAAACAAAATAAATTGTTTAAACAGGTGAACCCATTGTAACAATGTAATGTACAAGATGCTATGTTGAGAACCGAACTTTACAAATTTGGTAGGGGTTGGGGCATGGGTGGGGGGTTGGGTGGGAGTGTAGTTGTGGAGATGGGAGCACAGGGATGGTAAGGACAATCAAAGAAGTTGGCTATAATCCTTAATAAGAAATGTACTCATTACCTTGCTCAAGTAATTTTAACCCCTCTGTACGGTATTTTGACAAAAAATTAATTAAAAAAGAAAAGTGATTAATATATATGGATATACATCTGTGTGTATATAATATAAGTGTAAACCAATTTAATATATGCTGCACTATAACTTGAAAAACAAAATATATTGTAACCCCACATATCAACTCCATAGATCTAGTAATAATGTGATTCTATGTTTAAAATATTTATTAACCTAGACCTTTAAACTAATCTAAGTATATCATGATAAAAAATTTATCAAGTAGAAGCAATATATAGAATTGTTATGGGAGAAACTTTTTTGGAGATTGGGAGAGAGGGAGTACTGCAGAATGAATCTCAGGTTCTTGAGCTTTCTAGGCAAGTACTCTCCCACTTGAGCCATGCCTTCAGCCTAAATATATGCAACCAGTTTTAAAAAACTGAAATAAGAATAAACAAACATATCTATTATTGTTGGTTATATTGATAATGCCCATTCTTACTGGGGTAAGTTGGAATCTCAATATTGTCTTGATTTGCATTTCTTTTATGGCCAGGGATGTTGAACCGTTCTTCATGTGTCTACTGGCCATTCTTATTTCTTTTTGGAGAAGCCTAACTTTAAGTCTTCACTACACTTATTAATTGCTGTTTCTGTAAGAATTTGTTTTGGGGAGGTTTACTTTTTTGAGCTCTAAGTATATTTTAGATAAGAGAACCTTGTTGGATGCAAAGTTAGATCATCTCCCTTGCTGTGGGCTTTCTATTTATCTTGTTAGCTATGTCCTTTGCCATGCAGAAAATCGTTTGATGCAATTCCAGTTATCCAGGCTTTCTTTGATTTATTGTGGTTCTGGATCTTAGGAAGCTTCTTTTTTTTGGGGGGGGGTCCGGTCATGGGGCCTGAACTCTGGGCCTGGGCACTCTCCCTCAGCTCTGCAGCTCAAGGCTAGTGCTCTACCACTTGAGCCACAGTGCCACTTCCGGCTTTTTTCTTTTTGCTTATGTGGTGCTGAGGAATTGAACCCAGGGCCTCAGGCATGCAAGGCAAGCGCTCTACCACTGAGCCAACTTCCCAGCCCAGGAAGCTTCTTTTTATATATTTGTTATTTTTGCAGAAGTGATATATGGGGGATTTACAATTACATGAATCAGGTAATGAGTACAATTCTTTTTGAACCATGTCTCTTTTTGTTTGTCCACTCCCAGTTTTTCCTTCCTATTCTCATCCACAGATGTATATTTCATTTTCCACATAGTGTGTAGTGAGTACCACTGTCATATTTGTTCACTTTTTATTCCATCTTTTCTGTGCCTAGTCCATCCATGCCCTAGTGCCCTAGTGTATCCTCTACCTCCTCCTGTTGTCTGGGATGTGGTCAAAAGGCAATGCTACTACACCATTGGTGGGAATGTAAACTTACTCAACCACTCTGGAAAGTAGTTTGGAGGTTTCTCAAAAGAATAAACATAGAGCTCCCCTATGATCCAGCAATCCCACTCCTGGGCATTTATCCAATTGACCATAAACTAGGCCCCACTAAAGCTATCAGCACAAGCTTGTTCATTTCAGTTTTTGTTTTTTACAAAAGCCAATATATAGAATCAAACAAGTTGCCCCTCAGTGGATGAATGGATCAAGAAAATGTGGTATGTATATATAATGGAATTCTATGCTTCCACCAGAAAAAATGATATTGCACCATTCATAAGGAAATTGAAACACTTGGGGAAAATATATTAATTGACGTAAGCAGCCACACCCAAAGAAATATAGGTTGCATAGTTTTCCTCATTTGTGGTAACTAGAATGTGCCTATAATTTTAAAAGTAAACACAATAGCTGGTAAAAGAAAAAATAATAGAGGAAGGAAGTTGGGAGGGAAAAACAGAAAATGAGGAAAGAGGTGACACTGTTCAAAAAAGATACTCAGTACCTAACCTATGTAACTCTAACCCCTGTGTAAATCACCTACACAACAAAAATTTTAAAAAAGAAACAAAAAGAATACACAAACACAAATATTACAATAGAGTAGTAGAATGGAGGAAAATGATGAAAAGAGTTTCTGATCAAGAAACATCAGATATTAAGTGCTTAAATTGTAACCCCTTTGTACAACCATTTGAAGTTTAGAAAGAATAAGTGATTTTTTTAAAAAACGCAATAATTTGTTTTGTGAATCTATATTTATTACTTGTAGATATACAAAATCACTAATTTTATGTATTGAAATATTTATGTCTTCTCTTTTCTTTTTTCTTTTTTTTTGAGGGGGGGGGGGTCCAGTTGTAGGGCCTGAACTCTGGGCCTGGGCGCTGTCCTTCAGCAGCTTTTCAGCTCAAGGCTAGTATTCTACCACTTGATCCAAAGCACCACTTCCGTTTTTTTTTTCTATTTATATGGTGCTGCAGAATCGAACCCAGTGCCTCATGCATGCAAGGTAAGCGCTCTACCACTGAGCCACCTTCCCAGCCCTTCTTTTACATTTTTTAAATATCTTTTTACTTCTGTATTAATAATAACAATTATGGCAATTTAGGATAATTTTTTTCTTCCAAAATTTTAATATTAAAGTTTTTTGATTTAGTACTACATTTGTTTTCTCAGTGTTTTTAAAATCAGATCTACATAACTTTCCAATACACTTACTAATATTTAGTCACATACAATGTTTAATATATCTCATTCATAACAATTCTAGCATACATCAATTTGGATGCATTAGAGATATTTTATTGATAATTTTCTTAGTTTGCAAACTACTACTTACTTTTGCGTTGTCTCAAACCCTAAATGCCAAGTAATTAGAAGGCAACTTTCACATTTTGAACATACGTATTTATTTTTATATTGTTAATTATTTCCTTATCTCAATCTTTTGCCTCATGTCACTTTATTTTCTTGTGAGGAATAAGGTTAGCATATTCCTTCAGAGAGAGAATTTTGGTGTGAAATGTTCTCAATTTTAATTCTTTACATATTAATTCTTTACATATTTTACTTTTTGTCTTCCTTTTTCATTGTCAAGGTGATGTACAGAGAGGTTAGTTATGTAAATAAGAAAATAAGTATATTTCTTGTCAACTTGTTACCCCTTCCCTCATTTTTTTCCTACATCCCACCTCAAGCCTTCCCCCTGAAGTTGTATAGATCATTGTTTACATATTTTAAATCTTTGTATTTGTATGGCAGTTTAATAAGAAAAACCCAGATTTGGGTTGATGGTTGATAAGCATTTTAAACATATTGCTTTATTGTCATTGAAAAAAATTCTTCCTGTGCCAAGCATTCATCTCAGGGTCTTATACATGCTGGGCTTCTCTGGCTGCTGCTCTCCTACTTAAATCATGCCTCCAGTCAAGCCGTTTGATGGTTTCTTGGAGAAGACTCCTTACAGCATTTTTTGTGTCCTTGCTGGCTTCAAACTCTGATCTTCTAGATTCCAGATTCTTGCTCCACTTGGATTACAGGTCAGAGCCTCTGGTGTTGCATGTGTCTAGCATCTTAAAGATGTTCCTTTATTGTTGAAAAGTTGGTGGCTTATTATTCTAAACTTCTTTTTTTTTGGTCCGGTCATGGGGCCTGAACTCTGGGCCTGGGCGCTATCCCTCAGCTCTTCAGCTCAAAGCTAGCGCTCTACCACTTGAGCCACAGCGCCACTTCTGGCTTTTTTCTTTTTTCTTATGTGGTGCTGAGGAATCGAACCCAGGGCCTCGAGCATGCAAGGCAAGTGCTCTACCACTGAGCCACCTTCCTAGCCCTATTCTAAACTTCTGTATTCATCTTATTACAGGTAATGTCAAGAAGTTAGAAATTATGCATGTTACCTTTTTTTCTTAATAAACTAATACTGGTACCATACCATCCATTATTCCTTTATTTTTGCTTTCTTTATTTCTTCTGCATATTTGAACGTATACAAATCCATTCCCTTCAATGACCTACAGTAAGCCCTTTCTACATTTTATTTTTACAACATTTTTACTTTATTGTTAGCATTTAAACGTTTTGTGAATTTTTATTTCAATATTTTCCCTATATTTTAAATTAATTTTAGTTGGAGTGTTTTTGAAATACTAGCCTTCACATTACTAGAAACCCAGTTACAGATAAACCTATATATAAAACATGCTCTTAGTGTTGTCTTTATATAGTTAAGATTTTTGTAATGGGTATTTGAGGCTTTAATAAAGACATTAAATGTTGAAATAAACTGGGAAGAATATAAAATGCTATTTAATGAAGTTTCTGTCTTGCCTCTATCAGTGACTAATATGTTTTTTCTAAATAAACTCCCACAAGGTATAACCCCTGTTTTCATGGTATTTGATGTTGTTATAATTTGGCGAGAGGAAGGGGAAAAACAAAATGTTTAAATAGGGATACAGGTTGACCCATTGTAACAATGAGACGTAGAAGACACTATGTTGAAAAACGAACTTCACAATTTAGGTTTGGGGTGGGTTGCTGTAGATATGGGGTGGGAGGGAAGGGATGGTAGGAGAAAACAAAGGAGGAGGCAACAATTCTTGATAAGAAATGTACTCATTACCTTGCTCATGTAACTGTAACCCCTCTGTACAGTATTTTCACAATAAAAAAATTAAGAAAAAACATTGTAAGTTTTACATTCCTTTGCTAAGGCTTTCAAATGAAATACCACACACAAGGTGAACTATAACAGAATTATCTATTTATTCTCACACTTAGAGGCTAGAAGTCAAGCTGGTGCTGGTGTTGGAAGCATCCTCCACTCCGTTCCATGGGGGTACTATCTCCTCCCTTGCACTTGTTTTCTTGCTACTGTTCTTCCTTAGGGTTATTTCTCTATTACATTTCCTTGTCAAAAGAGGATCATAGTTCATTTTCACTGTGCTATCCAATAATGGCCTCATTTTAACTTTTTCCTTGGTGCAAAATCTATATTTAAAGTATCATATTCCTGGGTATGAGGGATGAGGGCTGAAAAAGTAAAGTTGGGGGAGGGGCACACTTCAGCCCAGGCACAGATATAGGTTTCTTTGGATGCCATCACTTGCATTCATAAACTTACTCTTACAGTAACTTTCATGGGATCTCACATACTTGAATTTGTATTTATTCCACTGTAATTTAATTGATAGCTATCTGTGTGATGTCACTTCATAAAAATACAGTGATTAGTGTAAAAATGTAGAGGGTAAGAAAGGAAAAAATGTAAGAAAGAGAAAACAAAATTTACCTGGCTAAGGATACAAATGTTTCACATAATGTATCAATGTCACAACCATTGACTCTTGTCAGTACTTGCAAGTTTTGTTGTTTGTGTGCTGATTGTAAAAGAAATCTTCCACGTTTTGAACATTTTAAAAATCATTTAGGGCAATTAAACCCACCAAAACCCAGAAACAAGGCCAAAATATGAAGTACTTTATTTGCATATCAAGATTTCCAATTATGTGCCTAGTAATATGCAAATAAGCCTTACTTCCTCTTGAATAAGAATTTGATGGTTGCAATCCATCTCCCCAAATTATATGCCTAATGATTTTTTGAATTTTTGAGAACTCCTGTGAGATCCCAAATGCTCATATGAAACTATACTGGAATCAAGAAATATTTGCTCATTGTCATCCAACAACCTTACTTTGCTATATTTATGCATGCACATGCATGAACATATAGGCACATGAGTGAATGATCATTCTCGTAATACCTAGATAGTACATAAACATGTTATCACAAAATCTAGATAATTCAAAGTACAATTCATTTAGAAATACTGGTTAGTATGCTGACAAATTATGTGATTATGACTTGAATTATTGTACCTTGCACTCAAATACTATAAGAAGAAAAGATAATGTGTCTGATAGATATTTCCTATTCAATTGTTCTTTAGTAGAACATAAAATTTATTTGCAAACTATTAGAAATTTGTTACTTTTATCCTTCTAGGCACTGGTGGCTCACATCTATAATCATAGGTACTCAAGAGATTGAGAGCTCACAAAGAAGTTCTAAGCCAGCCCAGGCAGACAAATCCAAGTTTCCAAGTAATAAACAAAATTCAGGAGTGGAGTCCTGACTTAACTGGTGTAGCATAAGTTGTGAGTGGTAAAATACAAGTGAGACTGGAATCCTGAGTTCAAGTCCAGTAATAATTTTTATGACTATCATACCTAACAACCATTATTTACATAAATGTATAGACTAGTTTATTAATTTTTATGTCCAAGATCAGGACTGTCATTGGCTGGAGCTTTAATAATTGAGCCACCTCTCTAAAGCCTAGTGTATTAATTTTGGTAAACATTTTAAAAGATGTTTTGTTGTCTGTGCATTGATTGGAAAAGAAATTTTCTGTTTTCAACCTTTTAAAATCTTTCAGGGCAATTAAACCCACCAAACCCCAGAAATCTCACCAAAACAGGGGGTGCTTTATTTGCATATCCAAATTTCCAATCATGTACCTAGTAATATGCAAATAAGCCTTACTTCCTCTTGAATAAGAATTTGATGGCTGCAATCCTTCACCCCAAATTATGAACCTTATGATTTTTGTATTTTTGAATGAGATTTTTTTATTCTCATGTGTCAATACTCTAATGTTTTGCACTAATTTCTTATTGGACAATTTCATTTATGAAGTGTGTGGCTAAGGATTACTGTTTTATCCTAACTTGACATAATGTGGCAAAATTATAATGACATACAAAGCACACATACTGAAAAGCTCATTAGGGCTGGGTAATTATAGCTACTTAAGGGCTGAGGTCTGCAGGGTGGTGATTTAAATGCAACTAAACAGAAATCCTCCAAAAAGCGACAAAATATCATCTAATATAATCTACTACATGCTGAATATATTTGTCTATGTGAACACAAATGTTATCCTTTATACTCTTTTAATAAGTAATAGTATTCCCATTAAAAAATAATGCTTGCCAAAGAGAATTAAGTTCCCCATTAAATCAGTGTATAAATAAATGACAGACCAGAAAGTCATCAGATTTGAGACCCATTGTTGGCATTTCAAAGCACAAAACTATTCAGTGGACTTTATGGTTCCATTAGTGTAGTTGGATACTGAGTTTGAAATATTTCGATGGATGCTCTTTTCCTCCCATTAATAATCAAAATGGCTGTACAGCACTTTCAATTAGCAACCAGAGGATTTCACTCCGTGCTGTGAGGTCCATTCATTGCTTAGTCACTTTTGTAATTTAAACATATTTTAACTGTGTAGTCATATTATTGGAATATATGTAATTGACCTGTAATGAATAAATATATATCTATATAAATAACAATGTTGATTTTGTATTTTTTAAAGCTTGAGTGAATGCATTTCAAAAATGTATGGATGACAATGAAATGGCTCAATTGTAGATGGAGATTTAAAAGTCTTATAATAATAAAATACTCAGATAAATGTGACATTGAGAGAAATATTGTGGATTCCAGAACAACAGCACATAAGTTACAGCAGAGATGTGTCTTGGGAAACCATAGTAGATTCATATACAATGAATTTATTGACTGCAAAAATAAACAAAAAGTGATAATGGCATAAAAAGTACTTTTTATATGTTATACAGTTGACTAATTCTGTTGGATTCAATGAATATTTCTAGGAGACTAATTAGTTGTTTTGCTTTGTTGTGGTGTCTGCCAGTATTGAGACTTGAATTCAGGAACTCATGTTGTATATTGTCACTCATGCAGGTGCTCTACCTCGAGTTACAAACTTTCAGCTCTTTGGTAAGAATATTTCTTGGATTTTTCTACTCAGACTGGCTTCAAACCAAGATCCTAAAATCTGAGCCTCCTCAGTATCCAGGCTTAGAGGCAGCATGAGCCCTTGACACCTGGCTTTGGAATTTAAAAAATTAAAATAGAAATAAGGTTTTGCATTCATTGTTTGCACTCATTGGATTCATAGTGACAATATCCTACTTGAATTCAGTTCAACCAGTATGTAGTACATATTAACCTGAAAAATGTGAGTAATTCAAAGCCAAGAAAAAATTATTTAAGGACATAAAACTTTTGCTAATTTCATACTGTAAAGAGACAGAAATACTGCAAGCACTATGATTTAATAAGCTATGCTATACACTGGGATTGCTAACTGATGAATCATGTGAGGATCACAAACCAACTGGTAGGTGGAGATAGACTTCCTGGATAGAATTCATTTTCCAGAAATGAGAGACCAGATGCAGGAAATATATTGTTTAAACAAGACAGAGAAATTTTACTTTTATGAAATTATATTGAATTTTTTTCTGGCATTTCGTACAAATTATTAACTTATAGTTGAGGAATTTAGTACTGGAACATTATAAGAAATGTCCATTAGAAGATTCTATTAGAGAAATGCTATTGTGAGTCTGTGGGCATCAGCTTATAGTCACTTTTGTTTCAGAAGACCTATTAAATTAAATTTTGAATGATTTAACTAAAGGCAAGCAATACTTTATATAGCTCAACTGGAACACAAATGCTCACTTAAGCTGAATTTTTGGCTGACCTGTATAACTCCTTGCTAGAATAAACAATTGTTACTGGGTTAGTGAAGAGAAACACTATATATTTCTGGCAAACTAATAAAGATAAGGCATTTTTTATTGTATGTAAGTAGTTGTACAAAAGCAGCTCAACTCAACATGTCAGTCTATGAGTATAATACATCTTGATTAATGTCACTCCTTCCATCATTCCCACTCCCATCTCTCCCAAATCTACCCACTCCTCAGATTATATGATTTCGTTTTCATATATGTGCATTGAATATAATGACTATATCCATTCACCCTTCCTCTTTCCACTTATCTGCCACTGCTTTGACTAATTCCTCCAGACACGCTACAAAACTGGTTTCTAGGCTTTCTGGTTTTCATTTTGTGAAACTGTTTGCTAGTCTTCCAAGCAGTTACATCACTACAATCCTCCCCAAGGATTCTTTGCTTTAGACAATTTGTTTGGGTTTATGTTACATGACTCCTACATGTTTTTGAATATGTTTATAAGTTAATTTATAAACACATGAGAAAAAGCATTCGCTCCTTGGCTGTCTGAGCTGGTTTTACTTTGCTTAACATGATGTTTTTCAGATTCAATCATTTCTTTCCAGTAGATGACAAAATTCCATTGAAACAATGCACCACAGTTTTTTGCTTCCACTCATCCATTTAAAGACATTTGTGCTTTTTGCATAACTTGGCTATAGTGAATAATGAGCAATGAATATGGTTGTATGTAGCTTGGCTGTGTACTGGCTTGTAATATTCTGGGTAGATGACCAAGAGTAGTATAGCTGGATTGTAGGGGGAGCCCATGTTTCTTTCTTTTTCCTTTTTTTTTTTTGAAGAATCTCCAAAAGTGCTTTCCAAAGTGGTTTTGCTAATTTACATTCTTCTCAACAGTGTATTAGTCTTCAAGCTCTCACATGGCCTTTCAATCAAAGCCACCAAAGCCACACTTCCTCTTCCATCTTAGTTAATTATAACTAAGAGACCCATGCATATTTTGCCTGACTTTGAACCTATTTCCTCAGATCTCAGCCTTCTGAATAGCTATAATTATAGGAATCAACCCCAGCACCTGACTAATATCCATTTATTTTCACCATAGTACTCAATATTTATTAAATACACATACATCATATGACTGTAGAAAAATCTATTTTCAAAATAACAGCAGTATCTACAGTGTAATTTAAAATTTTATAAACCAAATGCTAACCATATGTTCTATAAACAATAAACAGTTACAAAGTGAAGAAATATTACTTTAAACAATTTACTTAATTTTTACAAGAAAATACACTATATCTTCTTAAGATGTTCGTTAACATAATACATCATTGCAAATGTTTATTCAGAAATGACTTATCCTAGTCAACATTATTGATACTGCTTAAATTAATTGGACAAGCTTTCCTGTATGATGAGATTGCATGTTTTAAATATATTAGATGTCAAACAAAAGACAAACTGAAGATTGGAAAAATTTAAGTAACCATAATAAATTTTGTGAATATTATTGGGAAACCAGAATGTGCCTTATATACTAGTTTTCATACTTATTTTGGAAGAAGAAATCCTGTAGCTGAGTGACTCTATGTTAAATGGAATCTGTTTGTCAGTAGAGAACCAAAGCTTCTGGTTGAAATATATGAAGGAGACAATAATCAAAGGAAAAATTAAAAGAGAACTTTTTAGAATATGAGGATGTAAGTAAAGTAGATACTTTAAATAAACACATCCTCTAATATTTTGAAATTTTATTTATTTTGATATCTTTTACTAGCATAGATGAATAGTTAAATGTAATATAATTGTCAGGATTCTGCAGGTGAGTGTGGATATTGTGGTTTGAACAAATTAATAAAAGTTATCATCTATTCTCTTCATTTTAAACATTAACACTGTAGATATTCCACCATCTAAAATAGAATATGCTCAAAGTACATCTAAACTAAGTTTGCTTGTCAAATTAGTATCTAAGAGAAATCTAACAGCAATCTCATTAAGGAGATCATTTAGGACATGATTAAGAAATGTGTTAAGAATGGAACTGGGATGTAGTTCAGTGGCAAAGTGTTTGCCTAGCAAGGGCAATGTCCTGGGTTCAATCCCCAGTACCAAAAAAGAAAAAGCCAAAAAATATATAGCTAGCCAGGTGCTGGTGGCTCATTCCTGTAATCCTAACTCTTCAAGAGGCTGAGATATGAGAATTCAATTCAAAGCCAGACCACACAAGAAAAGTCCAGGAGACTCATAATTCCAATTAACCACCAGAATCAGAGCTGTGGCTCAAAGTCATAGAGATGTAGCCTTGAGCAAAATTGGTCAGGGACAGTGCCCAGTCCTGAGTTCAAGTCCCACAACCAAAAGAAAAAAAAGTTTGGAGAATATTCTTCATAAAGCAACTCTCTCAAAGTGTAGCTCTACACATTGTATGTTTACTTGTACATCACATACATTGATCTGCATTAACTTCAGAAACAAAGATTGAGAATTTGATTAAAGTATAAAGATTATTGGTATTCAAACCTGCTCTTTGCAGTTTGACCATTGACAGCTGGTTCCCTTGGCTTTGCTTCTAATTTAAGCTATTCACGAGTCTGAAATCCATACAATCATAATTCAAACCAGTCTTGAGAGGAAAGTCCATGATACTCTGTCACCAAAAGAACCAACAAAAAAGCCAGGCTGGCGTGTGATTTAAGTGGTAAGGTACAATGTACAAATAAGCCAAGACATTAAGAAGCATTGAGTTCAAACATCAATATAAATAACACTCCCTCCCACATGTAATACTAATAGTAATAATTAATATATGACACTGACATGCTGTAGTACAGGGTCCTTACACTTATATCCAGTGTCCCTGCTGATTAACAGTCTCCAGTACAGTCTTATCCCAAGCACTTCAACATAGATAAATAAACAAAAAATAAATAAACAAAACTCCAGTACTTAATATAAATCTAACAGGTTGATTTTCTAAGAGATTATATATTCCAGAAGCAATATATCCACAGCAAAATAGTACATTGTAACACTCAGGCAAAAATTATGGGAAAACAATGCAACAAGAGCCGAATGAATTATGAGGATAAGCTATAAAACACAAACAATTGAATGTGCACAAAAACAACAGAAAGGGTGGTTAAAGGTGAGAATCACAGGGAAAACATCTGAAAAGTTTTCAAATTTGGTCAGAGACGTTAAGTCGCATCTGGAAAAACTAACTACAAATACCATAAAATAAAATATATTAAAGCTATAGTTTGTTTTTCATAATCTAATCACTAATTTGCAAAGACAAATAGGGCATCCTAAAATGGTCAGTTTGAGGTGCACATTTATTTCAAAGGATAAAGACCATAACATCTCAAAGCACTTTTTAGACAGGTTGAAAACAGAGGAAAGACAATGGCTACAATTCTAACCTTCTATTACCATCCTTAAGACTAAAATACATATACATATCAGGAAAAACATAGAGAAACCATCAGTAGCCAAATGTTAGTAAAAGTAGTTAAGGAGACAGGAGCAAAGTTGTCCAAGCAGAAAACAGAGAAGGGAAGAAAAAACACGTAAGAAATTAAATTTAAAGGAAAAATTAATTGTAAAAATTAATGATCACAATGTGTATGGAAACTTAAAATATATTTAAAGTTTTAAGACATCGACACAAGTTCCAAAACTCGAGACAATAAAATAGAACTATTAAATGAAGCAAGTATGCTTCTAAATAAATTGCTAAAATTTATACATGTTGCTAATTGACACTATTTATTGTGACTTGGCAAGTGTCTTCCTGAAAAAAAATGCTGGAAGAAAAAACATAATTTTAATGTAATGTTACATTTAGCTATTCAGAAATTATATAGGGATTTTTAATTATGGTCTCAAATCAATGGGAAATATCATATATCAGAATGGATAGATATTCTAAGATAATGTGTCCATACATCTATGTGAATGTGTTTTTATTGTATAGTTCTGCGTTTTTCCAGCAAAGACAAATGTCTTTAATCATAAACACATTTTATTAGTGCTGTCTAGTAGAATGCATGAAAATTTAATTTGAAATGATTTATGTTTCTCAAGCAGCCTTCACAATGGCTTGTCCCTCTTTAGTCACAACATGGTATACTTATGAACCTGTATATTTTATAGTCAGAGAGCTTTACATGAATTGTTAAAAGGCCAATAGTCTGGTAAAGTCTATGTATCTAATTGAACATTCTCTGCACTATTTTAGCATATTTATTTCTGCTTTATTTTAGAGTTCTCTAAGATTCCAATTTTTATAAACCAAGAATTGAGTTATTTTCTCTTCCAATTATAACTAAAGAATCAAAGCCTTTGTCAATAGACTTATTTCCAATGTGAAAAATGAATCATAATAATTAATTCGCTTTGAAGCATATAGATTGTGTAACTTAAGCTACACACATTAGAATCCATACCACATTTCTTCCATAGTTACTTGCATTTAACAATGAGATGACTCTGTTTTCAATATGGAGACAATTATATTCTCTGAACAATCATTGTACAACTTGACCCTATTGTACAACTGTGCATCTTAAAATGAAACATTTCTAAAACCTAAAACATTTCTTATTTACTTTGCGTTTTGAAACTTTTATAGATATTCATATTTTAAACATATTTATGTAATTTTTTGTGTGTGGATGAGTGACAGATTTGATAGTCGAATGGTTAATACAAGACAACCAAGGAATAACATAATTAGTTGAGATATGCAGTTGTTAAATCTATGTCTCCTATGCTGCTACAGAAACGTGATCCAGTTTCCATAATGATTTATGACATGAGTGAGTGAGTGATCTGTCAGATGAACAAATACAGGTTCAAAACAAATACAGGTTCCTAAACCTAAACTTAGTTTGAATATAGAACGTGATTATTTCAACTGCACCATGGAGTGCATAAGATTTAGCACAAACATAAGTGAGATTCTGAGAAAAGAAATATGAAGGAAAAAAAGGAGGAGGCTGCAATGCTTGATAAGAAATGTACTCATTATCTTGCCCATGTAATTGTAACCCCTCTGAACAGTATATTCACAAAAAATTAAAATTAAAATTAAAAATTAAAAAAAAAAGAAATGCAAGCTTACTAAACTGGTCTTAAATGTTTTGAAAGAGCTACATTCTACCTTCAATTTTATAAGGTTTCAAAATTTAAGAAATTAATTACTTAATCACGTAATTAGTTAACTAATTGTTTGTTCATGCCAGTAGTAGAGATTCTTGAAGTCACGGCCTCACCATCTCCTTTGGCATTTTCAATCTATTTGACACTTTACCACTTGAGCCACAGCTCTACTACCATAACTTGGGATTTTGTTGTGGATAAGGGTGAATGGTCCAGGGTTAAATTTCCTGCACAGTGTAAGATGTGTCTGTACATTTCATCTCTCGCTGGTTCCAGAAAGGCTCTCAAACCTACTTATCCTCTCTGTTAGAAACAGAGAATAAAACAGAAATATACAAACTGGGCACTTGCGGCTTATGCTTGTAATCCTAGCTACTCTGGATGCTGAGATATAAGCATTGTGGTTGGATGCCTTCCAGTGCAGAAAAGTCCATGTCCATGAGACTCATCTCTTATCTCCCTTTAACCACCAAAACCCAGAAGTGGCACTGTAGTCAATGTAGTAGAGGGCTAGCCTGGAGTGAAAGAGGTCAGAGATAGTAGCGTAGGCCCTGAGATAAAACCCTATGACTGACAGGAAAAGGGTAAATTATAATAGAAAAAAATAGAGCGAGAATTATATACATGCAAACAGAGAAATGGAGAGAGCGAGGAAGACAGCAAGAATGCATGACAATAGCCATTGATTATTAAATATACATAGAAAAATATATATTTACTCATATCTATAAATAACATTTCAGTACCTAATTTTAGATTTTATTCTCTGATCTAGGAAAATGGCTGACTCATAAGTCTCAGTCCTACTAATAAAGAAATAGTGGCAAAAATGACTTAATTAATTCTGTGAAGACAAATTAAACTTCATTTGTAAGCAAATGTCATGAATCCAGAAATGCATACTACTTCTATCCAACCCACTGCTAAATGTTGCCAAGGAAAACAGGTTTACTCAATTTAGCACACTATAGATGTGGTGGTCATGAGTGGTTACTTATCACCAATCCTAGTTTTATTCTTCCATTCTAACAAAATGCTTCAATCAACAAAACCACTTGAATATGGCCCATAAAACACATGTTCTGAATTGATCTAGGGCACACAAAAATCACTCTAAATAATAGACAAAAAAATAGAAACGACTCTAGAGAAAAAGACTTCATAAATGAATATCTATGAAATCAGTAAAACATATAGTATATGAGAAATAAATTATGATATGGAATAAATGTGGTGTTTAAATTTTGAGGTACAGTGAGGATGAAGTTCAGTAGGAGATGCCATATTCAAGGCAGTTCCCAATGAGTAAGTGAGATCTGAGCAAGGAATTGAAGAATCAAAATTGGTAGCTTGCCTGGGAGTTGATGATAAGTGGTAGAAGTCTACCCTACCAATGACAAGGCCTTGCATGCAAGCTACTACCAAATTGATAGCTAGGATAAGAATATTCTAAAAAGAGCCGGGCGCCGGTGGCTCACGCCTGTAATCCTAGCTACTCAGGAGGCTGAGATCTGAGAATCACGGTACAAAGCCAGCCCGGGCAGGAAAGACCGTGAGACTCCTATCTCCAATAAACCACCAGAAAACCGGAAGTGGCGCTGTAGCTCAAGTGGTAGAGCGCTGGCCTTGAGTTGAAGAGCTGAGGGACAGCGCCCAGGCCCAGAGTTCAAGCCCCATGCCTGACCCCCCCAAAAAAAAACCAAAAGAAAAATTATATGAATATTCTAAAAAGATGGACTGGGGGGCAGTGGAGGAGTCAGTATTGATCAGAAAACAACATAGAAGTTAGTTTCTTAAGTCATAAAATACAAGAATGAGAGAAAACATGTCAAAGAAGTACGGATGGTTGTGAAACTCATGTTAAGACCAACTTACCTATAATTCTACATGCATGACAAGCCACAGAATAGTTTTGAGTAGAAGGGAAAAATTAGAGGAATCAGAACTTAGAAGTTTCTGTCTGTTGTGTTGAATTTATAAAAGTATGAGAAACAACAAAAAAGAAATTATTCAAGTCTATTGCAATAATTCAAGAAAGAAAGGTTCTGGTTTCAACATAAATATAACACTAAAAGTGATAGAAGTAATTAGACTTAGTGTACAGTTTGAAAAATATTGCCAAGAGGATTTTTTATGGATTAGAAAAGCGGAAAGGTTCCATTGTTTCGAGATTGGACTATTGAAATTCAGAGAGGATGAACTATGATACTCATTTGCAGATCTTGAGGCATTAATAAAATCAAACAGACTGCTTTCTTTCAAAATGTTGGACAAAATATTACGTTTTATTCTTATTCCTGCCAATTTTATTTTGGATTACCATTATTTTCAGGTGAACTTAATCTTTAGTGATATATTTTTTAAAAACAAAATACATATAAGAATGAACTGTTTATTTTTTGTCACAATGAGAAATGAAATATCTATTTTCTGCTCAAATAAACTTAGAATATGAGTTAATATCTGATATATCATTAAGTAAAATTTTCATTTATTTCTTTGCGTTTGGGAAATAATAGCTCTCTTAACAGCAGTTTAATACATCATAAAGAAATGTAATAAGTAAAGAGCCAAGCATCATAAAAAGTTTTAAGATGTCCTGAGATTATTTTCTTGACTATATACAATTTGGCCATATGAACATTAGCATGGAATCTACTCTGATTTTTAAGTAATAGAACTTGTCATGGTGTGGCAACAATGAACTCTTCAATGTCTGTTTCTTAAACCACAGGCAAATAAAAACACAAGCTTTTATTTAAAAATCACCAAGGAATAAAGTTTAAAGTTTTGCAACGAAGATGCTTGTTGTAAATGAAAAGACACATACATAAGTGCCTGTGATTCATGAAGATAGCTGTAAATACAAGACATTGCCAATAAACCTGACAGTGGAAAAACAAAATATACGCAGTGATTGTGATTTTTCTTTAAACTCCTTCCAAAGATAAATGAGAAACAGTGGGAAAAAAGCTACTGGACAATTAATAACATTACTTTTCATCTCTTTGATTTACTTTTGTTGCCTCATTTTTTATAATTTCATGGGTTTGTACTTGCCACTCTAATCTTTCCCTCTTGGAATTTTGTGTTGATTTAAAATTGTCTTTCATGTGGCTTATTATTATTCTTCTTTTATTATTGAACTAGTTATTTCTTCTTGTTTGCCTCTACATCATGGCTCTATTTAAGAGTTTTAAAAAGTATGAGGTAAAATTGAAATATGTTTGTAAAAATGAAGGAAAGGCTCTGTGGTAATATATTGAGGCTTAAGCCATGCTAACAGTATCAGAGAGTATCAAGGGTTCATTTTGCTTGTCAACGCTGCTCCTACATTTCTATATAAAGACTCTAGATGAGAGGTCTCTTCCAAGGTCAGGTACTTATAATGTCAGTCAAAAGCATGAGGAGATTTATTAGGTAACAACATGTGTCTATGCACGCATTCTATGCATTTTGCCCTTGTCCAATATAAACACTGAGGAGATGTTTGAAGCTGTGTGTAAACGTGGTCCTAATGAATAATAAATGATGATACACTGTTTGATTTCAAACTGATGGGCTCTTCACATGGCACCATTTTTCTAGAGAGGGCTACCTTTTTTAAATGCATGATGAATTATACAAAACTGGTATTATGTGAATCAATACACACCAAAGAGAAGAATGCAATATAAATATCAACGAACCACAAGAACTCGCATATCTGTGCAAACACAACACACATATGCTCAAAGATAAGTATTTATCTAGATTTATATATTCTTATGAAAGTACATGGTCCAATAAAGGATATGTTTAGCTTGATTAAAATGATTATTTTTATTATAGTTTTTAACTTTGGAATGACTTATTTCAAAACTTTCAAAATTTGAATATCTGAGAGCTGTAATATTTACATGAACTTATTAATGATTTTGAATGTGGGCATTTCATTAGTATAATAGTATAACCAAAATGTTATTTTATGATTTTAAGATGTAAACATCCTTATTTAGCTTCTTCCTAGGAAATGTAAAGCAAATTCTTTATAGTATCGTTGCTTTTGCTGCACAATATAAACTACAGAGAAATTCAGTATCACTGCATTATTGGTTTTAAGCTATGTTTAGGAGTTAGAATTATTATTACCTCTTATGAAACATAAATTTTATGAAATTCCACTATTATGACATTTTCTTCCAAATTTTCCCACATTTGTTGAAGAGAAATAATAATATATATCTACCTGTCAGCATCTGGAAAATTAAAATATTAACTATATCAAGGTATTATTAATGTCTCCTAGAAAATAGCAAGTGCCTAAAATTCCTGTTTTCTTATAAAATGGATACTTCTTTAATTTATAAATTATAATATATAATAAATTATAATATATAAATTATATAATATATAAATTTATACTTTATAAATTTAAAAAGTATGTTAAATGGTTCTCACATGAGATAATATTTTCAACATAAATGGAAGAGCAGAAAGCAGTGTGTGTGTTTGTATATATGTGTGTGTGTGTGTGTGTGTGTGTGTGTGTGTGTGTGTGTGTGTGTGTGTATGTGTGTGTGTGTGTGTGTGTGTATGTGTGTTGATCATGGGGCTTGAACTAAGGGCCTGGGATGTTGTCCTTCAGTTATTTATTTATTTATTCTTTCTCAAGTCTAATATTCTGCCACTTGATCCATTACTCAACTTTAGGCTTTTTGATGGTTACTTTGGAGGTAAGAGTCTCATAGATTGTTTTTTGCCTGTTGACTTTAAATCACAATCTTCTGATCTCAGCATACTTCATTGTAATGATTACGTTGTGATCCACTGGCACCTGGCAATCAATACATTCACAATTAATTTATATTTACTGTTATATCATGGAAAGGGACACATTAAATTTCAGGAAGGTTAAGAAGAGCTAGTGAATAGATGTTTTTATGTTCACTTTATATTGAATACAATTGCTAGATATTTTTTAAGTTTTTATTGTTATAAAGGTGATGTACATGGGGGTTACAGTTACATAAGTAAGGTAAAGAGTTCATTTCTTTTTTCTCTGTATTTCAACCTGTTGAATTGTTATTCTGATGTTTATATATTTCTGTGTTGCTTAGAAATTTCACATTTAGAAAAAGAACTTGTAACATTCCCATTGACTTTGAAATGTTTAACTTTAAAGAACAATATGATGATTGCCCAGATTTGATTGTCTAATAATGGCACAAGTCAAAACATATTATATCCCGGTGAGCCCCCACATTGAGAGTGTGAGGCTCAGAGTTCAATCCCAGAAATAACAGAAAGCAAAGCAAAACAAAAATAAAACAGCTCTCTGTACCTCTAACGTATATAGAATTGTTATGTGTCAATCAAAAACACTTTAAAAGGAAAAGATAATATGGAAAGAAAAAATATCTAATTTTTATTTTGTTAAAAGCCATTATTTTGCAATCTATCCTTAATAGAGAAAAATTTTCTTTGTGAGGTTGTCAGAATCTTAGGCATTGTAAGCCATGATAGAACAGCATTATTGTTTTTTTTTAATTTTTTTATTTTATATTTTATTTTATTTTTTTGTGAACATACTGTACAGAGGGATTACAATTACATGGGCAGGATAATGAGTACATTCCTTATCAAGCATTGCAGCCTCCTCCTTTGTTTACCCCTCACATCCCTTCCCAGCCTCCCCCCACACCCTCCCACCCAATCCTCCCCCCCCCACCAACGTTGTAAAGCTCATTTTCGACATAACAACTTGTACTTCTCATTGTTGCAACAGGTCCACCTGTATCCTTAAACGACTTGTTTTTCCCCATCTCCTTCACAAGTTATACTGACATCAAATATAGTGAAAGCAGGGGTTTTACTGTGGGGGAGGGACATACAAAGCAACAAAGAGATAATCTTATAAATGCGTTAGAAACAAATGCATGAAAGAAAAAAACATTAAAATACATATCTAAGGAGAACAGCATTATTGTTGAAAGGTCATAGTGGGAAACAAAGATACAAGTGAAGAAAGGCCAAGACTGAGAATGAGGATAGACTCTTTTGACTTGGTATATTCTTAAATTTCCTGGTTCTTCTCATATAACTTCTAATTATGATATGACAGTAGTATTTCTACTAATGTGAAAATCATACTAGTATTGTTCTCAGAAGAGATACCAGCAAAATGATAATAAAAATATAGTAAAAATTAATCATTATTGTGGTATATGGATATAAAAAGGACCAATATATAAATATATGAATATACAATTATAAAATTACATGTATTAATATAATATATATTTATATTGTATTCACATATATACATGTATATACACATATCTAAGTATATATGAGGATACATAGATATACACATATCTGCATGTATATGTGTAAACAATATAAAAATATCCGCTAAGCACAATTTAAAAAGCTAGAAAGAGGAAGGGGAAAATAGGAAGATGTTGGAGAGAGTGAACTTAATCAGAATAGATTGTTAATACGTGTAAAATTCTCATATTTATACTCTCAATATAACTAATGCATGATGACTTGAATTATAAAACAGAATTATGTAAAGGGATTACATTTGGTAAAGTTAATATAAATATTGTTTCATATACTTAAATTCTTTTCCTCTTTCCTACACAAATTAGTTTCCAGAAAATATTTAAAGGTGAAGACAACGCTTTCTAAAAGTCATAGTTTAAAATATGGACTTTTAGTTTAATTTAGGGGTTATGGACAAACTTTTACACTTAGTTGTTTTATATATATATATATATATTTATATATATATATTTATATATATATATACATGCATATATGTAATTACAGACATTATTCTCTATATATTGCACAAGTATGTATGTATATTTATACATACACTTTTATATATACCTACATACATATATATACATACACTTTTGTGTGTATAGAAGAAGAAACTTGTTCTGCTTTCATTTTTACCTTTACAGTATTTTCTGCCAAATAATTTTATAATCCAAGAGAATTTCAAAAATCCATAATTGTGATTCTTTAACTTTTTCATATTGAGTTTGAACTCAGAGCCATGTTACATGTTCCACTTTAACTGGATGGAGCTTTACCACTTGAGCCACACACCTACTTATATTTTTGCTGATAGTTTTGCAGAGAGGCAGGACATTTCTAACAAAGCTGGCCTCAGTCCTCAGTTCTCCAGATCTTCGCCTCAACTGTGGTTAGATATTTCAGGTGTGAAACACTGAAAACTAGCTTAAAATTGTTAATGCTCTAATTCAGGCTTACTTTAACGATTAATGGGTTCTTGATATCATACCTGTCATAAATTTCAAATTTGGGTCTTCCTTTTTCAATATTTTTCTTATTGTAATCCATAAGCGTCGAAAGGTCACTGTTTCTTCCTTAAGTGTGAGCACTTTCCTCACTTCACTTTGTTGAAATGTTTCTTCCATCATTTGATTTCAGATAAAAAGAAATTTAGGCCACAATTGCAACTAGAACTACTCATCCCAGACAAGAGTTTTAAGTGAGTCAATCAAGAATATTGTTAGATTCATACTTAGTTTGATTTGTATAAGTATATTTGACTACCTACCTCTTTAGTCTATGCTGTGTAAATATATTGTTAGCTGTTTGGAAAATAAAGGTAGAGATGTCATGAGTGTAGACAGAGAAAACAAGAAAATAAGGGAGGAAGTGGCACTGTGGTTCAAGTGGTAGAGCACTAGCCTTGAACTGAAGACCCATGATGGATAAAAAAATGAAGAAAGAAAAAAGGAAAAGAAAAGAAATAAGGGAAGGAGACATACAATATATCAACACATTAACCCAGAAAATTAGATGGGTTCCTGTAGTTTATCAAACGCTTTAATATGTAATATTAAAGGCTTTAAATATGTAATATGTAATATTAAAGGTTTTAAATATGTAATTATTACTCATGGAGTGGACTAGGGAATGATGTATTTGATAAGCAGCAGCAAAAATCTACTGAAGACTAATATTTGTTTTAATAAGACCAAGACAGCACAGAATGAGCAATTTCCATTTGTAATGTATTGCTTAGGGAAGAACTCAGAAAGAAATCAGATTTAAATGAGATAAGATTTTATAAAGCAATTACACCAAAGAAAGTAAGAGCAAATCTGGGTGTTTGTTGCTTACACCTTCTATCCTAACTATTCAAGAGGATGAGATCTGAGGATCAATGGTTAGGTTCAAACCATTATCCAAACCATAATCTTCAGAATTCAGGGCCATAGGAGCCCAGCTTTAGAGATTTTTTTATCCACATGTAACGTCCAAGACTTGGGGTTCATTCACAGATACGAGATGTCACCAGTGCTGCCCCAGCCCACACCTTGTTGCAGCTGAGTAGCAGGACAATCATATCCCCTAATAGGGTGCCTCACCATCCCAGAGAATGAAGATTGCAGACTATCCCCCAGAATGCTCCAGTGTCAAAACAAAATAGTCAAAATATGAGCCCAGATAGAATAGACACCCAGAGTTAACGGAGATCTCACCAAGGCAGTTTAGTTCCGTGGCGAAGGGAGCCAAGACACTCTACCCAGAGTCAAGCAGGCATGCCAGGCAGGGTGACCCTTGAGCTTTTTATCCTAACACAAGGAGTGGTAATGTGCCTGAGCGAGAGTAGGCCTTGGGCTCACATTGTATGATTGACTCTCAGGGGCTGATTTGAGGAATGTGGGAAAATGGAGTAGGTTCTTTTAACTCCATTGGTAAGGACTCATACCCTTGACACAGCTGTCTGGTTATAAACAACACAGCTGATGGTTACAGTTTGAAGTTAAGATGTGAATTATTCCAGTAAATGTGTGCTAACAAATGGTAAGTTGCTGCAAGTTGGAGACACTTTGATTTGACAGAATGGATTGCTTTTTATCAAAATAGCAACAGGAAAAAGCAGTTTACAAATGCTCTATAACTCAAGAACTGTGTGACTTTATTTTACAAAATTTTAGGAGAGTCTATTTCTGGCAATCAAACACCCATAAACAAAAAAGAATACCAGGATTACATGAAATATTATTCTATGCAAACTACTCACAGATTATTTTTTGTATTTTTGTTGTTCTTGTTTGTGAAGCTTGAATTTAGAGCCTGGGCACTATCCCTGGGTTCATGTTGCTCAAGGATGGTGCTATACGACCAAAGTAGTGGTTTTCTGATGGGTTATGGGAGATGAGTGTTTTGGACTTTCCTGTCTGTGCAGTCTTCCAACTGAGATCCTCAGAATTCAGCCTCTTGAGTAGCTAGGATTATTAGGCATGACCACCAGTACCCATCTTATTTTTGTAGTTTCTAACTTATACTCATACCTGCAACAAAAACATGCATTTTAGTATCAGCTAATTGTGCTTAATCATCCTTTTATTGGGAGTAGGAAATTAATGAAATGTCTAAGCCTGCTCAATATGATATCCACTAGTGAATTATACATAGTTATTGGACATGTAAAAATGTGGTTAGTACACACGACTACTAGAAGAAGGTCTTGAAGAAAGCTGAGACAGTTGGCTGCAGTTGGGGCCAGGTAAGACAGAGGAGCACAAACATACTGTGTATTAGAGAAGTTCCCTGGCAACTTTCCTGTTCTGATGTCAAGACAAAGCCTGGTTCAATCCATTGTTCTCTCTTAGGGGAACATGGTACACTAGGTGTGGGATAGAGCCTTGGGGGATAGAGGGAACAGATTCAGAAGCAGACTAGTATCTTGCAGTAAGGAGTGAGTGAATTGTGGAACTAGCACAGCCTAGCAGTCTGGAGGAGTGGATGGAAATTATTTGGAGGGTATTTCTGCGATGTAAAAATATGTGGACCAAGTTGTAATATGAGGAAAGAGACTGTAAAATGATGCAGTATCCAGTGTCCCTACTGTCTCTCACTCACTCATCCCCTAAGCTCTGGGGTCTGATCCCTCCATAGTCCCAGGATAAAGGAGATTATGACAGTGGTCTGAGAACAACCACTCAGGATCTCTTGGTGATTGTAATTGTGGGATGGAAGACATTGTCTTGAGCAGTTTGCAGTAAAACTGTGGAGGTAACCAACTAGAGCTATTCCTACTTATCAGCCCAAGTGGGCAGGTTAGATGGGGAGGGCAAGCAGGAGCTGGTACTGTCTTGATCCCCAAGTAGGCATGTAGATGTGGGAGGACTGTAGGAGCAGGTCTCATGGTGACTACACCCACTGTGTCTGGATCACAATGATCCCACAATTCATACCTGTTTCTAGCTGACCAATAAGATAAAAGAATTGAGGCCACACCCACATTCTGTGCTGCCTAGTACCACTGGCATTTCCCGCTATTGGTTCTTACCTCTAGCAGCAGGTGAAGGAAGCAATTGTGCTATGTGGTGACTGAGTGAATTTCAGAGATCCTGTAGGAAGTGGGTGATTGCAAGAATAGAGGTGATTTCAGAAAGCCTGGGAATATGGTCACTCCCTTCCCCATCACAGTGCTGTGATACCTAACCAAACCAGACATACATGCAAAATAAAATTTTCTTTAGGCAAGAAACTACAGAAAGAGTATCTGGAGAGGAATTGTCCTGGTGGACCCACTGAAAGCAACCAAACGAAAACTGAAAACAGAGGTAACCTCAAAACAAACATTACTGGGAACTGTAAATCAACCAAGGGTGAGACCAAAAACCATGCAGACCCAGAATTTCCCTCTGGTTCCTTTTCTGCTATTGTCCCTTCCTCTGACACTAGAATCACTAAAAATATGTCAGAAGTCCTACTTCACCCAAGAGAATAACCAAAAGACAAACAAAGTTAATAAGAGAGCAGGCATAGCTGGAGAGAAAGCTGGAGACCATGAAAGAATTAATGAAAGAATTAAGGCTGGAGAGAGACCATGTTGTGGAGGACTTGAAGGTGGAGAGGCCCATGAGGAAAGACAAAGTTCAACAGATGAACCAACTGAGAGATGAGAAAGAGCAATGGGTGAGATAAGTGTTTGACCTAGAAACCAATATGGTGGAACTTCAAAGGCAGTTGGCAGAGCTGCCCTCCCAGCAGCAGCCTGCAGGACCAACTCAGACCAAGCTACAGCTTCAAGCCAAGACCTATTAGTTGCAGAAGTAGCAACAGAAATGGGAGAAACTGTTACATTCAAAGGCAGGAAAACTAGAGCCTAAGTCTCCAGAATCTGAAGCAGCATGGGTGGCTGTGGTAACTGGAGCAGCAGGGAAAGGCCTGGGATCTGCATGAGCTCTTCAAGACAATGGAAAGAGTACATATACACGAAGCCATGAGATGCACAATTTTGCATAACCTAGAGATCAAAAAGCAGCTGGGGGTCAGCTGCAGGATGCCTTCCACAGGCAAAGAAAGAGAAGGAGGAGCTCTCTAGTGTGCTGCACTCAGAGCTGCAGATGAAGGAAGAAGCTGGATCGGCAAGAGGAGAAGTTAGAAGAATGGAAAAAGATGGCTGAGTTAAGGAGCCAAGTGGCTCAGAATTTCAGGAGCTTCATGAAAAGCTGCAGGATCTCAGCGCTACCTGCTAACAGCAAAGGGCCTACAATCTGCAGCTCACCTTAAAGGATGAGGCCTTGCTGCAGCACCTGCAGAAGCAGACACAGCTACTGGACAAAATTGGAGGACCAAGAAGGTCCATCAAAAATTACACAACACTTTTCATGTCCCTTAAAACCACCAGACAGAAGCAGGAGCAGCTGTGGGAATCAGCTGAGCTTTCTGGCTTACACTAGAGAAGGAGAAGTGAGCAAAAAGAAAAGGGGGTGATTCTACTTGTTGTGACTGTCCTGGAGGACAGACAACCCAAAGAGCAGGTGGGATTTTTATCTTTATCCATTGATGAATTTTAAAAGGTGAAGCTCAGCCAGCAGCTGCAGGAGCAACAGACCTACTGTGGGTGCCTGGCCAATCTGGTAGTTAAGAGCCAGAGAAAGTGGAAACAGTAAGGTTTCTTCTCCAGAAGTTGAAACCATGGGATAGGAAACAGGATACACAAGTGCCTAAGAAGACCCTGAAATTCTGATTCATCCACAAGCTGCCTGAAAAATGTGGGCTACCAGAGGCAAGTGGATAAACTCCAAAATCAATGCAGCCAGCTGTCAAAACCTATCAGCACCATTGAAGAAATCCCTTGATTTCTATAAAGAACAGATAGCAGTACTGGATGAACTATATCAGAAGAAAGATGAGTGTGTCAACCAGCTTTTCCAGGAGGAGAGGGAGAAGGAGCTGCAGGAGCTGCCACTGCTTCTTGCAGATGAAGGCACCAGAGTTTCAGGACAAGATGCTGGCAGCCATCCAGTCCCCTGCTGCTGAGGGCTGCTCAAACCTATCAGGCTCCAGGAAGAGGGAAGTTATGAAGGAGCAACAAGATTTTGAAGAGTTAAAGCTTGAAGACTATGTGAAGCCTGCTGGAGGCGAGGCTGGGGTACCTTGGCATCTCAAGGACCCCTACTACAGACCAGATTATGCTACAACAGCCTGCTATTCAGTACCTACATGAGCTTGCAGGCTTGGGCAATGATGGCTGCAAGACTGAGGCAAATGACAACTTGGAGATCATTTTTGCATGAAGATCTGGAGGCTTCCAGCTTGGAAACGGGCTCTTGTCCTCTAACTTACTTTGTTGCATGAGGACTAGGTGGCATTCTCTCAGGCCTAATTATAATGGGTGAGAGAGGGGAGGAGCCAAGCATACCAGAGGCTTCTGGGAGGTGGCCCAAATTCTAGAGACATTTAACAGTCCATTCATTACAAGGAAAGAGGCTCAGGTTTCCACAAAGTGTAAATTCTTTGCAAATGAAGTGGGAGTGTGATGGCACGGTTTTATATTACTATATTATGGTAATAATGGAAAATGTTTGATTTCACAGTTTAATAATAGAGTATTTTAATTTCATAACATTACATTTTATTAATTTTTATGCAATATTTTGATATTATTGTATTGTATACATTATATCAATCATTTCATGATGTATGTTGTATGACACTGGCATCACTTGGGTTTTTGAAAATGTAAAGAATGCTGAGCTGGTCAATAGTGAATTTTCTTTTTTGTATGTTAAAATGTTACAATGATGATAGTGATATGAAAAAGTAATGAAAACCACGGAAAGCAAAAAAACATTAATGCTGAAATCCTGGAACAAAGAAAAGATGTGAGTTGAACAATTGGAAGTCTAATACAATTGGAGTTCAGACATATGGGTTACAGAAATGTAATCCAAAAATAAGAATATACAATTATGAAGTATCTATAGATATTGCATATCTTAATTTTTTAGTGAAACCTACTGATAGGGTATATGTTGAATATTATTGTTGAACTAAAAAAATAAAATTCAAACTAATATGTTACTTAGTCTTTGTAAAGTGGATTAGATTCTGCAGGTCTAATGATATAACTTTGACTCAGGTAATAAATAGAAAATTCAGAAAAAGTTATTCAGTGTTTAAATAAAAAGTAATTACACAAATTGATCTAAATGCCAAATGTTTCATCTGTCTTCGATTTTATGTGTATTAACATAAAATCACATTCGTTTTGAAGCAGAATAAATAGCTGAAATAACATCAATGTTTCAAAAGTATTTTCTTAATTAAAAAAAAATTCCTCCAAGAAAAAGGTTAGTGTGGTCTTAGCTACCAGCACAACTATGTTTATTGCAGCATTATTTACCATAGCTAAGATATGGAACCAACTCAGACGCCCCTCAGTAGGTGAATAGATCAAGAAAATGTGGTATATATACACAATGGAATTCTATGCCTCCATCAGAAAGAATGACATTGCCCCATTTGTTAGGAAATGGAAAGGCTTGGAAAAAATTATATTAAGTGATGTAAGCCAGGCCCAAAGAAACATAGGTCCCATGGTTTTCCTTATTTGAATCTAGTATATGTATGAGTCAAGTGGAAAAGGTCAGATAATGTGATGTTAGGAAAATGAACCCTTAAATATGTATTTTAATGTTTTTTTCATGCATGTGTTTCTAACGCATTTATAAGATTATTTCTTTGTTGCTTTGTATGTCCCTCCCCCACAGTGTAACCCCCGCTTTCACTATACTTGATGTCAGTATAACTTGTGGAGGAGATGTGGAAAAACAAGTCGTTTAAGGATTCAGGTGGACCTGTTGCAACAATGAGAAGTACAAAATGTCATGTCAAAAAGGAGCTTTACAATGTCGGTGTGGGGGGGAAGGGGGGAAGGATTGGGTGGGGGGGCGGGGGGAGGCTGGGAAGGGAGTTGAAGGGTAAACAAAGGAGGAGGCTGCAATACTTGGTAAGAAATGTATGCATTATCCTACCCATGTAATTGTAACCCCTCTGTACAGTATGTTCTCAAATAAAATAAAATTAAATTAAAAAGAGAAAGGTTAGTGTAAAAATCACCTTTTGGCATACTCTACAACTGTGGCATGAAAAATTAAACAAAAGTAATGAATTTTATATAGCTCCATATTAATAGCTTTTATGAAATTTTTAATGAATTACTTTAAAATGTCCTTCATTTTTTAAATCAGTTCAGAATTCTTGCATAAATTAAAATCGAGAAACTATATTACCAATAGAATATGAATACAGTATTTTTTATGAGATCAAAATTCCGATGAGAATAAAAAGATTGAAATGCTTCAAGTGATGAAGCATCCTGACAAGTGGGAGGCATGACAATTTCTGAATTAAAAAACTTGGATAACTCCCCAAATGCAAGCTCAGCTAATTTTGAAAACCACAAGATACAAACTTGCCTACATTCTTGTGGAAAACTAATTAATGTATAGTACAACAATAAAAGATACAAAAAGGTAAGGAAAAAAAAGTTTTTCCAATCCTGTACAAATTTCACTTGCACCTAACCAAAATACACAACACTTGTCACTGTCTAAGGAAAATGTAAGAGCCATTTCCTTGAAAGAGGATGTTAAAGGTGAGGTTTCCAGGATGGAAATTCCAACTCCAAATGATTTGTAAATTAACTTCCCTAAATGAGAACTCAGGTACACACCCTTTTCAAGGCCAACTCCCCTGCATCAGAGGACCTTTTCCTCCTATTTTTGTGTAAGGGATCATTCTTTACACTCTTTTTACCACCTCTCCATTGCTGACCCATTATATAGAGAAGTGTCTGAGCCAGTTTGTGTGTTTCTTTCTCTTGACCATGGAAGTGTGAGTTTTTGGAATGTGGCTAAGAGTTCCCTTCTCTGGAGATACCTCAATAGCTCTCTCCAATTTTCTGTCAGGCTCCTTATTTCCAGTAGTAGCCAAGTGTCATAAGTGAAGAGACTCTCTATGTGATGGGAACTCTAAAGCAGAGAACCTTTCTCAAATGAAGCAAGCCACTAATACTATACTAATTTGAATTTATCAGTGCAGTAATCCCATTTTTTCATGAAATATGTGGTAACAATAAAATGTTAAATGTAAAAACCAATACTAAATGAAGATAAGGTAAAGTAGCAACAATGTAACAAGAGAACAAATAAATATTTAATAAATATTTATTGCTATAAAAATAAACCCATGCAAAATTGAGTCCCCAGTGACTGCTTTTCACCCTGAATGGAGTTGGAGCTTAGAATAACAACAAAAAACAATACTTAATACAGTGGGCACTGTTGTTTTACCAGTAATCCTTGCTATTCAGCAGGCTGAGTTCTGAGGATGGCAGTGTATAGCCAGGATTTACAGAAAAATCCAAGAGACTCTTATCTCCAATTAACCACCAAAGTGGAGTTGTGGTCACGTGGTAGAACAAAAAAATTCCCACAAGAACAGGGCTCATTCCCTAAATTCAAGCCCCAGGAAGAGTCTAGAACAAAACCACAGTACTAGTTTCAGTGACACAAAGTT
Organism: Dipodomys spectabilis; assembly: GCF_019054845.1. NCBI lineage: Eukaryota > Metazoa > Chordata > Mammalia > Rodentia > Heteromyidae > Dipodomys > Dipodomys spectabilis. Next base: position 846,439 of record NW_024870793.1, read on the forward strand.
CTAGAGCAGCCTTTATATTAGTAGATCCTGTTATCCATCCGGGGAAGAAAATAAACAAACAGAAATACCTCTATCCTAAAGCATATGGGTGTTGACACTTTCTATTAGATTGGATTCTTTGATTAACTTTCAGTACTCGTTTCTAAACAAGAGAAAATAGGTATACCCCGAGAAAGACCTGCTAATAATGGAGAAGAACTGAAAATGTATGGTTGAACACTAAAGATGAAGGCATATCTTTAAATAGAAGAAATATTTCATCCATTTGGTGGGTACAAATGAGCAGAACACTAACGTAGGCTAAGAGATTCATAATAAGTATGGTAAAGCTTAATTTATATATTAGGCATACTGAGAGTTTAACAAGAGCCACCAATTGTAACAATATAACAGGATGCTGTGCAGGTGTGATGGTCTCTTGCTGCTGTCTCTCTTTCATTCTCTTTTTCATTCTTAATTGTTGTGTGTTCATCCGCTCTGTCCTTTTCATATTGAGATGAGAAAAATGCTTACTTGAGATTCTAAGATGTAAATGTAGTTTTAGGCTACTACTTCCTTGTTGACAATTCATATATAGGAGAATTTTCTTTCAAAGCTCAAGGGTAAACAGGGAAGAATAAGGCCTATATATTCATAGTAACAAAGCTTATGTAGGGACACTACAGAACCTACTACCCTAAGAGGAATATATTAATATCCTAAAAAGTGTGGTGAATCTAATATTAATAATAGGTTCTTTCAATGCAAAATTTCTATATGTATATATGTATATATGTGAACAGTTTTAATTTGTTCTCTTATCTGGCATTGAGTTATTAAAATACACATCAGTTTACCATACCATTTTATAATAAGTATAGTCATAAATGGTGTTCAAAATGAAGATAGGAGAAATGGGAGAGAGCTAGCCTTTGGCTAGCATTAAAGCTCAGGGAAGGATCCTATACCCTGACTTCAAGTCCAGGACTGACAGAGAAACAACAACAACAGCAGAAGGATGAGTAAGAATGGAAAATAGGCTTGGGAGGAAGTGACCTCGGAGCCTAGGATCTTTATTGAGTCACAGTCAGGTGATCATCGACAGTCAGGTGATTACTGGTTTCAGGCAGGTGATGGGAAAGCTGGGAGGTACTGGTCTGTGGGCAGACTTAACCCTGATCAAATCTCAAGCAAGAGCTAATTCTTGTCATCTCAGCTTTGTGCAAAGTATGACTCAGAAGATCTCAGTCCAGGAAAGCCTAAGCAGAAACACAAGTTCCTATTCCAAAAACGAAAGCAAACCTAAAAGAGGACATGGCTTAAGTGGTAAAGTACCAGCCCAGCATGAGACCTGACAAATTCCAAATAAAAAAAGTGTAGGATGATCACCTGTTAAGAAATACGAACGCAGCTACTTTTGAAGACCCACAAGATAAAGTGGATGATGCCAGTAATGTTGTCTACAGTCTGGTTGGAAAGCAATAAATGAATAGTCCCAATATAAAACATACACAGAAGTAAAAAAAATAAATGAAATAAAATAAAATAAAACAAACACAATAACCTTTTCCAATCCTGGACAAACCTAAGTTGCACCTAGCCAAAATAACCTAACCAAATTGTAAGAAGCATGTCTTTGAAAGAGGAAGTGAAAGTTGTGGTTGGCAGGATGTAAATTCCAACTCCTATTGATATGTAAATCAGCTTCCCTAAATGACCACTCAGTGACACTTCCTTTCCTGGGCCCACCCTATTGAAGTATAAATAGAGTGGAATTGTGAGACTCAGGCATTGCTGAAGAAGATCCCACAGCAGCAGGACGGAGGCCATTTGGAGCTTGGATACCCCAGGTGAGGATCACAGTGGGAGAATCTACTCCTCTTTTAATTCTTTGCTCCTTGGTTTGGTGGTGGAGGTGGTGATGTTCTTTTGTTGGTTGTGGGGCTTGAACCCAGGGGTAGGGCAGTGTTGCTGGGCTATTTTGTGCTCAAGACTAGGCATTGTCCCTGGGTCACTTTGTGGTCCAGGTGAGTGCTCTATCACTTGAGTCACAGCCCACTTCTGATTTTGGAGTGGTAAATAGGAGATAAGCATCTGTGTCAGGAGGACTTTTGTGTCCAGGCCAGCTTCAAAGATTGATCCTCAGATCTCAGCCTCTTGGGTAGCTAGGATTCTAGGGGTGAGCCACCTAGAATTCGCTCCTAGGAATGATGGACCCCGACACTGCCCAGGCCTTCCAGAAGGAACTGAGCTATGCCATCTGTATGAATACTTTCGTAAAGCTAGTCACCCTAGAGTGCAGTCACAGTTTGAGCCAACCTTGTCTCTGCCTCTGCTGGGAAGAGACTCAGACCCCAGCCAGGTGCCCTGGGTGCAGGGGACCCTGCCAGCAGAGAGACCTCAAAACCAACATGGTTCTGAGGAGCCTGGTGGCCATTGCCAGATGAGGCAGCCTCAGGCAGTTTCTGAGTTCTGAGGAATATGCCTGTCATCTCAGCTATGTACAAAGTTTCGATAGGAAGATCTCAGTTCAGGAGAGCCTAAGCATAAATACAAGATCGTATTCCAAAAATAAACTAAAAAATGGTATGGTTTATACAGTTCTGGTACTGTAATGTTGAATTCATACCATTTGTGTAAACACTGTAAACCAATTTATTTAACTCTACATTAATCTTTATAACAATGCAATGATGTTGGTCCAGTTTTTCAATTTAGAAAACCATAGGAGGGTGTTAATAAACATAAGATGGTGCTGAATTTATTAGAAGAATGTGATTATAAAGAATTCAGTGTAGTCTTTATCTTCCCACACATGATTTTTAGGGTGACCTCACCTTCCTATTATCAGATTAAAAGTAGTATTTGTGACTTTGCACAATTTTGGTAGTTTTTGACTGTTGCCCTGTACACTGCTGGTTTTATTTTTTTCTCATATCCGGAAAAAAAGATAAATTACTTGTTGTAATCATGCTCTATTTCCCTGACTTATACATTTAAATTTCTAATATTTATTTCTGTGAAATCTATGTTACCTTCTGAAATCATTCTGATATTTTATCTAATAATACGAACTTATACTATTCCATCTTTCTGCAATAATATCTTTGCATTAGTAATTAGTAATATCCTGGATACTGTGTTGTTCATTTCAGAAATTCATGATTATTTTTACTTCTGGCCTAGTTAATACCATTGACAAACAAGCTCAATAAATTAGATGTAGTCAAAATTTTCTACCTAATTTGTCTAGAAGTACTAATAAAACTACTATATTCTTGTTTGTGTCATGAATTTGTGGCATATATTGTTAGTTATTCTTTATTCATTTTTGTTTAATTAATTTATTTTATTTGCTAGTTTTCAAAAAAATTATTTGCATAGTTAAAGAAAGGAGTGGTCCTTCAATAAAGTAGTTTGTGAATACAATGCATCTTGATCACTAATATAACCCCTTTTTAACATTTCCACTCATCCCTCCCAACTGCTTATGTAGGATATGCATTGAATTTTTTTTTTTTTTGTCGGTCATGGGGCTTGAACTCTGGGCCTGGGCGCTGTCCCTCAGCTCTTCAGCTCAAGGCGAGCGCTCTACCATTTGAGCTACAGCACCACTTCCGGTTTGCTGGAGGTTTATTGGAGATAGGAGTCTCACGGTCTCTCCTGCCCGGGCTGGCTTTGAATCGCGATTCTCAGATCTCAGCCTCTTGAGTAGCTAGGATTACAGGCGTGAGCCACCAGCGCCCAGCTTGAATTTTTTTTTTTTTTTTTACTAGATCCTACTTTCCACCAATTTACTATGTTCTATGTCTACTTTCATGGTAGAACACTTCACTTTTGTGCTTAGCAGGAGAGACTGTGCAACTCCCCAATTCCAGAACATTTATTTATTTTTACCTTTGTTATTTAAAGATTATCTAGTTTTCCATTTAAAAATCACTTTATGTGTAATTGGAAAATGTTATATTTGTTAAATTCATTCTATAAAATTTGGAGATTCTTTGTTTTTTGAACGTATATTCAATCATCATCACCTTGGAATTTCCTCAAATATTCATCATTCACAAAGAAATCTCATACATGACTGTAGCTACTCTGAAATCTCCTTAGACTTCCAACCCCAAAGACACTATGTTATGCCTGATTTTGATAATTCAAAAATTTGATGAAAATCAAATCATTTTATGCGTTATTTTGTGTCTGGTAGCCTGCTGTGAGTGTTTCCAGCTAATATCAATTCTCCATTTTTCTTTTTTTACTTGTTAATGGTCTACTTCATTAGTATAACATGTTTTGTGATCTGTCTTCCTATTGGTCAGCCTGAAAGTTTTTTTCAATTCTTTCACTGTCATTGATAATATTGCTGTGATGATACACAAGTTTTGAACTTAAGTGTATAAAAACCATAGACAAAGTTTCTAGGCTTTACAAAGTTTCTAGGCTGTTTGGTATTTCTGTAGCTAACTTCGTGAGGAATTTTTACACTAATTTCCAAGATGAATGTGCTATTTTACAATGTATGAGAGCTTCAATTTAGTTATATCTAGGAAAATATATTCATATTTTCCTAGAAACACTCTAAGTTAAAATTAGACCATCCTAGATTGTTTTTCACATAGGATTTAGTGCTTATCCTCAGGCTTCCCTAGAATTATGATCCTCCTGTCTTCACTCTGAGTAGCTTTATTTAAAAGCATGTGCCTTTATACTTGGGATATAATTGGTTTTGCATTTTTTAATTTTTTTGGGGGGGTCCGGTCATGGGGCCTGAATTCTGGGCCTGGGCGCTGTCCCACAGCTCTTCAGCTCAAGGCTAGTGCTCTACCACTTGAGCCATAGTGCCACTTCCGGCTTTTTTCTTTTTGCTTATGTGGTGCTGAGGAATCAAACCCAAGGCCTCAAGCATGCAAAACAAGCGCTCTACCACTGAGTCACCTTCCCAGCCCTATTTTGCTTTATTTTCATGCTCTCAGCTAAGAATTTTCTTTGAGTCTCTGTGGACATTTTGAACCTAGAATTTTGAATGATGTTGGAAGTCAAAGCTACAAAGAATTTTGGAGAGAGGCAATGCGCTCTGTTAGCTTGCATTTTATGCTTGTGTCGAAAGATGAATGTAGGCCTTTTGGAGACAAAAGTGTAATTTTTTTGGATAAGGAGATGTGTTTGGGTGCTGGGTTCAAATGAAATGGTTAAGTAATATTGTCACTTTTTTTGGATTAAAAAATATGCAGGAGAGCAATACCATACACAACTAGGTGTATGGGTGACTGAGTTCCCAGAGAAGTTTAGCTAAAGTGGAAAAACACATGTTGATTGTGCAATATCCTGAAATCTGAGCTGTTAGAAGCAAAGGAGGGAAAATGAGAAACACACTTGTTCAGTAGTTCTCTCTGCTTCCAAATCACCAAAAAGTGTTACTTATTTCCTCTGCTTGGCCATTTTGTCTCAACCAAGATCAACTAAAACTCTTAACTGTGAAGCAACATAGCCTTCCCTTCTTTAACTGGTTTTGTATAGGTTATTTCTCAGTGATGAAAGTCTAACACATTGCTGAATTATATAAATTAATTAATAAACATCTTGAATTATGTGATTAGAATTTACTCAGTTACAATGATGAAAATTCACATGCATTTTTAAAGAAGAATGACTGCCACAGTTTTACATCAAAGATTTCTGAGCATAGAAATGCATAATGCATGACTCAGAGCAATCCTCTGGGAATAAAATTGCAATTTTTAAAAATCAGATAATGTAGGAATAATTTTGAGAAGATAATTTAAGTCCACTTGGTGAACTTTGAGAAAACAAGGACGGAAAGCTATTTTAATTGGAAAAAGTGTGTTATCTATTAAAGCTATATGAAACGCTATTTTTAAAAAAAGAAATTCATATAAATAGGATCTCAGATCAAAAGGCACCAATCAAGAGCTTTACTATTCATACAAGTATGAGATAATTAGGACTAAGTCTAATGCTGTTAGTATAAATAGGAAGAAATGATAAATTGATATAAAGAACACTTAAGGAATACAAAATTTTTATTTTCATCTTTATCAAAATCTGTTTTGATATTTATGCTCTATATATCCTATATTAACATCTATATGTGTGTATAGATTCATACATGTGTACATATACATGCATTCACAAGCCTCGTGACCGTCAAAAAACCCAAACAAATAAACCCACAAGAGGAATATAGTGAAAAAAACACGAATTCAGATATCAAAAGGGGTGTGGTGGGGTCAAGGTGAAAGACTAGACAAATGAAGAGGAAAAGGGGAAGAAAGTGCAGGAAAGAGTCTAGTGCATAGCCTACAAAACGGAAGGGGATAGCAGTAGAAAGATAGGTGACAATGTTGAAAGAGGAGACACTGATCAAGGCATATTGTGTTCATAAGCTGCTTTATTAACTGCCAATGCTTTTGTCCAATTACTTAATAAGACTAAAAAATTAAAATAAATTACAACTTTTAGCCAGTTACCTGTGGCTCATAACTGTAAATCTAGCTAATCAGGAAGCTGATATTTTGAAGTCAGTCCTTGTATAAAAGTCTTAAGACGGTTATCTCCAATTAACCAGCATAAAGCTGGAAGTGAAGTTTTGGCTTAAGTATTCGTCTACCAGTATCAAGTGGAAAAGCCAAGAGAGAGCATGAGGTCCTGAGTTAAACGCTGGGACTATTCATCTTGCTAGCTATGTCATTTGCCATGCAGAAGCTCTGCAGCTTCATGCAATCCCATTTGTCCAACCTTTCATTGATTTGTTGTGTTTCCGGGTCTCTATTCAGAAAATTTCGGCCTGTGTCAAGGACTCCTAGGGTTTCTCCTATTTCTTCCTGTAATGTCTGGTTTGAATTTGAGGTCTTAGATCCATTTGGAGTAAATTGTGGTGCAGGGTGATATATAGGGATTTATCCTTATACACACATTTTCTTGATCATTTCATCTACTGAGGGGCATATGGGTTGGTTCCATATCTTAGCTTTGGTAAATAATGCTGCAATAAACATAGTTGTGCTGGTAGCTTTAGTGTGGTCTTGTTTGTAAACATTTGGGTAAATGCCCAAAAGTGGGGTTTATGGGTCACAGGAGAGCTCTATGTGGAGTCTTTTGAGGAACCTCCATACTGCTTTCGAAAGTGGTTGAACAGGTTTACATTCCTATCAACAGTGCAGTAGGGTTCTCATCTGGCCACATCCCCTTCAGCATCTGTTGTTATTAGAGTTCTTAATTATAGCCATTCTAACTTGGATGAGGTGGTGTATCAGTGGTTGTTTGATTTGCATTTTTTTATGGCTAGGGAGGTTGAGCATTTCTTCATGTGTCTATTGGCCATCCTTCTTTCCTCTTCACAGAAGTTTCTCTTTAAGTCTTTAGCCCACTTATTTATTGGGCAGTTGTTTCTTTGAGGATTTGTTGTTGGGGGATTTAATTTTTTTTGTTAAAGGTATATTTTAGATATGAGTCCCTTGTCTGTTGTATGGCTAGTGAAAATCTTCTCTCAATCCGTGGGCTTTCTATTAATCTTACTAGCTATAACCCTTTGCCATGCAGAAGCTCTGCAATTTCATGCAATCTCATTTGTCCAACCTTTCTTTGATTTGTTGAGTTTTTGGGTCTTGATTACGAAAATTTCTACCTGTGCCAAAGAGACCTAGGATTTTTCCTATTCCATCCTGTAATGTTTTCAGAGTGCCTGCTTAGACTCAGAAGTCTTTATTCCATTTGGAGTTATTCCTGGTGCAGTGTGACATATAAGGATCTACCTTTAGTTTTCTTCAAGTGATTAACCAATTTTGCCAGCACCATTTACTGAAAAGGCTGTTCTCTTCCATTCTAATATTTTAGGTAGCTTATATAAGATTAGATGGCTATAGGTCTGTGGGTTCTTTTCTGAGTTTTCATTTCTATTCCATTGATTCTGAGGTCTGTTCTTTTGCCAGTACCAAGCTGTGTTGATTACTATGGCTTTATAGCAGAGTTTGAAATTTGGTATTGATATTCCTCCAACACTGTTCTTTCTGTTAAGGATCATTTTTGCTATTCGGGGTCCTTTATTGTTCCCTATGAATGTTTGGATTTCCTCTTCTATTTCCTTGAAGAATGAGGTGGGAATATTGATAAGCATTGCATTGAATTTGCAGATAGCGTTTTGAAGTGTTGCCATTTTCGCTATGTTGATCCTTCCAATCCAGGAGCATTGGAAGTTTTTCCACTTTCTAAGTTCTCTTTTGATTTTCTTTTTCAGGTTTTTAAAGTTTTCATCATAGAGGTCCTTCACTTCTTTGGGTAACTTAATTCCTATGTATTTTATTTTTTGTGGGGTATTATGAATGGAGTTGCTTTCCTGATTTCAGCCATGCTTTTCTTATTGTTGACATAATGAAAAGCCATTGATTTTTGAGGGTTAATTTTATACCCTGCTACTCCACCAAAATTTGAATCAGCTTGAGTAATTTGGGACTGGACTCTATGGGATTCATAAAATACAAGATCATGTCATCTGGAAAAAGGGAGAGTTTTACTTCATTTTTCCCCTATTTGGATCCCTTTTATGTTTGCATCTTGTGTTATTGCTGTAGTTAAGGATTCTAATACTAAATTGAAGAGAAGTGGAGAGATTGGACATCTTTGTCTCATTCCTGACTTTAGTGGAAATGTATTTAGCTTTTCACCATTGAGTATAATAATGGCTATAGTTTTGTCATATACAGCTTTTATTGTATTGAGGAATGTTCACTGGATTCCTAGTTTATCCAGAGCCTTCATAATAAAGCGGTGCTGGATCTTGTCAAGTGCCTTTTCTGCATCTATTGATATAATCATGTGTTTCTTATCCTTGATTTTGTTGATGTGATGAATTATATTGATTTATGTATATTGAACCAGATTTTCATCCCTGAAATGAATCCTGTCTGATTGTAGTGTATGATTTTTCAAAAGAATTGTTGAATTCAATTGGCCAAAATTTTGTTGAAAAGTTTTGCATCCATGTTCATCAAAGACATGGATCTATAGTTCTCTTTCTTTTATGAGTCCCTGCCTGGTTTTGGGATGAGAGTTATGATTACTTCATAGATAGAGTTTGGTAGTAAACTTTCTCTTTCAATTTCAATGAAGATTTGATGGAGTATTGATGTGAGTTCTCATTTGAAGGCCTTGTAGAATTCTGCTGTAAATCTATCCAGTCCTGGGATTTTCTTAGATGGGAAGTCTCCTATTGCTGCTTCTATTGATGTGCTTGATATGGGCCTGTTGTATTGGTTCAGCTCATCTTTGTTTAGTTTTGGCATGTCAATATTTGCTAGGAAATTTTCCATTTCTTCCAGGTTCTCAAACTTATTAGCATAAAGGTTTGAGAAGTATTCCCTTATAATATTTTGGAACTTGATTGTTTCTCTGTTGATGTTTCCAATTCTTATCTCTGAGTTTGTTTATTTGGGTGTGTTCTCTTCTTTTTCTGATAAAATTTGCTAAAGACATGTCAATTTCGTTAATTTTTTCAAAGAATCAATTCTTTGCTTTGTTGATTCTTTTTATGATTTTTTTTTGGATCCTAATTCGTTTAACTCAGATGTAATTTTAATTATTTCTTTTCATATGCTGGATTAAGGTTTACCTTCCTGTTCTTTTCAAGGAGGTTCAGATGTCTCATTAAATTGTTGGTTTCAGATTTCCCAATTTGTTGATGTAGGAACTCATAGCTAAATTTTGTCTCTGAATACTGCCTTTGTTGTGTCCCAGAAGAGCTGCTAATTTGCGTGTTCATTTTTGTTGAATATCATGCACATTTGAATTTTCTTACTAATATCCTGCATGGCCCACTGTTGATTCAACAGTGTGTTTTTAAGTCTCCATGTATTACAGGGTTTCTTTGGTGGCTTTTGGTGTGGAGTTCTAATTTTATTCCCTTATTGTCTGAGAGAATGCAGGGAGATCTGCTTTGAGTATCACAAAACAGGGACAATGCTGTTTCCTCTAGTTTGGAGATGCTGTGTTGAAGCTAGGTTCTGGGTAGTGTTTAGACCTTTCAGCAAATATTAGCTTTTCCCTGAGAGGCTAGTTCCTGAAACACACAGAGCCCAGCCTGCATCCATTCTCAGTGATTATGCTTACTGAATTTCAATTGATTTTCTATGCTTCAGTAGGGAGGGGCAACCTCTGGCTCTGTTTACCCAGTGAAGAAAGTCACTCCTCTGCAGGCGGAGATATCTCTGCTTGGGTCGGGTGACTTTCCCCTGGGTGGAGCTGAGCCTGGCAGGTTAGGTCAGGTTCCTGCGACTTTCTAATAGCTCCAATTGTTCTCTTCCAAGGCCTCGGTTGGAGCTAGCTACTCTGCTGGCCTTTGTCAGTATCAAAGATGGAGATCCCTTCCAGTGGCCAGAGAGGAGCTGCCTTTCTACTGTGGCTCTGTGAGAAGGAGTGAAGATGTCAGGGTTCTACTCAAGCCAGAGTCTTGGTTCCTTGGAAGTCCCTGTTCTGCAATCAGCAGGATAAACATTTCTGCTCCTTGTCACTTCTTGCTGGTGTTGAGTAGAATCTGCTCACAATCTGCTTCTGGTGCCTTTGTCCCAGACTTTCTCTGCTGGTTTGGTTGCTGCAGCTGCCTCCTCAGCTACCACCTCAGCCACAGTAGCCACAACAACGGCTATTGGCAAGAGCTGAGATCTGTCTCCATGACCAAGCTGCCTGGATTTTCCCTCTCTGGCCAAACTCTCTGTACTGTGATGGTACACTTGAGGTGATTCTCTAACCTAGGACTGTTCACTGGAACACTAAAACTGCTTTCTATGAGAGAGCTTGTTTAGCCTCCGGCTTCTCCTCGGCCAAATCCTCTGGTCTCTTAGTGTAATTTTTATCTTCATAAAAGCTAAAAACAATCTATGCTAACCAGGAATGAAATCATAGTGGATACCACAAATATAAGTATATTCTCAGAGAAAGGACATATTTTGAATATAATAAAATAAAAATCCTGAAGACAACCAAAATAAATATCAACAGAAAAGTGGACCAAACTGAAGACAAGATTAGAACATCAGAATTCAGGTGAGAAGTATATGAGTGAAAAATTATTGAATGAAAGAAAAAATATTAGAGACAAGTGAGTAAACGTAAAGTTTCAGAATACAGTTGTTTCTCAGATTTCAATAGGGTCTTAAAATAAATATCTATGTCAAAAATATTGAGTCATTGTTTGTCTGGATGCTCCTTGGCTTATTATGAGGCTATCTGAAGATAACGCTATCGTCAAAATCAAGAACTATAAACTGAAATACTGGAATTCATTGATTATTAGTCTGCATATTAGGAATCCTAGTAGAAATGAAAAAGAATAGATATGAAGCAATGTTTGAAGACACAAAATTTAATCATGGCCCCAAATCCATTCATATATCAATCATGTAATCATGTTATAAACACAGAGTACAATTAAGACCAAATCAAAACAAAATAAAAATAATAATCTTATGGGTTTCCTAGTTAAAATGCTATAAAGTAAGCATATGGGGAAGAAAGCAAGTCATGTTCCCTGTAAAGACCAAATGATGTGCTAATACTCTAGGACAGAGCTTGAATATATGCTTTCTCAGAACTTTCTGGTGAATTTGAATCACATTGTGATATGTTGAGAGGTGGGGATTAATGATGTACAAAAGGGCTAGAGAGAAGTGATTTTCACACATTCTTTTAACCCCTTACTGTGATTATGTGCACAATTGACATTTGCCCCCTTCAAGGACAGTCTTATAGGTTCCATTTGACAGCAGAAAGAGAGAGGGAGGAGAAGGATAGAAAGAAAGAGAGGGAGAGGAGGGGAGAGAGACTCTCATCTGACACTAAAATGGCCAGCACCATGCTTTTGCTAGTCACCACTTCTAGAGGTCTGAGGATTAAATTTCTATTCCTCATAAATTATCTAGCCTCTTATAACTTGTCATCATAGCATAACCAGGCTGAAACATTCAATAATCCATTAGGAACTATGACTAGCAGAAGATAGTCTTTACTGAAAGTTACTAAAACCTAGGATTCTATTTGAAAGAGAAGCAAACCTTAGAAATGAAGGTAAGTAAAAAGTTCAGATAAAAACTGAGAAAATGTGTCACTAGAAATACTACTCTAAAAGAAGCATTAACATCACCTTCCTACCAAACAAATCAAAAGGAAATCATAATACGACCTTAAAAAAATAACTTTATTGCCCCATAGTCTCAGAATATATTCAACTATGGAACACCCTTATCAAATGTCTAGGAGTTCACAGTTCAAAACAACTTCTCAATTGTAATGCACTAAATATAATCAATAAAAATTCTCTATCCACTCATTTCCTCATAAAATATGTTTTTATTATTTTTACTTGGAGACTGAACATTTTAAAACTTAACTAGAATGTGCATTTTAACTAAACAAGTTCATATTGTTTTGTTAAGATTAATTTACAGTCTAATATTCTTGATTGAGAGCTGATCACAGATTTTTTTAATTTTCTAACACACTTAGTTCAAGTTCAGTATTAATTCTACCTAAAATTGCATGACTACTTATTTTAGAGTAAATGCTGTGATTTATCAGCCATAAATTGTAATATACAGTAGAACCTGTTGCTAAGTAACAAATATTTATTATCAAGAACATGAAATTACACCAATGGAACACAGACAGAGCCAGGAAATGATCTTGGAAGGAAGAGATCATTCTATCAACAGGCTCCCATTACAGACTACAAGAAATTTAATGGTTCAGGTTTTCTATCTTAATAAGTTTCAGTCCCTGTCTTCTGGAAAACATGCATTTCAATTTTATTTATTCTAAATCGCCATTGCACTTTAAAAGATTAATATGAGGTCTACAGAATAGCACTTTAGAAATAAAATATTCCTTTTGCTGGTGCAGCCTGTCAAGTTGCTTACATTTAGATCTGCTTTCACAGTGCTTAGAATCCTTCCTGGGGAAATGAAGCCTGTAATTGTGGTAGTCACCAGAAAACATGCTTTGAATAATTTTCAGAGCCATGGCCAGTTTTGTTCTAGATTACTTATGATAACTAGTGCTAAGATATATACAGATCAAATATTTACTGATATAAATAAGCAAGACTTATCTGAATCTCTTTTTCATGGAAGCAATTTTATGGTAATAAGTTCTAATGTATTTAAAATTTCTTTAATCTTATACCTGTCTATGAAAATGTATGACATATATATATATATATATATATATATATATATATATATAAATGATTAGCTGGACATGGTGGCTCAATCCTGTAATATTAGCCATTTGGTGGGCAGTGATTGGGAGATTACATCTCAAGCAACTTCAGACAAAAAAAAAATAGTTCACAAGAAACCATCTCAACCAATGCCTGGGTGTGGTGGCCTTGCTCATTATCCTGGAGGAAAATGTGCAAAGTCTGGGCACAATACTTGCATGCCTGATGTTTCTAGTTCCATGGAGAGGCACAAGCAGGATGTTTACAAAGCAAGTAGGACCGAGCACGAATTGAAGCCCTACCTTGAAAAATAGCCAAATCTGAAGTGCCTTCCTAGCAAGGACAAAGCCATGCACTTAAATCTAAACATCACCTGAGCGGGGAGGGGAGATCATAGTTATGTGTCCTGTAATGCACCCTGAACATTATTTTCACCCTAATGGCTTGTAATTCATCTCTCCAATTGATTATTTCGCTAGTGAGAAATATTGTGTGTCTCAAGGCACAGACAGGGGTTTTATTTTTGTTGTATGTTTTGTACCATAATTAGACATGTAATCAGGGCCTGGTATTCTAACACTTGAGCCACACTTCCTCTTCCAACTTTTTGCTGGGTAATTGGAGAGAAATTTTTCAGGACTTTCTTGTTCCTGCTGGCTTTCAGCTCTAATCCTCAGATTCATTATCCTGAAGATATAAAATTTCAGGCATGAGCCACTAGCACAAGCTGAGGCACAGATTTTGTTTGTTTTGGTTTGTTTTTTTGTGGGGCTTGAACTCAAGTCTTGGGTGCTGTTCTTGATTCTCTTTGTGATCAAAGCTAGCACTCTACCATTTGAGCCACAGTGCTACTTCTGGTTTCTGAGTGGTTATTGGAGATAAGTAAGAGTTTCATGGGGATTTTTTTGCCCAAGCTGGCCTCAAACTGTGACCTTCAGATTTCAGCCTCCTAAATAGCTAAGCTTATAGACATGAGCCACTGTGTCTGACAAAAGGCACCCTTTTATATCATAAAAGATAACAACATTCCTGCCACAAATGTGACTATTATTATTATTAATGTGGAAATAGTAGAAATTTTCCTTAGGAACGCTAGCAAAACTGAGTAACATTATTATTTCTACTTAACATGATATTACAATTATTAGTCAGTGGGAAAAAATGCCAGAAAATATCATAAAACATATCAAGATGGAAAAGAAACTCAAATAGGACTTATCACAACTGGTCAAATTAACACTAGGCAAACTGTCAGGTTAATCTCTGAATATTTATTAGAGATAATGGTAGTCCCAATAATAGTGTTTGCTAAAAGTTCATCACAAAAGAAACATACAAACCAAAAAGTTCAGACATAAATCTTAAAATATAATTTCAATATCATAAAAAATTAAAATATCGATGAATAAAAATATAGTACATGCAATATTTTTTACAGAAAATATAAAATATTTTAAAAAGGCTGAAGGAATTCCTACTTAAATTTTATGATAAATTATGTGCATGATGCATAATAATAAACAGGCATAAATTGTGTCCAAATTTATAGGTAAAATTATTGTTGTTTGAACTAACCTCTTCAACTGTCCCATGGGGATACCTAATAGTAATATTTATGACCAATAGTAATAATTATGTGAAAGAGGAAATGAAGTACTTAAATATTCTTGACTAAGAAATGCAGACAGAATCAGTCCCAGTGGATCACAGCTGTAATCTCAGCTACTCAGGCGTCAGATTTGAGGATCAAAGCAGACCTGGCAGAAAAGTCTCACAGACTTCTGTCTCTAACCAGAAAAAAAAAAAGAAATAAACATAAGCTGAAATATATCATCATAGAGATATTTGATTTATTTACTACAAATCATGATAAACTTCCTGATAAGAAATGTGGTGGTTTTTGAGTAGGGGACAGTTTACCAGATTGAGGTAATTCAGAAGCTAGAAATAATTCTCGATTGCTCAGAACCTCAGAGCCTTTGCAGATCTCAATAGAAAAATAAATTGTTATGATAAAGGTGGAAGAATAATCAATCATTTTATGTGAGCAATGGAAGAATGAAATAACCCCTCATATGATATGCAGACATTAATTCATAAGAAATTTAATACAAGCTGGGTGCTAGTGGCTCACGCCTGTAATCCTAGCTACTCAGGAGGCTGAGATCTGAGGATCATGATTCAAAACCAGCCCAGGCAGGAAAGTCAGTGAGACTCTTATCTCCAATAAAAACCACTAGAAAACTGGAAGTGGTGCTGTGACTTAAGTGGTAGAGTGCTCTCCTTGAGCTGAAGGGCGAGGGGACGGCACCCAAGCCCAAAGTTCAAGCCAAAAAACTGACCAAAAAAAAAAAAATTGAATACATTAGTGGAATTTATAAAAAGTAAATCCCAGTTATCATAAAATTCTCTTGGTTTTCATGTTAGTGCCTTGTATGATTCAGATAGTACACATTAATATCAGTTTTGTTCATACAGATAACATAATGTTGCTTGTGGAAAGATATAGGGATTCTACTCATCACATGAGTGATGTGAGTAATCCTAAAATATTGAGGAGACTGAAATCAGAGGCCTGACTGGTCAGACAAACCTGATAGTCTCTCATCTCCAATTCACCAGCAAAATATAGAGGTGGAAGCATTGAGTGATGATTAGAACACTAGCTGTAAGCAATAGTCCAAGGCTCTGAGTTCAAGCCTCAATACTAGCACAAATAAAGGGGAAAAGTATAGGTATAGGAACCTAAGGGATAAGTAAGCTGAAAAAGGAAACTTACAAACATATATTACTAATAAAGGATTAAGGGATTAGTCCCTAAAGTATATATTTTTATGTATATAGTGTCTATAAACATGAAATATACAGGCAAAGCCACTGAAAGGCATAATATATAAATATTTTATAAAAGGAGACCTAAGATGCTGAAACATTTCTGGGAGACTCCAAAACTTGGCAATATGAATGAGTATGAAATTTCAGAATTTGGTTTGACACTCCTTTGTAAACCATAGGTGGCCCATAATGAATAAGTTATTTATCAAAATTCCTACCTAACTTTGAAGGCTGTTTTAAAAGTTACCTTTCAGGAGACTATTTGGAACTCCAGAACTGTTATGATGATGACTAAGCAAAGAGTTGTTCTTTAAGCAAAAAGCTTTCTTCTTCTTTCCTTTTATTTCTTTAGTTATGATATATAACTTTAAACATTTGTTCAAGTACACCTTTTGCTAGTTTCAGTATATACATGCACCTATTTTATTCCTGTACATCTGTCTTTCATCAGTATGACTGGTAGTCACCCAATTACATACATGTATAGGAAAAGAGAAAGATTCTTACTCTGCCACATCTCATAAACTTAATATTATCTCATTTTTCGGCTGCCCTTAGTATTTGTAAAGTATCTGTTCACTATGCAATTACCATTCCACTTAAAAGAAATGTATCTTCTACTCACTTGCTTGCAACTATTTCTTCAAATGGGAGTTCAGTTAATTTGAGTTAGTACACAATTATGCTTCTTAATTTCTTAATAGAAAGTCATCCTTTGGAAAAAGAAAGCATGGGTTGTGCTTCATTTCTCTAAATTTCTTTATTAAATTTCTTGGAATGGTATTCTTTCTTGTGTGGACTTCATCACACATATTTGGGAACATATATATAGTCTGTATGCATATTTTCATTTAGCATGTGTTCTGGGTCTCATCTGTGAATATAAGGATATTTACAGTTTGACAAAGCAGTGTCCTTGTTTTGAGAAAAGCCTAAGTGTAATCTTTTTTCAATATATACAGCAAATGGAATACATTTTTTCTGAGTAAATATAGCAATGTGTTAAACTTTGTGATATTCGAGATTAAATGATGAACAATTCTCCCTTTAGAAAAAAGTAGATTTGTCGAAGTAGATGTTATTGAAACAGACTTTTAAATATCTGTAGTCTTAACAGGAGACTGGAATCAATTTGTTAAGACTAACATGTTAGGCATATGAGAGACTCAGTGCTGTTCAGTTTCTGTCTTCTGATTAGTAGATTATTTCATGTATCATTTTATCTGGAAGATAAGTGATTGCAAAACCATTTTATTAATACTATGGGAGTTTTAGTGCCTGTACTGGGGCTTGAGATTAGGTTTTGGATACTGTCACTTGGCTTTTTCACTCAAACCTAGTGCTCCACTACTTGAGCCATAGTTCTATTTCTGTCCTTAGCTGCTTGATTGAAGATAAGTCTCAGGGACTTCACCACCCAGGCTGGCTCTCATTCCAGCCTTCTGAGTAGGATTATATGCATCACCTTTATATATTTACATCAACATTCTGGAATATATACGTTCTTTCTAGCGTGGGCCAAAGTCCTCAAGGTTCTTCCCATTACCAATCTTAGTAAATAGCAAATACTCATTCAGTAGAAGCATTCAAAAAGAAATTTGCTATTATCTTACATATGTAACCGCAGACCCTCTGTAAATCACCTTTACAATACAAATAGAAAAAAAAAAAGCATAGTATGCAATCACTTATTTAAACAGTTTGGCCAAAGAGCAGAAAATAAAAAATGAAAAAGGTAAAATACAGCAATATCAGTAGGAAAATGAAGGCATGACTATAGATCATACAAATAAAAATAAGAACAGATGGTTTAAGTAGAACTTGTTATACATTTACCAGTTGAAATAGACCAGCCTGATTCAGGACATGTTTGCATTACAAAATTGTAATGACATTACTTCTTACATCAAATACTCACAAAAATAATCACATTACTTTCTATAAATAAGTAGAAAACAATGCCAACAAATGCCTTCTAATATCAAACATTATATTATTCTCCAAAAGAAATCAAATAACTTATGTGATTATCACCAATTCATTAAAATTTTAATTTTATGTTCTTTATGATAAAAATAATACCTATTTAGAGGGTTGTCATAATTAAATTATTTTGTTCATGTTAAAATAGGTGATATAGTTTGAAAACAATGCCATTTTTATTAGGAGCAATGTATACATCAGGGAAAGTTTTATCATCACAAATATACTCTGTGTTTGTACTAGGGTATGTGTTCACATTGATACTAAGTATTAGAAGATGTGTTTGCCAATGAGCCCATGAATAACTGGTAAATTCATCTTAACCACATACTTAACTAGAATTCTCGTATTAAAGTATCTCATCAAATTGCTAAACTTTATAAAACTTTCTTTTAAGAAAAGTATTAAAATCTATACTCTGAAATATTAAGCTGAAAAAAAGAAATCAGAAATAAATCACCAGCAAATTTTCTTCACACCTTTTTAAAAAAGTGAACTGAACATTACTTTCACAGAGCTCAGTGATCTTTGTTAGAAAATTTACTTTATTTTTGTCCCCTTTGATATACCTTTCCTTTTTTGTTTTTCATTAATATAACACCAAGAATTGGCCCTTGAGTAAAATGATATATACTCACACAAATTCTTTTCTATTCAAGCAAAGAACATGCATATGTCTATGTACATTTTCTCTTCAATTGACGACACTAATCCAATTGTTATCAGCATTCATAGGATGACACACAGTTGCCTTTCATTCACACAATCTAGAAGTACAATGAATGTACTAGTGCCCAAGGTTGAAATTTTCCACATTTATATCTGTGAGTCATGTTAAGTCATTGACAGAATTAAATGAATTGTCTCCGTTGGGGTGGGAAGTGAAAATTCCAATCTTGAATCTTAGTCTATTTCCACTAACCAGCTAGAGATTCCGTATCTTACAAGAGGCTTTCATTTTTATTTCATTATGTTTTTTTGGTTTCCTGCTGACATTTAGTATTTTAAGCATTGGCACCTTCTCCATATTTGGATTGGAAGAGTCAGCAAAGTAATTACCAAAAGCCATATTTTCCCAAATTGTAACCTAATCTTTCTTCCAGTACTATTTTCCCCGCCCCTCCTTCTCTTCCTCTCTCTCCCTCCTTTTCTCCCTCTTTCTTTCTCTTTCTCTCTCCCTCCTCTTCTTTTCCCAACCCCCTCCTCTCCTATCCTAATGGTTAACTCAAGGTCTCCAATAATTGATTGAATTTTTTTTTTGCCCAAGACTAGGGCTCTACCATTGAGCCTCACCTCTAGTTGTAGCTTTTGGTTAATTAATTGGAGTTCAGACTCTAACAGACTTTCTTGCTTGGGCTGTCTTCCAACCATTATCATCAGATCCAAGCATCCTGAGTAGCTAGAATCATAGGCTTGATTCACCAGCATCCTGTCACTATTATTTTTCTTATGAGTTGGATGAACTGCTAATGAATTTCTCCACAATTTAGAACCCAGACTCCTGATGAAGGTTCACCTATCATTGTTAATACTTGCTATTCACCTATCCGATCTCCTTCCATTCGTCATCCATGCAATTTAAGCCTGAATGCTAACAGGTTTCATATGCCTGGTGAACACTCTGCTCTTGCTCTGTCTTCTGTCTCATTACTGAGTGAATGTGTTTAGTTTTCTGTCAGCTTCTTTATACATAATTACTTGATCAATTTTGTGTAACTTGGGAATTTATAGGATCTGCAGTGTTATTTTAATGATTCATTCAGTCAAGGGTGATTTTACTAATAAGGAACATATTTCTTGTTTCGAACTTTCTTCAAAGTTATTTCAACACCCGAAGTAGAGACACTGCACTTGTGTAACCGGTAATTTTTTAAACAACTAGTTAAATCTCAGCAGATGTGCTTTATCTACAACACTGTCTCCACACAGCCAGATCTCCTTTCCAATTCATCAATCAGAATCTTGTTAAGATCATCTGGATTTATGCGGGAAATGATTTATTTTGTCTGACAATGATAGATTGAAATTAAAATGTAAATGAATTAAATATGTTTTAGATAATTAGTTTTCAAACTCCACTTAACTTAGGTGTCAGACTCAGAGGACAAACCACATTTCAAACATTATCTTCTGATTTTCCCTGACAAACAGATGGTCCCCACTCAGAGTGGAAAACTTCAACCTATTCTTCTAGTAAATGTTTAAAGGAGTGTCGATCCAGCTTCAAATGTTTTAATGATAATTTTAAATTAATTGTGGACCAAACGATTAAACATACCTTTCTTCTAACCAGAATGGTTCACACAGTGCCTCGTGAGACTGAGTTACTATTACCTAAGGTAGAAGGTCTCAAACAGATTTTAAGCAAAGCAATAAATTCAAGATTCTAGAGTAATGCAGGTATTTAGAAGCGAATACTTTTAAACATTAGAAACATTTAAAACTGTATAAAACGTTTTTGTATTCTTTGTGTGTATGTGTCAGAGAGAGACAGGGGGAAAGATAGAGAATATTGGGGCTTGAAATCAGGGCGTGTGCACTGTCAATTAGCATTGTCACTCAAGGTTGGCACCCTGCCACCAAGCCATAGCTCCAATTCTGGCTTTATGGTGGTTACTTGAAGATAAGAGTCTCACAGGATTTTCCTGCACTTGCTGACTTTGAATTGTGATCCTCCTATCAGCCTCCTGAGTAGTTGGGATTATACAAATACTTTACTAGTGCCTAGATTTAATATGTATTTTTAACTGCAATCAAATATGGCATGTTATATTACATCATGATTTCCACAGATGAGCTGTGGCTGTACAGATATAGTGAAGGCAGATGATGTGGTCCTGAATGTCCTTTTTCCTTTAGGTCTGCTTACATCCCTGTAAGCATCAAGCATCAACCAGTATGCATGGAAATGTATCATGGTGTAATTATGTATTTATAGAACATTTATTTAACCTGAGGGATTTTCTTTCAAGTAGAAACATGGCTATCTAATTCACCTTTTCTTAATTTTCAATTTAAATGTTTATTATTTAAAATATTTAACTGTCAAGGTAAAGCTACATCAATAATGAAGGCATAATAGAAATAAAGGAAGGGCCTTGAAAATTTCTAACAGGCCTGGTGGGATTAGGGTGTACAGCAGAAAACACACTTGCCTAAATCACAAAGTCTTATGAGACCATTAATTCAATTTTCACCTCCTGGAACTTAATTCCTAGACATACAGATGTTATAGAGTATGAACAGCTCAGAGAACACCTTGTGATTGCTCATCTTATTTTTACCTAACTCAAAAGCAACATCTAATGAGTGAGCCATGGTTACTATTAACTTGGGCCAATTTAATTGTAACAACTTTCTTTAGTTTTCTTCTTGTTCTTTTTTATGTATGAAACAAGATCCTTTGGAATATGTATAAAACAATATCACTTTGGAATAGATGTGGCTCATCTACTTATCACACTCTGTGTGTCTTAACTTGAAAATTTGACTCAGCTTGACAACAGTGTAAGAAATACTTTTGTTCGGCAGTTCTGAGCTTCGAAACAGATACCTTTAATATTCTAGGAAAGGGGTTTTTAAAATTAATTTTTATGATAGTATCTTGTGATGTTGCCCAGGTTTATATTGAACTGCAATTCTTGTCCTTATACCTCTCATTTCGCTGGGATTACCAGAGAGCCCCATTAAACTCAGTCTTTGATCATTTTCATGTTTGATTATATTTAAAGAAAAAAATCATTATTTCTGTCATATTGGATTCTATATGTGTACACATTTGTAAATACAAATATATTTATGCATATATATATACCTGCATGAATACATATATACTATACATGGATATAGTAATAAATATCACATATACATATATGTGTGCAATATATCCATATATATCATACTATACATATTTTTGTAGATAAATATAAAATATACATGTAATGTTGATGTATATAACACATATATATCATATATAAAACATATATCCTTTTCTTAAAAATGCAGTTAATAATATCTGTGCAAAATTAGGTGGTATTAAGCAAAAATTTTATTCAAAGTTATTGTGTGTAATTTACCATAACAATGTTAAGAAATAAATTAAAACTAAACAATGGATTTAAGTTTTTATACCCTTTCATAAAATTCCTATTTAAAAAGCAGTAAAAAAAAAATAAAACAGAAGAAATCTTAACTTAAACTATAATGTTGGAAATTAAAAGACAAATTCTTCGTTTTCTGCATACTTATTTTCTCTATTTACTTACAAAAATTTAAGAATCCTAAAGAAGAAAAAAATACTAATAACACAGATTTCAAGAAGATTGAAGACTTGGAATGTTGTCCGAAATGATCCAGTACAGCTGAAAATAGAAATTAGAAAATGCCTAATGAAAATCTTTTAAGTCTTCTACCTTCAGCCTACCTAGTGAATGTCTTTTTCCCATCTAGGGAAATAAAAAACTTTCTCTGATGTAGTTTCAGGATATACTAATTATAAAAGAAAACTAATTCCATCCTTCACTTTGTTTTTGTAGTTGATACTGAAAACTCTTTTTTATAATCATGTATCTAAATTTTAGCAATAGTATTTTTTAAAGTATTAAAATTTGTAATCTGAAACAAATGAACTAGAAGAGTATTTTTACTTCTACTTACAAATGGGAATCACTTTAGAATACTAAAAAGCAACACAAAAAAAGAATTGATCATTTGATGGTGTTGAGACGTCAAGTTTTAGCTTTGCACTGGTAGCTCTGGCTTGTGATCCTAGTATTCAGGAGGCTGAGATCTGTGAATCATGGTTCAAAACAAGAAGACTTCATGAGACTTTTATCTACATTTAAACCCCAAAAGCTGGAAATGGAGGTATGACTCTAGTGGTGGAATACCACTCTTTATAGAACAAAGCAAATAAGAACCCCAAACTTTGCGTTCAAGCTCAGTAAAGAAAAAAGATAGAAGAAAGAAAGATAAAAGAAAAGAAGGAAAGAAGAGAGAGAGAGAAGGAAGAAAAGACAATTCAAGAAAAAGAAGGAAAAAAGAAAGAGGGAAGGAAGGAAATGATGAAAGAGAAGAGACAAAGGATGAGAAACAAAGAAGGATGAAGGGAAGATAGGAAGTTCTAAGAAGGAGGAAAAGAAGGAAAACCAGAAAAAAGTAGAAAAGGAAAAGGAAAATGAAGCTTCAAGATTTGAGATTTAAGTTCCTGGATAGTCCTGGAGAATGCTATTATCATAACAGCAGAACACAAATAAATTTTCCTTGGGCTATTGTGGCAATAGTGTGGATGAAGCCATAGGTTAGGATCTGGACGCAGTCTGCTAAAAGCCTCCTATTGGGAGACAGAAACCCCAGTAAAATACTCTAGAAAGGTAGAAGTTTGTGGTTGGCACTCTCAGCAGGCCTCAGAGACAAGGATTATAGATCAGCCTTTGCCTTGAGAGGGGCCAGTAACAGCAAACTAGGTTCTTAGCTACTACTCTCAGGACAGTTGGAATGTAGTGTAGCAGATACTTAAAACTGCAAACCATACTCAATTCAGCTGAATCGCTAATTGAATGAGTTATTATCCTCCACTCTAGCTGTCTAGAAGAGAAATAGCATGAAGTGCTTTAGAAAAGAGAATCAGGAGCAACCCTACAGATTTCAAATAAATAGATATGTCAAAAGGGAAAAATGTCATTCAAAGTTATATTTTAAAATGAATAAGAATAGTATGTTCATGGGTGACCTAGATATTGGAATTAGTAGTCATTGATGTTTCAACCAATTATAATTGATTTGCCCAAGAAAATAGAGGGAAACGTTAGGTAAACAAGAAATATAACCTGGAATCAACTCTACAGAAACTTCACTTAAAGAAGGTCAAAGTGGCAGGTTTCTTGGCTTTTTATGTAAATGATATTCAAATTGTTGGTATAAAACCACTGATTCTATAACTGATTCAGTATGACTTCTGCACCCAAGATTTAAGAAATTCCATTGTTTGCAGCAGACAATCAAACCATATGACATTTCTTTCTATATTTCTATTAGTTAGAATGAAGTATGATAAAACCTCGATCTGAATTTCTACATCATCCTCTCAAATTTATTTGTGTGTTTTTAAACAAATATAAAACATAAATTTTGTATATGTATTTCACTTAGGTTAGCAAGTTAATAAAAAAAATCAAAATGTTGTATTTCATGGAACTTACCACAGGAGGAAATAGACAATAAAAGAAGATAACAAGTATTAAATATAGCTGTAGAAAATGAATTAAGGAAAGATAAAGAGATGATGAGTGCTACGGATTGGATTTTGCCCATCAAAAATGCAATGAAATCCTAACCCCCAGAATGGGACTGTGTTTGGATATAGGATTGTTGCAGAGATAATTAGTGAATGCAACAGAAAAGTAGAGTGGACCTTTAATCAGTATTTGGTGCTCTTGTAAGAAGAAAAAAACACACACCATGCACAGCTTTTTGAAAACAGAGACAGACAATGCCATATGAAGACAGAGGCAGACAAGGTGACAAGCCATAAGCCAGGTGCTGTAAGGACCATTGACTATCATCAGGAGCTAAGAAAGATTCATGAAAGAGGGCTTTCAGAAATAACTACCCATGGAGCTGGGAAGGTGTCTCAGTGGTAGAGTACTTGCCTTGCATGCATGAGGCCCTGGGTTCTATTCCTCAGCTCCACATAAGCAAAAAGAAAAAAGCCGGAAGTGGCGCTGTGGCACAAGTGGTAGAGCTCTAGCCTTGAACTGAAGAGCTGAGGGACAGCGCCCAGGCCCAGAGTTCAAGACCCACGACCGGACCCGCCCCCCCAAACAAAAGAAGAAGTAACTACCCCTAATAAATAGTTCCTAGTACTTACCGGTATTTTAAGTCACCCCGTTGTGGCTTTGTTATAGTATTCTAAATCAAGAAATAGCGCCCCCCGCCAACACACACACACTTAACGTTACAGATTGGAAAGAGGAAAGTGGCAGATTCATGACTTCCAAATCAATGTCTCTTTTTGCAGACATACTAGGAAAAGAGAAATTCAAGTTCAAAGGTTTTGAGGCTAAGATGTGACTCTTGTGTGGCTGCAGAAGAGACTAAGAGAGAAATAAGTAAAGGTATATAACACATTCTTTTACCTATCTGACCAGAGACAAGGGCACAAAATCTTAGCTCCATCTAGATAATGTTTACAGTTTTGGCATTGATAATGAGCAAGACTGGAAGCCTATGGTAGGTTTGAGCAGAAGAGTTGCTTATTCTATGATTTCATAGCATTGCTTCAGTGTAAATTGTTATGGTTATCATGGATCGCACATTAATGTGGGGATCTAGGCATGGAAGCCAGGGTACAAAGGTCAGCTTTAGCTATGAGAAAGGATTTTCTACCTACAGTAATTATAGTTAAGTGTAAATAAGAATAAATCATGGTAGAAGACAAGGTCTTTTCTGATCGTTTCCATTTAATCAAGAAATTAAGGGACATGAGCTAGAAATTACAATAGAGAAAGAAATTTTACGTATTTCATGAGAGACAATTGGCTCTGAAATTATTGACCAGGAAAGAATAAACGGACTAGAACAATAGTGTGAGATTGAAGTTAGCTTTTGCGTTCTGTTTGTCATTAGGGACAACTAATTTGAAAAGGAAGTAGTGTATAGTATTACTGTGAATGTTTTCCCTTGTACCTGATGTTGCAAGTTAACAAGTCTGAAAATATATGAGAGTTCGATTTGACCCACCTCATCCCCTCAACTCTGATCACTTTCTTGATTCCTCATTGCTTTCTAACAAACTGTCTTCCTTCAATATCGTTGCTGCGGTCTTAGCATTTGCTAGTTTCCTTTGCCTGTCAGTTGCATACTTTGTCAATTCTCCAGTCTTCATGAGGCTTTGGTTTGTACAGTATAAACTAAGATGCTTTGCATCTCATTTACTTATATTCTATATGTATCTATGTAACACATATCCTTAGGAGTAGTACCTTATGATAATATGTGATTAATTATGTGTTTGAAATTGGTCTGATTTCTTCTCCTTTCAGATAGCTGAGAAAAATTTATAATCTCTGGATTGTGGAGTATTGAGAATGTTTCTAGGATTTTGAATTTGAAACTGGTCTTATTTCTCCTCATTTCCAATGGCTGAAAAAGATTATGATGTCTGGATTATATAGCATTTAGAATCTTTTTTTGGATTTTGATTTTTCTTGACACTGATAGAAGAACTCATTAGGAAACATTGTGCTTTGATGTGCTATTTGTGACAGATGTGTTCAAGTATGATATAGCTTTTAGAAAAAGAATGGTGGAAATCATCCAAATCATTTTGAAAGTTATTGAAATGTTTGTGGCAATATATGGGAGTTTTTTTGGGTTCAAGATGAGTTAGCATTGATGATAAAATTGGAAAGTAGAATATCACGATTTAGTGAAAGAAAAGTGAATAAATATGGTACAAGAATTATCATTTGAATTCCATGGGTGAAGAATGGAGATAAATAAAATATTCATAATTTGACTAATTTAAAGGCATTTAAGAAGAAACAAGTCATTAGAGATGTTACTAGAGATCACAATGAACCCTTTTGAAAAATGGACATTCAGATAAAGGAACACAATGTTGTAGTTAGTTATTTTCCCCAGATATTTCATTAGGATTAATATGTTGTACAGAGATTTCTGGGAAGATGGCGGAGGAGAAGCTGGAATATGAACAAGCTCTCCCATAGAAAGCAGTTTTAGAGTTCCAGTGAACAGTCCTTAGCCAGAGAATCACACCAAGTGTGCCATCACAGGACAGAGAGATAGGAAAGAGAGGGGAAGCCAAGGCAAGGAGATTCATCTGAGCGTTTGCCATCAGCCGCCGCGGCGGCGGCAGGATAGCGGTGGCAAAGTTGCAGAATCGACCGCAGGGCACCCAAACCTGAGTCACAGTGAGTCCGGGACGAAGGAGCCAGACGCAGCGGGTGAGCGGATTCTACTCAACACCAGCAAGAACCAACAAGGAGCGGACATCTTCATCCTGCAGTCTGCAGACCAGAGACTACCCAGGAACCAATACTCGGCGTGAGTAGAAGCCTGACGTCCTCACTCCTTCTCAGGGAGCAGAGGAGGGAAGGCCACCCCTCCCCCCCTAGAACAGGTGATCTCCATCTTGGATATCCTCAAAGCTCAGAGGAGCTGCTAAATCAGACTCAGGCCTTGGAATAAAACGAGTCATTTAGCAGGTCACAAGAACTTAACGGCGAAGTGACCTGCCAGACTCAGCTCCATCCAGGGAAAAGTCACCCAGCTCAGGCGCCAGCCATAGGAGTGGCTTTCCACACTGGGTAACCAGAACCAGAGGCTGCCCCTCCCTCTAGCAGCCTCCACAATCAATTGAAAAACAGAAATCCTGAGAATGGCTCCAGGCTGGGCTCTGTGAGTTTTTCACAAAATAGCCCTAGGGAAAAGCTGCTGTTTGTTGAAAGGCCTCAACTCTACCCAGAACTTAGCCACATCACTGCATTCCCCTCTTTTCTGATTCTCAAAGCAGATCACCCTCCCAGTAAACTAACCTGGGAGGGGGATCTCAAAATCTTATGTAAAGCAGAGCATTTTTCTGCCTGTTCAAACAAACTGACTTAAGAAACCAATCAAGCCACAGGACCTCAAGCAGACCAGAGACTCCAACAAGAGGCTGGTTACAGACACAAGGGAGATACAGGATGCTTCCCAACCCTCCCAAAAAAATCAAAGAACTTTTTTTTTTCTTCTTCTTCTTTTTTTTTTTTTTGGTACCTTATATATATAAAAAAAATTTTTCTTTTCTAAAACTTTTATTAATCTTTAATTTTTGCCTTTTTTGGAAAAAAAATTGTTTTCCAGTAACTTTTTTTTCCTCTTATAATTTTTATTTTAGGAATACATGAATGTGCTTTTTCCTTTCTTTTCTTGTCTTCTTTCTCTTTTTCTCTCTTTTTTAATTATCTTTGTGTTTTTTTGTTTAGCTCTACTGAACTTCTGATCTTTTTTTCTCCCTTTCTTATCCTTTTCACCTTTTCCTCTCTTTTGTTCTTCTTTATGTGACTTAACTCTTGTCCTGCACATCCTCAGATAAACCCATAGTTAACTAGTACACCCTATCCCCCATGGTGTACACACTTAATCCACAAATCTATTACTCAATTCAAAACCTCTGAGACTTAAATTCCTTAATAGCAGTACTACCTCTTTATACCTGTATAATATTTTAAGCATTTTTTTAAGTTTTTCACATCTCCTCTATGTCCCTCCCCTTCTCTCAATATAGTCACATTCCTCTCTAAATACATTGTAAAAAACAATCTTTTAATCTCCATAATAATATTAATTTTTACCTTTCTATTTTTTTCTGGTCACTTTTCATTTCCCTTTCCCTTTCTTCTTTTTTTCTCTCTCTCTCTACTTGCATCCTACCCAACCTATTTCCTGCATTGAGATTAAGACATAGTTAAATCTCCCTGTGCCTCCCCACACCAATCTATTCCTATTTTTTACCCACACCTCTCCCTAACCCTAATAATTTCTGGTTTTCCAAATTCTTCTCTGCGGTTCGAAGCCCATTGACATATAGTTGTTTGATGTTGAATAGATGTGTCTGTTGAACTAGATTGTATCTGTAGGGTATTGACTGTACAAATGTAAACTTTGGTTGATGGTTGCCTTAAGATAGTGTTCTAGCACAAAACTGGTTCTATTTTCATCTCAAATGGGCAGAGTAAGCCGGAAAAACACAAGAAAAATGGCAAGTCTGGGTATCTCCACTCCAACTCATGATAATCAGGGGACAGAACAGATAATGAATAATCCACAGGAGAGTTCCCAAATAGCTCTACAAACACTGCTGGCAAACATGATAAATGAAAAGTTTGACAACTTACAAAGGACTCTGTATGAGCGTGATAGGGAGAGAGAGGAGGCATCCAAAAAGTGTATACAGGAATATCATAAGCGAGAGGAAGCTACTCAAAAACTGATACAGGTCTTGTGTGAGCAACTCGAGAATACCCAAAGAGAACTGCAGGAATCCAACGAACGAGAGGAAGCTAATCAAAGAGTAATACAGGAATTGAGAGAGCAGGTAGAGAATACACAAAGATCACTAAAGGCATTCATGGAATCCATTAAAAAAGACCTGAAGGAAGTCAGGGAGACCACAAAGGGAATGCTGAATGGAACCCAACAGAAGGAATGGGAGTCCAAAGAAACCATAACCAATCAACTAAGTGATTTCAGAACAAATACTGAACATCAAATTAAGCAAGTAAAAAATCCATACAAGACCTAAAACAGAGCTTCAACAAAGAATTTGAAGCCATCAAAGCTGAAAAAATGGAAGGAAAAGAGATAAAAAACAAAGTAGAGAGTCTTGACAGCAGGTTAGACCATGCAGAATATCGAATCTCAGGGATTGAAGACAGCCTAGATATTATAGAGAAAGAACATACAACCATCCAAGACAAGTCCAAGAAATATAATAGATCTATCCAACACCTGGAAGACACCATCAGAAGGCCTAATCTAAGGAAAATGGGTGTAGAGGAGCACCTAGAAACAGAAGTTAATGGTCTAGGAAATTTGTTTAACAGGATCCTAGCAGAGAACTTCCCAAACATACAAACAGATAGGCCTATTCAGATACAAGAAGCTTTTAGAACCCCAAATAGACCGGACCAGAATAGGACATCCCACCGTCACATTATAATCCACACAGGATAAAACTCAGACCAAGGAAAAGATCCTTAAAGCTGTCAAGGAGAAAAGGGTAATCACCTATAAAGCGAAACCAATTAAAATCACCTCAGATTTCTCAGCAGAGACAATCAAAGCAAGAAGACCCTGGAATGATGTATGCCACCCCCTAAAAACAAACAACTATCAACCAAGAATACTGTACCCAGCTAAACTCTCCTTCATAACTGAAGGCCAAATAAAAACCTTCCATAGCAAAGAAAAATTGAAACAATACATCTCCACCAAACCAGCCCTACAAAAGATTCTTAAAGATGTCCTACACACAGAAAACCAACAAGACCACAATAAAGGCCAAGAATCTCCACCCAAACTGAGAATCCAAGAACCGTAGGAAGAACCCAGTTTTCACAGCCCCCAAGAAGGTGGATAACATGGCAGGAACACCCAAATACCTCCCAGTCCTATCTCTTAACGTTAACGGACTGAATTCTCCAATTAAGCGACATAGACTGTCTAGTTGGATTAAAAAACAAGACCTTTCTATCTCCTGCCTGCAGGAGTCACATCTTGCCTGTAAAAGCAATCACATTTTCAATATTAAAGGCTCTAACAAAATCTACCAAGCAAACGGCCCCCATAAACAGGCGGGAGTTGCAAAACTAATATCAGATAAAATAGACTTCAAATTAAAATTCGTGAGAAGTGATAAAGAAGATAGCTACATACTAATTAAAGTATCTCTCCTTCAGGAGGATATTACGATTCTAAATATCTATTCGACAAACAATGGAACACCCAAATTTATCAAAGAAACACAACTTTCCCTCAAATCCCATATAGGTCCAAAGACATTAATTGTTGGGGATTT
The DNA here is from genome assembly GCF_019054845.1 of Dipodomys spectabilis. Classification (NCBI taxonomy): domain Eukaryota; kingdom Metazoa; phylum Chordata; class Mammalia; order Rodentia; family Heteromyidae; genus Dipodomys; species Dipodomys spectabilis. The sequence goes on from NW_024870793.1 coordinate 877,044, forward strand.
TAACACACCACTCTCCCCACTAGATAGATCAACTCGGCAAAAACTCAACAGAGAAACCGCAGATCTAAACAGCTGCGTAGATCAACTACACTTAACAGACATCAACCGAACATTTCACCCAGCAGCACCAAAATACACTTTTTTCTGAGCAGCACATGGAATGTTTTCTAAAATAGACCACATTTTAGGCCACCAAGCAAACTTGTCAAAATTCAGAAACATTGAAGTTATACCTTGCATTCTCTCTGACCACAAGGGAATAAAATTAGAACTCAACACCAAAAGCCACCAAAGAAAGTCCGGTATCACATGGAGGCTGAACAACACACTGTTGAATCATGAGTGGGTCATGGAAGAGATTAGAAAGGAAATTCAAATGTTCATGCTATTCAACAAAAACGAACACACAAATTACCAGCTCCTCTGGGACACTGCAAAGGCAGTACTCAGAGGCAAGTTTATTGCTCTGAGCTCCTATATCAACAAATTGGAGAGATCTGAAACTAACAATTTAATGACACATCTAAAGCTCCTTGAAAAAGAGCAGCAAGATAAACCCGAGTCCAGTAGACTGAAAGAAATAATCAAAATTAAATCAGAATTAAATGAATTAGAATCAAAAAACTATAGAAAGAATCAACAAAACAAAGAGTTGGTTCTTCGAAAAACTTAACCAAATTGACAGACCCTTAGCAAATCTTATCAGAAAAAAAGAGAACACACCCAAATTAATAAAGTCAGAGATGAGAATGGAAATATCACTACGGAAACAACCAAGATTCAGAACATTATAAGGGAATACTTCTCAAAAGTTTATGCTAATAAGTTTGAAAACTTGACAGAAATGGACTTTTTCCTAGCAAATATTGACATGCCAAAACTAAACCAAGATTAGTTAAACTATCTTAAAAGGCCCATATCAAGCATTTAAATAGAAACAGCAATAAGAGACCTCCCAGCTAAGAAAAGTCGAGGACCAGATGGTTTTACAGCGGAATTTTACAAGGCTTTCAAAGCAGAGCTCACACCAATACTCCTCCAACTCTTCAATGAAATTGAAAGAGAAAGCTCACTACCGAGCACATTCTATGAAGCCATCATAACCCTCATCCCAAAACCAGGCAGGGACTCATCAAAGAAAGAGAAATATAGACCCATTTCATTGATGAACATTGATGCAAAACTTCTCAAAAAAATTTTGGCCAATCGACTTCAACAATTCATCCAAAAAAATCATACACCACAATCAAACAGGATTCATTTCAGGGATGCAAAGCTGGTTCAATATACGCAAATCAATTAATATTATTCATCACATCAAAGGAGCAAGAATAAGAACCACATGGTTATCTCAATAGATGCAGAAAAAGCATTCGACAAGATCCAACACCCTTTATGATGAAGGTTTTGGAAAAATTCAGAATCCACGAAACATTCCTCAATACAATAAAGGCTGTATATGACAAACCTACAGCCAGCATTATACTCAATGGTGAAAAACTAAAGCCATTTCCTCTTAACTCAAAAACAAGACAAGGATGCCCACTCTCTCCACCTCTCTTCAATCTAGTATTAGAATGCCTAGCTACAGCAATAAGACAAGATAAAGGGGATCCAAAAAGGAAAAGAAGAAAGAAAACTCTCCCTCTTTGCAGATGACATGATCTTGTATTTAAAGAATCCCATAGACTTCACTCCCAAATTACCCAAGCTGATTCAAAACTTTGGCAAAGTAGCAGGTTATAAAATTAACCCCCAAAAATCAATGACTTTTCTGTATGCCAACAATGAGAAAAGTGTGGCTGAAATTAGGAAAGTAACTCCATTTGTAATAGCCCCACAAAAAATAAAATACCTAGGAATTAACTTAACTAAAGAAGTGAAGGACCTCTATGATGAAAACTTTAAAATCTTGAAAAAGAAAATAAACACAGAACTTAAAAAATGGCAAAACCTCCCATGCTCCTGGACTGGAAAGATTAACATCGTGAAAATGGCAATACTTCCCAAGGCTATCTACAAATTCAATGCAATACCTATCAAAATTCCAACCTCATTCTTCAAGGAAATAGAAGAGGCAATCCAAAAATTCATATGGAACAATAAAAGACCCCGAATAACAAAAACACTCTTCTACGGAAAGAACACTGCTGGAGGTATATCAATACCAAATTTCAAACTCTACTATAAAGCCATAGTAATCAAAACAGGTTGGTATTGGCATAAGAACAGACCTCAGGACCAATGGAATAGAATTGAAAACCCAGAAATGAACCTACAGACCTATAGCCATCTAATCTTCGATAAGGGTGCTAAAACAATAGAATGGAAGAAAGACAGCCTCTTCAGTAAATGGTGCTGGCAAAATAGGTTAACTACTTGTAGAAAACTAAAGCTAGATCCTTATATTTCACCTTGCACCAGAATCAACTCCAAATGAATCAGACCTTGAAGTCAAAGCAAACACTCTGAAAACATTACAGGATGGAATAGGAGAAACCCTAGGTCTCCTTGGCTCAGGCCGAAATTTTCTGAATAGACACCCGGAAACACAACAAATCAAAGAAAGGTTGGACAAATGGGATTGCATAAAGTTGCAGAGCTTCTGCAGGGCAAAGGACATAGCTAGCAAGATCAATATAGAGTCCACGGATTGAGAGAAGGTTTTACGAGCCATACAACGGACAAGGGTCTCATATCTAAAATATACTTGGAACTCAAAAAATTAAACCCCCCAACAACAAATCCTCAAAGAAACAACTGCCCAATAAATAAGTGGGCGAAATACTTAAAGAGAAATTTCTCTGAAGAAGAAAGAAGGATGGCCTATAGACACATGAAGAAATGTTCAACATCCCTAGCCATAAAAGAAATGCAAATCAAAACAACATTGAGATATCACCTCACTCCAGTTAGAACGGCAAAAATCAAGAACTCTAACAACTACAGATGTTGGAGGGGATGTGGACAGAAAGGAACCTTACTTCATTGTTGGTGGTAAACTTGTTCAACCACTTTGGAAAGCAGTATGGAGGTTCCTCAAAAGACTTCACATAGAACTCCCCTATGACCCAGCAATACCACTTTTGGGCATTTACCCAAATGTTTACAAACAAGACCACACTAAAGCTACCAGCACAACTATGTTTATTGCAGCATTATTTACCATAGCTAAGATATGGAACCAACCCAGATGCCCCTCAGTAGATCAAGAAAATGTGGTATATATACACAATGGAATTCTATGCCTCCATCAGAAAGAATGACATTGCCCCATTTGTTAGGAAATGGAAAAACTTGGAAAAATTATATCAAGTGAAGTAAGCCAGGCCCAAAGAAACATAGGTCCTATGGTTTCACTTATTTGCAATATCTAGTATATGTACGAATCAAGTGGAAAAGGTCAGATAATGTGATGTCAGGAAAATGAACCCTTAGATATGTATCTTAATGTTTTTTTCTTTCATGCATGTGTTTCTAACGTGTTTATAAGATTATTTCTTTGTTGCTATGCATGTCCCTCCCCCACAGTATAACTCCTGCTTTCACTATATTTGATGTCAGTATAACTTATGGAGGAGATGGGGAAAAACTAGTTGTTTAAGGATACAGGTGGACCTGTGGCAACAATGAGAAGTACTAGTTGTCATGTCCAAAACGAGCTTTACAAAGTCAGTGCGGGGAAGGGGGGGGAGGCGGGCAAGGGGGGAAGGAGAAGGATTGGGATTGGGGTGGGAGGGCGTAGGCTGGGAAGGGATGTGAAGGGTAAACAAAGGAGGAGGCTGCAATGCTTGGTAAGAAATGTACACATTATCCTGCCCATGGAATTGTAACCCCTCTGTACAGTATGTTCACAAATAAAGTAAAATTAAACTAAAAAAAATATGTTGTACAAAGGGTCATTTTGATATGACCAGATCAGTTTATATTTACTTTTTAAAAATAAATGTTACTGCTTTAATGGGGTTTCATTATAGTATTCACACATGGTATCTGTTACTTTATTACAGAGATTCAATTTATAATATAATTATTATATTCCATAATCATGCCTTAAAACAGTCTTAGCTGGAAATCTGTTTTGTGGTATTCTTACAATAAAATGTGGCATTGGAAGGATATAGATAAGTTTACTTGCCTTATTCTCAGTCATATTAAAAAAAGTATGTTCCATACCTGAAATATATATTTAAACCCGTTTTATTTATGTGTGAAACCTGGGCTTTTCTTCTTATTTTATCACCACGAATCAACAAATAATGATCAGTTAAATATCCCCAGTGTACCCATTGTTTTTAATCATTTTAATTTTTTAGCCTGAATATTTTCTGTAAGCTTAGCTATATGTTACTGTGAATTTTCTTCCAATATTTTCCATTATTTGATTGATACCATTCGTTAGAAGTGTTATTTATTGTATATAACTTAAAAATGCAGCTTACTAAGAACTTCACTGTGTTTGTCTTAGCTCAGTTTAGCCCAGTTAAATGACATGATATCAATTTACTGATTTAAGAACACACAAATAAACTAGCTCCATAGATCTTTTTTGAGAAAAGACTTTAGCAACTAATCACGTTTCAGAATTATTTTCCTCAAATCACCCAGCTTTTGCATATTTGATCCTTTGAAATCTGGAACTGTTTTAACAAAATGAAAACCCATGCTAGTTAGTGACGATTTGAGATGGTTTGAATTCAGCTTAATATGTTAGCACTTCAAACTAACATCTAATTTTCAGACAGGCGCCTTATCACATGACTACTACAATGTTATTGAAGCAGAATGAATTAATTAGCTCTGGTAAAATTTCCTGAGTTTTTGTTCACACCTTAGTGAAGGAAGTTATGATTTATGATTTTTTGTGCATATGTGTGTGTGTATGTGTATATTTTGATTTTCAGCTCCATATAGATTAGGATAATGTCCAAACACTTGCTGAATGGTGGTGAATTGAATAAACTGTACACACACACACACAACTCACATACACATACAGAGATTAAAATGTCTAGGTAAGTTTTAAAATTCATGCTTTGTTTCTTTTCATTTTTTTCTTATAAAAATTAAGTTAAAGAAACCAAGGTTTTTTCTTCCTTTTTTTTAAATTAGAGACTAAAATACTTTATTTAAAACTTTACCCTGCAATTTGAGAATGTTGCTTTAAATATGTGATGGAGATATTTCTGGCTCGAAATTTCTCCTTCTCATCAAAGAAATATTGGCTGCATTTTAAGACAAGTTTGACAAGTTGAACTGGATACTTTAGGTAATTAGTTGCAACCTAATTATTCAACTAAAATATTCTCTAAGCCAGTTAAAATAAATGCTTCTTGAAGAGTTGAGTAATTTGCTACATACTATCCTCACTCAACTTGAGGAGCCACTGTCAGCACTATGATTGAGCTTCATACTTCAAGGATGTTATTCCATATCATCTATCATATACACCATGATATTTTCAGATATAAATGGTAATTCTCTTTGAACAGACTGTACTAAATATAATCACTAGAAAAACATTTTATCTATCACTTTAAATATTATTTTTATATTTTTATCTCAATTAACTTTCCACAAAAATCTTTAAAAATATTCTCTATGGTGAATTCATTGAAGTTATAGTGGATCATTTGAATTATTTAATGTTTCTTAGTATACAGAAAACCATGTAATAAGTGTTCTATTATTATACTTTAAATAAATGAGTATCTGGACATATGTGTGTCTCTTTTTAACAGATAGTTCTAGTCTAGGATGGATAGTAAAATTTATTAAATCAGTTGTTAGTTAAAATGATTAGTCATGAACTATTTGATATAATTTTATTTTCTATTACAGATGATTATGCAACATGTCTATGTTTAAGGAACCCTTCGTGAAAACAAGTATGTAATCAGTATGTCATTTTCTCAGAAGTATGGTTTATCTTTCTTTTATCTTTATTTATCTACTAGGGGAAAGTATTCTAGAGATTGAATTAACTAATTTTTATAAATCAAAAGTAATTTTATAGCCTGGCACTGGTAGCTCACGCCTGTAATCGTGGTTACACAGAAAGTTGAGACCTGAGGATTGTGGTTCAAAGCCAACCCCGGGAGGAAAATCCGTGAGACTCTTATCTCCAATAAACCACCAGAAAAAAATCCAGAAGTGGCACTGTGACTGAAGTGGCAGAGTGTTCTCCTTGAGCTGAAGAGCTGAGGAACTTCACCCAAGCCCAGAGTTCAAGCCCCATGACTGGCAAAAAAAAAGAAAAAAAAAGAAAAAAAATTATTCTAGAGAGAGCAACTAAAAGGAGACATTTAATAGATAAGTATAATTCTATAGAATAATGAGTTTTTTCCTCTCTTGTAAATATGCTTAAGATTTTACTCAATTAACCAATAGGTGTGATGGACTTTTCTGAGTATTAGTACAAAAAGACCAAATTAATTAATTGCATAATTGAAGCTTAAACAACTTGTAACATAATAATGACTGAATATAAATGTGATGCATTGTTAGCCTGACATATATTTGACATTATCTTTACACCTTAATTATAGTCATAAACTTGGTCAATTTTTATGTGTTGACTATAATTTCCAGTAATTAACAGATAAATAAGAATAAAGGCAATCAGAAAAATAGATCTCTCAGATTGTTTATTTGTCTAATACATGGTATGCACCTATTAATTCTTCACTGTATTCTTGCAATTTTATTTAATGTTTTGTAGAAAATAAAAAAATATCCCTCAGGGAAAAAATAAGAAAATGAATTATGAGAATACAATGCAAATAATAGTAAATACATACAAATTATCTTAAATTTGAAAAATCCAAGTCCAGAGAAAGAACCAATGATGCATACTAACTGGATAGGAAATCAGGGGAAGGATTTTAGAGATTTTGCAAGAATAAACTTCCGTGAGTGACACATGCTTTTACACAGAGCTTGGCCTTTGCTGTTTCTCCTAGTTCATATACATATTTCACCAAGAACCTGCATGGCTCCTAGCCTCATATCACCGGGCCTCTTCAAAAATCCTTCCTTAGGTGAAATTGTCAGGATTATACTGGAGTCACTTGTGTCAGATCCTGCAAAATCGAACTGGGGACTGACATAAAGGAAAGGTTCTCACATGTGCATTCACTGATAACAGAAACTGTAACAGAAATGTTTCTAATGCACAGAATTTTGAGCTCAAGGACTACGCAGAATGTATTAAAAATCTTAGCCATACTTACAGTCTTGAAAGGTCAATCCACAAAGCAATCTGTGATGTCTTCAACTGTAAACACTTGCGAAACAAGCTTTCATATAATGCTACAATGATAAGTTAGCCATCTTTCATAATGTCATGTTTAATATTTCACATTCTCCAGAGAAACTTTACATTTTCCATTGTTGGTTCGATATTCCAGAGGTCACCTCAGCCTGTGTCTCCTCAGATTTTAACCCTTTATTAAGAAATTTTTTTAATATGATTTCCTATCATACAGGACTATGTATTTTTTCTTGGATATTGACATATAAAAGGAGCATAGATCCCAATTTTCATTACCCCTTCCATCTCTTACTTAATTTTCTTTCATAACTCTTTGAACTACCAGCCAACACAAAGGAGGTATAAATTTGGGGGGCCTACTTCGAACCAGAATATTGCAGGCATGAGGTAATGATGTGAGTGTTACATTCATCTCTATCCCTCCTGAAGCAGCTAAGGTATGATGAATATGTCATAGCCATTAAACATTTGTATGAATGAACATGCTCTAAAGAGGTAGAAATATATTTAATTTCCAAAGAGTTTACCTCACCGTCTTATGGAGTGTTAAAAGTATTTTCGAATTGAGTCTTAAGGTGAAATATTTACACTGTTGTGGATGTTCAAAAGATTGAATTCTGTGGGAGATAATAGATTTGACTCGATTTAACAAAAGAATCCAAACACGAGAAGAAGAAATGAAATCATGATTGAAAATGACTCAAATAAGTGCTAAATGAAGGAAGAAAAATGTCAGGACTGTGACAAAGTGAAAGTACTACACATAACAAATAATTTCTCATGAGTAATAACATAACAAAAAATTAAGTCAATTTAATAGAAACACAATTCTGCTTAAATATAATTAACATTTTTCTCTTTTCTATGTATTTATGAGTTATGTATGTGTATGTGTGTGTTATATGCATGTAAAATAGGAAGAAAAATAGAAAAACCTTCATATCACTGTAGTAGATGATAACAGATTGTTTTGGTGTAAAAGTGAAGAGGATGTTGGAGGTGAAGCTCAGTGATAGAGTGCTTGCCTAGAATGTACAAACCTCTGAAACTGATCATAGTATAGCAAAAACAAAAACAAAAGAAAGAGAGAAAAGTAGGAAAAATAGCATTAAAAAAACTTCATAGCCAGTGGCTCTTGCTGTAAACTGGAGAAATCAGAGGTACTCAGGAAGCTGAGATTTGAGGAGCACAGTTTGAGCTAGCATAGGTGAGAATATTAAGATACTCTTTGTTCCTTCTGTTTACAAATATATATTTTTATTTATTTCAGGTAGTTGTCCAAAGGAGTTGCAATTCAATAGAGCAATTTATGAATATAGCGTCTTATAAAAAGAAAATCAGTGTCACCTGTTTTAATATTCCTACCCTTGTATCTGGGAAGAGAGCTTGCTTTGCATTCATGAGGCCCTGGGTGTGATTACTAAGCACCACAAAGCAGAAAAAGCCAAAGTGGTGCTGTAGCTCAAGTAATAGATTTCTACCCTGGAGCTGAAGAGCTCCAGTCCCAGAGTTCAGGCCCATGAACAAAATAAAAAAAAAAAATAAATAAACGTTCTCAATCACCTCTTCACACTTTCCCTTCCTTTACTTTTCTTAATTTTGTAGGTTTTGCTTGATTTTTTTGCCAGTTAACAAAGAAAATTATGTACATAATGCATCTTGATATGAGTCATCCTTTCAAGATTTTCATCCCCAATTCCACACACTCCTCTTAGTTTTCTCAGTTCTGTGACATATTCATTGCATTCTTGTCTCCATTCTACTTATTTCCCCCATTCATTCTTCTACCCCCCTCTTCTTGATCCACTCTGTCTCTTGCAAGTATATATTTTCTAGTATCCATTTTGGTAGGCTTTTCCTTAGCCTTTCTAAATAATTATATTATTTACATTCCCCGTAGATTCTATTATACTTCACTTAATTGCCACACAGTGATTTTACCTATATTTATAAGCACATTCTAGTTTCTAGTCAGGAGGGAAAGCATGCAATCTGTGTTTCTAAGGGTCTGATGTAGTTCACCTAACGTAATCATTTACAAGTCTTTCCATTTCCTTATATATGGTTCAATATCATTATTTCTAAAGGATAAGTAGTATTTCATTGTAGATACACTATAACCAAGATATGACATCAACCTATATGCCCGTCAATGGATGAATGGAACAAGAAAATATGAGATTCTTATCCCCAGTAATCCACCAAAGTTTGGATGTGAAGCTGTGCCTCAAGTAGTATATAGTAATAGGCGAGAAAAAGAGCTCAGGGACAGCACCCAGAAGGCAGAGTTCAAGCTCCAGGACAAACACAAATAGAAAAAGAAAGAAACAAACAAATAGAAAGAAAGAAAGAGAAGGAGTAGGAGGGAAGGAAAGGAAGAAAAAAGGTCAGAAAAAGAAAGAAAGAGAGAAAAAAAGAAAGAAAGAAAGAAAGAGAAGGAAGAAAGTAAGAGAACAAAAATTTTCTAACAAAGATGGTATCAGAACAAAATTAGAAAGCACAATACAATTTATAAAGATAGAATATTTCTCTGAACATGAAACACTACATTTGAGTGTGTGGGGAATATTTAATTGAATAAAAATCAAGAAATTCTAAAATATTGAAGTCAAAACATTGAGCACATTCTACAACTGTAATGGGTATGATATAGGAAACGGTAAGGTTAAAAAAAAACCTCTATACAAGGTGGGCACCATTGTCTCATGCCTGTAATCCTAGCTACTGAGGAGGCTGAAATCTGAGGATTGAGGTTCAAATTCAGCCCAGGCAGAAAAGTCTGTGAAACTCTTATCTCCAATAAACCACTCAGAAATCAGGAAGTGGCGCTGTGGCACAAGTAGTAGAGTGCTAGCCTTGAGCTGAGGAGTGCAAGGACAGTGCCCAAGCCCAGAGTTCAAGCTCCACAACTGACCATAAAAACAAAACAAAACCTATATAAGCAATTATATAAATATCTACCAAGAATAAGTCAAAAGAATTGAAAATTAAAGATTGCCTGGCAGAAAAATAATTGAGCATTGTGGCTAAAATGGTTAACCAAGACAAATAGTAGTAAATTAATTCCTTAGACAAAAGATGAAATCCAAGGATATATAGCCAATCTTTAATATTTTTGAAAAAAATCACAAGAAGAAAACATGAAGGAATATACATTGAAAAAAGTTGCACATAAAACAAAAAAATCAATAAATATAAAATATCCTAAAATGAAAATATTAAGTCAATTGTTGCTTCTTTCATGAGATTAATATAGTTACAAAACACTATAATTATAGTAACTAAAAAAGACAACTTGTACATATTGAACATCATAAGGAATGTGTTATTTGGAAGATTTTATAAATTATACTATGAAAATTATATAAGAAAATATTTTCATAAGTACTTAGGATGATACATTTGGAATAGAAAAATTTCTAATAAAACAATTCCATTAATAGTAGTCTCAGAAATCTGAGTATAAAGTTAACCACAGACATGAAAAAATTCTCCAAGTAGGAAGAAAAGATAAAAAAGAAAGATATAAAAATGTAGGAAGGAAAGAGAGAGTTAAAAGAAGGAAGGAAGAAGGAAATAAAGGAAGAGGGAGGGAAGAGGGGAAGGAGGGATGGAGGGAGGAAGACATCGGAGGAAGACATCAGAAGATATAATGATATTTTATGAACATGGACTAGAGCAAATTGACTGTTTTGCTTTGTTTTGTTTTGCCAGTCCTAGGGCTGGAACTTAGGGCCCTGAGCTTCTTTTGCTCAAGGCTACCACTCTACCACTTGAGTCACAACGCCACTTCCAGCTTTTCTTTTTTTTAATGTGGTACCGAGGAATCGAATTCAGGGCTTCATGCATGCTAGGCTTAGCACTCTACCACTAGCCACATTCCCAACCCTGGACTAGAGGGTCTATTCTATCAAAACAACCCACAAATTCAATACAGTACCCACCAGAAGCTCAACACCATTCCCTACTTAATTGAAAAATCAGCTCTAAGATGTATATGAAAGCATAAAAGATCATGGATAGTGACAGCATTTCTGGTCAAAGAAGCAATTCTGTGAGGATCATAATACCAGGATTCAAACTGAATTACATAATCATAACAGCATATAGCAAATACTTAACTGGGGGAAACCCAGTTCTGCCATGCTAGTTTACAGCTCTCAGTTTTAGTTATGAACTTCATACTTCCTCTGAGTTTCAGTTCAGCCTACATTCTTTTCCATTTTTCCTTTCTTTTCTTTTAACTTCTGGGAATTTCAGGTCATCATTTCATCTAGAGTTATTCTAACCCATTTTGAACTGTGATGTAATGACTTTGTTATGCAGCTCAATTCCATTTTATTACTTCTAAGAAGCAGATTTACTCAGCCTTGCAGATTTCTATTTTGTTATTTTGTTGGAGAACAAGTTGGATTTTCATGCTTTTGTATTTTTCTGAGTGACTTTACATTAGTTTTTCTGCTACTTTTATTAATCTCTTTTTTATTTACATTTTGTTCTTTTCTATCAAAACATTTAAACTGTTTTCTTCTGCTTGCATGTGTTAAATGCTAGTGAGATTGCATTCTAAGTGTAGTGGAATTTGTGTATCTATTGCATTTGATGTGTAAATAAACAAGTACTGGAATTATGCTAGTGTTTGGCATACGTATGGAGAAAACAGAACACAGCTCACAGAACTTATTTGAGATTTAACTTAAGTTTATAGATGATATTCACAAATGTTTTTAATTATAATTTTCTTCTAGAGGAAAGTGAATTATAACATTCATTTTCTTGTTATCTCTTGCACTCACAGGCAGTGTAAAATTGTTCATATAGGGTAGGTTTTTAATGTGTCATCCAGTTTTACTCCATCAGAGAAAGACTGGATATAAATTATAGATACTACAAACAATAATGATACTGAGTTCACCTAGCTTGCTAGTATTGGGACAAAGCCCTACTGAATAAGTGTGAGAAAGGATGACATTTATGTACACAAGTCATACCTGAAGGAAAAGCTCACACTTTAAAAAATGAAGAAAAATGCATAAATTAATTTTCAGTTTACATTAACTCTAAATTAATCAAAGATATTTGATCATTTAAAGGAGAATAATTTTATTGCTTTATTTCACCATTATTAGGATTAAGTTAGCTAGTATTGTTGATGAATTTCTTTTCTAAAGCATGGTACTATATGGAAAGGACTCTTTGAGGTCATCTAAAATGCTATGAGAATCTATGATTCTCATAGACTTCCTAACCATGATCCTCAGATCTCAGGTTTCTGACTAGCTAGGATTAAAGTTTGGCCATCACTATGGAAGGTTTTTCTTTTTTTCTTTTATCTTTTTTTTGTTTGTTTGTCATGGGGCTTGAGCTCTGGGCTTGAGTGTTATCCTTGAGCTCTTCAGCTCAAGGAGAGTGCTCTACCGCTTGAGCCACAGCGCCACTTCTGGTTTTCTAGTGGTTTATTGGAGATGAGAGACTCATGGACTCTCCTGCCAGGGCTGGCGTTGAACTGTGATCATTAGATCTCAGCCTCCTGAATAGCTAGGATTATAGGCATGAGCCACCTGTGCCCATGGCATAGAAGATGTTATATATGCATCTTTGATTTCTATCTTGGTACCTATTCCTTCTACTCTGGGAACTTTATGTCAAAGAGTTTGAGTATCATACAGGCTATCACATAGCCTTGGGAAACATTAATTTTATTTCCCAAGATTTTAATATTTTTAATGAACTAAAAATAAAAGTACAGTTTTAATTAATATGTTTAATATGAGAGCGATTCTAGCTGTATTTTAAATAATTGCAAAACTTTCAACATATACATTTAATATTAACTTATTACTCTGGGACTGGGTGCTGTAAGTCAGCTCTTCTGTTCAAGGCTAATGCTATACCACTTGAGCTACAGTACCACTTCCACTTTTCTGGTGGTTTATTGGAGATGAGTTTCACGGACTTTCCTGCCCAGGCTGGCATTGAATTGTGATCCTCAGATCTCAACCTCCTGAGTAGCTAGGATTACAGGCATGAGTCACAGGCACACGTCTTTTTATTATTTTTTTTGTGCCTATAAAAATGCTTGAAGATTTTGAGCTCTTCATTGGATTTTTCACTCAAAGCTGATGCTTTTTCACTTAAGCCACAACTCCACTTCTGGCTTTTGGCTGGTTAATTGGACATAAGAGTCTAATGGACTTTTAAGCCTTGGCTGGTTTTGAAAAGTGACCTTTAGATCTAATTAGCTAGCGTTGCAGGAATGAGCCATGAGCAAACAGCTAAATACATAAAAATTTTACATGCATGACTAACAATTACTAAATGTAAAATAATTTCTTCATAAAATTGTATTTAGGTTGAATACTATTTTTGTTGGTTTAACTAGCAGTCACTAATGCCTAAAATAAAATTAGATGTATATGTGTTAATCCTTAGTAATTACAAAATGAAATAGGTATTTATCTATAACTAGTTGAGTAAGAAAGATCTTCTACCACGGAATAGTAACTGTGGCTTCCCTGAAATCAGTTAATATCTACCAATATATTTCAACAAATTTAAAATTAATTAACCTTGACCTGAATAATTACATTTCAGTGATTTTAAAAAGTTTTGTTTCTATCCACAATTTTGTTTTAGTATTTGTATAAGTACTTAGCAACTAATAAGCAATATTGAAGTTACCTATATAGGATAATAAAAAAAACTGTAATTGTGCTAAGTATACCTATTGTATTAAGAAAAGAAGCAGGTGTATATGAACTCTGTCACATTTAAAATATCTTAGTTATCAGTTTATAGAAATTCTACAAAAATAATGTGAATTATCTAATTGAAAATTTCAAGAATTCATGATCAGGACCACAAAAAGAGCACTAAATAATGCATTAATGACATTCAACAAATAAAAACCATGTAACTTGGATTCTTATGTGTGTGATCTTAGTTCTTTAGGAAGCTAGGATAGAAGAATTCTGTTTTGAGAAAAGTATGTGCAGAAAAGTTGTCAAGACCTTTTCTCTACCTGTACATAGACACATTGATGAGCACCAGTCACTACATACTCCACGGGACAAGGAGAAGTGAAAAATGATGGTTCCAGACTAGCCCCGGAAGAAAAATTTGAAAGACTCCAGCTTAATATAGGGAAGCTAGACAATTTGGCAATCTTCTGAAATCAGAAGGAAGAACTAAAGTAGTCTGATAATTGTCCAGGAGGTTGCCCAGGATGGAATCAAATTCCTATCTAAAAAATAATCAACAAAGAGCATAGCTGGAGGATGACTGAGAGGTGATGTGCCAGCCTAGCAAACACAGGTCGCTGAGATCAAATCTCACTGTGATAAAAAAAAGATAAATAAATAAAAGGCAAGAGGAGTAAATCCTAGCATTTTCTTTCAAACAATATCATATTAGTCCCTTGCAATGGTGGCCTTAAGTTGACTAGTCCTGATGAACCAACATAAGCAAATTGTCTGTAGTTTCTGGTGACACATTTGTAGTGTCCAGCAGGAAATGAAATGTAGCAAATTTAAGACCCTTCAAGATTTATGGACTAGGGTAGGGTGTTGGCGGAGTCAAGATGCTCATCTTTAAGATGAATGAAGGAGAAGGAATGCTAGTTAGAGCCTTTACTATATGTATGAATCACTGTGCAGGTACTAAAATTTTGGCAAAAGACCTGATACTGTTTAAGGAAAAAATGACCCTCCTCATTTTTGAAATAAATTTCTTAGCTTGCTACAAGGCCTTTTGTGGAGATTGATCATTTATTTATAGGACACAATGCAGCTTGTGATATCCATTTTGAATTGAGTATTATCTGATTCACCAAGCAATAAGGTTGTATGTTAATATAAACATTTCATTTTCACAAATAAGTAGAATAAAAGCAGACCTTAAAAACAAATTATTTATATGAAAAAGTTCATTGAAATGCCCATTGTCCATCCTGCTGTCAGGATAGCTCTACACAAGTGGACATCAATGAGTATTTGAGAAGGTTTGTGGGCACCTGACTGAAGAATGGAATATTTAGGTATGGTTTACCGATAGTTTTGTATAACCCACAGATAATATACACATGAAAGTAGTCAACTGTGATTCTACAGCCAACGAAAACGGTAAATAACAGTTCTTTTGATGGTCAGGACCTCAAATAGAGACACTAATTGTTCTCTTTACTAAGGAGAAATGGCCAAATATTTTATGATGTACTGATACATGGGACAATGAAAAGATTTTAGTGAGTAGAATAGTCTAGAACTTGAAAATATTAAATGGACTCATTGAATGATTGGAATTTTTAACAAGGTAAGTTCTTAATGAGGTTTCTGCATGGACTTCTCTAGGTGAAGAAGAGCCACAAGTAATTGTGTGCACTTCTCATATGTAGGAAGATATCTGTGAATTCCCACAGGAATGCTCACCTGAAAGTGACCTCAGCGAAGGAGGAAGTTAGCTGATGAGAATCATACCTATTCTGCCAAGAACAGATATCTATACCTGTTTAGAGAATCCAGCCATCTACTTAGTCTATCAATCTGTTGTTTCTCAATGGGCTCATGGGCCAAGTAGTCAGAGATGCAAGACAGTGGTTATATATAAGTTCAGCATCATGGATTCTCCTTGGCAATGTTGACCTGCCAATAACTCCTGCTAAACATCTAGTCTGCAATAGCAGACACTAACATTGAGCTCCCAGTAGTCCACCATTCCCTGAGGAGGACCTTCTCCATTGTGGAAGAGTTGATGCAATTTCATTTGAATCTAAACATACCTTAAATACAGACTTATTTTCTTGCACAAAAAAGCTTTTGCTCAAAGTAGCATAAAAATGTCCACATGATGGAAAGCCCATATAACATTGCTTTTGACCCAAAAATTCACTTCACAGAAAATTAAGTATGGTAACAGTTGCATGTTCATGGAATTCTCTGTCATGTGATGGCATGAATTCTTGCCATGTGACATACTATCCCATTTCAATGAATAAGGAAACAGATGGTCAACTCTTTGAAGGACCAATTATAGTCACTACTAGTTGGCAATGCCATACAGGACTGAGGCATGGTCCTATATACCTTTTTGGAATCAGCCTTTAATCCACAACATTTTTCTTCCAGAGCTAAGAGTCACCGGTATAGACGTAAAAGATACAAATGGAAGAGCTATTGCTCATTAACTCTCAGAAACTACTAGAAAGTTTTTGCTACTGAGCTTATGTTTTGATAGTGCTTAGGTCTTTCTGAAGAGGAAAATGATTTCACAGTAATGCCATTGCACTGGAAGTTAACCATGATGCAGGCCATTTTGGATTCCTCCTGCATCTGTATTAACAGGAAAAGAAAGAACTGTGCTACTGGGGAAGGTGATTTTGAATAACATCGGAAATTTGACCTTCTACTTTACCATGGAGGGAAGCAAGAATTTTTTAGGAATCTAAGTCATCACAGGATATCTGACTATTATCATACCTGAAAATGATATCAACAAGGCAACCCTGGCTCCTAGACCTGTAATCCAAACTGCCCAAGTGACTGCAGTCTGAGTATCACAATTCTATAAGCCAAGTTGGGCAGAAAAGACTATGAGACTCTTACTTTCAATTAACTATCAAAGAAATGGAAATGGAGCAGTGGCCTAAGGTGTAGAGTGCTAGACTTTAGTGAAATTGCTCAGAGATATTACCCAGGTCCTGAGTTCAAGCCCTATGACCAGAATATCAAACAAACATTGTCAATGTTAAAGAGATTCATTAAAGGTTTTATTTCTTTGCTTACACTTACTCTGATTTTATCTTAAGCCCAATTTTAGTAGATGATTGATTTTAGAATTTATTACTTTCTAATATAAGAATTTTGTGGTATAAATGAAATAGCACTATGGACATTTACTAAGGTTTCTCCACCAGTTTTATGTTCTTTTTAGAATCCGACTCACACAGTTTTATTGTCTTTTGTACTCAATTCATAGAGAAATTTTTATCTTACAGTTTTCTAACAGTTCTCAAATAGTCTTTTAAATTCTATGCCAGGGGTTTGAACACTGTTTCTTTTTCATTTACAATTTTTTTCCCTTGGTGCACACCACAGACCCTTCATTCATTCATTCATTATTTATTTATGTATTTTTTCCAACAGGTCCTTCCTCTGTTTTTACCTCGGCCAGGATCACAATTTTCTATATAGGCGATAGATCTCCTGCATAGCTGGGATTGCATTTGCATACCACTATACTAGTTAAGTGTGAATTAAGTTGAGAGGAGGTCTTGCTAATTTGTTTTTAATTTTCACCCAACCTCTCCTTCAAAAATGCAATCCTTGCCTCTGAAATTACAGGACAGTTTAGGTACTAAGTTAGCAAGACCTTAACTCAAAGAACTAAACAAAACAAAACTGTTGAGCATGGTAAAACATGCTTGTAGTCTTCACAATGAGAGGTTCAGGTAGAAGAATTAAGGTCCATTTTGATCTGTGTAAAAGTTTTGAACCCCTAAGTGAAGAATACTTAAACACTGGAAATTACTTATGGATATTGCTCAGTACTGGAGCACTGCCTAGCAAACAAAAGGGCATGAATTCGAATCAGTTATTTTTTAAAAGAGGTTGGGAAGAAGAGAACAAAGAAAAAGAAGGAGAAGGAGGTGGAGGAGGAGGAGGAGGAGGACGACGACGACGACGACGAGGAAGGAGAAGGATGAGGACGAGGACGAAGAAGACAAGGAGAAATGAACCGTCATTAATGTACAAGTTCCCAAGACAGGGTCTATTACATTAGATGTCTTCAAGAAGAAGAACGGAGGCAGGAAGAGAGGGAGAGCTGGAGAGAGAGACAGAGACAGAGACAGAGAGAGATGGAGAGGGAGAGACAGCAAAGAGGGAGGAAGGGAAAAGGCAGGAAGTAAGGGGTCGTGAAAGAAAAATGGTAATCAACGAATATAAGACTAGATGAGAAAAATATCTGAAAACACACACATGAAGTAAGACTTACATAATACCTATTTCAACAACAACAACAAAAAAAAACAAAGTAGAAAGGAGGCATTGAGAGAAAGGATTTGGGAGAATGAGAGAGAGTGGGGAGAAAAAAGGGAGAGAGGGATGGAGAGAAATTATAATCAGTGAATACAATCTTAGATAAAAAGGTTGAAAAAATACACATGAAGTAAGACTTGTATGATATCTTTAAAGATGCTTCTTCTATTTCTGTTTCCTTCCTGAATCTTATCCACCTGGATACATGGAGTTATTGCTGTTGCCTCATAGATGTGAATGCAAGTGGTTTCAGACCTTGCCTCACTTATTTTATTTTATTTTTGTAAATTATAACTTATTAATTGAGCGAAAATATTTATGAAACACATTTTAAATAATCATTGATTCTGAGAAGTGTTATTTGCCAAGAGAGAAAAAAAGGTGTGTAAAGATTTGATTTAAGTTTTACTCAAATCCTTAAAGAGTGATGGTATCATTGGTGTGGACTCTCATACAAAAGAGGGACTATTTACCATAAAGGGAATTTGAAGATGAAGAACTGTAAGTATTCAGGCTAAGGTCAGTCATAAGCACACATACAATATAAAACGAGCACTGCATGCCACAAAGGAGCTCCACATTCACCTAATTGTTTCGCTTCAGAATTCCTAGATGAAAGCCTACAGAGGGTGCAAGATGTAGCACAAAGTGTTTTGCCATTCACATTCTGGGTTCATTCTGAGGTGCTCATGGAGAAGCTGTTGTAGTGCACCTAGATTCTCTACCAAGCAGAACACTTCTAGCCATCTCCAGTCACCTGCAAACTCCAGCAATGTCCAAGCAGACAGTATGTTTCCAAAAGCCCATCCATAGCAACTCTTTGTCATTCTGTGAGCCCACAATGATTTGCTCTCTCTCCCACATTTCTGTGTCTATATTTTTTGCAACTATTCTTATTTTAGTAGCCAACCCTGTAGTACTCCAATACTTTCCTATAATTCATAGTTCTTTCTATTGAACTTCCCCCTTGTTTAAATTAGTGTGTGCTTTCTTTCCCCTGTTTAATCTGACTGATACACCATCCAAAGCCATCTGTCTTCTAAGGATTATTAAGACTGGCTCTAAGCTTTACATTTCCTGGTCGAATAGAGGTCCATGTCTTATGTCTTTGTAGCCAGGACACATTTAGCCAAGGATCAATATTCTGAAGATTAATGACTGCTTTAGTGCACAAAAGTATTTAATAGGGTCTTTTAAATCATAATTCTAAGGCATTTCTCTTCTGGTCTATTTTTCAGAAGACAAATTCTTTAGTATTTGGTCATTCAGAACCTGCGTGAAAACTGTACAGATTGGAAGTTGGTGCCTATTCATGATATACTAAATATATTGCAAAAAACCCATACATAGACATATATAGACATATATATATATAGTGCATGTATATAATGTGTATATACATATATATGTATATCACTATACATATCACTATATATATACATATATATATAGATATATGTATGTATATATGTATATATATAGTGATATGTATAGTGATATACTGCAAGGGCAAGCCAGGAGATCTAAGCAGTGTGGTGGCCTGGGAAGAGAATAGAACACAATTGGTCAAGAAAATTTACAAGTTTTGCATAAATTTATTACATAATTTTGAAGTTTTCTTTCCCTTTTTTTACTTTTGTTAAGTGTTGAAGATGTTATTTTACGAGTATCAGAATTTAGGGACTGTTTCAGAATGTGAGAACGTTTACCATGGTTTAAAATACTAAAGAATGATCATTTGTTTGTTGTTCTTCGGGTATTAGGGCTTGAACTCAGTGTCTCACAATCTCTCTTGGCTTTTTTACTTAAGGCTGGCACTCTAATGCTTGAGCTATATATCCACTTCTGGATTTTTAAAGTAGCTATTTGGGGACAAAAATCTCACAAACTTTTCTGCCCTAACTAGCTTCAAATCACAATCCTAAGATCTTGGCCTCATTGAATACTTAAGACTACAGTCATGAACCCACCAATGCTTGGACACAAATGAAATTTCTTATTAAATGATATTTCATATTTCCTCTCCTAAGAGTCTTGGTAAACCTAATATGTCATCAGAGAGATACATTGAATTCCCTATCCAAGATTACAAAATCAGCTATCAATATTGCTGCAGTCAGAACCACAGTTATTTGAGGAAAACCTTCAGTTCTGAAAGTTAACAACAACAAAACTTTCCAAACTATTAGCAGGTATATGTCTATAGCAAATCCATTTGTCAATGTCATATTCGTCACCAAAGCCTGTACTCTTGTCCAAGATCATATATAGATTCTATCACTTTTGATTTTCCACTCAAAGCTGTAGCTCTACCACTTGAATCATACCTCTACTTCCTGGCTTTTGTCTTCATTAACTGGAGATGAGTCTCTTGACCTTTTCTGTTAGACTTTGTGGAATATTATGGAGAGATGTTAGGATTAATACTGAACACATTTACTGCATGTTCCATGTTCTTTTATTATGAGATTTGGGCATTGGAATCCTCCAGTGTTTTCAAATAGAGACGATTTTCAAGATGGGAAAAGTCGTGCTCATTCCCATTTTGGACACACAATAAGTGTAAGTTGATACAGATGTAGAAGAAATATTTCACCTTTTCAAATAAAGCATATCTGGTTAACTCAGTAAGTTTTGATATCATGGTAGTATCTCCTGTAGTCAGAGATCACATTTCAATGGTAAAGTAAGAACACATGGTGTATTCTGTCTGGTATCACTTCCTGTGGTGGTGCTGGTGATGATGGATGTGTTTGAACATAGGGACTTAATTTCTGACTCAGTTTTCTTGTTCATGGCTGATAGTCATAGCTAGAACCATCAGCGATGGAGTCTCATAAGTCTTATTCCTACACTGGCTTTGATCTTCCCTCCTCCAGATATCTGCCTTTGAGTATCTAGCAATATAAAAGCATGACCCACTGTTGCCCGGTTTTATTTTAATTTTATAATGCACCAATCAATAAAGATGAAGTTGAGTTCAGAAAAGGGGAACAAAATTTAATAAGAATGTTTTATTGTGTTTATCCAGAAATGACTTTCTTCTGCCCTGAGTAATGGGAATCACAGCAAGAAGTCAATTATAATAATGAATAGAAAACTTTGGCAGAGAAATTTGTAAAATGTCACATCAGGTAGGTCTGCTTGCTAATAACTTTTCTACTTTTAGTAATGTAGATCCATGACTTAAAACATCATCAAGTTTAAGGGAAAATTTAAATTTATGAGTAATAAAAAGACTTTTCTAATGATACTTTTCCTCTGATATTGTTATTAGAATATGTGGGTAGATAGCTACCACAGGTTTCATTGTATAATTTAGATAATATGATAATATTTTCTCATTCCCGTGAGTTTGAGTCTACTTCAATATTGCCTCCATGTCATTCATACATGTATCACATATAGAATGCTTCATTTATTTATTATGTTTAAGAACGTGCACAGGTTTAATATATTAGAAATTGCCTTTAAATCAAAAAAATCATATTCATTTTCAGATTTTCAATGCCTTTAGGGTTAATCCTTATAAATTTGGTATGTTATTAACCCCAGTGCATGATAATACATTTGTGATGGCTTGTTAACACAAAGATAGGTTGGGGTAACCCATGTTCAAATTAATTCATTTTCCTCTCACACACAATAACATCTTTAAGTTGCTAGACACTGGGTGAGAAGTAGGTTCAGTTACAACTTGGTGAGAACCTTCTTTAGTGGGAGTAATGAGGATATATTTCTATGAAATGTACCTATAAGAGTTTTGACAAGTTCCCATAACAATGCTCAGAATATAATAATTTCTGACATCCGAGGAAAGAGGCTCCCAAAATATCTTGTCCTTGGCAACAATGAGCTTCTGGTTAAGACAAACGGTGTCACTATTGTGTGATTTGAAATAGGGGAAGGATTGTTTGAAACCCCAGTCTCTTCTTGCCTTTCTGTCATGAATTAGGAAAGTCAAAGCTCAAAAATAGTGGAGAGGGAGAGAGGAAGACAGAGAGGAAGAGAGAGAAAGAGAAAGAGAGAGACTGGGGTGATGTTTCCAGGACAGGGATAACAGAGAGAAACAGAAAGCAAGAGAAACTTAGGTATGAAATACAAAGCAAATATCTTCACTGATACCTTCCAAACCTACCCCAGGGCTCGGATATAAGTGATTGATGGTGATATAACAAAGGCTATATAACAGCAAGGTGTTTTGGGTTTTTCTCCAAATCCAGCAAGGGGGAATAAATAACACAAGAATATAAAAAGTAAAGAACATTTAATACCTACAAGTACAGCACAGGTGAAATAGATTTTAATGCCCAGCCAGGTAAATATAAATCCTAATACTAAAGGCATGTTTTACTTGTATTCTATGTACTGGATGTTTTTGTCTTTTAACAAAAAATTAAGAGACTAAGAGCCAGATTCAGAAAACATGTATGAATTTTTAATCCAATATAATAATTATCATACTGACAATTTCAAAGAATTATATAATCATAATTACTACAAGGAGTGCTGTAGTGAACAAATTGGACATCATGAATTAAACATACAGGTAATGAGAGAGACGGTAATATTAGAAAGATTTTTTAAAATATCATTGACAAAATTAATATAAAACAGAAAACAAAGGGCTTTGATGAACTCATCAGTGTAGTGGAAAAAAGACATATGAAGAATCAGTGAGCTTAAAGCCTTTTCAATAGAGAGTTACCAAACTGAAATTGAGATAGAAAAAGGAATGAATTAAAAGAAATAGCACAGACATCTATCTGATAATTATTGAAGATATAGCATATGTATAATGAATACCAGAGAAGCAATAATACAAAAGTTAGAAAAGCTGTTCAAATGATAGTAGTTGAAAATTAAACAAAATTTATATGAAATTCCAGAAGCTTACAGAAAACAAAGCAAAATGTTTAAAAAATCATATTTTAATGGCAGAATAACAACAGCAGAAATAAAAAAGTCACCCACCACAAAGTGAGACCATAGACAGATGTTCGTAGCAGCAGATCAAAAAGAAACAATCACTATGTGCATTTGGTCATATAAAATAATATTTAAAGATATAAACTCCAAGAAATGAAAATGAGATTTTTGTTGTTGCTGCTGCTGTTTTTGTTGTCTTTTCCTTTATTCTTTCTTGGTAGTTTATTTGTCATTAGAAGGATGGGAGGGGCACAGAAAAGGTGAGACAAAGGGAGAACAAATGCATCAGTGGTATTCATTAGACAGTATATAGAAAATGAACTGCCATTCAGTAGATGAATGGAACAAGAAAATGAGATATATGCAGAGTGCCAGTGGCTCATGCCTCTAATCCTAGCTACGCAGGAGGCTGAGATCTGAGGATCATGTTTCAAACCAGCCCAGACAGAAAAGTCCTTGACACTCATATCTCCAATAAAGTACCAGAAAAACAAGAAGTGGCACTGTAGCTCAAGTGGTAGAACTCTAGCCTTGAGCTGAAGAGCTGAGGGACAGCACTCAGGCTAAGAGTTCAAGCCCCATGAACAACAACAAAAAGTTATATATATATATATATATATGTATATATATATATATATACATATATATATATATATATGAATTCTTTCCATCATAAAGAATGACATTGTCCCATTTATAAGGAAATGGAAGGACTTGGAAAAAAATCATACTAAGTGAAGTAAGCCATATCCAATGAAACATAGGTCCCATGGTTTTTGTGATGTGTAATAAGTAGTATACATCTAGAATAATATTAGCAGATAAGCAGAATAGCTCAATAGCTATGTTACATATGATCATATAAGACGATGCTAAGAAAAATGAATCCACAAGGTTCTGGGAAGATGGTGGAGGAGAAGCTGGAGGCTAAACAAGCTCTCGATAGAAAGCAGTTTTAGTGTTCCAGTGAACACTCCTAGGCCAGAGAATTACACCAAGTGTGCCATCACAGTACGGAGAGTTTGGCCAGAGAGAGAAAATCCAGACAAGGAGAGCACTTGCCGGCAGCTGTGGCTGCAGTTGTGGCAGTGGTGGCCGTGGCCATAACCAGCATACCTACAACACAGAGAGTCCAGGACAAAGACACCAGGCGCAGCTGGCAAGCAGATACTTCTCAACGCCAGCAAGAACTGACAAGGAGCAGATATCTTTATCCTGCAGATAGCAGACCAGAGAGGACCCAGGAACCAACACTCTGGCAGCATGAGTATACCAGAGATCTCCATCTTTGAAACTGACAAAGGCCTGGCTGAGCCACCAGCTCCAACTCAGGCCTTGGGAGAAAACCCAGTAGTCATTTAGCAGGTCACAGGACTCTAACCTGACCTGTCAGTCTCAACTCCACCCAGGAAAAAGTCATCCAGTCCAGGTAGAGTTAACTCTGCCCCTGAGGAGTGGCTTTCTTCACTAGGTAAACAGAACCAGAAGCTGCCCCTCCCTACAGCAGCCAAAACAATCAATTAAAATTCAGTAAACAAAAACCCTGATAAATGCTCCAAGGTGGGCTCTGAGAGTGTCTCGGAAGGTAGCCCCTCAGGGAAAAGCTACTGTTTGCTGAAAGGCTTCAACTCTACCCAGAACCTATCCTCATCACAGCATCTCCAAACTAGAAGAAACAAGCCATCTCCCTCTTTTGTGATACTCAAAGCAGATCTCTTTCCCACTGAACTAGCCTGGGAGTAGGATCTCAAAATCCTGGGTAAAGCAGAACATTTTTCTGCTTGCCCAAACAAACTGGCTTAAGTAACCAATCAAGCCACAGGAAAACCAAACACCACAAGCAGACCAGCATCCACCTACAGACTGGTTATGGACACAAGGGAGACAGAGGATCTTCCCATCCCCCTCAAAAAAAATCAAAGAACATTTTTTGTACATTATTTTTAATTTTAACTTTTAATGATTTTTAAAAACTTGTTTTCTATTTTTTGTCTCATGCCTTTTATCTCTACTGACTTTTCATCCCTTTTTTCTTTCTTTCTTTCTCATTCTTTTCACTTCTTGCCCTCTTTCGTTCTTTTCTGCGTGATGTAATTGCTGTTCTGTTCATCCTCAGATATACCTGTCCTCGATTATTAGATCTTATCCTCCCTGTGTACACACTTAATCCACAAATATATTACTCAATTCAAAACCTCTTGGACTTAAATTCTTTAATAGAAGTATTACCTCTTTATACACATGTAATGTTTTAAACTATTTTGAACTCTGGGCTTGGGCGCTGTCCCTCAGCTCTTCAGCTAAAGGCAAGGGCTCTACCTCTTGAGTCACAGTGCTACTTTCAGTTTTCTAGTGATTTATTGGAGATAAGAATCGCACAGACTTTCCTGCTTGGGTTGGCTTTGAACTGTGATCCTCCGATCTCAGCCTCCTGATTAGCTAGGATTACAAGTGTGAGCCACCGGCACCCAGCTAATATTTTAAACATTTTTAATTTTTAGATTTTCATGTCTCCTTTGTATCCCTCCCCTCCTCTCATCCCATCCTCATTCTTCTCTGAATACTACATGTTCAAACTTGCACTGTTTAAGGGTTTAACTTTTTAATTTTAAATTTTTGTTTTTCCATTTTTTTCTTGTTTCCCCATTTTCTTTATCTTCTTTTTTTCTCTCTCTGCTATCATTCTTTCCAATCCATTTCCCTCTTTGAGATTAGGACTTGGTTAATTCCATTCTCCCCTCACCTTTCCACATCCCGCTAATCCTATTTTTCCCCACATTCTCCCTAAACATAATAATTTCTGGTTTGCCAAATTCTCCTTTGCTGTTCATAGCCCATTAATACATAGTTGTTTGATGTTGAATAGATTGTATGTCTTGATCAAGAATGTATCTGCAAACTTTTGACTGTGTAACTATGGACTTTGGTTGATGCTTGCCTTAAAATAGTGTTCTAGCACAAAACTAGTGTTAGTCTCATCCCAAATGGGAAGAACAAGCTGGAAAAAAGCATGAGAAAAATGACAAGTCTGGGTATCTCAAACTCCCACTCATGACAATCAGGGGACAGAACAGATAATGAATAATCCAGAAGAGAGTTCCCAAAAAGCTCTACAAACACTATAGGTAAACATGGTAAATGAAAAGATTGAAAACCTGCAAAGGTCTCAGTTTGAGTGGGATAGGGAGAGAGAGGAGACAAACCAAAGGTCAATACAGGAATCTCATAAGTGTGAGGAAACTACTCAAAGATTGATGCAGGAATTGTGTGAGCAGATTGAGAACACTCAAAGAGAAATGAAGGAATTGCGGGAGCAGGCTGAAATCAGCCAAAGATATAGACAGGAATTGTGTGAGCTGGCTGAGAGCAGACAAAGAGAAAGTCAGGAATGGCGTGAACAAGCTGAGAACACTCAAAGAGAACTACAGAAATTGCGAGAACGTGAGGAAGCTAATAAAGAGTTAATACAGGAATTGAGAGAGTGGGATGAGAATAGACAAAGATCAATAGAGGCATTGATGGAATCCATAAACAGAAAGCTGAAAGAAGTCAGGGATACCACAAAGGGAATGCTGAGTGGAGCCCAATAGGAGGATTGGCAATCCAAGGAATCCATAACCAATCTATTAAGTGATTTGAGAATAAACACAGAACACCAAATTAAGAAAGTAAAGAAGTTCATACAAGATCTAAAACAAAGCTCCAGCAAAGAATTTGAAGTCATTAAAGCTGACCAATTAGAAGGAAAAGAAATAAAAAACAAAGTAGAAAGTCTTGACAGTAGGTTAGACCATGCAGAAGATAGAATCTTGAGGATTGAAGACAGCCTACATATTATAGAGAAAGAACATAAAAACATCTAAGACAAATCCAAGAAACATGATAGATCTATTCAACATCTGGTTTGAGTTCCATATATTTTATGTAATTATATTTAAAATATATTTTTATTTTTGTACTTGTGAATAAAATGTGTTGGTTCTAAGCTCGTTGCGGATGGCTGGTTCTTATCAATTGTAGTGCAATTAAAGCTTGACTTATCAGAGCACACTAAAGTGAACAATAGATTATACCACAAACTAATAAAATCATAATGGAAGCTCAGATATTAAGTGTTGGTTTCTGAAAGATGCAGCATATGAAATCATCTTTCTCATTGTTTCAGGACCTGTTTGTGTTGGAAGCTGCTGAATTAAATAAGTAACATGTAAGTACACTGAGATTAGACATAACTAACTGCAGCTTATTGCATAAACACACTGAAAACTAATTTTGGAGTATATTTTTGTAGTTAATAGCCAAGTTTCACCTAATTAAACATAATTGAGGATCAGCCAATCATAGGCAGCCAGTTGAATATTCTGCAAATAAGCAAATGCTTACTATAGCCAATAAGATTTTTTCTTCTGTTTGACGCTCCAAAATTCACTAATGACATTGCTAAGTGGAGTTTTCCCAAATTCTATTGATTATGAGTTCTGTTTAGTGTGTGCTTACCAATTCACGAATCATTCTTTATTCAAATAAACCAGTAAATTTAATTTATCAAAGTTTTGGTTTTAAAAGATTATGTTTTTCTGTCAGTTGTGGGGCCTGAATTCTGGGCCTGGACTCTGTTCCTCACCTGTTCAAATCACAGCGAGTGCTCTACCACTTGAGCCATGGCACCACTTCTGGCTTTTACTCCTTATGTGGTGCTGAGGAATTGAACCCAGGGCCTTGTGCATGGAAGGAAAGCACTCTACCACTGAGCCACCTTCCCAGCCCCTAAAGGATCAAAATTTATATGCTATGGCTGAGACAGATCTGAGGTCATAACTATAATTGGGGCTGGTTTGATTACACATAGTTTTTGAGTGGCTACATGCACACAGGGATTATGTCCATTATAATACTTTAAGAACTTTCTCAAGTATCTTACTGATGTTATCTCATATTCAAATATTTACAAGTTGGTCTAGTACATATGTATGTCTGTGGTTAATTAAATTTTTAAGAACTATATATTGTTTTACACATTACACAGAAAATAATGTTACAGAATAGAGCTTTAGCTGGATTATTAGTATTTTTCTTATTTAAGATAATTACAATACTGCTTTGAGTGATGAAATTAGCTATTCTATTTGGAATGCTAAAAATGTCAGCAATAATACCAAAATATTATTTTAGTTTTATATTTTCATGTTATACAACCTTTTAAAAAATCCCCTACACCTTATAATCAATCCCAAAGAAGATTGGAAGAAAGTAATTAATCTTTAACGTAACCAACCTTCAATATAAGCAATGTTACTCTAATTAAGTATTTTCCACTTCTGCAGAAATGGAGAAAATAGTGTATTGGGCCTGAGAATTTGATCAAAAGAATAGATTAAGTTAATTGTGCTAAAAAGAAAATAAGACATCTCTGAGAGATATAACTAACTCAACTGTCTTTTATTGGATCTGGAAAATAAAGCTTTAGAAGTAAGAAAAAACAAAACTAAAAGCTAAAACTAGAATCACTATCCTTTTTGGATACTTGCAGTTCAAATTATGGAGATTAGATTGAATCACATTTGTATTTAGCTGTTTGTTCCACTTTCCAATTAATGCATAAAATTTATATAAGTCGTTTTTAACAATAAGGCACACTTATTATATTTACACCATTAGTGTTTCCTTAAACTCATGAAAATTATATTCTCTAATAACATGTTATTTCTGTTTTATTTTTCTAGTATACTCATTAAAAGCTATTTTCAAAGTTATCTTTACTTTAATCTTTATTGAGTTATATTTTTAAAAAAGTGAAATGGAAATGGCACTGAGTTCACACTACTAATTAGATTTTCTTTCACTCTGATTATGCTTGTTGATAACTTCCACTTAATTTTAACTCATAGCAAATGGTTGCTATAAAATAAAATAAAAGGTAACATATTGTCTCAGTGGTTCAAGGTAGAAAATTAAGAAGAGAAACACATGAAGGATTTTTTTTCCATTTAAGAAATCAAGTGAGGGGCTGGGAAGGTGGCTCAGTGGTAGAGCACTTGCCTTGCATGTTCGAGGCCTTGAGTTCGATTCCTCAGCACCACATAAGCAAAAAGAAAAAAGCCGGAAGTGGCGCTGTGGCTCAAGTGGTAGTAGCCTTGAGCTGAAGAGCTAAGGGACAGCGCCCAGGCCCAGATTTCAGGCCCCACGACTGGACCCGCCACCCCAAAAAAAGAAATCAAGCGATATGTATAAGCATATATACATATATATCTGTATTTCCTAAAAAATATAGGTAGCATTGTGTGTGTGTGTGTGTGGGGGGGGGGGGGTTGGCAGTCCTGAGGCTTGAAACTAGGACCTTCATCTATTGATTGGCTTTTTTTCCATCAAGGCTGGTACTCTGCCACTTGATCTATAGCTCTACTCCCAGATGTTTTTATTGTTAATTAGAGATAACAGTTTTACATACTTTTCTGCCTGTGGTGGCTGATTCAGGAACATGAATATTTTGAATCCTGGTGTAAAAAATGTGTGTGCAGATAGCTCTACTATAAGGCTGACTTACCTTTCTTCAGGTGTATATGTAGTTTTTCTTGTGTGGAAATCCCACACTGATTTCTATTGTGGCTACAGATTAACTTAATTTCCAGCATTGTGTAGGGTACCTTTCCCCACCTCCTTGCCAGTATTTGTGTTTTCTTTGATAATAGGCATTCTGATTATGCACAGAAGGAACTTCAACATAGATTTGATTTGCGTTTCCTTGATTACTAAGGATGTTGAATATTTTTCATGTATTCCTTAGACACCTATATCTGTTTTGAGACCTATCTAGTCTATTCACGTGCCTACTTATTAATAAGATTATTTGTTCTTTGGGTGTTTCATTTTTGTCTATACATTTTAGATGTTAGTATTTCTTCTGTTACTCGAAAGGCAGGAGTTTATTTTACCTTTTCTTACCAAAAGATTCCTTGTAAGATTCAAATTCATCAAAGATTGATTTAAAAATGAGCTGAAGGATTTGTTTCACAGAGTAGAGTATCTGCCAATAAGTACAAGTTCTGAATTCAAACTTCACTGTCTACAAAATGAGACATGTTTTAATATTTTAAATCAATAAAAGCTGATCAGCTACATTTTCTAAAAAAAGTAATTCTAAATATTTCACTATTCATGGTAAAACTATTGCAAATTTTAGCACAAAGAATTATTGGTTCTATTTATTACTTTGGTAATCATTCAATCTAGCCAAATTTTAAAAAATGCTATTTTCAAAAGGTGCTGGTGGATTAGGTCTGTAATCCTACAACTCAGAAAGCTGAGATCTGCAGTTCAAAGTCAGCCTTGGCAGGAAACTCTGTAAGACTTCCTTCCAAATGAACCAGAAAACTAGAAGTGGTGCTATGGCTCAAGTGGTAGAGTGCTCTCCTTGAGCTGAATAGCTGAGGGACTGCCCCCAAGCCAAAAGTTCAAGCCTAACGACCAACAACAACAACAACAAAAAACAACAACAAATAAAAACACAGTTTTTTATAAAGAGGAAGAATCTCCAAGTTTTTATTCAAGTTTTTAATGTTTTTGGCAGCTGTTTTCCTTGAGTAGAAATGGACAGCTTATATTTCTCATTATGATAAACTTGAAACTATGTGGATGCTTTTCTCCCATGCTACTATGTGGTTGCTTTTCTCCCATTTATAGTATCATTCATCTAACATTATTAAGATGAAAAATACATAAAGGACAAGACATTATTTGGCAAAATTGGCCAGATGAAATGACTATAGCATTTTAGTACTTTGGCAAAGAAGCTGTGATTTTCCTTCCTTCCCTAGGATTGGAACAACGAAAGAAAAATTGTCTTGATTTTTCCAAATAAGTGAGAAAGGCAGCTCATATTCAAATACTTAGAAGATAGTGAAAAGAAAGTTCAGGATGTATAATATGTTTAATTTTGAACTTTCCTCACAAGAAACTTAGCAAACATTGGTTATAGATATGTCAAAGGGCCAACTGCAAGTGCCTCACACCTATGGTTTGCAACTCAGAATGATGAGATGTGGAATTGAGATTGGAGCCAGCCTGGAAAAGCAATAATTGCATGGATGATGCCCCCTGCTCTTAGATAATATGTCTTTTCCTCTGATCCTCCAATGTGAAGCTGTCTCCCCACCTGACCATCCTTCTGATTTATTGACATTGTCATTGTGATTTCTGGTTTTCTCCTTCAACATGAAATGTGCATGGAGGCAGGCCATTCACAGTTGTATTCACATCTCTTTCTCCAGTTGCCAACAACAGTGCCTGGTCCTTAGTGCTTAGGAGTCTTGTGTGGAGATAAGTCTGCTGTGCTCATGAAATCTCAGAGTTCAATCAGGAAATCTCATCAAGCTGTGATTTTCTGGTCAACCATCATTTCTTCTAATTATTTTTTCCTCTCTGTGTATCTAAGTCCACCTAAGGGTAAGATCAGCACCTGACATCTATTGGTTGTGATGGCAAAGGTGGCTGTGACATCATAGAATTTTATTGTGAAGATACAGGAAGACCTGATAACTGAAGCACCCAAATTGGTAGGCTCCCACGCCTTGGAATACATTCCACAGCTCTGCAATCAAACATCATTCACTCTACTGGGCTCAGAAACAGCATATGTTTCCCTTTCCTACTTAAAATAAAGAAAAAT
Organism: Dipodomys spectabilis; assembly: GCF_019054845.1. NCBI lineage: Eukaryota > Metazoa > Chordata > Mammalia > Rodentia > Heteromyidae > Dipodomys > Dipodomys spectabilis. The sequence goes on from NW_024870793.1 coordinate 908,944, forward strand.
TAGACACATGCCCTTTTTGATATGTTGTTGAATTATTGAAATGTCCCTACAACAAAAAATAAAATAAAATACCATTAGTGGAATGTAAATGCAAGGCATGGAAAAAAAGAAACAATCATAAATGCTCCTAGGGAAAAGATAAAACATGGCAACTGCTACAAAATCTTGTTCTTAAACCCAGGACTGATGGCTCAAACCAGTAATCCTCGTATAATATAAGCTAATGAAACTTTTCTTTTTGTGCCAGTCCAAGGGCTTGAACTGGCGGCCTGGGCTCTACGTTCTTTAGCTCAAGGCTAGCACTTTACTACTTGAATCATAGCAACACTTCTAGTATAATTGGTAGTGTAGTGTGGATAAGAATTTAACAGAAGTTTTTTTTGCCTATGTTGGCTTCAAACTGCGATCCTCTATGTCAGCCTCCTGTGTAGGATTACAAGCATGAGCCACCAGCACCCAGGTAAAAGTTACGTTTGTAAGATATTAAAACTTATTTATAGAAAAAGCAACATAAACAAATGAAACATTAGAACAATAAAACTGAAAAAAGTTTTATGAAAGGTATAAAAAGACTAACACTGAAGTCCCATGTTCAAGATTCAGGTCCACCACAAAATAAAAATGTGTAGATGATGAGAATGAATAGCCTGTGACAGAGTTTTAAATTAATCAATCTGTTTTTATTAGAGTTCTTGATTATAGCCATTCTATTTGGGGTGAGGTGATAGCTCAATGTTTTCATTTCTTTTATAACTAGAGAGGTTATTTCTTCATGTGTCTATTGGCCATCCTTCTTTCCTCTTCACAAAAGTTTCTCTTTAAGTCTTTAGCCCACGTATTAATTGGACAGTTGATTTTTTTTTTTTAGTATTTGTTGTTGGGGGATTTAATTTTTTGAGCTCCAGGTATATTTTAGATATGAGACCCTTGTCCGTTGTATGGTTATGAAGATATTCTCCCAATCTGCGGGCTTTCTATTGATCTTGCTATGTCTTTTGCCATGCAGAAGCTCTGCAATTTCAGGCAATCTCATTGGTCCAAACTTTCTTTGATTTGTTGTGTTTCTGGGTCTCTATTAAGAAAATTTCAGCTTGTGCCAAGGAGACCTAGGGTTTCTCCTATTCTGTCCTGTAATGTTTGCAGAGTGTCTGCTTTAAATCTGAGGTCTTTGATTCCATTTAGAGTAGATTCTGGTACAGGGAGATATATAAGGATCTAGCTATAGTTTTCTTTTTTCATTTATTTATTTATTTTTTATTGTGAAAATACAGTACAGAGGGGTTAGAATTAGATGGGCAAGATAATGAGTATATTTCTTATCAAGCATTGTAGCCTCCTCCTTTGTTTCCCCTTCCCATCCCTTCCCAGCCTCCCCCTGCCCCACAACCAATCCTCACCCCCACCCCCACCAAATTTGGAAAGTTCATTTTCGGCATGACAACTTGTGCTTCTCATTGTTGCAACGGGTCCACCTGTATCCTTATTTAAATGACTTGATTTTCCGCTTTCCCTCCACAAATTATACCAACATCAAATACAGTGAAAGCAGGGGTTATACTGTGGGGGAGAGACATACAAAGCAACAAAGAAATCACCTTATAAATGCGTTAGAAACAAATGCATGACAGAAAAAAAAAACATTTGAATACATACCTTAGGGTTCATTTTCCTAACATCACATTATCTGACCTTTTCCGCTTGACTCATACATATACTAGATATTGAAAATAAGGGAAACCATGGGACCTATGTTTCTTTGGGCCTGGCTTACTTCACTTAATATAATTTTTCCCAAGCCTTTCCATTTCCTAACAAATGGGACAATGTCATTCTTTCTGATGGAGGCATAGAATTCCATTGTGTATATATACCACATTTTCTTGATCCATTCATCTACTGAGGGGCATCTGGGTTGGTTCCACATCTTAGCTATAGTAAATAATGCTGCAATAAACATAGTTGTGCTGGTAGCTTTAGTGTGGTCTTGTTTGTAAACATTTGGGTAAATGTCCAAAAGTGGGATTGCTGGGATTGATTGGTTGGTTTCTTAAGTCAGTTTGTTTGAACATGCAGAAAAATGCTCTGCTTTACCCAGGATTTTGTGATCTTCCTCCCAGGTTAGTTCAATGGGAGGGAGTTCTGCTTTTAGTATCACAAAACAGGGAGATGGCATTTTCCTCAAATTTAGAGAAGCTGTGATGAGGCGAGGTTCTTGGTAGAGTTGAGGCATTTCAGCAAACAGTAGCTTTTCCCAGGGGCTAGTTTGTGAGAAACTCACAGAGCCCAGCCTGGCACCAGTCTCAGGGTTTATGTTTACTGAATTATAATTGATTGTCAAGGCTGCTAAAGGTAGGGGCAGCCTCTGGCTCTGATTACCTAGTGAAGAAAGCCACTCCTGGTCCCGAGTTGGGTGACTCTTCCCTGGGTGGAGCTGAGTGTGGCAGATCAGGTTATGTTCTTGTGACCTGCTAAGTGACTCTAGTTTTCTTCCAAGGACTGAGTTGGAGCTAGCAGCTACACCAAGCTTTGTCAGTATCCAAAATAGGGATCTCCGGTATTGAGGGGGGAAGGGGTGGCTTTCCCTCTTCTGCTCCCTGAGAAGGAGTGAGGACGTTAGGCTTCTACTCATGCCGAGTCTTGATTCCTGTGTCGTCTCTGGTCTGTGAACTGCTGGATGAAGATACTTGCTCCTTGTCGGTTCTTGCTGGTGTTGTGTAGAATCCGCTTGCCCACCTCATCCGGTTCCTTTGTCCCGGTATCTCTGTTTTGCAGGTATGGCGGCTACGGCCGCCGCCACCACCGCTGCCACTGCAGCAGTGGCTGCTGGCATATGCTCAGATCTGTCTCCTGACCTGGATTTTTCCTCTCTGGCCTAACTCTCTGTCCTGTGATGGCACACTTGGTGTGATTCTCTGGCTTAGGACTGTTCACTGGAACTCTAAAACTGCTTTCTATGTGAGAGCTTGTTTAGCCTCCAGCTTCTCCTCCACCATCTTCCCTAGTTCCCCCTAATTTTCTACAACTGATTAACCAATTTTGCCAGCACCATTTACTGTCTTTCTTCCATTCTATTTTATTAGCTCCCTTATTGAAGCTTTGATGGCTATAGGCCTGTGGGTTCATTTATGGGCTTTAAATTCTCTTCCATTGGTCCTGAGGTCTGTTCTTGTGCCAGTAACAAGCTGTTTTGATCACTATTGCTTTGTAGTAGAGTTTGAAATTTGATCTTGATATTCCTCCAGCACTGTTCTTTCTGTTGAGGATTGTTTTTCCTGTTCGGGTCTTTTATTGTTCCATATGAAGTTTTGGATTGCCTCTTCTATTTCCTTGAATAATGACGTTGGTATATTGATAGGTATCACATTGAATTTGTAGATAGCCTTGGGAAGTATTGCCATTTTCACAATGTTGATCCTCCAAATCCAGAAGCATGAGATGTTTTGCCAATTTCTAAGTTCTGTTTTGATATTGTTTTTCAGGTTTTTGAAGTTTTCATCATAGAGGTCTTTCACTGCTTTGGTTACATTAATTCCGAGGTATTTTATTTTTTGTGGGGCTATTACAAATGGAGTTGCTTTCCTGATAACAACAGATGGTGGAGGGGATGTGGAGAGAAGTAAGACCTTCTGCATTATTGGTGAGATTGTAAACTTGTTCAACCACGTTGGAAAGTAGTATGGAGGCTCCTCAAATCCTCTACATAGAGCTCCCCCATGACCCAGCAATTCTACTTTTGGGCATTTACCAAATGATCACAAACAAGTCCATACTAAAGCTACCAGCACAACTATGTTTACTGCAGCATTATTTACCATAAGTAAGATATGGAGCCAACCTATATGCCCCTCAGTAGATGAATGGAACAAGAAAATGTGGTATACATACACTATGGAATTCTATGCCTCCATTAGAAAGAATGAAATTGCCCCATTTTTTAGGAAATGGAAAGACTTGGAAAAAATTCTATAAAGTGAAGTAATCCAGGCCCAAAGAAACATAGGCCCCATGGTTTCCCTTATTTGCAAAAAATAGTATATGTTTGAGAGAACAAGAGAAAGCCAGATAAGTTGATGTTAGGTGAAATGAATCCCAAGATAAGGATTCAAATGTTTTTTTCTTTCTTGTGATTGTTTCTAACATATTTACAAGATGATTTTTTGTTGCTTTGTATGTCTCTTCTCCACAGTATAACCCCTGTTTTTACTGTATTTGGTGTTGGTGTAATTTGTTGAGGGGAAGGGAAAGAACAAATCGTTTAAATAGGGATAAAAGTGGATTCATTTCAACAATGAGATGTACAAGTTGTTATGTAGAAAAACGAACTTTACAACTTTGCGGGGTTGAGGAGGTAGAGAAGTGGTGGGGGGTGCGGGTGGGGGAGATGGGAAGGGATAGAAGGGGAAGCAAAGGAGTAGGCAAAAATGCTTGATAAGAAATGGACTCAATATCTTGCCCATGTAAATGTAACCCCTCTGCATTGTATTTTCACAATTAAAAAAATGATACAACAATAAAAATGATGAATTAGTCTATCACTGGTGGATTACATATGTTGTATTAGCTACATAGGGATTTAAAATCATAAAATACCATTTAAAGGCAAGCCCAAGCAAGAAAGTCCATGGGGCATTTTTCTGTGTGTGCTAGTCATGGGTGTTGAATTTGTTCTAGTTTATTCTAGACTGGAGTTCTATCACTCTCCTCTCAGCTTCTAGGAGGGAAACATACCAGCAAATTGGGGATAAAGGGTCTCAGGAATTTCCTGTTCAGGCTGGCTTTTAACTGTGATCCTCAGATTTCAACTTTCTGGGTTATTCTGTGTTTTCCATGATACTCTTATCTCCAATGAAACACCAAAAAGAAGAAAAAACACCTGGAGGTTGAGCTCTGGCTCCAATGGCAGAAATGAGACAATGATTTCTGGCAGAGCACCCAAACCTTGAGATCACGCTCCAGGACCAGCACACACAAGTATAAAATAAATATATACAAAGAAAAGTAGAAGAAAAGAAAGAGCCTATTGCAGAGGTTAAAATGAGCAAAACCGAGATAGTTCACACCTATTATTGTACTTACTCAGGAGTCTGACATCTGAGAATCAGTGTTCAAGGCCAGCCCTGGCATGAAAGTCTATGGACTCATCTCTAATTAGCCAATTAGAGTAAAAAAAAGCCACAAATTGGGCTGTGGCTCACATATTAGAGTGCTACTTTTAAAAAAGTACTGGGACAATATCTAGGCTCTGATTTATAGTCCCAAGCCCAGCATACATATGTAAGTTAAAAAATAGAAATAAAAAATGTGTAAGAAAATCCAATTAAATTTTCATAATGAGCCATGAGCTAGGTGAAATCTGAGAGCTATGATCTCTCATCATCTAATCACCAGAAAAACAAACAAGAAAACAACAGAAGTGAAGCTGTGATTGGAGTTGTAAAGCACCAGCGTTGACTGAAAAATCTGTGAAATAGTGCCTTGCTCAGAGATCCAGGCTAAGTATCACAAAAAATGGTAATAAGAAGAGAACCTGGGGCTGGTGACTTATGACTGTAATTCTATCACCTCAAGAGGCAGAATTATGGGATCCAGTGTAAAGGACAACCCTAGCAGGAATGTCCAGAAGACAGGATGGGGCTAGAACTTTCCTACTCCTAGATTTTTGGCAGTTAATTGGAGGTAAGTATCTTAGACTTTCCTGCTCAGACTGACTTTGAACCATGATGGTCCAATTTCAGCCTCCTGAATCAGGCCAGGCCTTGCATGAGTTCTAACTCCAGGACCAGTACACACAAAAAGAATGAAATTAATGTAAAGAAGGGTAGAAGAAGGGAAGATCCAATATCTGAAGCTTCAATGATCCAGTCAGCCAATCATGAGCCAATTGGTGGCTCATAACTGTAATTCTAGTTACTCAGGAGGCTAAAAGCTGAGGATTGTGTTCAAAGGCCAGACAAAATAGGAAAGTCCATAAGACTTGTGTGTGTGTGTGTATGTGTGTGTGTGCACCCGCACTCATGTGAATGTATATATGTATGTCTGTGTGAGAGTCCTATTGCTTGAACTTGTACTATTTTGCTCAAGGCTCTATTAATCTCAACATTTTACTTGTTATAATTGGAAATAGCATGGACTGTCCTGCCCAGGCTGGTAAAAACTTTGATCCTCAGATTTCAACATCATGAATCTGGTCTGGCTCTGCCTGATACTCATTTCTCAACAACAGAGGTGAAAAAAAACCTAGAGTTGAGCTGTGGTTCACCTGGTAGGACTGGGAAAATTTTCTGAGACAGCACTGAGGCTATGAGTTCAAGCCGCAGGACAAAGAAAGAAGAGGTAAAAGGAGGATAGAAGTACAAAAGGAAGAGGCAGTGAGAGAGATTGAAATGAATCAAACATTGGTTGCTCACACATACAAGTTACTCAACAGGATAAAATCTAAAGATTACTGTTCATGGCCAGCCCAGGCAGGAGAGTCCATGAGACACATATGTCTAATTTGCCACTAAAAATAAGCTACAAGCTGTAATTTGACTCATGCGTTTGAGTGCTAGTCTCAAACAGAAAGCTTGGAACAGCACCTAAGCCCTAAGTTGATGTTCTAGGCACACATTTCAAAATCAAAAAAGCACAAACTAAAACCGATGGGAAAAGAGAAAACTAAAGTTTCAAAATGAGCATGGGATTTGGGTTATATGTGTATTCCTAGTTAATCAAGGTTAAAAGCTAGACTGGGCAGGAAAGTACAAGAATCTCTAATCCCCAACTACCCAGTTTAGATCTGATTGTAGTTGTAAAGCACTGTGTTTGGTGAAAAAGCTAAAAAAAAGCTGTTAGCTGACCCAGAGATCAATTCCTAGTGCTAAAAAATTTGTAGGAGAAAAGAAGAAAGGCCAATTGTAAATTTAAACATAAGCCTGGTGCTTGTTGATCATGTCTGTAGTCCTACTCAGGAGGCAGCAATCTGAGGATCAAATTTCAAGGCCTGACCAAGAAGCAAAGTCCAGGAGACTTTGTGTGTATGTGTTAATGTTTGTGTGTGATTGTTTGTATGTGCGATGTGTGTGTTTCTGTACTTTCCTTTGCCTAGTGCTTAAGCATTCCAAGCTTTTTGGTGGTGAATTGGAAATAGGAATATCATGGACTTTCCTGCCCAGGCTGGCTGTGAAACATGCTCCTCAGATTTCAGCCACCTGATTTAGCTGGAAGTTGAGCTATGGGTTAAGTGGAAGAACTGGGCAAATATTTTCTGGGACTGCACGCAGACCCTGAGTTCAAGCCTCAGGACATGCAATGAAGAAATAAAGGAGAGTAAAAGTAACATAGGAAGAGCAAGTGACAAAGGCTTAAAAGAATCAAGAATTAGTGGCTCATACATGTTCTACAAGAGGCTGAAATCTGAGGATGATGGTTCATGGCTAGCCCAGGCAGGAGAGTCCATGAAATGCTTGTCTGTAATTAATCACCCCACCCAAAATAGGGCCAAAAAGTTATGGTGTGTCTCATGTAATAGAAGATAGCCTTGAATAAAAACTTCTGGGACAGAATATGAGCCCCAATTTGTACAACCATGAAAAGGACACACATGCAAAAAATAAAAAGTAAACAAAAGAAGGTACTAGCAAGCACATATTAAAGTTTTTAAATGACACAAGGGTTGTTGGTCCTGTGTATAATCCTAACTACACAAGAGGCTGACATCTGAGGATTGTGGTATCAAGTCAGCCTGGAAAGGAATGTTCTTGAGACGCTTATCCCAGCTACCTAGCAAAAAGTCCTGAGCTGGGGCTGAGGTGGGAAAGCAGCAGCCTTTAGTTAAAAAGCTAAGATGGATGATTTCTTTGTTGCTTTGTATGTCCCTCTCACATGATAAAACCCCTGCTTTCATTGTATTTGATGTTGGTATAATTTTTGGAAGGGAAGGGCAAAAAAAAACCGTTTACATAGGGATACAGGTGGACCCATTGCAACAATGAGATTTACAAGTCATCATGTCAAAAAACGAACTTTACAACTTTGGCAGGGCGGGTGGGGGGGGAGATGGGAAGGGATGGGTAGGGGAAAGAAAGGAGGAGGCAACAATGTTTAATAAGAAATGTACTCATTATCTTGCGCATGTAATTGTAACGCCTCTCTACGGTATTTTCACAATAATTTTTTTAAATATAAGCTAAGTAACAGTACCCAGAGCCAGGGTCAAGCTGCAGGACCACAAATAAAACAAAATCAATACAAAGGAGAATGAAAAAAAACAGACTGAAATCTGAGTATCCACAGTTCAAAGCTAATGCAAGAAAATCCATGAGATATTCTGATTGTGTATGTGTGTGTGTGTGTCTGTGTGTGTGTGTGTGCATCTGTGTACCATCCTGTGGCTTCTGTGTGCCATCCTTGAACTTGTGCTGGTTTGTTCAAGGATAGAGATCTACCACTTCCAGCTTTTCAGTGGTTAATTGGAGGTCATAGTCTCATGGACTTTCCTTACCGGGCTGGCTTGATTTATGCTAGGCTATGCCTCAGACTCTAACCTCCAATTAATTGTCAAAAAGAAAAAAAATACCTGGGAATTGAGTTATGGCTCAAGTGGCAGAATTGGGTAATCATTTTCTGGGACAACAACCAAGCCCTGAGTTCAAGCCCCAGGAAAATCACAGAAGAATTAAAGAAAAGAAGTGTAGTAGTGCAGAAGGAATATCCAATGACAGATTTAAAATAAATCAAGCATTGGCAGCTTACCAATGTTCTATCAGCTACTCAGGAAGATGAAATCTGAGGATGACAGTTGAAGGCCAGCCCAAGTAGGAAAATCCATGAGACATTTATGTCTCATTTGAAACCAAAAATATGCCACTAGCTGTGTCCTGACACATGTGGTAGAGTGCTAGTCTTAAACAGAAAGCTCTGGGACAGCCTGCAGGCCTTGGTGCTGAATTCACAGCACAGGCACTTACAAAAAGAAAGAAAAAGATCACACATTGTAAAAGATGGGAGAAAAAGAAAATTATAGTTTCAAAATGAGCCATGGGATGTTGGTTTATGCATGTATTTCTAGCTACTCAGAAAGTTGAAATATGAGAATCACAACTCAAAGCCAGCTGGGGTAGGAAAATGATTGAAATTCTTATCTCAAACTACCCAGCAAAAGCTGGAAATGAAAGTCTGATAGTAGTTGTAAAGTACTGAAATTTGGTGAAAAACCTGGGAAACAGTTTCCTGGTCCATAATACAGCCATGTTCTACCAAAAACAAAACTGAAATAAGGGAAGAAATGACCATTTGAGATTTAAAAATAAGCCTGGGGCTGGTGGTTCATGTTTATAATTTTAGCTCTCAGGAAGCTGAAGTCTGAAAATACTATTTAAAGGCCACCCCAAACAGGAAAGTCAATGGGGATTTTTTTATGTGTGTGTGCCAACCAGGGGCTTGAATTTGCGTAGGAGCTCTACCAATGGTAATTGATGAAGAGAATCTCATGGACTTTCCTGTCCAGGCTGCTTCAAACTATGGTACTCAGATTTCAGCCTCCTGAGTCTTGCTTTACATGAGATTCTTCTCTCCAATTAACCACCATAAGGAAGAAAAATAAAACCTGGAGATTGAGCTGTGGCTCCAATGGCAGAAATGAGAAAATAACTTCTGGGACAGCCTCCAGACCAACACACATTCAAAAAATAAAATAAATAAATGTAGAGAAGGATGAGAGAAGAAAGAACCAATTTCAGAGTATAAAATGAGCCAAGCATAAGTGGCACACACCTGTGATGGTAGCTACTCAGGAGACTCAAATTAGAGGATCACAGTTGAAAGCCAGCCCAGGTAGGATAATTCATATACTCAACTCTAATTAGCTACTTAAAACAACATAAAAATAGCCAAGAGTTGTGCTGTGGCTCATTTTGTCTTAGTATGCTAGTCTTGAGTAAACACCTCTGGACAGCACCTGGGCTGATTTTTAGACCCAGGAACAGGATACACAGGAAATAAAAATACAAATAAAAAGGGTAAGAATGGCTGGGAATATGGCTTAGTGATAGAGTGCTTGCCTAGCATGTTTGAATCCCTGGGTTTGTTTCCTCAGTAACTTATAAATAGAAATGGCTGGAAGTCGCACTGTGGCTCATGTAGCAGAGTTCTTGCTTTGAGTAAAAGAAGTTCAGGGGCTGCGAAGTTGACTCAGTGGTAGAGCGCTTGCCTTGCATGCCTGAGGTCCTAGGTTCGATTCCTCAGCATCACATAAGCAAAAAGAAAAAAGCTGGAAGTGGCGCTGTGGCTCAAGTGGTAGAGCACTAGCCTTGAGCTGAAGAGGTGAGGGACAGCGCTCAGGCCCAGAGTTCAGGCCCCACGACCGGACCCCCTCCAAAAAAAAAAAAGTTCAGGGACAGTGCCCAAGCCCTGATTTCAGGTCCCAGGACTAGGAAGAAGAAGAAAAAATGTGTGATAAAATCCAATTAAAGTTTCAAAATGAGCCACAAATTTTTGGTTGATGCCTAGTGACTCAGAAGGCTGAAATCTGAAAGTAGTTGTTCCTAGCTAGCCTGGGCAGGGAAGTGCATAAGTCTCCAAGTAACCAGCCTAAAAAGCCAGAAATGAAGCTGTGGTTGTAGTTGTAAAGCACCAGCCTTGAGCGAAAAACCTATGAAACACTGCCCTGGCTCAGAGACCTAGCCTCAGGATCACAAGAAGAAAATGAAATGGTGAGAAATAGAGAACCTGAGAATGTTGGCTCATGTCTGTAATTCTAGAAATTCAGGAGTCTGAAATATAAGATCCAGTGTAAAGGCAAACCTAGTCAAGAAATTCCAGGAGACTGTTTTGTGTGTGGTGGCAACACTGTGGATAGGTTTTTTTTTTTTTATTATTATTGAAGGGAGATAAGAGTTTCATGGACTTTCCGGCCCAGGCTGATTTCAAACCATGATGGAAAGATTTTAGCCTCCTGAATCAGGCCAGACCTTGCATGAGTTCAAGATACAGGACCAACATATACAAAAGGAATGAAATAAATGAAAAGAAGGGTAGAAGAAGAGAAGAAAGAGCCAATAACAGAGGTTTCAATGAACCAATCATGGGTGACTTATACTTGTAATACTAGCTACTCAGGCTCAAATTTGAGGATACTGTTTAGAGCTAAGCTCAGGTATAGGAGTTCATAAGATCTCTCTCCTTCCCTATGTCTGTCTGTCTGTCGGTCTGCCTGCCTGCCTGTCTGTCTGTCTGTCTGTCTGTCTCTCTCTCTCTCTCTCTCTCTCTCTCTCTCTCTTTCTCTTTCTGAGTGTGTGTGCACCAATAGTGGTGCTTGAACTTGATCTATTTTTCTCAATGATCTACTGCACTCAGATTTTTAGTGGTAAATTGGAGGAAAGAGCTTTAAGGACTTTCCTCAGTTTTCATTCTCCTGAATCTGGCCTAGCTCTACATGATTCTCTTCTTTCCAATTAACCTCCCCTCAAAAGCCAAATGGTATGTTTCGTCCCATGTATGCCCTGAGACAACATCTGAGCTTGAATTTCTACTCCCAGGATAAGCAAAAATGAAAAATTAAGAAAAGTAGGTGGAAGCAACCACATATTAAAGTTTTTAAATGACCCAGATGTTGCTGGTCATATTATAGTCCTTACTACACAGGAGGCTGACATCTGGATTAACAACTGGATTGCAGTGTCAAGTCAGCCTGGGCATGAACATGCTTGAGACTCTTATCTCCTGCTACACAACACAAAATCTTGAGCTGTGGCTGAGGTGGTAAAAGAACCAGCCTTGAGTGTAAAAGCTAAGATATAGGCCCCAGAGTCAGAGGTCAAGCCACAGGACGAATAAAATTTTCAAAGGAGAGAGGATGAAGAGAGGCTGAAAGCTGAGGATCATGTTTCAAAACTACCACATACAAGAAAGTCCATGAGGCTTTCTCTGTGTGTGCATATGTATGCTATCCGATGGCTTGAATTTGTGCTGTTTTATTCAAGGATAGAGCCCCACCACTCTTAGCTTTGCATTGATTAATTGGAGCTGAGAGTCTCATGGACTTTCCTGCCCTGGTTGGCTTTGAACCATAATCCTCAGATTTCAGCCAAGTGATTCATACTGGGCTTGGCATAAGACTCATCACTTATTCACTACCAAGAATTAAAAAAGCAAACAAACTGAAGTTGAGCTGTAACTCAATTGGCAAACTGGGCAATCACTTTCTGGAACAGCACCCAGGGCCTTAGATCAAGCACCAAGACAAAACAAGCATAGCCACAAGCTATACTTTGGCTCATGTGGTAAGCCACTAGTCTTGAAGAAAAAGCTCTGGCATTATAGCCAGGCCCTGATTTGTAGCCCCAGAATTAACACATATTCAAAAATAAAAAGCTAGGGAAAATTTAAAAAGAGAAACTGGAAAAAAGATCAAATTAACGTATTTAAATGAGCAATGGGTTTGTCGTTCATGTGCATAATTGGAGCACCTCAGGAAGCTGAAATCTGAGGATCATCGTTTGAAGCCAGACTACCCAGAAAAGTACATTAGACTCTTATATCCAATAGGCCAGAAAAAAGCTAGAAGTGGAGCTGTGGTTGAAGTTGTAAAACATCATCCTTGAGTCCAAAATCTAAGAAACAGAAGGGCGCTGGTGGCTCTAACCTGTAATCCTTACTACTCAGGAAGCTGAGATGTGAAGATCATTGTTGAAACCCATCCTGGGTAAGAAAGTTCATGAGACTCTTATCTCCAATTAACCACTAGAAAACCTGAAGTGGCGCTGTGGCTGAAGTGTTCAAGCATTTGACTTAAGCTGAAGAGCTCAAAGACAGCACTCAGGCACAGAGTTCAAGCCCTACCCTCCTTAAAAATACGTAAGAAACAGCAATGAGGCCCAGAGATCAGGTCTACTGACCACAATAAAAAAGTATTGAGGTTGAAGGCAAGAGCTGATTAAAAATATTAAAATAAGGCAGAGGCTTGTTGCTCATGCCTGTAAATCCTAGCTATCCAGGAGGCTGAAATCTAAAGGCTGCAGTTCAAATCCAGCTCTAGCAAGGAAGTCCATGATACTTGTGTGTGTGTAATTACCAGTACTAGGGTTTGAACTCGCCCTGTTTTACTCAAGTCCTATCATCCCCATCTTTTTGGTGATTAATTGGAGATAAGAATCTCAGACACGGGCTCTGAAGTTGGCTCAATGGTAGAGTGCTTGCCTTGCATGCATGAGGCCCTGGGTTTGTATCCTCAGAACCCCATAAGCAGAAAAAGCCGGAAATGGTGCTTAGCTCAAGTGATATAGCATTAACCTTAAGCTGGAATGCTAAGGGACAGCGCCTAGGCCCAGAGTTCATGCCCCATAACCAATGAAAAAGAAAGAACCTCAGACTTTGCTGCTCAGACTGGTTTCAAACCAAGATCCTTAGTTGTACTGGACTTTGCATGAGACTCTTCAGAAAGAAAGAAGCTGGAAGTTGAGCTTTGACTCAATTGGCAGAACAACAAAATATCTGAGACAGTGGCCAGTCCCTAGATTGAGAAAGAAAACATAAAAACTTTCAGAAATAAATAATAAATTGTAATACGAAAAAAATGTTAGTATGATGCAAAGAATAACTATGTTTCTATTAAATGCAGCAAACAAGCACATACTACAAAGTTTCAAAATGACATACTGAGAGTAAGGGGAAAAGGAAATTTTTAAAAATTCATGTAAATATTAAATCCAAACTGACATGACCAAAATCTAATATGATCAGAAGCTTATCTCTCAGTTATCTCTCACTTGTAATTGCTTGCAAACAATTGTCCCTCCAGTTCCAGCACTAGTATGGGAATTTAGAAATGACCTCTCTATGCAGCCTTGACTGAATATGGATCTTCCTGCTTTAGCCTCTTGAGTTAGAGCTACAGGCATTGCCCTAATTTTAATATACAAATTATCCTTTAAAACTCAATATTCAAATGATGGATTATGGGTAAAAGCTTGAATAAACATCAGAGATCCACCAGAGATCCTCTGAAGAATACAATCATAACAGGAGAAGAGCACCTACCACTCACACAAGGAAGATTTAGTATTTTTTTGGATGTTCAGGGGGTTGAAAGCAGGGCCTCATACTTGTTAGGCAGATATAAAATTCAGTGACATTAATTATCTCCATATTACTTTGTAACCCTTACCTCTGTTTGTGAGCTTTATTTTCAATACTGATGGAATCCACACAATCATTGAGTAATAATCACCCCCAATGACCTGGACAAGAAACTTTAAATCTTCCATTTTCTCTTATGAAATTGTTTAGTCAATATATTTCACATAGATTATTTTTGTGTCCATCCATGATAGATATATACTAATTGTGCCTTTTGTGGATGTCACATTTTATAAACCTATTCAGCTGATAGACACTCCAGGTGTTTCCGACTCATGACTATTGTAATCATTGCTGAGGTTATCAGTGGCATATGAGCTATTAGTTTTGTTTTCAGATCTTTGGGGTAAGCAATGAGCAAAGGAAATGCTGGGTCATTTGGTAATGCTATACTATGTTAGAAGAATGTGTCAAATTCTACCATAATTGCTATATCACTTTTCATCAGCACAGAAACATACAAATGGTCAATAAAATATACAAAAGTATTTCAAATCTTCCACAGCTGTTCCCTAAAGGATCATTTTTTTAAAATTTTTACTTGGTTTTATTTAGGACACGCAGGCCTAGAACTATGTAGCATTGTCCAGTGCTGAAGTGATAACAATACCAAATGCCACTGACCCAGCCTCCAAAAGCACTTATTCTGGTAGGAATTTTTTTCTAAAGATAAATTTTAGTGATTACATGCATGTTCACTCTTTTAAAATGAAGTTTTGAATTTTAAAATGACCTATAACTAAGAATTCTGTGTACCATCTTTATAATAAGAAAAATTATATTTACAAAAAATATAAAAAGACCAAAAGGAGTTTTAACTACCTAAGGTAGATATCAGCTTCCCAGCAGAAAAACATATTATAATCACAGTCTGATAATGACTCAAGCAAAATAATGTAATAAGAGTTCATCTCAAATTAAATGAAGAGCAAAGACTGTGGGCAGGGTCAAGGGGTAGAGCACTTGCTTGCCAAGCACCAGCTTCTGAATCAAAACCCAGTACCGCCAAGGGATAAAATAAAGTATTAAAACTTAAGGAAAGGTCCAGATAATAGTATGATGGATGACATGGAGGTACACAACTGTAATCTAAACACTTGGCAGACTAGGCAGTAGAATTGTGAAGTTAAGATCAGTCTTGGCTACATAATGTGACTGCATCTTGAAGAATAACAGAATAAAATAAACTACATTTTTAAAGACTAAGGTGTAGTTCAAATATAATTCAAGTCATTTTTCATGTGCTAGGAACTGATACAATCCACAAAAATTACATGCTTTAATAACTACAATGCCAATTTATCAGTGCAGTACCAGGTGCCCCTTGGCGGGAATCCCTCCTCAGGAAACCTAAGGCATTTGGTGCGCCTGTCTTCTGGAATGGACTGAGGGTGTTGCTGGGAAAACCGTATTTTGATCTCCATTCCTGGATGGCACTTACAACTATTTTCTTAGTAGACCCTGTACAAATCTCTCCCATCCCAACAACAGTCTTCTGGCAAGTGAGGTTATCTTTGATATCCCTTAGGGCTCTCCATTCCTCTGTCTGGAACTGCTCTGTTCCTGGGCCCACATTCATCAGCTTGTTCTGAGAAGAGTTGTATCTATTTTGCTAGCCAACTCTATCCTCTACCATCTCCTCCTCAAATTAGAGTTTGGTATCAGTATGAGTCTGCTCAGAGGGTAGAGTCAGCCTGGGCTGGTTTTGAACCGTGATCCTCAGATTTCAGTAGCAGATCTCTGAATAGCTAGGATTACAGGCATGAGCCACCCGTCCATCATTTCTTTCTTCCAGGAGCAGGGGCATGGAATAGCACAGCTCCACATACATTTGTTAGCAACTGCCCAGGAGTGAGCCAGATTCTCAGACCAAAACCACTGACTTTGATATTGCCTTTGGTGTCCAAGAGGATGTTGTTGGACTTAAAATCTTGGTGTGTGAGGATGTTGTTGGACTTAAAATCTTGGTGTGTGATTCTGTTTTGGAGTACATAGTAAATAGCACTTACAATTTGTGTGATGAGCCTCCTGGCTTCATACTCATATAGGCAGCAGGATTTTCAGATCCATCCCAGGAGGTATTCACTAGTAGACAGTTCCATGATAAGAAACACATACTCTTCCTTCTCCATCACCTGGTACATCCTGATGATGTGTTTGTGCCATACCGTCTTAAAAATGTCCACCTCATTCTTTATCCGATGGTGATGACTCTCACTTCCAGTGTATTTTAAATGCCACGTCCTTTTCTGTGACATGAGGATGGGCCACCTTCACTTGTCCATAGGTACCTTTGTTGATGAGCTCATTCATCTGGTATTGTTTGATGATCTCCTCCTTCAAGGAGCTTGAGGATGATTGTGTTCTTCCTTCCTTCCTCTACGATGGCATGTTGCAAGTCTACCTAAAATAAACTAAATAAAATAATGGAAAACTCAGAAAAAGTAAAAAGAAATACCAAAATCCAAACGACAACCAGTCACTGCAACCAAAAAAATCATTTAGCTTTGAGTCAGTCCAGCAGGTCATCAAGCAAGAGCTCCCAGCTCTGTTAACTGACATAGGTTGGAGCACATTGGCTTCCTATATATCCTGCATGACCTACACAATGGAGCAATCACAACCAGGCATAGTGATATCATGGAGGAAATGGACCAATCAGTGTGGGCCAGTGAGGTCAGAGGGAAAAATGGACCAATCACAGTCTGCCAGCATTGACAATCTAGCTCTTAGGCCTCAGAGACTGTTGCTAAGGACTCCAGGTGGGCTTGAGGTTGCTCTGATCATTATCATGGCATTTCTGAAACCACTAGGACAGTGGTCAAAATCCTCTGTTTTTCTAGAGCACTACTGCATCTTATAAATCGCTTCTCTGGAACACTAGTTAATAGCCTCCATTCTTGATGGCCACCTTATCCTATGTATTGTCACAGCAATGGCACTGCACAAAGGCCTCCCTCCTTCTCAAGGACAGCTGTGTCTTACAACTTCCTCCTGAAGGGACAAGTTCCAGGCTGGCTTTGAGCCACAATCCTCACAATTCATCCTCCTGAGTAGTTAGGATTATAGGCCTGAGCCATGAGTACTTAGCTCATGTCTTAAATTTGGAGGAAGTATATTTGTTAGGAAAGTGGGTTTTTGATATGTCCTTTTAGCACCTTAAATTTGTTGTCCTTGCTGTCTAATAGGTAATCTAATTTCTGATGAGAAATTTGTCATAATATCATTGAAGATCACTTGGGTGTGGTAAGTTATGGGAGGTTTTCTGTCTTTGTTTAATTCGAATGTGTCTTAGGGTGGAGTTAGGTAATTATGTTAAATTCACTTTTTTGAGCTGCTAGATTCCTGCATAGAAGGGTTCATGCTTTCAATCAAAATTGGGAAGGTATTAGTTATTATTTCTTCAAATTCTATGTATTACTTTTTTCCCTCTGTACATTATACATACATTCATTATACATTATGCATACATATTCAAATTGTGAATGTACATATATATATATACCTACATACTTATATATACATTTATATACATATATTTATTTTCACGTAGCTTCCACTTTTGTGATTGTTTATGGTAAGAAGTTTAGATTGATCCTAGCTCCTCCATCAGAGTTAGGGTTAAAAGTTTTTCTCTTTATTTCGTGATAAAATTATGCATTTCTCAGCAAGGATATTGAACCACATACAAAGCACAGCTAGCCACTGTCTCTCTTTCTCTTTCTCTTTCTCTCTCTCTCTCTCTTTCTCTGTCTCTCTTTCTCTCTCTCTCTCTGATTTCCTGCCTCTGTCAGGTCTCTGAGCACAGGGATATTGCTTATCGGGTTCTTCTAGTGTGTGGTGTGATCTTTTGCAATGTCATGTGCTGCTTCAAAGGCCAACAGGTCTGCACCTGGAAGAGGAGTTGCTCCAAAGTCAGCCTGCATGGGTGCCTTCCTCTGTCTTGATGTCAGAGCCCCTGTAGCTACTGGGGTGTCCTTAGCAGATTCCCCTGTGCCAGGAATGCAGATTTTGACTCTGGGGGCACAATCACAGCCTCTTTTTTTACTCATTTGAGGTCTTCAGTGGAACCTCGGGTGTTCTCCTGTTGGAGGCTATTGTTGGAGCA
This sequence comes from Dipodomys spectabilis, assembly GCF_019054845.1. Taxonomy (NCBI): domain Eukaryota; kingdom Metazoa; phylum Chordata; class Mammalia; order Rodentia; family Heteromyidae; genus Dipodomys; species Dipodomys spectabilis. The sequence goes on from NW_024870793.1 coordinate 927,167, forward strand.
CAGCTGGGGGCTGCAGAAGCCTTACAGTGGCCTAACTTCTGGGGCACAACAGATGGCAAGGATTTTTCTGGGCTCTTTTCAGAATATATGGGCAGGTTCAGGAGCAAAAGCTGAGCTCAGGAGGCCCCTAAACACAGGATGGGCAATGGATCTGGGAGGGGCAGGGCTGTCCAGGTTGGCAGGGGTCAGATGATGAGCCTATATTAGTAGTCTGCTGGCTTCCAAATGAAAAGCTAGACTTGATTGCTACACAGAAATATCCCTCTAAGACTGGTTGCACCAGAGAGTCCCATGCTAGTGGGAGGAAACTGCTAAAGACTGCAGTAGATGGACCAGGAACACTTGGCATTCTTTGTGGGCAATTCAATGCTGACACTGGCAGGAGGAATCTGAAGGTTCCCTAACAGTGCAGATCCAGGGAAGCCAGAGCCCAAGCAGACACCAGGCTTGGCCAGCTGGGCACTGGGCAGGCTGGTAGGTGAAACCTTGCTGGATGGCTTTGCAGAGTCCTCAACCTGGACCACCTGCCAGCACAAGAAACTGCCTAGGATTTCCTGAACCACAGAACTTGGAGATAGCAGCCCTCTCAATTTGGACATTCAGGGTCCAGCTTACTAGAGGCTTATGTGGTCAGGGAGGGTCTTGGAGGAATGGCAGTCCTGCTGCTGGAGGGAGCAGATGCCCCTTCCAAGGCATTGGGGAAAGGGGTGCCCCTGGAAATGGACTCATGGTAAGTCTTGTCAGTTCTGCTCAAAAAGAACACCTCGCTTGTTTGACTGTTTGGTTCTTGGGGGAGGGGTCTCTCCTTGGGGGCAGTGATATTAGGAGACTGTACTGGTGAGATTATCCCAAAATTAATCCAACCACTGAGGGAGCAAAAGAGTAAGGCTTGCTGAACTGCCCGTGGCAGGTGGAGTTGAGGTCATGGCTGCTTCTGTCTTGAATGACCCCGAGGGTTTGTCACCAGAAGACAAGTGACTGGATTCTGGCATGGAGTCCAATGGTTTTAGGAAATTTATCAGAGAGCCCTACATAGTTTGTATGTCATTCAATAGGACTAACACTGGGTGTGGAGTTTGGGCTTTAGAGCTGGGCATCACAGCTTGATCTTTTTGAAGGTCTATGGACACCTTGTGGAAAGTGTTGGACCTTTAAGAGGTCTCAGGACATTTTGAGATTAGGTGTGGTCCTCTGAGCTTCATTCTTGGTTTATGACAGGGCTGAGCCCTCCCTCCCTGCTGTCCTGGTACCCTCAGGGTATGGGCTGGTTTCTGGCAGATAGAAATGGTTAATGTGTCTTCTCTTCCTTGAGACTCACTAGGAAGGGCTTTGTTGGCAAGGAGGATTTTGTTACTGGGAGGACTTTGTGTTCTTTGAATAAGGGAATCTACACACCTCAGAGCATATCTTGGCTTTCTTTCTGAACGTTTGCTGTGGAGGTCTGGTCTTTAAAGACCTAAGAGTTTAAGGCTCCAGAGGCTTTCTAGGTTTCCAGACATATCCAGGGCTTTTTTTCATCTTTCATAGACAGCTCAAACTTCCTCCATTGGTCATGGTCTACTGAGACTTTTGGCTCTGGCATAAATGAAAAAAGACAGGCAGGTCTGTCCTGTTGCTAAGGAAAGCAGACAGGGCTGCCTTGTTGCTGAGAAAAAGCAGGCAGACCTGTTTTGTTCTATATTTTTATTTTATTCCCCAATGTTGGTAAATAAAGCCTTCAGATTGGAATTCAGGAACTACCCACGATTATTGCTCCATTCCTTTCCCTTGCTCTTACCATATTGCCTTTCCATTTAAATTCATTTTTACTTTTAATTTTTGTCAGAAGTAAAGAGGCAATTAAAAATCTATATGTAATGTTAATTTTTATTCTTGAATAACTCAAATACATGCAGAACATGTCAATTCAAGCAGGATGAAATATCAGATGGCATGAGCTTGATCTCTGTTCCTGTACTGTGGATCTTTTGCTCTACACTGGAGTGACCACTGCTATTAGTTAGGTATGTATCCCTGAATCTATGGGCAGAAAGGAGAGGCTACTAAAAAGAGACTTGACCACAGCTACCCAAGGTCTCCCAAACCTATCTTAGTAGGAGGAGAAATTTCCAATTCACACTATGGAGATTCAAACTTCTATATTCAGGTTCACAGACCTTAGCCAAGTCTGTGCTGGAACCACATGACTGAAGATGGTAGCTCATTGTTCACTAAAAAAAGAAGTCTGCAATAGCTGGAAATCAGCCCTCTGCCTTTCCACTAAGTCACAGTATGAGGTATAAGGACTAAGGAGTTACACAGGCCTTTTAGAGTTTAATAGATTTGGGGTTTTAACTTTTTTATTTCCAAGTTTCGCTTCAGATCAAATATTGGGCCCGTAAAGCAGCAGCCCAAGAGTAAGTGATGTCCAGGACTTGTTTAAGTGTCTCAGACTATTTGAATTTGTTTTTTACTGAATTGTCTTTTGTCCTACAATCCACACCTGTGGACAAATGAGGGCTTTCTTACAGCTAGCAGACTGAAGGCACAACACTGGATCTAGTTTATACCTAGTTCTGCAGCCTTTTTCTGGAATATGACTGTTGCAATCTTAGATTAGAACTTTCCTCTTTCTCCCCATCCTTTCTCTTCCCTCTCTGTCCTTCAGTAAACAATTCAAATAATCATTTGTTGAAAACAAAGCTTGGAAAATTGTCATAACATTAAACAGTACAGTCCACATTTCAAGCCTGACAATTTTGTTAATACTGGTGGAGAACAAGGAAGATGAAAAGTAAATGCACATACAGATGCGCACACCCTCACCTGCATGTACACCAGATAGACACATACATACAAACACAGAAACACATACACACAAAAATCACAGGACATTTAAACCTTGTTTTCTTAATACTTTAAATACACCAAAACATTTGATGCCGTCAGAAAATCATTAGTGCACATGTGCGTGCGAACACACACACACACACACACACACACACACACACACACACACACACACACACACACAAACTTCCAGTACTGGAGCTTGAATGCAGAATATAGGTAATGTCCCTGAGATTTTGTAATGAAGGCTACCACTTTGCATCATAGCTCTGCTTGTGTCTTTTTGGTGATTAAAAAAAAACATACATGGACTTTTCTGCAAATGGTGATTCAAACCACAATACTCACATCTCAGTGTCCAGACTGATTGAACAACAGTGATAGAGCTTCCTTTTGGCAACATCCATGACAGCATTTGTTACTCATCACTTTTACATGTTTTTTATTGGCCTTCCTTACTGTAGTGAGGTGGGATTACAGTATTGTTTTGGTTTACATTTTCTTTATGTTCAGAAATGTTGAACATTTCATCATGTGTCGATTGGCCATTCTTACTTATTCTGAGAAGTCTTTCTTTAGGTCATTACCTCATTTATCAATTGGGATATTATTTGAGGTTTTATTGGGGGTAATTTTTTGTGCTTTTTATATTTTTCCTATTAGGCCCTTCTCTGATGTATAGTTCATAAAATTCTTCTCCTATTAAATGGATTTTGTATTTAGCTTGTTATGTTCTTTTCCAGGCAGAAACTTTTAAGTTTCATGCAATCCTCTTTATTCAACTTTTCTTTGACTTCTTGTGATTCTGGATCTTTAGTTAGAAAGTTTCAACCTGTGTTCTAGGAGCCATGGTGTTTCCCCTGCCACTTCTTGTAATAGTTTCATGTTTTCTGGCTTATATTGATGGCTTGGCATATATGGACAGCATTAATTTGATCTGCCTACAATTCCTTGGTTCACAGACAGCAAAGTGTTACCCTTTCTGAGTAAGATGAAGTAGTTCATGGTGATTTGGAAGGATGATGGCTACTCAGAAGTGTGAATATGGAAATCATAGGTGGTAGGATAAGATATAATTATTTTTAATTACATTTTTAATTGTAAGTAAAACGAATCTTAATCAGTGACACTTTTTTCATCATCTACCCCATCCATGAAACTCAACAACTTCCCCTCAATTATCCTGGTTTCATTGGATATTAGTTGAAAACCGTGACTTCGTTCACCTCCTACTGTCTTTCAAGGGCCAGTTTCATTATATACATTTTATTATACTGTTAGATTTTCTAAAGGATTACATCATTTAAATTTTTGCCAACATATATATTCATGTGTATGTGCATACAATACTCTATGTATGCATATAGACCTAGCTTCCACATATGAGAGAAAACATTCATCCTGCCTTCACAAAAAAATTCCAGGTCCAACCATTTCTTTATAAATGATGCAATATTCTAATGGATGAGTAAAATTACTCTTTGTATATATACCATACTTTCTTGATGAATTCATCTATTGAAGGCATTTATGCTATATCTGTACCTTGACAATGAACATAGTTGTGGAGGTGGCCTTACTTTATCCTGATTTTTAGTCTTTTGGATAAATGCCCAAGAATGGTAGTATTGGAACACAGGGTGGTTCTAGTTGTTTTGTGTTTTTTTTTTTCAGCATAGTTGAACAAATTTACATTCCCACCAACAAGGTTTTATGATCAATCTAAAGTGAGATGCAAAAAGAGCACCAAGTCAAGTCATTGCGGTTTTTTGTTGTTGTTGTTTATGTCCAGTTGTGGGACCTGAACTCTGGGCCTGGGCACTGACCCTCAGCACTTCAGCTCAAGGATAGAGCTCTACCACTTGAGCCACAATACCATTTCTAGCTTTTTTTTTTTTTGCTTATGTGGTGCTGAGGAATCCATCCCAGGGTCTCATGCTTGCAAGGCAATCACTCTAACACTGAGCAACCTTCCCAGCCCATCTCAAGTGTTTTGGTTCATATTTCCTTTATGGCCTGAAATGCTGAGCATTTTTTATGTAACTACTGGCTAATTTTATTCCTTCTGAGAAGTCTCTAATTAGCTTGTTTGCCCATTTGTTAATTGGGTTGTTAATGTTTGCTAGTATAATTTATTGAGCTCTTTGTATATTTTGATGTAGAGCTGGCAAAAATCTCTCCTTCCATAGGCTCTTTTAGTTGCTAATGATGTCCTTTGCCATGCAGAAACTTCTTAATTTGGCACAATTCCATTTGTGAATACTCTCTTTGAGTCCAGGCATTATTGATATTCCTGTTCAGGGAGAGCCAATGTTAGCAAGGCTTGTACTCTTGGAACCCTCCTTTCTAGATTTAAATCCTAGTAATGGACAGGTATGGTAGCCCCAATTTTACAGGTAGTAAGGTCAAAATTTAACATTTTTCTGATTTTTTAGGCCACACATCTAGTCAAAGGTTAGTGTAGAGCCTATATTATTCTTGTATAATCTCAAGATAGGTTGTCCTAGTGACTTTCATTCTTTATATTTCTTCCTTAACTCTGTGTAGCTGGTGTACAATATGATGGCTACTGACCACATGGGGCTGAGGAGAACAGTAAATTGTAATTTGTTGTACTGATTTTGCTGTAAGGATAATGTGCACCATGGAGTTGGAACACTACATACAAAAAAAGGGGGGAGCTCCTTTTTTGTTTTGTTTTTGCCAGTCCTGGGGCTTAAGCTCAGGGCTTGAATACTGTCCTGGAGGGTCGTTTGCTCAAGGCTAGTGAGCACTCTACCACCTAAGCCACAGTGCTACTTCCAGCTTTTTCTGTTTAAGTGGCACTGAGGAATCAAACTCAGGCCTTCATATATGCTAAGCAAGCACACTACCATTAAGCCACATTCCAGCTCTTCAGCTATTTTTTAAATGCTGTTTCATACTTTCTTGTCCAAGCAGCTTTGAACTGTGATCCTCAGATATCAAATTCCTGAATATTTATGATTGCAATCATGAGATACTGGTGCTTGGCAAATGGTGATTTTTAACCTACTTTTAATTTTCTTCATTGATGGAACAGCGAGTAGATAACATGAACAAATGAGAAAGGCAGAGGAAAAAGCAAGAGTAGTAGATACTAGAAAAGGAAAGTAGTCCAAAAATTGGCAAAATTAAGTAAAGGTTGCAATTTAATTAATAGCAATAGTCCAATGTTGCTTTTTATATTTTACAAACATGCAGTACTGGTACATTCCATTAACAGTAGGGGAATGAGGGGACATACAAACTGTTTACAACATTTAAAACTAAACTTATGTATACAAAACCTACTAAACTTATGCCAACACAATTTATTGTGAAAAATGCCAACAAAGACAGGTGTGAAAACATATGCTTGTAATCTCAACTCTTGGGAGCTAAATTGAGAGGATTGAAAGTTGTTATATAGGTTATATAAAAACTATATCTCTGAAATAGAAAAAAATAAAAGGGAATAAACAACTGTAATCAAATATTTCATTGGCAGTTTTGTCAAAGAATATATTTTCTTTTTTTTCCTATTGTTAATTGTCAAACCTGCGAAATTACCCAATGTATACAAGTCCTTTACTACTTTATTAATGCTCCAAGCCTTTTACATTGTGTTTTGTAGTTTGGTGTATTGGGAGTCTTTCGCTTTCTTCTTTTCTTCCTTCTTTCCTTCCTTCCTTCCTTCCTTCCTTCCTTCCTTCCTTCCTTCCTTCCTTCCTTCCTTCCTATCTTTCTTTCTTTCTTTGTTTCTTTCTCTCTCTCTCTCTCTCTCTCTCTTTCTTTCTTTCTTTTGCTTTCTATTATTGTGGGGAGAGCTCATGCTTAGCTGGAATAATCGATATATGCCACCTCACCAAATGTATCTCTTATTTCACTGCTCCAGACATTTTTAAAAAATAAGAAACACTTCGTAATTAACTTCATAAGCCCCACGACAAAATGAAAATGTATTTATAGCAATTTTATTTCTGAAGAGAAAGGCAAAACATCCTAAACAAGAGAGAACATGTATCAGAAATCAAGGACAGTTTACATTTATTCTTTTTCTATTTTTTCTATGTGTGTTTCCGTAACATTTATAAGAGGCTTCACACATGGTAATTAAGTTACTCTACCACCAAGATGTAACCCCACTTACAATAGTTACAATTTAGACAATCTAATGCAATTTATCACAATGAGCAAGAAGAAATCCCATATAATCTCAACAAACCCTGACACAGACGCATTTAGTCATTTTTTAATATTACTGAAAACTATGAAAAAGAAAAATGGCTTTAGCTTATGTAGAATATCTATCAAGCATCTATGATATTCTTTAAAAATAGCTGAGGTATTTCTGATGAAATCAAGAGACAAATTTGTTATCAATGATGTCATTTGACAACATATTTGATGTTGTAACTGAGAGGAGGAGGAGGAGGAGGAGGAGGAGGAGGAGGAGGAGGAGGAGGAGGAGGAGGAGGAGGAGGAGGAGGAGGAGGAGGAGGAGGAGGAGGAGGAGGAGGAGGAGGAGGAGAAGAAGAAGAAGAAGAAGAAGAAGAAGAAGAAGAAGAAGAAGAAGAAGAAGAAGAAGAAGAAGAAGAAGAAGAAGAAGAAGAAGAACAGGAGCAGGAGGAGGAGGAGGAGGAGGAGAAGGAGATGGCAATGGAACGTAAACACTGAAATTTGTGAGCAAGATGGCATGGTATTCTACATAAAAATTCAAACATGGTTACATAGTTATATGTTTACATGTTTTCAGTAAGTTGATTAACATGAAGTCAACCAATGAAGAAATAATAAAATCTTGTACATCTGAAACAAACATTACAGTTTATGTGGGGGGATAGTGAAGTTGTGGAGATGGAAGGGAAGGGATTGTAGGGGAAAATCAAAGGAGGAGGCAACAATGCTTGATAAGAAATATACTCATTACCTTGCTCTTGTAACTGTAAACCCTCTGTACAGTATTTTAAAAATAGAAAACGTATTAAAATAATAAAATAAAAATATATGAATAAATAATAAAAAAGTTAAAAAAAACTATGTAAGGAATTTGTAATTCAGTGGTAGAGTATTTGCATATTATCTGCGAAGCTTCCTTGTTAAATCTCCTGAAAAATGCAAAAAAGACCAAAAACTTAAAAATGTTCTACAGGAAGGATAATAAAGAACAGAGTTTGGGACAAGTAAGTGGTTTACTTCCAAAGGAGAATTAGCAGCAGATGATTTTGTTGGTACATACTTGGTATCTAAGCATCCATTCTTTGGTGGTTCAAGGCCAGTAAGCTAAATGAAAGCACAACAAATAACAAGAGGAAGAGGGACATAACAGAAGAAAAAAAAGATATCTGAAGCAAATTAAAATTCATATGGATAGTGGGAAGAAGTGACTCAGCTGTACTGTTTTCTTTTAAATAAATTTCTAGCCTTTCCACTATGTGAGGACACAGTAACATGGGAAAACATTAATTCCCTGGTGGAGCTGAACTCTCAGTATATTGAATTTTCTGGCTTCTAGATCTTGTCCTTCAAATTTCTGTTGAGTACAAATAACTTGCTCTAAGCTACTGGGACCTGGTCTTAAGGAATTTTGTTATGTCATCACAATGGAATTGAAATACACCTCTAATTGAAATATACCCCTTTCTCTAAAGGAAGACTGATGGATTTGTCAGTAGGAGAATTCAAGCTGAGGACCTCCAATTTTCTAGGCAGAGGATTTATCACATAATTTCCCTATTGCAGCCCTTGTTCTTCACTTTGAACATATCAACACACTGTCTTATGGATTTCGAGGATTTTGAAGTAAACTGTCTCATAAGAAACTATTATGGGAAATGATGATGCTCACTTTTCTCTCACTCCTATAGATGTTAATAACCCGCTTCATGGAGATGTAGGTTATAGGGCACTTTTGCTACAGTATCAGATGATTCTGAAGTGATACCACAATTCTTTTGACATCAGTCATTCTAGATTTAAAGGAAAAGAACTTGAATATCTTCAGAAAATTGATGAGGTCTTTAAAAGCCAAAAGTTAGAGCAGCTTTTCAGATTATGGATGCCATGAAGTATCCTAATGGATTTAATTTCTAAGTGAGTAAACAGCCGATTCAATGACCCACCCAACTAGACAACTTGCTTGGTCTTAGATTCTTTGCATTTTATTGTAAGTTACAAAAGTGCCAACTTATTGACTTTATAAGGGGACTCAGCATCACATAATTAAACAGTTATCAACATTCACTGAGTTGAGTAGAGAACATGCTTGATTTACATTCATGTACTATTGTATGGCCATTAATACACGGATGCATTTTATTAGTAAATATTGAAAAGGAAAAAGAAAAGTATTTCTACAGGGGATTAATCCTGGCAATAGTCACTTTACAGTAGGCTGATACTACCTACCTTCTTTCAACCACATGCTATTGTTGAGTGTGATATTGTTTTCTACTCAATAGCTATGGGGCTTTTCTTGAATTCCATTAAGAAAACACCAAAGTGCATATTGATATTAAAACTTTTCTTTTTTTGTCAGTCGTGAGGCTCAAACTCTGGGCTTGGGAGCTGTCCCTCAGCTCTTCAGCACAAGGCGAGCACTCTACCGCTTGAGCCACAGCACCACTTCCGGTTTTCTGGTGGTTTATTGGAGATAAGAGTCGCCTGGACTTTCCTGCCTTGGCTGGCTTTGAACCGCGATCCTAAAATCTCAGCCTCCTGATTAGCTAGGATTACAGGCATGAGCCATTGGCGCCAGTTCTGATATTACAACTTTTTAAAGACCAGAAATAATCTATTGTGTGGTGGCAACAATAAATCAAGTCCTTGACAAATAAAGACTTTAATATTATTTTAAACATTTGTGCAAGGGTATTTTAATTCAACAAATAGGGACTCCTCATATGCCTTAACTTCTTGTTTGAATTTTTATTTTTATTTGTCAAGTGAAAAAAATCTGGATCCACTTCAGTGAACGTTTCCAATTGGACTCTTTGTCATGTGCCCCCTGCACCTAGAAATACATAGGAGTTCACTTTGTTTTTAAATTGTTGGAGAAAGTTCCGAGACCTGCACATATGCTGAATGGAAGCCACTGGTTGGTGTATGTTTGGCTCCTGCACATAACCAGGGTTCAAGCAGGAGCAGACATGAGCACATGGGTAGTACTGAAGTACAAAATCTTTGGGGGCAAACACTAGAACCTGGCAGCCACCTAGGTCAGAAAGCATTGGCTGATGCCCTGGCAATTCCTGCAACCATGCCATGGCAACAGCAGTGGCATCACTCTGTGTGCCTCGCATCCCTGTGAAAACTTTGACAACAGTCCTATAGGCTCAATACCAAAAGAGCCAATGGGTTCATGCCAAGCTGGGATTGGTCCATTACAGCCATTGTGAGTGGTCTCTGCAGTCCATTACAGTGCTGGGAGTTGCCAGTGACCTGCTAGACTCAGTGCTATGTTGACAATTTTCAGTGTGTGAGTATGTGTGTGTGTGTGTGTGTGTGTGTGTGTGTGTGTGTGTTCGAGGGTGGCTATGTTTTCTTTGGGTTTGGGTATTTCCTCTTGGTTATTGCTCTGGGTTTTTTTTTTATTTTCTTAGCTAAGGTTAGCTAGATTTACTCCTTGCCATCCTAACAGAAAGATGGGAGAACACAAAAAAACACCAAAAATATAAAAACGAAAGCATTTACTGAAGATCATCTGGCATTTTCTCTACTCAGTGTAAAACTTTAACATCTCTCAAACATTTTCCTTGTGCTTGAAGAAATTTGTTAACATTCTATAACACCAGCATAAAGATATTAGGCTACACAATTAGACAAATGTGTTGGTAACACACTTTTCTATATATCATATTGTAATTGTTACTGCAAACAAAGTACCTTTCCTACTAATTTAATATAATTAATCACAGAAACTGGATGTGTATCTTGGTATTTCTCACAATAGCTTAGCTGAAATTAAACTTAAACTTCTTAACTCATCAAAAGGGAAAACTTATGCTATATCTTCAGGTACATTCCTTTCTGTCACATTTCCTACAAATGAAATTAATTTATTGTAGCATTTAAAATCCTATATCCCAATAGAAGACTCTGATTAAAGCTAAAAAATTTAAAGTGTTTTGAGTTTCTGTTTAATGTGGGCAACGGACTTAAAGATACCTTTGGACTTCCATAAGGATATCATATCCAAAAATTCATCTATACCATAGAAATAAGTTGACTAAAGACTATGTATAAATTCATATAGCTTTTGTTCAATTCACTAGAGCAAAAGAACTATAAATTCTGACCTACATTTATAAACATCTCATGACAATTTCTAGAACATTCCATTTTTCTCAGAACAATCAAAGCTGCCAAGAAACTCACTAATTGTGAGAGAAAAAAAGCAAGTTTGCCATGGCTGACAGTTTACAAAAGCCTTATTCGCATGTGGGTACACACAGAAAGCCATACAATGTTCAGCTTTACCTGGAAAGAAAAGAAACTCACCCTACAGAGAGAGAAAAACCGTTGGCAGGAGGAAAATAGAATGAAGAATTACCTGAATGCATGTCTTCTCGTATGTTTCCCTCCCTGTGATTTATGGAGTTTCTCAAGGTCTCACTGCTCAATAAGGCAGACCTCGGTCATCCCAGCAGAATCACAGGCAGCCAGGACTTACGTCACAGCCATTGCTCTCCCTGTGGAAACATCAAGAACTGAATGAAAAAGAAAGCAAAGTGGATTTCAAGGACACATAAAGAGAACCACAATGCTTTTGGGGACAGAGAAAACGTGTGAATACGTGTGTGTGTGTATGTGTCTGTGCGTGTGTGTGTGTTTGTTGGCACTAGTACTTAAACTCAGGACTTGGGAACAATCCTTTAGGAACTACACATAAGTACACTTTAGCTTCTTTGCTCAAGCCGCATGCTGTACAACTTGAGTCCCATTCCACTTTTGGCTTTTCATTCATGAATTGAAGACAAGAGCATCATGATCTTTCCTGACCAGGCTGGCTTTAAACCTTGTTCTTCAGATCTCAGCCTCCTGACTAGCCAGAATTACAGGAAGGAGCCATCAAGGCTGGCATTAGTTACAGACCAATGTACTGATTTCAAGCCCCAATACCATTATAAATACCAAAATCAAAATCAAACTTCATATCCTATAAATATACTGATAGCATATTAAACCAAAAAAATGAAATGTGGAGAAATCTGAAGGACATCAGAAAATGATTAACATTATTAGCTTTTCTGATTTTTAAAAACCTAAAATTACTTTCCTAAAATGTAAAATAACTACAGAAGACCCCTGGCACCAAAGTGTATATTTCAACTGAGATACCTGTTGAGGAAAAACTAAAGATGCTGAGGAAAACAAAGAATTTTAGAATTCAGTGATTACTACACAGAAAATATACCTGAACACCTGTACTTTGAAAATGTTTCAAGTAGGCTACACTAATGACACAAAAACTACTGTTCTTCTCATTAATAGTTCATAAAAACAGGTCTACTTTATTCTTTTTATCTAGTAATGCTCTGAATATTTGATTTACATTTCCCAAAATGACACTAAAGAGACTCAGTCTTTCAACAACTCCAAATTTTGTATCTTAGCATTTAAATTAAGTATATCAAGTATCTTCTTTGGGTTGGGAGTATCATAACAACAACTTGTTCTTCAATTTTGATGCTGGTGGGGGTGTATTTTCCCAAAAGATAACAGGGAAACACTCAGTAGATCACCAGATTTAAATGTAAGTGGCTAACTTACCCTGGAGGCTGAGATCTGAGGATCATGGTTGAAAATCAGCTCAGGCAGGAAAAAGAGAAACTTTTATCTCTAACTGAAAACTAAAAAGTTGGAAGATGTGTCTCAAGTGGGAGGGTGCTAACCTTGAGCAAGCAAAAACAAAAGGGGGATGGGGACAGAGGACAGCATCCAGGGACAAATTTCAAACTCAAAGACCATCACACATAAACATCATCTGAACTGCCTAATGGAAAGTGTGCATGAGAATTTAAAAATATTTCTGTTTTTAAGAAATACACTTAAGAAAAGAAATTCATTACCATTTTCAATCATGGTTAAAAATGTTTCATGTTTGCCAAGCATTGGTGGATCACGTCTGTAATCCTAGCTACTCATGAGTCTGAGAAATGAGATTGTGGTGCAAAGCCAGCCCACGAAGGAAAGTCCGTGAGACTCTTATCACCTGAAAGCTGGAAGTGGTGCTGTGGCTCAAGTAGTAGAGCACCATCATTGGTCTAAATCACTAAGGGACAGTGCCTAGGCCCAGAGTTCACTCCTCATGACCAAAAGTAAATTTTTCACATGGTCAAAACACCGGTAAAAATTCTGGGAATATATTGGCTGGCCTTAAGCAAAAAAACTTTGTGTTTGGATTTGGAAACCCTATTATATGATCATTTTTGCCATAGCATCATTTTGGTTCAAGTTATGATGTTTGGCTTAAACAAGGAGGAATTGTGGTCAAGATATGAAAAATTATCTTAAATCATCACTGCAAGAGAACTGATCTCTTTTGTGGTAAAGTTCTTTATGTCACTTAATGTTAAAGTTGTCTAGAATGACACATATATTTCACTCACAAACAAATCTAAGCAGTCAGACTTAGCATGGTGGAGATTGCTAGTATGGAATGTAGCATGCAAGATGGAAAAGGAGGAACCTGAGGGGAGCTTCACACCACAGCAACTCACTTGGGTTAAACTCATGTCCCTTATGAGTTGATGTTGAAGGTATCACCACTAAGTTTCTAAGGTTATGCTGTATGGAAAGCCCTTCCCCTCAACAGCTATATAGTGAGGGAAAGCCTATCATCAGTTTCTACCTGCATGTCTATTTCTAGACTATGACTGTATCGAACTAAATTATTCAAAACCCAAATGTCTGAAATATTCCAATACATTGGAATAAACTATTTTCTTTCCATCCTACACTCAGATGCAGTGAGAATTTCAAAAGATGTTCTGGGGATGGGTTGTAGTTCAGTACTTGCCTAGCTAATGAAACATCCTGGGTTCAATCCTCGTTAACAGAAAAGAAGACACAAAATCAGATAGGAGGCAAAGCCCAGAAAGTGAAAAAGATTTCAAGCAAAACTCCTGAAACATGGACCAACTCTCCTGATATGTATCAGAATTCTTTACCTCCCTTACTTGCATTCTTTGGATATGGTTGTGGTGTATATGGCTTGGAAGTAAACTAAAGATAACTGGTGCTGGGTACAGGAGCCTTATTTTCTTTTTATCATGACAGCTTGCTATTTTTATAACATGGTAATTGGATTGAACAAAATCGAAGTACCATAGTAATTGATCTCCCCTTCTTGAGCAAATGATTAAATATTGACAGCATCCTTGAACATAAAGCCTGGTTTCTTTGACATCTCCCTCAGTGGAGCTCTCACCATTCAAATATAAGACATTTGGTAAAATGTTGTTAGGTTGAGTCTTACTTGCCTTCATTCAGTCATCTTTGTATGTATCCAGTGTTTGTGGGATATGTCTTTTGTTTTCTTGTTTGGGTGTTTTTCCCCTTCCTGTTCCTGTGCCTCCATTTTCAAATGATTTATAGATGAAGTTCAGTAAGACTTTAAGTACTTAGAACTGTCCCACTGATGGAAGGAAATATTCATGTGAATACACAAACAAAAGCACAAACCCCTTAATCCTCCTGTTGTTTCCTCCAGGGAGAAGGCTGGTAGGGCCTACTTGTCTTGAAAGTGGGCGTCTGGCCATGGTACCTGCACCTGGGTGTGTCAGAGACCAGGAAGATGCAGGTCTAGGAGGTGAACAACAATAGGCCCTTGGGCAGGGAACTTCTGTAGGCCCTAGAAGCTGTGTCAAGCCCCAGTACTGGAACAACAAAGAGGTAAATGAAAGGAAGGGAAAAACAGAAAGGAAAAGAAAAAAAGGACCTATCACTTGAGTGCCTTTTATACATTAACTATGCCCCATAGGTATGGGTGATATGAATCTGTTACCCCAGATGTGGCCCATTCTACCAACAGGTCTTCACTATAAACCTCTTCCTAGGGCCCCAGAGAATTTTGCCATGCCAGATGAATAGTTCGATGGAGTTTCTTTCCTTTAGTCTAGATTGTGGGATAGTGGGGCATGAAGACTCTAACCAGCTGGGCTTACCCCTGACAGAGCACAGATGGGCATAGCACACAGCATAGCACATGGAGACAGCCATACTGGACAGCCTTGTTTCCAGTTAAGTGGGCTTAACCTCTCTTCTTGCTCCCCTATCCACTCCTCCACTCTGCTAGGTTCCTTGTCCATTACCTCTCCACCCCATCATATCACCTTCCACCACCACCCACTGGCCCATCACCACCCCATGTTTCCCCAGCCTACCACCATGCTATGTGCCCTACTCCCCCTTTTGGACAGTCCTCTTCTTGAGGCCAGGTACCCCTCAGGGTTCCATTCATTCTTCTGACTCAGCCCCTCTCACAGCCAAAACTTTTACCTCCACTCCCAACTTCTGGCCCCACCCCTTCCAGCCCCACCCCTTCCGGTCCCAATTCTTTCCCCTCACTGTCTGGCCCCACCCATCCCATGGTAACACATGCATGGAAGGGGCAATGTGCACATGCCCAGCACTCACTACTTAATGCCAGGTGCCAGAATGTTCCAAACGTGAGGTATTGTTGCCACAGAGAAGGAAGGCCCAGTTCAGAGTCTGCCCCTCCTCCTTGCCTGGCTAAGGCCTGGACAGCCCCAGGGCTCTCTGGTTTACCTGAGTTCACTGAAAGTTGCAGGGCTAAAGATGCAGACTTCGCCTCCATCTCCTCAACCAGTGCTGCGCCTTCCTGAGAGATCTTGGTTTCACTGCATGGACCTCCATCTTTTACTCAGGGTGGGCCCATCTGGTAGCACCATCCCATGATGGCCCTGATTTGAGGTGAGAGAGCCTCCCTTCCTAAACCTCTCTCTTTTCAATTTTCTTCTCTGCTCCCCTGTGGGAGCCTCCCGTCTCAGCCAGGTTTCAACTGAAGTGTGCACATACCCTCTTCCTAGGTCCCAATATCCCCTGCCAGGCTTCCTCTTTCATTACCACCTGGCCCCTCACCACATGGGCCACCGTGCCCAGTTCCCTGACCCTCAAGTGCCCCACAAACCTTTGTTGGGTTAGAGATGTGTGGACCCAGCTGCCAAAGTCAACCCTGGAAGACTCAGTTTCAAGGTAATGGTGACCCAATGCCCCCAATCGCCTCCTCCACACCCCCGTTGGTCAGAACCTCACCTTCAACCCTGCCCCATCCTTCTCAGTGTAGGAAGATTCGTGGGTGAGGTGATGAACCTCCTCCATAGAAGGAAAATAGAGGCTTAGAGTTCATCCCTATCCCCTCCTAGTCATGGCCTCAGTAGTCACCTATTGCTATGAAGAAACTGCTGGAGGCATTGGGGCTGAGGAAGCTGCCACCTCTCCCAACTGGTGCGGCATCTATTGCAGGGACATGGTCCCCCAGTGCCTCTTAGGCTTCACCAGCCAGCGGAACTCCACTTTCAATGCCACTGTGGAGTTAACTGTTGGAGCCATCACCAAAGACCCAGATTTAATGTAAGTGACCCACAGTCCTCTTGCCACTCTCCATTGCCTTATTCTCCATTCTTTCCTCTGCCCCCCCCAGCAGGAGCCATCCCTGGGACAGGGCTCTTAAATATTAAGTGGGCTGAACTCGTCTTCTTCTCCCCCTTTCTATTGCTAGGTTCTCCACCAGTGTGCCCTTCTTCACTACGCACTTACCCATCTGCTCCTCCACGTCTTCCCACAACCAATTGTTTCTCCTGCCCACCCCAAACTATGCTTACTCACCCCAGTTCCTCCCTTACCCTTTGCTTTCCCCATTCCATCCCCATCCCTTCCTTCCCCTGCCACCCACTCCCACCCATTCTCCATCCAAGCCCCTCCTGTCTGACGGGATGTGCGTGGGCATGCACATAGGTAAATGATGCAATTGGACTGAACCAAGGCCACAGTCATTGGAGAAGGAAATCAGAGAATCATAATCTTCCCTGTCCACAATTTCACCTATGGCCTTGTAGCATGCTTGGTTGCTCAGTTCCAACTGCATCTGCTGGTACTAGAGCTAATATTGGTGCCTCTTCATCGTTACCATGGAGGACCTCCACTTTACTGGTCAGTTTGGACCCATCTGCAGGAACCATCCCTGGACAGCCCTGAATCAAGGTAAGTGGGGCCTAACTCCTCCCAGCTGGTCGCCCTTTCCCTGCTCGCCCTTATCCCAACTCACTTCTGAACCTATTGCCCTACCCAACACCTTTTCTCCATGTCCACCTCCTGGCTCAGCCTCTTCTTTGGGAAAACATGTTCAGGTGAGAGGATGTGCATGTGTCCACCCACAACACACAGAAGTGGTGCCAGAATGGTCTGAATCCAGTTGTGGTGGCCACAGAGAAGGAAGACCATGGCTCAGAGTGTGCCCCTCATCTCCTCCCAGCTATGGCTTGTAGAGCTTCTGGGTTCTTTGTTTTCCCCATGTCCACTGGCATTTATGGGGCCTAAGGTGTAGCCCTTGCCTCCCTCTCTCAAGCGGTGTTATGCCTGCAACAGCCACTGGGGGAACCTGATGGATCTTCAGCTTCACCACATGACCTTACTGCTCAATGTGGGCCCAGCTGTGTGAGCTATTCTCAGATAACTCCATGAGGTACATGAGCCCCTCTCCTTCATTCCTTGCTTTTTCATTTCTCTTCCCCTTGTGGGAGGTATTTCAGAACAGCCTTTTTTAAAGATAATTTGGTCCCAGCTGCTCTTCCCAGGCTTCTATAACATCTGCCCCACCTCCTTTCTTACCTGTGGTCTGTTTAGCTGGGGATTATTGGACAAGAGCTGGGGATGCTGCCACAATCACCAACCACTACAGCTTTAACTAGAACAAAGAGGTTCTGCCATGGACCTCTTCATCCTCACCTGGTACATTTCCATCTTTCTGGTCTGTGTCTTCCCAGGTGACAGTGCCATCCCACATGCCCCTGTTTCAAGGTAAGTGGGCCACATCACCCCTACTTAGAAACTAATCTTGGGTGAAGGGTTGTGCCCCTGTGTACACATTCACACGAACACACAGACATGATGCCAGATTTACCTGGAGATGCTCTAGGGGACAAGAGAAGGGAGGTCAGATCTTGGAGTTTCTCTCCTCCCCCACTTGACTTCTCCACCAACTATGATCTCTGTAGCCCAAGCTTATAGGACTGGAACTGTGGATGCTACTGTCCTCTCCAACCAACATTTCTCATCATGACTTGACATAGTGGCTGCCCTTCCACTCTACCATTGAGGGAACAAATTGCTGGTGAGAGATTGTATGCATGTGTACATGTGTTAAGTGGAATGCATGCAGGTGGTGCCAGAGTTTCCAGGCAGGTGCAGCATTAGACCCAGGAGAAGGAAGACCAGGGCTTGTAAGACTGCCCGGAGGGGGAGCTCAATTACCTATTCTTCACTTTGTGGTCTTCCATGTTGATGATTCCTCCCTCTAGGCCAATGTACTGTCATCCTAGATATCCCAATTTTGCGGCAGGTGGGCCTTTTTCCTCATATCTGGGAAACAATCCCTGGGTGGGTTTTTGGGATTATGTGATTGTAACTGCATACCCAAGTTTGAGGTACACGCTTTTGCCTCTTCCTGTTACATTGTGGCCCCAAGAGTAGGAAGGCCATACACAGAGTATTTCTGGCCTCCCTTCCAGACTATTGACTGCATCACTCTGGGTTATGGGCTTGGAGCCTGCAATGTTTCTGTCCTTCCAAACCAGTGCTTCACCTGCTACAGTGCATGATGAACTTTTTTTTTAATACTGTAGGCAGGGGTTGCAGTTACATGGGAAACGGAATGAGTACATTTCTCTTTTTATGTTGTTTGTACTTTCAGAATACTCTTTATTCAAAGTCCAATGTCTGACTGCCTCTAATGGAAATGATGAGCATTGTCTCAGACTTCAAGATAATCCAGCAGCTCCCCTCCTCCCACAAGTCCGTGACAAATAAAAGTGATTACATCTTGCCTAATGCATCCTGAGGGAACAAAGGAAGGAAGTACTCCTGGTTGGAACTACTGGATTATAATAACATCAATGAGGACATCAATTATTCCTTTGTAGCCACCAAAACGTTAGTATGTCTTAGGGAGACATAACCACACACACACACAGCAGGTGCATCCTGAACTCTATATCCTGAAAATACTCTTGGGAAGGAATTTATGAGCCGAAGGGCACAGGGTGGGAAGAGGGCCACGGGGTGCATTTGGGGGGTAGTCAGCCCCAACCGGAAGAAGAAAAGACAAAGCAAGCTGGGCCTTCGTTCTGCCTAGCAGCAACACTTTCTGCCCCTTTCCATAAAATCCCTATCTCTCTGCCTTACACTGACAGTGCTACTGTGAGCAGAGAGTGCCCCTTTTACTACTGGGACCCAGTTTATTATTTCATTTGCTAAGATTCCCTGTGAAGTTCATCTGCTGCCCCCTAGTGAGGTGGCATGTTGATGCCTGGCTGAACTGTGCAATCTGGTTCTGAGCTCTATACCAGGGTTCTTGAGACATGAACATGTTGGTCCTCTAGTTTTCCTTTATTTCACTCTCTCACTAGCAACATTAAAAATGTGGAGCGAGTGAGCACGAGGTCAATAGGGGGTAACAGAAGATCCTGGGTTTGCAAGGAATGTTGTAGGTAAGATAAAAAGCTGCCCTGTGAAGATTGAGTACCAGCTCTGCCTGTCTTAGGATCTGCCAATGCAGGTCCCCTTTATTGTAATAACCAGGGAAAAACAGCAAAGTCAACAAACAACTCAGCTTGTTGCTCAAGTGGCCGTCTACCACTTGGGCCACAACTCAGTACCTAAGTTACCACTTCCTGGCTTCTGTTATGTCATGTTGTCTAAGAAAAACCACTAGCATATTCTGAGGATGATGGCGGAGGAGAAGCTGGAGGCTAAACAAGCTCTACCATAGAAAGCAGTTTTAGAGTTCCAGTGAACAGTCCTAAGCCAGAGAATCACACCAAGTGTGCCATCACAAGACAGAGAGTTAGGCCAGAGAGGGAAAATCAAGGCAAGGAGACAGATCTGAGCACTTGCCAGCAGCTGCCGCTGTGGAAGCATCGGTGGCCCCAACCACCATACCTGCAATACAGAGAGTCCGGGAAGAAGGAGCCAGACATGGTGGGCGAGTAGATTCTACTCAACACCAGCAAGAACCGACAAGGAGCAGACATCTTCATCCAGCAGTTCGCAGACCAGAGATGATCCAGGAACCAAGACTCGGCGTGAGTAGAAGCCTAACGTCCTCACTCCTTCTCAGGGAGCAAAGGAGGGAAGGCCACCCTTCCCTTCCCCCCACCCCAGTACCGGAGATCTCCATCTTGGATACTGACAAAGCTCGTCGGACCTGCTAGCTCCACCTCAGGCCTTGGAAGAAAGTTAGAGTCATTTAGCAGGTCACAAGAACCTAACCCGACCTGCCAGACTCAGCTCCACTCAGGGAAAAGTCACCCAGCTCAGGCGCCAGCCCCAAGAGTGGATTTCTTCACTGGGTAATCAGAGCCAGAGGCTGCCCCACCCTTTAGCAGCCTTGACAATCAATTGTAATTCAGTAAACATAAACCCTGAGAGTGGCTCCAGGCTGGGCTCTGGTAGCCCCCGGGAAAAGCTTCTGTTTGCTGAAAGGCCTCAACTCTACCCAGAACCTAGCCACATCACAGCATCTCCAAACTTGAGGGAAAAGCCATCTCCCTCTTTTTTGATACTCAAAGCAGATCTCCCTCCCATTGAACTAACCTGGGAGGAGGATCACAAAATTCTGGGTAAAGCAGAGCATTTTTCTGCCTGTTCAAACAAACTGATATAAGAAATGAACCAAGCCACAGGAAAATCAAACACCACAAGTAGACCAGAGACTCCAACAAGAGGCTGGTTATGGACACAAGGGAGATACAGGATTTTTCCTACCCCTCCCCAAAAACACTGAACACCAAATTAAGGAAGTACAGAAGTTCATACAAAATCTAAAACAAAGCTTCAACAAAGAATTTGAAGCCATCAAAGCCAACCAATTAGAAGGAAAAGAAATAAAAAACAAAGTAGAAAGTTTTGACAGCAGGTTAGACCATGCAGAAGATCAAATCTCGGGGATTGAAGACAGCCTAGATATTACAGAGAAAGAACATACAACCATCCAAGACAAGTCCAAAAAATATGATAGATCTATCCAACACATGGAAGACACCATCACAAGGCCTAATCTAAGGATAATGGGCATAGAGGAGCACCTAGAAACAGAAGTTAATGTTCTAGAAAATTTGTTTAACAGATCCTAGCAGAGAACTTCCCAAACATGAAGAAAGATAGGCCTATTCAGAAACAAGAAGCTTTTAGAACTCCAAATAGACCAGACCAGAATAGGACATCCCACAGTCACATTATAATATACACAGGATCAATTCAGACCAAGGAAAAGATCCTTAAAGCTGTCAAGGAGGAAAGATTAATCACCTATAAAGAGAAACCAATTAGAATCACCTCAGATTTCTCAGCAGAAACAATCAAAACAAGAAGAACCTGGAATGATGTATGCCATTCCCTAAAAACAAACAACTATCAACCTAGAATACTGTACCCAGCTAAACTCTCCTTCAAAACTGAAGGCCAAATAAAAACCTTCCATAGCAAAGAAAAATTGAAACAATACATCTCCACCAAACCAACCCTACAAAAGATTTTTAAAGATGTCCTACATATAGAAAACCAACAAGACTACAATGTCAAGAAACTGCATCCAAACTGAGAATCCAAGAACCATAGGAAGAAATCAGTTTTGGAGCCCCCAAGAAGGTGGATAACATGGCAGGAACTCCCAAATATCTCTTAGTCTTATCTCTCAACATTAACGGACTTAATTCTCCAATTAAGCGACATAGACTGTCTAGTTGGATTAAAAAGAAAGATCCTTCTATCTGCTGCCTTCAGGAGTCACATCTTGCCCGTAAAAACAAACACATTTTCAATGTTAAAGGCTGGAACAAAATCTACCAAGCAAACAGCCCCCATAAACAGGCAGGAGTTGCAATCCTAATATCAGATAAAATAGACTTTAAATTAAAATTCGTGAGAAGAGATAAAGAAGGTCACTACATACAAATTAAGGATCTCTCCTTCAGGAGGATATTAAAATTCTAAATATCTATTCACCAAAAAACCGAGCACCCAAATTTATCCAAGAAACGCTACTTTCCCTCAAATCCCACATAGATCCAAAGACATTAATTGTTGGGGATTTTACACACCACTCTTCCCACTGTATAGATCAACTCTGCAAAAACTCAAGAGAGAAACCGCAGATCGAAACAACTGCATAGATCAACTAGATTCAACAGACATCTACCGAATATTTACCCCAGTAATATCAGAACACATGCTTTTCTCAGCAGCACATGGAACATATTCTATAATAGACCATATTTTAGGCCACAAAAAAAACTTGTCCAAATTCAGAAACATTGAAGTTTTTTTATTTTATTTTATTTTATTTTGTGAACACACTGTACAGAGGGGTTACAACAACATGGGCAGGGTAATGCATACATTTCTTATCAAGCATTGCAGCCTCCTCCTTTGTATACCCTTCACATCCCTTCCCTGTCCAAATTCAGAAACATTGAAGTTATACCTTGCATTCTCTCTGACCACAAGGGAATAAAATTAGACCTGAACCCCAAAAGCCAACAAAGAAAGTCTGGTAACACATGGAGGTTGAACAACCCTCTGCTGAATCACAAGTGGTTCATGGAAGAGATTAGAAAGCAAATTCAAATTTTCATGGTATTCAACAAAAATGAGCACACAAATTACCAGATCCTCTGAGACACAGGAAAGGCAGTACTCAGAGGCAAATTTGTAGCTCTGAGTTCCAACATCAACAAATTGGAGAGATCTAAAGCCAACAATTTAATGAGACATCTGAACCTCCTTGAAAAAGAGCAGCAAGATAAACCCAAATCCAGTAGAAGAAAAGAAATAATTAAAATTAAATCAGAATTAAATGAATTATAATCCAAAAAACTATAGAAAGAATCATCAAAACAAAGAGTTGGTTCTTCGAAAAAATTAACAAAATTGACAGACCCTTAGCAAATCTTATCAGAAAAAGAAGAGAACACACCCAAATTAATAAACTCAGTGATGAGAATGGATACATCACCACAGAAACAACCAAGATTCAGAACACTATAGGGGAATACTTCTCAAAACTTAATGCTAATAAGTTTGAGAACTTGGCAGAAATGGACCTTTTCCTAACAAATATTGATATGCCAAAACTAAACCAAGATGAGTTAAACCATCTTTGCAGGCCCATATCAACCATTGAAATAGAAACAGCATTAAGAGTCCTCCCATCTAAGAAAAGTCCAGGACCAGATGGTTTTACAGCGGAATTCTTCAAGGACCTCAAAGCACAGCTCACACCAATACTCTTCCAACTCTTCAATGAAATTGGAAGAGAAAGTTCACTACCGAATACATTCTATGAATCCATCATAACCCTCACCCAAAACCTGGCAGGGACTCTTCAAAGAAAGAGAAGTATAGACCCATTTCTTTGATGAACATTGATGCAAAACTTCTCAACAAAATTTTGGCCAATCGACTTCAACAAATCATCCAAAAAATCATCCACCATGATCAAACAGGATTCATTTCAGGGATGCAAAGCTGGGTCAATATATGCAAATCAATTAATATTATTCATCACATCAACAGGAGCAAGGACAAGAACATGGTTTTCTCAATAGATGCAGAAAAAGCATTTGACAACACCCAACACCCCTTTATGATGAAGGTTTTGGAAAAATTAAGAATCTATGGACCTACCATCACCTCCCTCCCATCTCCACAACTACACTTTCCCCAGACCCTGCCTAAATTGTGAAGTTTGTTTTTCCACATAGTGTTTTGTACATCTCATTGTTACATTGGGTCAAACTGTATCCCTATTTAAACATTTTGTTTTTTCCCTTCTCTTCCCCAATTCATACTGACATCAAATACAGTGAAAATTGGGGTTATACCATGGGAGAGGAATATACAAAGCAACAAAAGAAATCACGTTACCTTATAAATACGTTAGAAACAATAGCAAAAAGGAAAAACCACTATCTTTGGGTTCACTTAACTTCATCTTATATGGTCATATGTAAATAGCTTTTGATGTTTTCTACTTGTCCTAGATATATCCTAATTATAGCAAATAAGGGAAACCATGGGAACTATTTTTCTTTAGGCCTGGCTTACTTCACTTAATATATTTTTTCCAAGCCTTTCCATTTCCTAACAAATTGGGTGATGCCATTCTTTCTGATGAAGGCATAGAATTCCATCCCATACTACATTTTCATGATCCATTCATCTACTGAGGGGCACCTGGGTTGCTTCCATATGTTAGTTATGGTAAAAAGTGCTGTGATAAACATCGTTGTGCTTGTAGACTTAGTATGGCCTTTTTTGTGATCGTTTGGGTAAATGCCCAAAAGTGGGATTGCTGGTTCATAGGGGAGCTCTATGTGGAGTCTTTTGAGGAACCTCCATATTACTTTCTAAACTGGTTGAACAAGTTGACACTCCCACCAAGAATGCAGTAGGGTTCCCTTCTGGCCACATCCCCTCCAGCATCTCTTGTTATTAGAGTTCTTTTTATTAATAAGTTTTTATATTGTGAAAATATAGTACAGAGGGGTTACAATTACATGATCAAGGTGAGTACATTTCTCATCAAGCATTATTGCTTCCTCCTTTGTTTCCCTTACAATCCCTGCCCTCACATGCTTCCCCCCTCAAAGTTGTAAAGTTCGTTTTTCAACACAATATCTTGAACATCTCATTGTTGCAATGGGCCCACCGGTATCCCTATTTAAATGATTTGTTTTTTCCCTTCCCCTCCCCAAATTATACCAACATCAAATACAGTGAAAACAGGGGTTATACCATCGGGGAGAGACATACAAAAGCAACAAAGAAATCATCTTATGAATATGTTAAAAACAATAGCAATCAAGAAAAACCATTTGAGTATGTATCTTAGGATTCATTTCCCCTAATATCAACTTGTCTGACCATTTCTGTTTGTCTCCGTCATATACTAGTTATTGCAAATAAGGAAAACCATGGGGCCTATGTTTCTTTAAGCCAGACTTACTTTACTTAATATAATTTTTTCTAAGTCTTTGCATTTCTTAATAACTGGGGCAATTGTTGGTGGGATTGTGAACTTGTTCAACCACTTGGGAAAGCAGTATGGAGGTTCCTCAAAAGACTACACATAGAGCTCCCCTATGACCCAGCAATCCCATTTTTGGGCATTTACCCAAATGACCACAAACAAGACCATACTAAAGCTACCAGCACAACTACGTTTATTGCAGCATTATTTACCATAGGTAAGATATGGAACCAACCCTGATGCCCCTTAGTAGATGAATGGATCAAGAAAATGTGGTATATACACACAATGTAATTATATGCCTTCATCAGATAGAGTTCTTGATTATAGCTATTCTACCTGGATTGAGGGGGCTGGCTTTAGCCCTGCGGAAGAGCGCCCGTCCAGCACGCACAAGGCCCTGGGTTCCATCCTCAGCCATGGAAAAAAAAAAAGCTAACTGGAATGAGGTAGAATCTCAATGTTGTTTTCATTTGCATTTCTTTTATGTCTAGAGAGGTTGAGCATTTCTTCATGTGTCTATTGGCAATTGTTATTTCCTCTTCAGAGAAGTTTCTCTTTAAGTCTTTAGCCCAATATATCGAGCAATTGTTTCTTTGAGGAATTGTTGTTGTGGGATTTAATTTTTTGAGTTCCAGGTATAGGACCATTGTATACACACACACACACACACACACACACACACACACACACAATCACAAACAGAGGAATTTTGTTGTTGTTGTTGCTGGGCAATGGATGTATCTGAAGTGAAGCAACAGTCTCAGAAAGAAAAAGAGCTCATGTCTTCTCTCATATGCAAATATTTTTTTAAGGTTTTTTGTTGCCAGTACAGGGTGCTGTCCCTTAGTTTGTTCACTCAAGGATAGCCCTCTATAAATTGAGCTACAGCTCCATTCCTAGCTTTTGGATGTTTAATTGGAGATAACAATATCATAGATTTTCTTGTCTGACTGACTTTGAACTACAGTCAGACCTCAGCAACCCAAGTGACTAGAATTATGGGCATGAGCCACTAGTGCATGGAGCACATGTGGATCTTATATGTAAAACAAACATACAGGTCTTACCAAACTGAATAAAGTATGGTTTAACCTGGCATGACATATATCTAGAGCATAAACATATATACATGTGTGTGTGTGTGTGTGTGTGTGTGTGTGTGTGTGTGTGTGTGTGTGTATGCCATACCAAACTGACTAAGTATGGTATAGGCTGGAGTGAGATTCCATGGCATAGCTCCATCAAAAAGCTAATAGTTTAACAAAAATGAATATCAGGAAACTGAAATGTGTGCTGACTAGAGCAGGTGGATGCTAATGATAGGGTAAATGAATAGAGAGATGAATGGTGGGAGAATGTACATAACAGTCTCAATATATGTATGTGAAAATGGAACATGGAAAATGAATGAGATAGGTGGGTTTGGGATAGGTGGAGGAAGTGAAACTGATGGAGGGAGAATGATTGTAAAAGATACGCTGTGCACATAAATGGACACGTTAAATCAAAACTCTTCTGTAAAACTATTTGAAAGTAACAATTACAAACAAGGTAAAAATTAGGCAAAATACATTCAGGGTCACAAAAAGCCCTGTGGATATCATGAGAGGTACAAGGAAAAGATGCCCAATGCCAGTGATTAGGGAAAAGTGTATCAAAATAGATTTCAAATTTATTAAAGTGACAAAAATGAAGAGGACTGATTGTGCTACATTGTTTTTTTTTAATTTTTTTATTGTGAATATACTGTACAGAGGTTACAATTACATGGGCAAGATAATGAGTACATTTCTTATCAAGAATTGTAGCCTCCTCCTTTGTTTCCCCTTCTCATTCCTTCCCATCCTCCCACTGCCTTCCCACCCAATCCTCTTCCCCCACCACCAAAATTGTAAAGTTCGTTTTTCCACATAGCGACTTGTACATCTCATTGTTGCAATGGATCCACCTGTATCTGTATTTAAACGATTGGTTTTTTTCCATTCCTCTCCACAAATTATAACAACCTCAAATACAGTGAAAGCAGGGGTTATACCGTGGAGGAGGGACAAAAAAACAACAAAGAAGTAATCTTATAAATGTGTTAGAAACAATCATCAAAAGAAAAAAAACATTTAAATACATATCTTAGGGCTCATTTCCCTATCACCAACTTATATGACCTTTTCTGCTTGACTCAGACAGATACTAGTTTTTGCAAATAAGGGAAACCATGGAACCTAAGTTTCTTTGGGCCTGGCTTACTTAACTTAATACAATTTTTTCCAAGTCTTTCCATTTCCTAACAAATGGGGCAATGTCATTCTTTCTGATGGAGGCTTAGAATTCCATTGTGTATATCTACCACATTTTGTTGACCCATTCATCTACTGAGGGGCATATGCTTTGGTTCCATATCTTCGCTATGTAAATAATGCTGCACTAAACATAGTCGTGCTCGTAGCTTTAGTGTGGCCTTGTTTGAGATAATTTGGGTAAATGCCCAAACGTGGGATTGCTGGGTCATAGGGGAGTTCTGTGTGGAGTCTTTTGAGGAACCTCCATACAGCTTTCCAAAGTGGTTGAACAAGTTTACACTCCCTCCCTCCAATAATGCAGTAAGGTTCCTTTCTGTCCACATCCCTTCCAGCATCTGTTGTTATTAGAGTTCTTGACTATAGCCATTCTAACTGGGGTGAGGTGGTATCTCAATGTTGTTTTGATTTGCATTTCTTTTATGGCTATGGAGATTGAGCATTTCTTCATGTGTCTTGGCCATCCACATGATCTTGTGTTTAAAGTATCCCACAGACTCCACTCCCTAATTACTCAAACTGATTCAAAACTTTGTCAAAGTAGCAGGGTATAAAATTAACCCTCAAAAATCAATGGCTTTTCTGTATGCCAACAATGAGAAAGCTGGGGCTGAAATTAGGAAAGCAGCTCCATTCGTAATAGACCCACAAAAAATAAAATACCTAGGAATTAACCAAAGAAGTGAAGGACCTATATGATGAAAACTTTAAAAACTTGAAAAAGGAAATCAAAACAGAACTTAGAAAGTGGCAAAAACTCCCATGCTCCTGGATTGGAAAGATCATTATCGTAAAAATGGCAATACTTGCCAAAGCTGTCTACAAGTTCGATGTGATACCTGCCAATATGCTATCCTCATTTTTCCAGGAAATAGAAGAGGCAATTCCAAAATTTCATATGGAACAATAAAAGACCCCAAATAGCTAAAACGGTCCTCAAAAGAAAGAACAGTGCTGGAGGAATGTCAATACCAATTTTCAAACTCTACTACAAAGCCATAGTAATCAAAACAGCTTGGTACTGGCACAAGAACAGACCTCAGGGCCAATGGAATAGAATTGAAAACCCAGAAATGAACCGTCAGACCTACAGCCATCTAATCTTCGATAAGGGAGCTAAAAAAATCGAATGGAAGAAAGACAGTCTCTTCAGTAAACGGTGCTGGCAAAATTGGTTAACTACTTGTAGAAAACTAAAGCTAGATCCTTATATATCTCCCTGCACCAGAATCAACTCCAAATGGATCAAAGACCTAGGAGTCAAAGCAGACAACCCGAAAACATTACAGAATGGAATAGGAGAAACCCTAGAACTCCTTGACACAGGCCGAAATTTTCTTAATAGAGACCCAGAAACCCAACAAATCAATTAAAGGTTCGACAAATGGGATTACATGAAATTGCAGAGCTTCTGAATGGCAAAAGACATAGCTATCAAGATTAATAGAAAACCCACGGATTGGGAGAAGATCTTCACTATCCTTACAATAGACAAGGATCTCTTATCTAAAATATACATGGAACTCAAAAAATTAAATCCCCAAACAACACATCTTCAAAGAAACAACTGCCCAATAAATAAGTGGGCTAAATACTTAAAGAGAAACTTCTCTGATTGTGCTAGATTCCAAGAGGTGATGTGTGTAGAGTGTCCCAGAGGTTTACAGAGCAGAGGCTTGTTCCCCAAATGGCGGTTCAGGGAGATGTTATGCACCTCTATCTCCCAAGTGAATACCAACAGTAGAAGGCTGGGACAGACACACCTATGTTCGTACAACATTGTTCAGCATAATCAATGAAGCTGGAAGCATCCTAAGGACTCCTTGGTGGATGACTGTACACAGAGAATACCACATGTAACTGCAATGGAGTATTTACATGCCATGGGCTGTACACGGAGAATATGAAATGTGTACACAGTGGAGTATTGACACATCATGGGCTGTACACAGAAAACATGCCATGAGCACACAGTGGAGTATTTACACACAATGGACTGGACACAGGGAACACAATTTGTGCACGTAGTGGAGAATTTACACCAGTGTGCTGTACACCAATAACACTGCAAGTACACACAGTGGAATATTTACACACAGTGGACTGTACCCGGAGAACATGGCTTGTGCACACAGTGGAGTATTTACACAGAGTGGACTGTACATGGAGAACATGACATGTACATGCAGTGGAGTATTGATGCACAGTGGACTATACATGGAGAACATGGCATGTGCTTGCAGTAGAGTACTGGTCCTGGAAAGGAAAGTAAGAGGCTGACTTTGGGACCTGGCATGGCTGTTCCTGAATCCGACTGGCCTTGCACCCCTCCTCATAGATTTCCCGGGAACCCTGTCCCCTTGTCCCAGTTGCCTGAGACCCCAGCCTGGCCCTCAGCCCCTCAGCCCAGCTGCCTGGGGACCCCTGTTGGCCCCTGTTGTTCACTCATCTCGAGATGCCTGCAGATCTTGCCAGCCAGCCCTGGGCCACTCACCCTGGGTGGCCCAAGACCCTATCTGGATCCCAGCCCCTCTGCCTAGGTTGCCTTGAGTATCTTTCTGGCCCTTGGCCCCTGACCTCCCTAAAACCAGGGCTGGCAGACTTTGGCCCCTCGCTTTGGGGTTTTCCCAGCCTCAGCCAGCTGGCTCTTGGCCCCTCACCCAGACCATGTCCGGACCTCAGCCCCTAGACCTGGTCTGCCCAGACACGCTGCCATTTGCATTACCCACATTAGAGGCTCAGCATGTTCTGAGCTGTGCACTCCACCTTGAAGGAGTTCCCTTGGGGTTCAGGGTGGCCCACTGGGAGCTTCTCTCAAGTAGGTAGACTCATGACGGTGTTGGTGTGGCCAGGCTGTGGCAGGCTTCCTGGCCATATCTTCTCTGAAAGACATTTTTTTTTTTTGAGAAATGAGACAGTGTCTCAATCAATCCCAGGCCATCCTTGAACTCACTTTCCTCCTGAGGTCATTGCTACACTGGGCTCATTTCTGTGCCACATTAGGGGGGCAGTGTGCTTAACTCCCAGTGTGCTGCTGAGGAAATGCCTTGGGTAGTTGGAAGTGGACAGGAGCAGCCACAAGATATGTGAGTTGATGTGCATGTGCAGCCTGCCCTGGCACCTCGTTGCTAGACTGGAGGGATCAGGTTCCCAGGAGTTGAACATATATTGTTATGTTTTGGTAGGTTACCCTAGGAAGGTGTCAACATTCTGTAGGAGAGGAGGACAGAAAATGTGGTTCCCATCCTGTCTTGACAATTGAATGGATTTAGGCTTAGAAGTGGGGGGGGGGGCAGGGTGACAGAGTTCCGTTGCCTCTGACCACATACATGTATTCATTCATGCGGCCATCCTCTCTTCTCCTCTCATTTTTTTTTTTTTGTGCTGTGTATAGGGAACTGATGCTAAAGCCCTTGTTAAATGGGGAATTCAGATATAAACACATTATTCTCTTAACTATCTTGAGAACAGTTCTTGCTGTGTGCCTTAGACTGGACTTTGGACTAGCTGTCCTCCTGCCTCCTCTTCCTGAGTGCTTGGATTATGGGGTGCCTGGCTTATTTATTCTAATTTTTTGGAGTACTGGGGTTTGAACCCAGAGCATTGCCCTTGGTATACAGGTACTTCAACCTCTGAGCCACAACTCCCACCTTGGCTCTTTCTGCTTTATTTTTCTGATAGGTTCTCACTTCCCCCTTCCTTCTACCTATGTCTCCCAAAGACGTGAGATTACAGGAATGAGCTATCTTACTCAAAGTAGTCCAATTTTTAAAATCTTTTGAAATATCCTGGTGAAAGAAGATTTTAGGGCAAGATTCTTTGTATTTTACTCTAAGCTTGTTGGTTAGCCTACCTTCTTTTGCCTTCTGAATGTTTTCATTGATTTATCAAAGATAGCAGGAAGGAATGACCAGATCCTACAATGGCTGCAAGACCTTATACATCTGACCTTACCTCTGTTCTTTGTTCTCTACTTCTACCTCTGTTTAGCCTGTTTTGAGCTTGAATTATGCCCCAGATTGGCTTTTTCCATTTCTGTGAACACAGAGCCATAAATTAGGCATACAAGATTGCCTTTGACTAAACAGCAATAACAAAAATCACTTTTCTTGGGAAGATTGATCCTTGGGTCAATTTTTATTTGTTGTGGCCATTTTTAGGATGTAATACCATTTAAGTGGTAATACCATTCAGTGCGTCAGCAGTATGAATTCCTTTGCTTTGATCGTTGTTCTAATTCTCTTTCTTGGATTAGAAACATTTCAGTGTACATATCCTTGAATCTTGAAGACTTCCCTGTGTGCTGGAATGTCCTTAATCTTCATCTGAGGTTTAGTTCTTGTGAGGCTTGTTGATCGTGGATGTGTAGCTGTAAGTCAGAAGGAGTGGTGGACTGGCTGTTGTTCATGTTTAACCACGGCCCTTCTCCTGCCCTTACATGCCTTGTTTCTGACTTCCAGAGGCCATACTTGTTGTGGGTGATCCTATGGGGTTTGTTCCAGGTTGCTGACCACCTCTTCTGTTTTTTTTTTTTTTTTTTTTTTTTTGCTTATGTGGTGCTGAGAAATCGAACCCAGGGCCTCATGCATGCAAGGCAAGCGCTCTGCCACTAAGCCACCTTCCCAGCCCTGACCATCTCTTCTTATGGCCCGTTCTGTGCTTGCATGCAGGCCGGCTCTCACATGGACTTGGTGATATGCTTGTATGCCTCATTTCCCTTTGGAAACTGACAATTCTGGCTCAAATAACTGTGGAGATTGTGCCTGTGGGCTCAGAGGGCATTTAGGGGAAGAGGTTATTCAAAAATCTACTGTCTGCGACATTTGATGGGGTGTGGGAGGTTGGCTCTGACTTTTCTTTGCCTTCCAGAAGGATGTTGGCCATGGAAGACTTGGGGAGAAACACTACCATCTTTTCCAGCATGAGGAATTTGAACTTCATTTTTTAGACAATGGAAGGACTTTTCCACTTCTGTTCCAGGTTCTCTACAGATGCAGTAGCAGCAGAACAGGCATGTGAACTATGTGTGCCCTGTGAGGTGTCTGGGTAGATACCTGGGCACAGAGAGACCTGGTCAAGTCCTGAATAGCTCAGGTAAGCAGCCCGGAGGGATAGACTGTTAAGGGTGATGTCTAGGGAGACACTTTGGCCTAAGTAGGGCTTGTTCCCATCCTATGTCATTGAGACAGCTATCTGTCCTCCAGATTTCATCCTGGTATACTGACATATTTGGGGTGATTGTGGGAGGCCAGGGAATGCTGTATATCTTTGTAACAAAGGTTTCCTCACCCTGGTGAGTGCTCTTTTCCTCATGAGTGCTCATTTCCTGGTGAGTGAGTGCTCTCCTCCTGGTGCATATCCTCTCCTAGTGACTGCTCTCCTCCTGGTTGAATGCTCAACATTGTGCTCCCACACATGGACTAATGGATGCTGATGACGTTCTTGGAGAGACTGGGAGGAAGAGCATCAGTGTGTCTTCCTCTTTCATGAGGAGGATATTTTGTAAGCATAGGTTTCCATCAGCACTGTGAGAAATCAGGGCGGAGAAGCAGTACTGCATCAACATATGGGGGCCATTTGTGTACTGTGCAGTGATTCCACCTACACATTTGCCCTGACTTGAGTTCTGTTTAACTTCAAGTTCTTGGGAATGCTTACAAAGTGGGCAGGCCTTCTGGAGGAGTCCAGATTCTAGGGCTGGGGTTGGGGTGTGTCGGCTCAGTCCCAGTTGAGACTAGGTCGCTGGGCCTGTAGGAGGGGAGGGGTCCTCCACTGTCCTGGGTATCACTGCACTGACTACTGTACCATACCTCTCCTTGGCTTTGCCTTCAGCTCCTCTTCCTATCACCTTCCCCTCCATGTCTGGAGCCATTCTGCAGTGACATCCTAAAGCAGATGAGCAAGGGAACAGAAGAGGTTTCTGTGAACTGGCCTGATTAGTGATGGAGTAAGTGTTCCTTAGAGCTCTGTATTGTAAACTACCCTTCTTGACAAGCCCTGTCTTCTGAGGAGAAGTCCTCTATATTCTTTTTGGTGTTAAAACATTTCTATGAGTGATAGTTGACAGTTGTGTGATTACTGGTCACTTAAGAAATTGGCAAACTTTATCTTAAAAAGTCTTTAGTTGATGCAAATATCTGAGGATTTGTGGCCTAGCTGGTAGAGGCAGGGGATTCTGGAACCTGAATTAAACTGTGTTGTTCTTCATTGTTCATTGTATGCAATCTGCAAGTTGGCACCAGAGACATAGTGCTGTATCAGAAAGGGGCTCTCATGACCACAGGGCTGTTGGCCTGGTGCCTGGCTTTGGCTGTATCCTGTCGGTTGCCTGGCTTTGGCTGTATACTGTCCATCAGATGCCTGGCTTTGGCAGTGTCCTTCCCAGATATTATTGTTCCTTTTTCCATGGAGCTCCCTGAGTGGCAGTGAGAAACAGAGGACAAGGCTGGGGAAGCTGGGCTCCAAGTGTGAATGAGTGAATGAGTCCTGCCTTCTTCCATTTCTCTTCTCCTTCATTCTTCCTTGTTCTTCCTCATTAAAGACCCCTTGAGGTGGAGGTGGAAGCACATAGTTTATCATGCTTTGGCATGTGTAAAGAGAAAGAAAGTGAAATTTCTTTGGGATATAGTCGGTGCTCTTGAAAGGTGGAGTGGATGTGCCTGGGCCCCTGACACACCTGTCATCCCTATGGGGTAGGTCTACCTTACTCTGCCAGAGGTTTAGACTTGGCATGGAAGTGGCAGCTGAAGTTTGGTGAAGGTGAAAGTTAGAATTAGGATCCCCTGGATAACAGTGAGAGAGGCGGAGATGTGTTCAATGTAGTTGGACTGAAGAAACAAAGATCATGCATAGGAGGAGGGATGGAGTAGATGCTGGCTGCTGACCCACAGGGGCCTCAGCTCCCACTGTTATATTGGTCTGTGGCTTCTGTGAATTTGCTTGTGAACTCTGGGGTGTTCAGCTTCTACCTACCATGTGTCAGTCACAGGCACAAGCACAGGCTACTGCTCTTCTGTGTCAAACAGAAGTGCCTCTAAAAATTCCCAGTGTTCTCTCCTATGGGGAATTTCTACTGTAAACCAGTGGCTTCACTAAGTCTTCTGGCAATGTCTCTAGGAGGGCCTGAGTTAAGTGAGCAAGTGTAATAGAGCCCAAAATTCCGTGTTTGCCTTCCCCGGGGGTGTATGTACCTGGGTGTCACTGAAGGAATCACCAAAGGGCTTTCAAAAGTTGGAGCCCTGGGTTAGGTGTATGGTTTAATTGATGCAGCACAAGCCTAGAAAGCTTAATGGGCTGAGTTTTTTTAAATCCCAGTATTACCAGAAAACTGTTCCAGCTAAGTATAGTTATCCATACCTGTAATCTTAAAACTTGGGGTTGAGCAGGAGGGTTGTAGGATGCAGCCTGGGCTTTGTAATAAGAGTTTGTCTTTTTTTTTTTTTTTTTGGTCCAACGTGGGCCTGAACTCTAGGCTTTGGTGCTGTCCCTCAGCTCTTCAGATCAAGGCGAATATTCTACCACTTGAGCCACATCACCACTTCTGGCTTTTTTTCTGGTTATGTGGTGCTAAGGAATCCAACCCAGGGTCTCATGCATGAAAGGCAAGCACTCTAACACTGAGTTACCTTCCCAGTCCCTGTTTTTAATTATTAAAGAGATGTCCGGGGGGGGGGGGCTTACTATTTCATAAGCAGATAATGAATATATTTCTTTGGGGGCAATTTCACCCATTCCTTTGTCTCTCCATTTCCCTTCCCAATCTCTACCTGCAAATTGTATAGTTGTACAAGTCATTTTCCTGATAGTGTCTACTGAGTACCATTGCTGCCTTTGTTCAGCCCTGGTGCTTCCATTTCTTTGTAGCCTCCTACACCCCAAAGACAGCTAAAGGAACATACAGACAAAAAAAACAAACAAACAAGAAACAAAGGCCAAAAAGCAAAAACAACCATCTTCATCAACAATGTGAAAAATGTTGAAAACTTGTTGCCATTTCTTGGAATTCATTCGATAAATATTATTTTATATGTTCACTGGCACAGAGGCATTCATTGCACCTTTGGGTTCCTTCCTTAAGAGTACTTCCTTTAATTTTAAGGGTTTTTAAAAATTGATTGCAGTTTCTACATGCTTAGAACACAAAATATTTAAGTTGAGATGTATTTTATTAATGCAGTTTAATTTATATGTATTTAAAACCTTAAAAAGCCATCATTCAAAACTTTTTTTTCTGACCTAGGTAGAAAAAAATGCTGGGTTCCATATGTGACTGTAATTTTTTCCCAGCAGTGTTGGGAATTGAAGTTGGCTTGTTCGACCAAGCACTGTGTCACTTGAACCACACATCCAATTCTGCAAATGGATGTTAACAATTTACCAATATTTCTTTTTCTGGGGCTTCATAAAATGTAATGTTCAAGTAGTATAAATGTCAATACAGAAAGGAAAAGAATGAGGTCATGTGAATTAAAATTTAAATTTTCATTATGCTGTCATTTCCAGTCTGTAGTTGGTATATTAAAATGAAATACGATATAAATTAATTCAAAGTCTTGTTTTGCTGGATTAGTTATTACCAGCATATTTATAATCATATGTGATCCTTTTTGTAAAATATATTTCTACCTTATTGCCATTTTCGGAACTTGTTTGGACGGTCTTTTTCTTCCTTTGGTAGTACTAGGTTTGAACTCAGGGCCCTTGCACTAGTCAAGCAGATGTTCCGTAACTTGAGTCATGCCCCCAAACCTTTTTCAACATTGTTTGAATAAAGTAGCTTTTTGTCCAGTCTACCCTGACCACAGCCCACCAAATAAGAGCTCCCATATTTGTGTAGCTGATGTGACAGGTGTGCACACTGCACCAGAATTTTGTTGGTTTCTTGGTCTTTTACCTTTTACTGTGGTGCCAGGCCCAACATAGTCTTATTTTTTAGGGAGTATTTTTAATACTTGTAGTTTAAGAATATTTATGGGTTGAGGCTGGGAATGTGGCTTAGTGGTAGAGAGCTCGCCTAGCAAGCATGAAGCTCTTTGTTGGATTCCTTACTACCACATAAACAGAAAAGGCAAGAAGTGACGCTGTGTCTCCAGTGATAGAGTGCTAGCCTTGAGTAAAAGAAGCTCAGGAGCAGTGCTCAGGCCCTGAGTTCAAGCCCCAGGAATGGAAAAAAAACAAAAGAGTATTAATGGTGTGCTCTCTCTTTCTCTCTGTCTGTCTTTCTGTCTCTCATGCTAATCATACTGCTTGAACTGAGGACCTGGGTCATTAAGACTAGTGCTCTACCACTTGAGCCACCAATCCACTTCCTTTGTGCTGATTAACTGGAGTCTCACAGACCTTGTTGCCTGGGCTGACTTCAAACTGCATTCCTCTGCTTCCTGAGTACTAGCGTTACAGGTATGAACACTGTGTACTCAGCTTATGGTTCCTTTAAGTAGCTGGAATTTTCAATGATAATAAGAGTTTTGATTCATTTATAGTCCATTCACTCTCTCCTTTCTCTTTCTCTGTCTCTTGGTTATTGTAGGGCTTGAACTCAGGGCCTAAGCTAATGCACTAAAGCTAGTGTTCTACCACTTTGAGCCACAGCTCCATTTCCGGTTTTCTGATAATTAACTGGAGATAAGACTCTCACATACTTTCCTGCCCAGGCTGGCATTGAACTGTGATTCTTAATCTCAGTCTCCTGGGTAGCTAGGATTATAGACATGAGCCATTGGTGCCTGACCTATAGCATTCTTAGTTTTAGATTATTTATGGAAATTTCTATTTATAAAATAACTTTTCACATTCTGAAAATTTATATGGATAAGAAATTTATTTTGCTGTGGCAGCTGTATCTATACAGAACTCCTCGAAAAGCAAACCCTTAAGAATAAGACACTAGGGACTGGGAAGGTGGTTCAGTGGTAGAGCAGTTGCCTTACAATGCATGAGACCCTGGGTTCAATTCCTCAGCACCACATAAGCAAAAACAAAAAAGCCAGAAGTGGCGCTGTGGCTCAAGTCCTAGAGTGCTAGCCTTGAGCTGAAGAGCTGAGGGACAGCACCCAGGCCCAGAGTTCAGGCCTCAAAACCGGACCCCACCCCCCAAAAAAAGAAAAGAAGACACTAATGTTGAGCTCAATGATTCTCACTTGTAATCTCTAGAGACTTGGGAGGATCACGGTTTGAGGCTATCTGGGGAAATAGACTGAATATCAACAAGCCAGGCATGGGGGTATACAACTGTAATCTCAGCTATGTAGGAAGCATAAGTAGGAAAATCTTGTTTGATGCAATGCTCTTAAGTTCAAACCCTAATACTGCTTTTTATGGAAAAAGAAGAAATGGGTCATTAAAATTTGTTTTTGTGATTGTATGTTTGTAAAAACATTGATGTCAATGCATTCATATGACTGCAGAGTCTTTTGCTGTTTTTCAGTGTTGTGGAGTTAACGGTCCCAAAGGAAGTAGCCTCAGAGGACGAAGAGACCCTGGGTGCCCTGGAAGAGGAGTCTCCAGCCAAGTAGGGAGTTTCGCATATTTTCCTTATTGGGTTGTAATGTTTTCATACATCTTCTTAATGTATTAATAAGGAGCAATCTAGTTCACACTATCTAATGAGTAATTTTTTTTAACTTAGTCATCTTATTTGGGTTCTGCAACTTGCATTCCCATTTTTTTCTGGCTAACAGTAGATGGCATCATTCTCTGCTTCCTTTTTAAAAATATTTTTGTTATCCTTAGGTAGTTGTACAAAACCGTTGGTTTATGAATACAGTGTGTCTTGATCAATGTTACCCTTTCAGCATTCTCTCCCAATCCTCCAAACCACTCCTTCCTTTACTTATATTAATTCTAGGTTATTTATTGAATGTTTTGCAATTTAACAAAGCAGTTTGTGTGTTCTTTGCATCTGGATTTGTGTCACCATGTCAGCATCTTCACACATCCCCTTTTTGTCTGTTCTGTGGTATGGATTCTTGCCTGCATTCTCCACCCTTCCCCCTTCATCTACCCTTCTCCCCTTGCTTCCCCACACTCCTTCCCCTCTTACTAGCACCCATTTCCTGGTTCTTGTTTTGCTGGGCTTTGACTTAAAATCTACACAATTGCTAATGAGTGATTTAATTTTTTTTAAGTACTGGGGTTTGAACTGGAGCCTTGACCTCTTGCTCAGCTTGCTGACAGCTAGTGCTATACCATTTGGTTTCTGCTGGTTATTTTGGAGATGGAGTTTAACAGACTTTTCCCCTGGGCTGGCTTCAAGCTGCAATCCTCTGGATCTCAGTCTTCTGAAGAGCTAACATACACCATGACCCACTTGTGTGCACTTCTATTGGGCTTTAATGAAATTAATGGGTTAAGTTCAAATGTACTGTTCTTTACCCACCTCTTTCCATCAATAGCTTGTTCAACTCATTTTACTTCTGTCCCTGTTACTCTCCCCAAGTCCTTATTTTCTCTCTTTTCTTCTTGTAGCTTAGGTGCCTGGTCCATATCTCTCAGGTTTGTACCTTACGTCCACTTGTCTTTTGGAGTTCGTGTGGGATCTCTCTTAGCCAAACCCCAGCTGGATTACT
Organism: Dipodomys spectabilis; assembly: GCF_019054845.1. Lineage (NCBI taxonomy): Eukaryota > Metazoa > Chordata > Mammalia > Rodentia > Heteromyidae > Dipodomys > Dipodomys spectabilis. Next base: position 966,130 of record NW_024870793.1, read on the forward strand.
CCTCACAGTTGTCCTCCCTGCCTGTACCCACAGGCAGGCACTGTAATCATTTGAAACCTCTGCATGTCTTGACTCCCAGTATTCTGAAATGATCCCTCAGTTCCACCTAGCAATCCATTTCAATGTTTCACTTTTAACACCTTTACAGCTTATTCCTTCTTGTCTGCTCAGAACTCTGACACTACCCTTTCCCTCTTTCCTCTCACCTCCTCTTTCATTCTCCTGTGCATCTTTGTGTCATAAACAAGGTGGGAGCCATCAGATGGGAACTTCACAGTTTTCTCACTGTCAAAGGTACAAACCTATCTATAGACACTCACCTTGTAGCTTCCTGCCCTCCTGGTAAAAGACTATTTTCTCACAGCTCTTCAAGCTTTTGGTCTTTTCTCTCTCTACTTCATAGAAGTTTCATACTTCTGGCTCCCCCCTCCCCACCTGTATTCATCTCTTTCTCCCAGCTCTGGTCTTGAAATCAACATTTTTAAACACGGTCATTCTCATGCTGGTGCTGGGACTTGAACTCAGGGACTTGTGTTCTCACTTGGATTTTTGCTCATGACTGGCACCATCTGCTAGAGCCATGCCTCCAGTTATGTACTTTTTGCTGGTTAATTGGAGATAAGAGTCTGAAGGATTTGTGTATCCAGACTGGCTTTGAACTGTGGTTCTCAGATCTCAGCCTCCTGAGTAGTTAGGATTATAGTTGTGAGCTACTGATGCTTGACACTCAGAAATCTGCTGACCCTTCTCTTGACCCTCCATTCTCTCATGCGTCCCACTTTCTGAGTTGTGTGCATTCTTTCTTAATTTCCATACCACATCCTCATTCCTCACTTCACTCCTTCCCTCTCGTCCTTCTGCAATTTGTAACCATGTCTCCTGATGTAATGGATGTTTCAACCTGAGTCTTCTTGGTTCTCAGAAGCATTGGACTTTATTGATTTCTTAAACATATCCTCTCAATGGTTTCTGACATCACTGTACTGGTTTTCCTTCTGCCTCTCAGATTCTCCTTTGCAGGCTCATCGTTGCCTTGTATGTCTTTTTAAATGCCATTTCCTTCAGCTTCTCTTCTTCTAGAGCCCGTTTGTAGGATCTTATGTATCCTGTTCCTTAAACAGTCAGGTATAGCTCCAGAAATTATCTCTGAATCCTTCCTTCAGTATACTTCTGGACACCTCCCCTGATCCCAAATATTCCTTGTACTCCACATCTCCAGGATTTAGCAAACTACTTTCATTAAAAGCCTCTGAGCCTTCTTAGTGGTTTCCCACAAACTAGAACCCTAAGAATTACCCATGGAGCTCCCTTTGTGACTCTTTCTCCCAAATTCAATCCTTCCCTCTGCCCTGTGTGATTTGTACCTTACCTCCAAAAGCACAGTCATCCGGCTGTCACGTGGCTCCCTGCATTTTCACCTTGTATGCCAAAGTGGCATTCAGACTGCTGTGCCCTCTCCGTCCTCCCCCCCGCCAGTGATTTCCTGTTCTTTTTTAGCTTCTGATGTGACCTGCACAGTCCTACATGGTCTGGCCTCCACAGGACCCCCCAGTTCCACCTGTGCTTTCCTGGGTTCACCTCATGTCTCTTATTTTTAATCTCAGACATACATGTCCTCCACCACTATCCTCACATCTGACATACTTTCACAAGTATTGATTTCCTGTTCTCTATACTTCTTCCACTCATCTTCACCTTCCAACCATTAGAACTTTTACTCATTTTTCATCTGCCCAAGGCAGTGTGTCTAAAGAGCATAGACTTGGACCCGGAGTGCTTAGTACAAATTTTAGCTCCACCACTCACCAGACTGGACAAGTTATTTAATCTTTCTTCAGTGGTTCTGTTTTCTTCATGTGTAAAATGGTAACAATATAGTACTTATGCTACAGGGTTGTTGTAAGGAGTGTGTGTATGTGTAAGGGAGCGAATTTATACATAGTGCCTAGCATCTGGTTAGCACTATAGAAATATCTGTTGTTATCACTGTGACTTATCATAGGATTTATCACAATGTTTGGTGATTATCAAAAGTATTAATTTGCTATTCAAACATGATGGGAATCTGATTTGTTCTCATAACTCCACATTGCTCCCATGACTGATCACCTCCCACCGCTCCCATCCCCGGAACCTTCCTGATTCTCAGGAATACTTCATCCTGACATAATCTAAAGTGCAGGACCAAAGCCGGTACTGTTGGCTCACTCCTTTCATCCCAGCTACTCAAGAGGCTGAGATCTGAGGATCACAGTTCAAAGCCAGCTCAGGCATGAAAGTGTGTGAGATGCTTCTCTCCAATTAACCACCAGAAAATTAGAAGTGGCAGTGTGGCTCAAGTGGTAGAGCACTAGCCTTGAGCTGAAGGGCTGAAGGATAGCACCTAGGCCCAGAGTTAAAGTCCCATGACCGACAAAAAAAAAATGGGAAAGGAAAGGTCAGGTCTGGGATGATACCTCAGCTAGAAAATCCCAACTGAAACATAAATTCCAAACAGGACATTTTGGATAATAAATCCCCAATAGGACCAGACAATGCATCTCCAAAGAAGAGTCTAATAACTCTTTCCTGGTCTATTCTTCCAACCCAATCGTTTTGTCTATCCGAAGACCCTATATGGACGACTTACCTCTCCCCTCTTGTCCCAATCTTCTTATGTATCAAAAGATGGAATATGAAGGATTGACCACCTCCCTACTGCCTCAGGCACACATGTACACCATGCAAAGCCCAGGTACGTGTGGACTTGATGTGCAGGCAGGGCAGTCTGACCCAAGCCTGGCTTCAACATTCCACTATGAGCTGATTGAAAGTCTCCACCTCTCTCAGCCCTAATAGCCTTTTGATAACCTCTATGATAACCTCTGCCCCCTGGTTCAGACCCCATAAAAGCTCACCTCCAACCCCACATCTTTGTAGCCTCCATCCCTGCCAGAAGGTTGGTTGCCCCTTGCTGATTCTCAGTAAGTAGTCCTAGCCTTTCGAGATGAAGAGTCCAACCTGTTCCTATTCTTTTTTCTATTTTTCTGAATAAAAACTACAAAATATGCTGTAAAATTAGGATTAATAGTTAATATGATGACTTAAGCAGTGCGTTGCCTAAATAAAGAGATGTAAATTTATATGAATGTTGGGAAAGTACGTTAACTTGATACCTCTCGGAACATATAATATTTTTTATGAAACAATGAACTTTTATGTATAGTTGGGTGATATAAGGCTGAGTAACAGAATGAATTATATATCATCCCAATCTTCATATTTATTGGAGATACTGTAGCATTCATAAAAGACAAAGAGATTGTGTGATCTCTCTGAGAGATGGCAATCTCCATGAGGGCTAGTCAACAAATCTCCACTGACTATAGCTGTTATTAAGCTGAACTGCTTAGTTGAACTGCTGGTGCTGCACCATAGAGCATCCACATTGGCCAACCATGTTGAGAAATCCTTGTTTCTGTACTCCCTTGTCAAGCTTTTGAAAGTTGGAAAAACTATATCAAATGACCGTGATACTGGCTGATCTCTGCCTTGTCTAAATAGTGATTTAACATTGCTGCTTTCAATAATATATAATGTGCCCTTCTCAGTTATAGAAACTCTAGATGAATGAATTCAGTACTATATACACAATAATGTTTTCTTTTTACTGACAATCACAGTTGCGCTTCTTCTTTTTGATGTTCCTTCCTTAGAGGTATGTGAAATGTTCCTTGTCCCATGTGTTCTAATATGTGAGGATAACTGTCACAACTTGTATTTGGTTATAAAAATAACATTTCTGATATATTACTGTGTGCCAACATCTGCTCTTTATAGAACTTCTGTGTATTAATTCACTGAAATCTGGACTGCTCTGAGCAGTTAACTGTTAACTTTCTCAAATAGAAGCACAGAGGTTAAACAACCTATCAGTAATTACACAGCCATTAATTGAGTCGAATCAGACAGAGAATGATAAGAATGGCTAATTGGCATTCAGATGACCATCCGGTTAGGGACTTCCCTTAGCAGGGCACAGGTTTCTCAGGAGTAAAATCCTAGCTCCTCAGGAGGCTGAGAACTGAGGATTGAGGTTCAAAGCCAGCCCAGGCAAGAAAAGTCTATGAGATGCTTATCTTCAAATAACCACCAGAACTGAAAGTGGCAATGTGGTTCAAATTGGTAGAGCACTAGCTTTGAGCAAAAATCTCAGGGACAGTGCCCAGCCCCTTAATTCAAGCCCCACAATGGACACACACACACACACACACACACACACACACACACACACACACAGAGAGAGAGAGAGAGAGAGAGAGAGAGAGAGAGAGAGAAGAGAGAGAGAGAGAGAGAGAGAGAGAGAGAGAGAGAGAGAGAAAACTTCTCTTAAAAGGGAAGATATCAGTTCTGTCAGCTTGAGGATTGCCAGAAGAATCACTGATGATTTTCCTGGATAGATTGATGGAACAACCACCCCATTCCTTCCCTTCATAAAAAAGAAATTTTGAGGATATCTTTGTTTGCTTGCTAGCTTGTACCAGGGTTTGAACTCAAGGACTCTGCTTGCTTGCTTGTCACTCTACCATTTAAGTCATGCCTCCCACCTAGCTTTGTTTTGACATTCATGGTGCTTGACCTCTGGGCCTGGGCTCTGTGCCTGAGCTCTTTAAGTCAAGGTGAGCGCTCTACCACTTGAGCCACGCCACTTCCAGTTTTCTAGTGGTTAATTGGAGATGAGTCTAACAGACTTTGCTGCCTGGGCTGGCTTTGAACCACGATCCTCAGATGTCAGCCTCCTGAGAAACTAGGATTACAGGTATGAAGCACAGCGTCCGGTCCAGCCTAGCTTTTGCTGGTTATTTGGGAAATGGAATCTTGCAGACTTGTTATTCACAAGAGCTCAATTCTCCTATATAGGACTGTAGTCATGAGCCCCCATGGCCTAGCTGAGTAAATATTAATGCAAGATACCTATCTTCTATTGCACTTTGTTTCCACGTGTATTTGTATAAACAGTGAAGATTTTGCACATTTGTGTATTAGGTTAAATTTGATTGCCTCAGTCATGTCTGGTTAGTAAGTTTTACTTAGTTCTAGGGACCACTTTCTTTGTTTCACTGTATTTTTCCTATATTCAGAGAGAAAGGTACCTCAATGGAAATGTGGATGTATGGACTGCTGTTTTAGATATTCCCTTGGAATATTTCAACTCTTTGTCTAAGCCCCATTGGCCCCTTACTCCCTAAGTCTCAAGGTAGTACAAAGGTGAAGGCTTTAGAGATACAATGCAGCAGCCTTGTGGTACCCTAGAATCCCCCCAGAGTCACTGCACAGACCTCTGATGGATCTATGTGGGCTGGGTATGAGGGCCTTCCCAGGACTCACATTTGGAAGTGCCACTCCCCTTCTTGGGACCAGAAGCAACAGTGCCACATGTAATTTCTACTTTCTAATATTTTCCTTCAGTGTTATAAACAGTACCTGATCATAGAAATACTATGTTTTATTACAACAACATATATAACCTATCTTATTTCAACCTTTAAAACCATTGTAATATTTTGTATACAGTTGGTATTCTTTCTGTAATTCCTTATTTTTTTACTTTTGAATGTAACTAAAGTAATATAGTTTGTGCATATTTTATCATTCTAGTATAACTTCATTTGCACTACTTACATGCAAAAATTTTCAAATTCTGAGATTTAATACTGTGTTTTTAGATAACAATTTTATTGTACTTTATTTCAGTTCGCCAATATGGCCTTATAAATACAAACAATAAAATCCGTTCTTGTTAGTATCAAGTTCGATGTCCTTTGGAAACTCTAGACTCAGGATATAACATCGTGCATACACTAATGTGTATCACCTTGTTTACAACTGCTCCTTAAAATTAGTAGTTCAGATGGCAATCTCTTCATCTGGCCCACTGGGCCCACTGGGCATGCTGGGGACTCTGGTGAAGTAAGAGCCTAACTGCAGCCTGCCCACCTTCTGTAATGCCAGGAGACTGTGGGAGAAGACATGCTGTGGGGTTAGGGCAGTGAACCTGTGGCTGCCACAGCACAGAGCCAGCTGCAGTTGCTGGAAGCTCTACCTGGGCATGGGCGTGCATGGCAAGGTACCACGGGAACTCTCTAGCATCTGCCTGCAGGCCCAGGGCCTGAATGACCCTGCCTAGGGATCACACCCATGCATTGTGTGGTTGGGCCAACTGAACTGAAGGCATTCTCCAGATCTGCTTCTACATATTTAGCCTTCTTGGAGCAGGGGATGACTCTGCTGTGCTGCGAGAAGTAAGACAGGCGCAGAAGTGGTAACTCTAACATTTGTACCCAGGCTATTTGGATACTTTCTTTCCTGCACCCCACCCCGCCTCCGCTGGCTCAGGTTGCCCTGCCCTGCTTCTTGTTCATGGCATAGCAAGCAATGACACTCATGTCAGGTACTATGGCTGTTCTTTTGGGTTGGTTAATATATATATATAAAGATAGCCCCTCTCTCAGACAACAAAATTATATTCTGGTTTTTGTAAAAGATTCTGTATTCCTAGTGTTTGGTTTTTGTATTCTTTGTTGTAAATGCTTGTGAAACTTGCATTTTAAGTGTTGAGGTGCAGGGAGAATCAGCCAGATTATGAACATAGTTTCCTACATCCTTTTATCTAAAAAGGAAAACAGATTCCCTCTAAAGCTGCCTATCAGTCAATAAATTTGAGACGGGAAAAAGTCTATATTCTACTAAGATCAAAATGTGCTAGTTTTACAATGGCTTTGTAGTGAAGTTGAAATTTGGAATTAATATTCCTCCAGCTCTGTTCTTTTTATTAAGGATCATTTTTGCTATTCGGGGTCTTTACTGTTCCATACGAATTTTAGGATTGCCTCTTCTATTTCCTTGAAGAATGAGGTTGGAATATTGATAGATATTTCATTGAATTTGTAGATAGCTTTGGGAAGTATTGCCATTTTCACAGTGTTGATCCTTCCAATCCAGGAGAATGGGAGGTTTTGCCACTTTCTTGGTACATGCACAAGAGCAGACTTCAAAACCATTGGAATAGAATTAAAAACCCAGAAATGAACCTACAGACATATAGCCATCTAATCTTCTATAAGGGAGCTAAAAAAATAGAATGAAACAAAGCCTCTTCAGAAAATGCGGTAGGCAAAAGTGGTTAATCACTTGTAGAAAATTAAAGCTAGATCCTTATATATTACACTGCACCTCAATCAACTCCAAATGTATCAAGGACCTTGGACTCAAAGCAGATACTCTGAAAATATTGCAGGATGCAATAGGAGAAACCCTAGGTCTTCTTGGCACAGGCCAAAATTTTCTTAGTAGAGATCCAGAAACAATACAAATCAAAGAAAGGTTCGACAAATGGGATTGCATGAAATTGCAGAGCTTCTGCATGGCAAAGGACATACCTAACAAGTTCAATAGAAAGCCATGGATTGGGAGAAGGTCTTCACTAGCCATAAAATGGACAAGGGTCTCATATCGAAAATATACCTGCAACTCAAATTAAATCCCCCAACAACAAATCCTCAAATAAACAACTGCCCAATAAATAAGAGGGTTAAAGACTTAAAGAGAAACTTCTCTGAAGAAGAAAGAAGAATGGCCAGTAGATAAATGGAGAAATGCTCAACCTCTCTAGCCATAAAACAAATGCAAATCCAAACAACATTCTGATACTACCTCACCCCAGTTAGAATAGTTATAATCAAGAACTTGAATAACAACAGATGATGGAGGAGATGTGGACAGAAGGGAACCCTACTACATTGTTGGTGGGAATGTAAACTTGTTCAACCACTTTAGAAAGTAGTATGGAGGTTCCTCAAAAGACTCCACGTAGAGCTCCCCTATGACCCAGCAATCCCACTTTTGGGCAAACAGTAGTAAAGCTATCAGCACAAGTATGTTTATTGCATCATTATTTTCCATAGCTAAGTTAATGAACAAATGCAGATGCCCCTCAGTAGATGAATGGATCAAGAAAATGTGGTATATATACACAATGGAATTCTATGCCTCCATCAGAAAGGATGACATTGCCCCATTTGTTAGGAAATGGAAAGACTTGGAAAAAGTTATATTAAGTGAAGTAAGCCAGGCCCAAAGAAACATAGGTCCCATGGTTTCCCTTATTTGTAATTACTAGTATATGTCTGAGACAAGCAGAGAAGTTCAGATAAGTTGATGTTAGGTGAAATGAACCCCAAGGGAAGTATTCAAATGTTTTATTTTTTCTTTTTTGCGATTGTTTGTAACATATTTATAGGATGATTTCTTTGTTGCTTTGTATGTCCCTCTCCCATGGTATAACCCCTGCTTTCATTTTTTTTGATGTTGGTATAATTTCTGGAGAAGGGCAAAAACAAATCGTATTAACAGCGATACAGTTGGACCTTTTGCAACAATGAAATGCACAAGTCGTTATGTTGAAAAATGAACTTACAACTTTGGCTGGGAGGGGCAGGGCGGGAGTGTGTGTGGGGAGATGGCAAGGGATGAGAAGGGGAAACAAAGGAGGAAGCAACAATTCTTGATAATAAATGTACTGTTTACCTTGCCCATGTAATTGTATCCCCTCTGTACGGTATTTTCACAATAAAAAATGGACAAGTTTTATTAGCATGCTTTGTGTTCAAAATACAATTAAGTCATACTCTATCATGGAAATGATTGTCCAAACCTAATAGTTATGTGTCCTGGGAGCTAGAGGCAGGATTTTTGTGAGCTTCATTCAAAGGCGGGAGGGAGGAGTTAAAATCAATACTTATTTTGTAGAATCAAAGTGGTAATCCAAAATGAGAATGACAAAAAAACTCTGTCTGGTCTAGTTCTCACGTGCTGCCTTTGACATGGCACTTTTTGCCTTTTCTGGCTATGGTTAGGTCCACCTACCCGGTGGATCTAAGGTTGTCTTTATGGCATCTTGGTCCTGAAGTGGGTCTTGGGTTATGCAGTAGCAGTTGGAACCAAGCCAAGGACAGGAAAAAGACCACTTCCAGGGCATGGCTCCTTAGTTCCCTATGCAAGTAGGATTACCAGGAATTTCTCTGAATTTGACTCCAGAAAACAATCACTGAACCAAAAGGACAGGCCACAAAACTCCTTTCCCCTTCCTCCAATTCTTCCTTCTTTGGTAAAGTGCAAAATTATTTTGCAGGTTTTGGCACACACACAACTCACCCACCCTCCTCTGGAGGTTGCAAATGACTAAGTCATGTAAATGCGTAATGCCACACTCTTCATTCTGGACAATTTCTTCAGGTTGTTTGATGCTTTACTTTTTTTAAAAAAATTCTTTTTGTCAGTTGTGGGGCTTGAACTTTAGGCCTGAGTGTTAACATGTTCCTGAGCACCTCAGATCAAGGGGAACACTCTACCAGCAACACTTCTTCTTTTTTGGTGGTTATCTGGAGGTAAGAGTCTCACAGACTTTCCTGCCAGGGTTTGCTTTGGACCGTGAATTTTAAAATTTTATTTCAATATATTTCTGCTAATTTCAGGAGACTTGGATCTCCTTCCTCTTTTATTTTCTCCAGTATCTTTTCTTGTTTTGGAACAAATGTCATGGACTGTCCATCCATTCAAATCTAAGCTTATTTCATTAATTTAATAGAAAAGGAATCCAGCCTGCCTGTATCTCAGGACAGCTTTGCAGATAATATTAATCTGATAATTCACATCAGTGAATTTTCTAAGTCATTTTGATAAATTTTTGTAAACCATTCACTAAAGAGGTCCAAAAAAGCAAAAATAAATAATAATGTTTGATTTCTAACAAGGTTTAAAAAAACTAGTAATTCAACAAAACACATTCTGTTGTTCCAAGATTCCATGGTGAAGAAGCCCTTAACACTGACCCCCTCATTTCAAACATGTAGCTTTATTCAGTTTTACTGTTCTAGCTTTCATTTTGGTACTAGTATCAGTAAATTACTTGTAGTATTTGACAGTGAAATTTCAGTTGTTTATAGCTCAATTGATATTGACAATGGTAGACTCATGGGTTAACTATCATAGAGCATAAAATATTGAATAGCATTAATTATATGCAACTATTCCATAACTTAATATAACTATCACATATGTGTATCTTCATATAATTTTTAAAATGCAAAACAGTTACATATCTATGTCATAAAATAATTCAGATCACTAGCATAAGAGACTAAGCTAAACCTATTGCATCATCCCCAATATTCTTGGTAAAATTTTCTTTTCTCATTAACTTTTACCTTAGGGCCTTCTTTTCCTAGCAACCAATGATACGTTGATGACCCTACATTTTATTCACCTCTGTATAACCTCTTTCCTTTCCACCTCCAGTTAGTCACTCATGTTGAATATCTGAGGAATAACTTGTCCCAATGTGCCTACAAGAGGACAGCAGTACCCAAGTCGACTGGTTGTGCCCACTCTGTCCTTGTTTTTTTAGGTAATGGGGTATCAGTGTCAGGGGTGTCAGGGATCAGGTGGCTGGAACAATGGTACTATTAATTATGAGTAGTAGAACAGAATAGCAGAGACTATGATACCAGACAAAGAAGAAATGTGACTATAATCATTGTGTTACAATGGCCAGGTGTTGGAAGTATGCCTGGAGTTCACTGCTCCTGCTGCACTGATCCCAGGGTAGCTGGGGAGGTTCCACCTCTGGATCAGGACCAGGCTTTGTGGGCAAGACCGATGGGACATCTGGGGACCTGTGCAGTGGCTGCCTTGTGCGGCCTGGGAACTTCCTTAGCATGGCCTAGGCTTCTCCACGGAAAGTCTCATTCACTCCTGTGCCTCTCCTGTCTTCAGGATTCCCGCTGTCCTCCTGCCTCCTGCCATGTCAACTACAGGTGTCAACTTCTCCACACCGCTGAGAGGCCATCCCAGAGATGCTCACAGGGCTTCCCACTCCAGTTCACCATTTTTGCAGGGCTCTGGGGTGCCATCCTCCAGGCAAAGCATACCCCCATTTCAGCTTGGCCACACCTGCCTAGGGAACCACGAACTGAATTCTTACACAGGAAGCCAGGGGCACACAAGGCCATCCTGCAGTCAAAGGCATTCTTTCCCTCCTTCTGCTCAGGTGTGTTGAGGTTGTGGAGCCAACCACAACATCACATTTGATTATCTAAAAGGAAGGTGGAAAAAGCTTCATTGTCCTAGATACAACTGCCCCTGTGGTTCTGTGTACATGAGGGGTGTGTGTGAGTGTGTGAGTGTGTGTCTGTGTGTCTGTGTGTGTCTGTGTCCTTTGAGAGTTTCAGATATAGCTGAGGTTTGGGGTAAAACACTTCTTCCCTTCAGCATTGAGTTTTGGTATCTAGTGGTTTTCCTCACCACCAAATTTTGAGTCAACGTTCTAAAGTTGTCCTTCTCTATACATTTCTCTTTTGATCTTCTTGATGCTCAGATTCCTATTGTCTGCTTGTGAACTTCACCATTAGCTTGTTGAAGGTGGTGCCTTTTTAAAAAAGCTTATGAAGCCTTTTGATAATTTTAAATGCAGTTGTACTGTGTTAGTGCGTTTTACTTAGCCCAACTCTTGGAGCCTCAGCTGTGTCTGTTAATTCTGAGATTAGCTTAGGGCTAATATGAGAAACTATCTATCTTTGTAGAGAAAGAAGTTCAGCATCTTTATTGAAATAATTGCCTGGTTGTAAAAAAATGTGTTATAAATGTACAATCAGTTGATTTTAGTAAATTGTGCACGAATGTAGTGATTTTTGTTTATTAATGTGAGTAGTTGGAATAGAAAAAAACCACAAATTATAAAAGTTAAAAATTGATCAAATAACATAAAAGAAAGACACTGATTAGGAATGAAGCACGAATATAAAAGTTTAATAAATAAATGGAATTATTGAAATTCTTATCCACAAAAAATATATATCAAAAATCATTGAGCTTCCATCTTACACATCAGAATAGTTATCACAACTCAAACAAATAAAAACAAATGCTGGAGAAGTTGAAATAAATCAGGAACTATATTTAGCTGTGTGGCATTATAAACTAGTGCAACTCATATGGAGCTCAGAATGGAAGTTTACACAATGCCAGAAAAGACATATTTTACTGACATTTATAACAATTTGGATACATATTGAAGGAATATGATTCAACATGAATGTCCATGTTCATGACAGGAGTATTCATAACAACCAAACTCTGCAGTCAACCTAGGTGTACCAGAAAGAGGGAATAAAGAAAATGTGATATTCATAGCTATAAACATATCCTGGGATATAAGAGAAGTAAATGCTTCTCCTCTTTGACTTCAGAATATTTTTGGATATACACCTATTCCTAATTTCACTAGGTTTTATGGCATTGTGTTTTTGCTTTTGTGAGGAACCTCCATATTGATTTTCAGAGCAGTTACAACAGGATAAAGGTATCCCATAATATGTGGATTGTAGACCGAAATTTAAATATATCAGTGAACACATACAGCAGCAACATATATAGTTTATAATTTGAAGCAATTTTAAAAAGGAAACAATTGGGCAAAAAGACAATGTTAGATGCTTAATAACAAATTATCTTGAAAAGTTGAATAAAGAGGTATAAAATGAGATTCATCAAAACTTGTTACATGATAGAAGATGGATGAAGTATAGAAAAACAGATTCATTTGCATGGTCAATTCGACTGAAGTATATGCATATTTGTTGTACACTGATGAAACGTATTCAAAAACATAAAATACACCTAAAATATTTATGAGAGTATAGAGCAGGATCTTTCTTGAGTATATGTAATAGCAAGAATTCACTGGAGGATCAGAAATGTGAGGGAGAGAGAATAATGTTGTCAAGATATATTTTACACATATACAGAGATGGAAAAATAGGAAAAATGTGCAATTAATTAGTGCTAATTTAACAAAACGTTTTGTTCAACTTTAAAAGATGGAACTATAAAAATAACACTTAATATCATCAAATAAATATGCCATGGAAGAAAATGTACCATGTACAGATTTTCCCCAAAATTTGTTTTATTTGTTAACAAATGGATTAAAATAAAGTGTAATTATATCTGAAGATGTTAACACTTTCAAATGTCATTGCTAGAACCAGGAAAGGAAAGTCACAGAGAAGTAAAGAACAACCTGAGCGGTGGATGAAGGTACTCAGTAGAACTCTGAGGGTAAAGAATTTGCTCTCTTTTCCTCATCAACATAGAGCTAGACACCTACATTTTGACAGACCACTTGCAATAAGAGCAATGAAGTTACTAATTTAGGTAGTAATTCATTTTTTTTATTCCCTAATATTATGATGTAACTCCCAAATGATATGAGTGGACCTAGTAGATATTCTGAGCTCATTTTCACCCAGAGTTTCTAATTGCTCCCCCTGCCAATGATTCTTCTGCTACTCCCATTTCTCCTTGTTTCTCAACTAAACTCCTGTGACCTTTTGGTTCATGAGAAAGAGCTGGAGAAATGTGAGGATGGCCTGGAGTCTGAGCTAACTCCCACTAAATCTTAGAGGATCTAGTGAAGGACCTCCACCTGGGCCTCAGAATCAGATATTAATTGACCTCTTTGTAAATGGGGAAATTCACTCCCACAGGCAGAATCTGTCATTCCTTGACTTCTCTGAAAAGATTTGGTAATAGGGTACAATTCAGAGAATGAGCTTTCTCACCACCAGCCACTGCTTTGGCAGGAAGAACAGATTCAAATCTGAAATGGTCTCAATCCCCACAGGGCCAGTCAGAAGCCAGGAGATCACACTTTCCTCCTCATGAGGGACCATCTGCTAGGATTAGAGTCTGGACAAAGGCTAAGATGGAGATAAACTGAGACTGGGCCTAAGTGGCACACAAAAGAATTTTCCTTTCTTTGACTTCCAGTGAGTTGTTTAATTAGACATGATGCCTCCTTCATATCAGAAAATGTACTACATGAATTAAGTCATTGCCACTTTGTGGGAGGTCAGTTTCCTCAAAGGAGAAGAGGTTAAATGCTGTGACCACCAGTTTGCTCCCTAGGCTGTTGTCTCTCCCATATCTTCCCATTCCAGGAATACATTGCTTCTTTCAGGCATTCAACTATTTATCCTGATCCTAGGTGGGCATACTGTAGGCTCTTCTTTTGCGTCTCTTTCATTTGAGGTAGAATAGGCCCAGGCTCAGCTCATGCCAAGAATTAGATGCATTCTGAGAAGCTCAGATTTTTACTAAAGATCAATCATATTAAAAAAAAGTAACTGAATTAATAGCACCCTTGTATACTTGCATCTTCACTAATAGATAACTTCCTGGGTGCTCATTGTGTACTTTTAATTCTTTGGTAGCAAGCAACATTCTAGGAGTCTTTCCTGGCCACAATTTTTGAGGTTTCCACTGAAAATTGAACTTACTAGAATCTCAAAAGTCTCAGTTTGGGGGGAGGGTGGATACGAGTGGCTCATACCTACAAACCTACCTAGTCAGGAGGCTGAGATTTGAGGATGGAGGTTATAAGCTAGCCTGAGAAGAAAGTCTATGAGATTTCTCTCTAGTTACCTAACAAAAAACCAGAAGTGGTACTCTGTACCAAAGTGGTAGAGGTCTAGCTTTGAACCAAAGAGCTGAGGGACAGTGCTCAGGCCATGAGTTCATGCCCTGTGACCAACAAAATGTAAGTTTCATTTTTCTACTTTGGTTTCCTATTCTAACACACTATGTGCTTTATCTGTAAGTCTTACTTAAGGTTCCTGTTTCTCACTCGAGTAGATTTTTTGCCAGTCAACAATAACCAAGTCTACAAAGTCTACCTAGAGTACAATCAGCAAGTTTACAACAAATATTTATTAAGTGTGGGTGTGCAGACCTTAGACTAATTCTTACTTTAAAGAAACTATGTTTGCCTTCCTTCCACTTGAACACTTGTGTGGAAAATAGATGCATCTCTGGATTTCTTTGGTCCTTTCCAGAATCTAGTTTCTCCAGATTGTTTTTCCATTGATACAGAAAAGTTCCAAATTGTGGCTACTATTATTTATTGTATGGATATTTTTAATCATGGGAAAATAGATTAAAAGTATTTCAAACTTCATATGTGTGAAAAATGTTCATTCATTTATCTAAATTCAAAAAACATAAATTACTAAAGGCATTGTTTCTTTGGTAGAAAGAAGAGCATGTGGATCAGAGATAGTCTTCCATGTAGGAGTCTTGGAGGATCTGACTATCTAGTGGTCTGACTTTGAGTAGTAGGTTGCCATGATGGGTCTTTCCAACACTTCTTGTTTGGCAGTAGAGGCCTGGTGAAACAAACACATTTGTCTCTGACTGACTCTCTTTCAGGAAGTCCAAGGCTGATATTGATTGTGTAAGATAAGAATTGTCCTCCTATCATTTCCTTCTAAGTAATATTTTGGATTTTGGAACTTGTAGCAGCTTATATGTAACATTCTCCTGTGGAGTGATTTAAGAGCGAAACTTCAGTATCTGTGTCCTAACAAACAGTTCCTTATACTTTACAATATAAGATAAATAACAATGGTTTTCTTAGCAAATCTAGATAAATTGTGTATCATTAGCGTTATGATAAGAGTGTTTCAAAGTTTACAGATCACTTTATTTTCAAAAGAAAATCAAAGTAATCAGAATATTGATATTTTGAAATGTATATTAATAATCATGTATATTTCCAAAGGCAATGTAGCCCACAAGACATTTCCAGTTTCTTATTTTGTCATGTATGTTATTTAATTTTACTTTTTGTCCAAATTAAAGCTTACTATATATAACTTGTGCTACAAGAAATGGAGCACAAATTTAATTCTTTTCTTTGTTTTTACTTATTTGCATTTATCATGAAGTTGTGTGCAAAGAGGTTTCAATTACACAATTTTTTTTATTAGTAAAATGAATTTTGATTGTGTTCCTTTCATCTACCTATCTTTCCCACCCCTAGCCATCCTCCAACTTATCTGGCTCCATTTTTATATATGAATCATTAATATAATAATTGTATTTGCCATCCCTTCCTCTTTTCATTAATCTGCCTTCTCTTTCCTTAAACCTCTTCCCCAGCTGAACATGATTTCCCTTTCTGTTATTTTCTTGAACTCTTCATTCTTGGTTAGTTATTCAGAGAACCACCATCACTGTAATACTCCCAAGAGCATACCAAATATTGGGTTTTGTAATTTTATTTTAATTTCAACTTGTACATAGGAATTGGCATTTAATAAGTGCGTACATGAGTACACTGGATCTTGATCAACGTCACCTCTTTCATAATTTTCCCCAATGCTCTCACTACCACCTTTTCCTCAATTTCTTCATTTGGTAGGATATCCATTAAGTTAGATCATTGCAATTCTCCCCACTTTGTTGCCTCATATATCTATTTCTCCTCACCTTGATCCCAGCCCTACATCTGAGTACTGGATTCCTAGTGTTTATTTTGTTGGAATGTGAGTTAACTAGTCTAAGGAATTACATTATTTGAATTATTCTCTTAACCAACCATATTTCAGTTCATACCTAGGGGTATACTTGGATTCCACCCTAAAGTGTGCATATTGTGTTGATCCAGATCATGTCTACCTTCCTAAATATCAGAAAATATATCTCCCTGGGTTTGACTTTTTTTCCTTACTTCACTTAACATAATTTTCCCCAATTTCTTTCCTTTCTTTGCAAATGATGCATTATCATTCTTTTTAATGGATAAGTAAAATTCCACTGTGCATGTAAATGTGTATGTATATATGCAAATATATAAATATATACACATATATGCGTATTTATATGCATATAGCATATTCATATATATGCATATAAATATGAATATAGCGATCATATTTTCCTAAACTACCTGTCTACTGATTGGAATAGTCCATATCTAAATGTGATTTCTTGTAATATTATGCTTTTGCTTTCAAGGTTTTTGGAAACAACTTAGTATCATTTGCCTAATCCTATGCATACAGTCTATTCTGTAACAAAAATCACTCTATAATTTCCTAGTCTGGTCATTTACATTTCTATATATGTTGGCTCCTATAAATCACAGGGGTTCATAACTGTATATGATTCTGTTTTAAAGAGCAAGACTAAATGCTTGCTTGTATGTAGTTGATACTTGCAAATAATTTATTATATAATTATATATACATACATATACATATATAATTTACATATTGACACACATATATGTATATGTATATGTACATATAGTATATATATAGTATCTGTGTGCTAGTACTAGGACTTAAATTCAGTGCCTAGGTTTTTTGCTTTTCATTTTTGCTCAAGGTTGGCATTCTTCTATTTGAGCCATACCTCCACCTTTAGCTTTTTGGTTCTTAGTTGAAGATAAGTGTATCATGGTCCATTTTATCTTGTCTGTGAGTACCATGGTCCATTTTACCTTGTCTCTCTTGAAACTATGATCCTCAGCTTTCAGCCTTCTAAATAGGTTTAAAGGCAATCAGCACTAAAACCAACCCTATTCTATTTGAATTAAAAATAAATTTAAAGAACAATAAGTTGTAGTATTTTTAAATAAATGTCTTCTCATTTAAACTAAAATACATTGCTTAATTTTTTTTTCTTATTCCAACTCTCTTGCCAAGAAAGAAAAGGAAAAATTCTAAAGGAAAAAAAAAAACAAACTAAAGAACCTCTGAATTTAACAATTCTCAAGCCTGCTATCCACAGTTTCTTTGCTGGAAAATAGAACAGGATGATGTTGTCTACAAGCAAAGCAGGAGAAAATGCTCTTCACTGAAGTTGCTGCAAGTCTGATGAGGATGAGGAAAAGCAACTTTATCCAGGAAGTATCACAAAGTGTTAGCTGTGGTAGGCTGACTCTAGTGGATAAATGTAGCCTTTCTTAGAGGATCTTCATAATGATGTGGAGAATAATCAAAGGTGAATATGTGATCAGAGAGGTGTGATTTCTTGAAGATGAATGTTTATATTGTAGTTTGTATACTGTTGAAAATGAGACAGTTAAGATAGGGATGTTTATGTAATTTTTCTGCTTGTAAGACAAGGAATTAGACTAGCAATACCTTTGAAAATTGATAGTAAAGTAAGGTCCTTATAATTTATATTGCAACATAAAGTTTTACCCAATAAGTATTTGTTTATTCTGAATTAGTTTAGAAATGAAATATTATAATATTATCGAACACTCAATAATAATGACTTAAGAACATGTCAAGGACAATCACAGCTACTTAGTAGGTAGAGATCTGAAGATAGATGTTTGAAGCTAGCCCAAACAAAATAACTCTGAGACTCATACCGACAATTATCCAAGAAAAAAGTATGAAGTTATTCTGGGGTTCAAGTTGTAAACTTCTAGCCCTGAGCAAAATGGCTCAAGGAAAACACCAGGCCATAGTTCAAACCTCAATACTGGCACAAAAATAACTTATGCAACTAAAACAAACAAATATAATTATTTAAATAAAGTCATTCCTTGTATCCTTCACAGTATAATGACAAAACCAATTTTATACATACATAATTTATAGTAGTCATAGAATATCAGTAATTATACATATACATATATCATTTATATGTTATAATAACATTACATATATTATAAATAGATTATAGTAATAACAATACTATCCACTAAATTGATATATGTTTTAGAATAGGGAATAGATTTCTTTAGTACAACAAAGTACCTAATCACAAAAAACTATTCCTTTTGGATTATAGCACTAACAAAGTATTTCATGTGTATTTAAGGTACTTAATGATAAAAGCCTGTGTTCATAAGCACAGGTGTTGTTGACATGGATTTATTAATCCTTAAACAATTAGTCCAATTACTTCCACAAACAGTGGAAGTTTTATGATATTCATTCAGCTATTTCTTTAGAAATTAAACCGATCTTTATTTGATACAAAAATTATTTGATACAAAGTCATTACCCATACCCTTTTCATTTAAAAATATTTATATTCTGTCGCAATTTTGTTGCCATTATAACCATAATGTAGAAGATAATGTGAATTCATCTGCTCCATAGTTCTTAAAAGGTAATGAATGTGACATTTACAGAATATCCTCAGATATTCCTGGTGGAAAACTGGATTTGAACTGGTCAGTCTTAGGTACTTAGGAAATTTGCTTGGCCTTGTTGGCTAGGTCTTTTTTAGTGAAATATTGAATTCCTTTCCTAAATTGCAGAACTGTCATAAGCACTAAAACTATTCTAGTGCAAGTGCAGTGCTTGGAATGATGTCTGCACATTGTGTAGTAGCTCCCAGATAAATCTTCTTCTATCACCATGATCACAGCATCCTTCCTGAAAGCCTTCAGAAATATCTACCCAATTGATGGTGATATCTGTGAAAATTTGATTTTTACTAAAAAAAAGTTCTATCCTTCGCATGAAACAATGAAAGTAATTTTAGGGCTGTCCTGTGGCTTTTATTCTAAAGGAGTTTTGCCTAAATTTCATTTACTATATAAATGGTACCAGTAGCATTCTTTAGTGCTGCCTTTCATGTTTCTAGTCTGTGTACCATCTGGAATACAATTGTAACTTAGTTCATAATCTTTGTTACCAGAATAAAAAATACAAGTGTCATTTCAATAACAAGACAATTATATGCTAATATTTTCCAGAAATATTTTTCTGATTACTTTTAGACCCATAAAGGACAGCTCAGAACAGGGAAAGAGTATTATAAGAAATAATAAAAAATATTATAACGGTGGGCTTAATGGCAAAGTGTAATATGTAACAAAACCAGTGGTAGGTTAATTTGCTCTTTTTGCTATTCTCTCTCCCTTCTTTGTAGAAAGGTTCTCACTATGAAGTGACGAATGGTCTAGACCTTTCAAGCCTTGTCTCAGTGACAGAAGTGATGGGATTAAGGATATGTGCTGCCATGACTGCCTTTAAGGAAGTTCATAATAAAGCAATACCAACACATATAAAGCAACATTTGTGAGTGATGTATATTCACTTCCTCAATTGCAGAAATTAAATTCATATGTCAAAACATCAAATTATTTACATTACAATATGTGCATTCAACTGGAATCCCTAACACCTCCACAAATCAAATGCAAACTAAAAGCTCGATTTCAAAAACCAACATCTAATGCAGTATCTGAAATACAAGAAGATACACATAAAACCTAAAGGAGTGAGATATTTCACACTGGCAAGAGCACTGATACCTGGATTTTAAACCAGGGCTTGAAAAGATCAGATGTCACTAAATGTGTGATTAAATTTCAGAATTGTCCTTGGTCTCAACATTGGAGGTACAATTCAAAGGCAGCTAAGTTGCTGCAGTATTGTTGCTGCAGATTTAGTGTGACCCTCCCTAATAATGGTAATGTACAGAGGAGAAGCTAAGTCAGTAAAAGGTATAATAGAAAAGATTCTCTACTGAGAAAAATTGCAGGGGTGATCCTCACTCTTGCGTTGAGAATGTACAGCCCATCTCATTTTACTTTAGGCTCTAGCATATTTCTGATCTGAAGACAATTATAACACATCTGTGTGCAATGAGTGTGAGCAGTGAGCAATGTAGGTGTGTATTACTATAATACACATAAAAACCTTAGAGGTAGGGGATGACATGACCCTCACACTTCATTCTATGTTGTTGAGTTTCATGGAGAAATATTCATAATTAGGTAATTCCGACTAATCTAAGTCTGATTCAGGAAATTGATATAAGACCTTAGGGTCATCCACTCATGTCATGTGGTTTGTGACCTATGAAATAAATCATATTATTTCACAATGTATATATGTTTGTGAAAATTTATGCAATACCGCATACCAAATATACAAAAGGGGCAACTATCCATCTCTTATATTAGCAGAAATAAAGATACTCCAGAAATGTACTTCCTTGCTAGTGTATCACAGGATGACTGCTTTCGTGTCTTTCCAGATGCTCTTGTTATTTTATGTATCTTCTTTGGGAAAAAGTGTATCAACAGATTGTTTAGAGGTGTTCATATCAGTACTGTTGAGGATCTTCTTTGGAAAAGTTAGGAAAGTGTGTTTCCACAGTTTGTTTTGAGGTGTTCCGAATATCAGTACTGTCACTAACTGCAACAATAGAACAGCACAGATGATGGGATACCTGGACAAAGAACTGAGAGGGACAGGAAAGAAGACACCAGGAGACCAGAAGGCTCATTTTTCTGGATCCCCAAATCCTTCTTAATATGCTTTATATTCATTTTAATACAGGGTTTTGGTCAATGTTTACAGGTATGTGCACAAACTATGGCATCAATCTAGTCATTAACATGAACTATTGTTTGTATACATCGTGACAATTAACTCCCTTAAGGTTAGGGTGCAGAAGGGAGCAATAATCATATCAACCATAACACAGACAACAATATTATCTCCAAGGTCTTAATCTTTTAGTGTCCTAACAGCTCTAACTTAAATAAATTTAAGGCAGAAAATTATGTGCCTGTCATCACTTGACTGCCCTTTCCAGGGCATAGCTTTCAGCCTTCTGAGTGCTGTTTGAGATGGCTTTTCTATCTCTTATCCCTTTCCAGGTCTCATGACTCAACTGTAGAAATCATCACATGTATGCTTACAGATGTATTATTTTGAAAATGATATTTTTTCCAGAATAGATTCACTTTATAAACTTAATATTCCCTTGCTCTCCCTCTGCCTCTCTCTCCCTCTTCCTTTCCTTCTCTCTCTCCTTCCCCTCTTTCTCTCTATTCTCTCTAGTAATGAGATACTCCAAGCCTCAAACTCTATGTGTGTGTGTGTGTGTGTGTGTGTGTGTGTGTGTGTGTGTGTTGTAATGAAATTAGACTCCAGCCTCAAACTCTTGCTTGGTTTTTTCACTCATGACTGAGGCTATACTACTTGAGCCAAGGTTTCACTCTGCCTTTGACTGCACAAGTGAACATAAACGTCTCATGGATTACTATTGCAAACAGCTGTGAACCTTGATATTTCAATCTTAGCCTGTTTATATAGGAATATTGATAGAATACTGGCATCCACCTTTATTATCAAGTATTTTTGTTTTGTTTTTTTTCTTGCTGTTGTTTTTTTTTCCATTCAAAATATGTAAGGAAAGCAAATTTTTCATAAACAGGGCTCTTCAAATAAAATATATGTTGTTGAAAGATGACCTTAATTATGTTATTCTTCTGCATATATATATATACATATATATATATATATATATATATATATATATATAAATTTCCTTGTCTTGGTTTATAATGTGTTAGTTGTTTCAAAGCAGTTTATTAAAGTTTAACTCTGTACTACTGAAGCAAGACTTTTATGATTATTCAATTTCCTTCTTGTGGCACCGTGTGAGTACCAGGTAGTTTCCTGTAATCACTCCACATGTTTTAGAAGTCACTGCCAGACACTTTTCTGAACTCATATGAGTTCATTGTTATGCCAAATATGCAAGGGTATCCTTTGTAATTCTCCTTGGATTTTCATTGTTGTAAGTCCTGTGATGGTCATGTTGATTTTCTCCCCTGTTGCTTTCATCGTTGTATCTTGGGAACTACTGATATTTACTATTTTATTCACTCCATTCTCTTTGTGACTTGGCCTGTATACCTCTCACAGCAGAGGGCCAGATATTGGGAATATTTAATTTACTCTTTATTTCAGACATATAGCTTTACTTTCTAACAATACATTCATTGAGTTCATTCTGTACATTTTAGTGTTTTGATAATGATTACTGAATTTTCAAGGCTTTGCCTATTATTTGCCTTCAGGGAAGAACATAGCTCAGTAACTGTACCCTAGGTAAATGAAGGATTACAATCATGCCTCAGTAGATGTTGTTCAATGGATAATGTTTACTTCATGGTCTGCCTGCCTGATTCCTTTACATTATTTTTCAGTGTAGACCTGTCTTCTGGAAAATATTTGTGGGCCTCATGAAGATCAATTCCTAGTGTAAGCAGTCATTAATTTTATTCCATAATTATTTTATGATACCCTCTGAGTTTCTTCAGGGTCTGCATAGTAGTGCTTCACATTCTTGGATACGTTTTAAGTATTGATGCATCCAATGATAATTGCTCAAATTACCATTTGGATGATCGAAAAGAAAACCATACTGCAATCTCACCACATGACAATTTTCAAGTTTTAAATTCTTCTAGATTAAAATTAATGCTGGAAGATTGAACATTCTGTATATTTTATATTTTGCTAAGTATTTAGTTTTAGTTTAGGTTCCAATATAGAAGCATAGAGTTACTATTTACTTGGTTTTAGTATTTCTAAAATAATCAGAGGAAAAATTCTATTAATTCACAATTTGAGGAAAATAGAGTGTCCATTATGACTAAATATAATTTATAGTTTTATAGTTTATAGTTTTCGTGTTACAAAGGTGGTGGTGGGGAATCAAGTCCAGTGTTTCATATGTCTTAATCTACTTTGTTCCTCTGAGCCTGATGTGATCTGTGGTTTTATAGAAAAAGTTCACAAGGAAGGAATTACTTGGTTAGTTTATCCAGTATCTCTCTCATACATAAAAGTAATTTAATTCTACACTGACAGAAAATGGTAGTCTTATGTTGCATTTATTAGTAGTAACTATTTTTTTCTAACCCTTCTCTTCACTGTCAATGTCTTGCCTGTTTCCTATCCTCCCCTCCCAGGAAACTTGACTTGATCCACTGGAAATGCCCTTCCAGTCAGCTTCTTCCTTAGAACGCTCACCTTTAACTAACTTACACTGAGAATTTATAGAAGGGCTACCAGAAAGTAAGTTAGTTCAGAATCAGTCAGCAAGGAAAGTAATAAGATCTCCACATCGAAAGCCAGGCATGTTAGAATGCACAGGTGATCCCTCCAATCGGCAGACAGAGGTGAGGAATTTAGACTCTGTTTTGCCCTCAGCAAAACTGATAAACTATGAGCAAAGTAAATCAGAAAAGGAACGTTGTTTAGAAAACAAAATATGTAAATTCATAGTCATGTGCTAAAGAAGGAAAAGAAAAAGAACGAGGAAAAAGAAAGAAAAGAAAGGAGGGAGGGACGAAAATAAGAGGGAGGGAAAAAAGAAAGGGAGAAAGAAAGGTATAAATAAAAATCTCAGCATGTGTTAGATGTTAATAATGACACTAAATCATTTTAGCTATTATGCAGAGCTCACCACCTCCCTGGAAAGCTCCTCCAGCTCCACCACATGCCTCTCCACCTCCCACTTCCACTCCCTCTATGCCCTGCCTTTCTCCCCAGATAAAACGCCTTTGGGGCCGCTCCCTCAGATCCACACTCTGCTCTATCAGATGTCCTGCCCATAATTATCCTGTACCCTTGTAGCCCTTCCACTCCTTCCCAAATCCCCATCTCCAGCTTGCCCCAATGCTTCAAGCCCTGCCCTGCTCCAACAGAAAACACCCATCACCCTATCCCATCTCTCAACACCCATATTGCTCCACCTGAAACCACTGCACCAGTTGGCTTCCCTCTGGAATCCATGCCAGTTTCAACTGGAAACCCCTGTCCCTCCCTAGTCCCTTCTTTTAAGGTTGCCTTGCCCTACTGGAAACCCAGCCACAGTAGGCTTGGTATTGCCTTGCAATACCGAAATCCCCACCCAACTGTGCTCCCTGTCTGGAAGTTGTGGCTGGGTTTACTGAAAAACTTGTCCTAACTAGTCTAATCCATTGGATTCTCTCCCTGGTCACACAAAGCCTGGTCCAAAAAAGGCTTGTCAACTGTTACCTCATCCTGCTCCATAGAAACATCACTTCCACCTTACCACATGCCTCAAAGTCCTACCATGCTCTACCAGAAACCCTGCCCCTTACTAGCTTACTCCTTCCTAGCACCGCTCTTCCCTCTCAAAGCCACACCCCCAAAAAGCCTCTCACTGATAGCCCTGCCTTCCTCCACCAGAAACACCGCCTTCTGTCAGCCTCTTCCTTCAATTCCCCACCCTGCTCCACGGGAAACCCCACCCTGCCTATCCCGTGGAGGGTCACAGTGCTCCACCAGAAACCCTCCTCCCCTACAGCCTTGTTCTTCCATTTCAAAGTCCTGTCTGCAAAAAACAAGCTCCCCTGTTGCCCCGCCTTCTTACTCTGAAAACCAGACCCCCTGTCAGCCTTCTTCCTAAAGCCCTGCCCTGTTCCCCTGGAAACCCCACCCCTAACAAGTCTAGTCTTTCTCGTCCCCTCCCTACTGTCTCATAGCCCTACTCATACTGGCCTCTACCCTCAAAGCTCTGCCCAGTTCCACCACAGAGCCTTTGTAAATAATAGCTTCTCCAGCGAACCTGACAGGGCTCCATCAAGATCCCTACACAACCTCATCCAGGAAGGTCACCTAGTAACTGTTTTATTCCAAATGTGATTTTATATTGGTCATAGAATTCACACTAATCAATAGGATAAAATAGCAGTGTTGCAAACAGGAAACATAAAAATGAGATAGCTATTAGATGTCTAAGTCTTGTTTGGGGTTTATTTAGGCTTCACACAAAATGTTTCTGCCAAATAAATAAATGATGGCAAAATAGTTAAAATGATTAGTGTCATTATTAACATCTAACACATGCTGAGATTTTTATTTATACCTTTCTTTCTCCCTTTCTTTTCTCCCTCCCTCTTATTTTCCTCCCTCCCTCCTTTCTTTTCTTTCTTTTTCTTCGTTCTTTTTCTTTTCCTTCTTTAGCACATCACTATGAATTTACATATTTTGTTTTCTAAACAGCATTCCTTTTTTGATTTACTTTGCTCATAGTTTATCAGTTTTGCTGAGGGCCAAACAGAGTCTAAATTCCTCACCTCTGTCTGCCGATTGGAGGGATCACCTGTGCATTCTAACATGCCTGGCTTTCGATGTGGAGATTTTATTACTTTCCTTGCTGACTGATTCTGAACTGTGATCATCTCAAAATTCTATCTCTTCAGTTAATGATGTGAACTCCAGTAGCCTGCCCTCACTATAGATTGTCTAAATGAGTGATTGAAGGCAGTTTGATTTTAATCTCTTTTTTGCCAGTCCTATGGCTTGAACTTTGGAACTTTTCTGTCGCTACGATGTTTTGGCTCAAGGCACTTGAGCGACAGTGACATTTCTTGTTTTTTTTTTTTTTATGTGATTATTTGGGAACAAGACATTCACAGACTTTCCTGCTCAGGCTGGGTTTGAATCATTATGCTCAGGTCTCAGCATCCCAAATAACGAGAGTTACAGATGTAATGCACTTTTGCATGCCTACAACTTGAGTTTAATCACTGGCATAAATATTAAAATAGGTTTGTTGCTTTTAAAATATAAGGTAAGTAAGTTTGAAAATATAGTTTCACTAATCAGATATTTTGGAAAGTAATTTGATTCTCATTATAAATATCTCTACCAGATTTAAGGACTTACTTTTGCTGTTTGTCATTTTGTATGTAATTTTTGAAAATAAACTTTATTTTTTGCAAATGGGATAAAAGACTTTGAATGGCCTGATATGCTATCTCACATCTATGATCACTGTTTGTCAGAAGTCAGAGATCTACAGCATCACAATGTGAACATAGCCTCGCCAAAAATGTATGCATACCAATCTCAACAACAAGTGAAGCATGAAGACTCATACCATTAATCTCAGCAACACAAGATGCATAGGTACGAGTAACATGGTCCATGCATTGCCTACATAAGAGAGATTGAAAGATAACCTAAAAGTACAAAAGACAAGAGGCATGTAAACATTAGTTATAAAACTAAATGCATGTAAAATTAAATGCATTTTAAAAATGACATATTCATTCATTTTAATTATGAATTTGATTTTATAACTGCATTTCTCCACCCTTTATGTGCTCATTAATGTGCCTTTCAGAACTTGATTCCACCCCCACATATGAATACTCAATTCTGGGTGCTTATTTTGTTGGGCTGTGAGTTAGCTTTTCTAAAAAATTACATATTTTAAGTTCTACTAGAACTTAAAAAAGATATTTTAGTTCTCACACTTGTGTACAACAAATGTACACAATTGTATATTATATATTTATAGATTAACTATATCTTTCTCATTTGAGGTTAAACATGTATTCTTAGTTTCTGTATATTTATAGATTAACTATATCTTTCTCATTTGAGGGTAAACATGTATTCTTAGTTTCCCTTGGCTTAATTTACTTCACTTAACCTGGTTTTTAAGAGGTCTTACCATTTCTTTAAAATGATGGTGTGTCATACTTTCTAATGGATGGGTGTAATTCCATTGTGCATATATACCAACTTTTCCTGATTTATTATTCAACTGAGTGAAAATGACTAAATCTCATTTCTTGTATTTAGAGTGATTGATCCCTCAATGATGTAGCATTTAAGTTTGCATAGCTTTTGTATTTCTGTGTTTCTATGTGTTTTATGTTGTGGTTTTGTTTTTATTTTTTATGCACCTTCTGGCATTGGCATTCAGGGCCTTGCACACTTCCTTAACATTTTTCATTCAAAGTCTGCATTCTACCACTTGAACCACAACTCTGTTTGAGGCTTTTAGCTGATGAATTGCGGGTGAGAGCCTTGTGATCTTTCATCCAGGCTTGCTTCACAATTCAATTCTGAATAGCTAGGATTATATGCAAGTGTAAGCAGCACCTGGGAGATTCTCTATGTTTTATGCTTTTGTTGTCAATATGCTGGGAAACAACTTGACCTTATTTACCTAATATTATGAATACAATCTTTTCTCTAATAAAAAGAACTTTTGTCTCAGACGGCAGGGTGCAGTGGAAAGGATAGCAGGGGGGAGGGGGGAATGGGAAGGGATGGAAAGTGGAAACAAAGGAGGAGGCAGCAGTGCTTGATAAGAAATGTACTCATTACATTGCCCGTGTAATTGTAACCCCTCTGTACGGTATTTTCACAATAAAACAAAGAATTATTGGTAGAATTTGAAAATATATTTGAGTAATAAATAGAATAGAAAAAAATATTAAGTTCGCTATTTTTTATCACTACATATCTTTTTGTCTAAGTATAAATCCCAGACTTAAGCTAAGGGCCTAGAATAAGCAAAATGGCTTCTAGAGCTTAGATTATTTCTTTCCACAGAAGATGACAGCAGCAGAAAGAAAACCGGTCCACAAACTGCAGAAGGAAGAGAGGGTTTAATGTCTCCTTAATTCTTAGGTTTCAATGCTCAATGAGGAACCCTCAGTACAGAGGACAGGTTAAGGACCTAACAGTTCCTGTGCTGTTCTTCATAGGAAGCAGACTCCAGTCTCCCATCACGACTTAGTGATTATCTTGGCTGTGTTCTGAGAGGGTCCAGGAGGGCTCTGTCATGGTCACTGGAGATTCAGGATTGCTCTCTAAGACAATGACATAGAGGAAAGTGGTTACAAGGCCTCAGTCCGGGTTTTGTCAGGTTTAGGTGATTTGTTACAGGCACTAATGCCTTCTGACTAACAATGGAAATATATTATCAGGTTCCAGGCCAAAAATTTATCATGACATGTGTTAGCTTGCACAATTTCCTAATGAAAGCCAACAAAATATAATGCCCTCTGGACATATTCTCATCAATATTTATTAGTTAAAAAGTTATAAAATCAAGTTCATGATGAGGAAAAAACCCAGATAAAAACAAAATATCAGGGGCATTTACAAAAAATGTTCTCTACATATCAAAAGTGACAAATTAAAACTTAATGAATCTGCATAAGTTAAATTGATTACTTTTTTTTCTAATATTGCAACTTTCTTTTACATTTCAATTACTTAATAAAAAGAACGCAGGCCAAGCACTACCAGTGGCTCACATCTAGCTGTAACTCTAGCTATTTAGAAGGATGAGACCTGAGGAAAGTGGATTGAAGTTACCCCAGGTAGGAAAATCTGTGAAACTTTTATCTCCAATTAACAATTCAAAATCCAGAAGTGGAAGTTTGATTTAAGTTGTAGAGTGTCAGCCGTGAGTAAAAAATGCTAAAGGTCAGCTCCTTGAGTTCAAGTCCCAGTATACACACACACACACACACACACATACACACACACACACACACACACACACACACACACACACACACACACAACATATCTCAAAAATAACCAGTGACCAGGAAACAGAAACAAGATAATAATTTTCTTTATTTTCTTTCATTTTTTTCCTCCTCTTTTGCTTCCCCTTCCCATACCTTTCCCCCCTCTCACTAAGCATCCCCCCCCAGCCAAAGTTGTAAAGTTCCTTTTCGACATAAAGATTTGTACATCTCATTGTTACAATAGGCCCACCTGTATCCCTATTTAAATGATTGTTTTTTTCCCCTTTCCCTCCACAAATTATACCAACATCAAATACAGTGAAAGCAGGGCTTATACCGTGGGGGAGGGACATACAAAACAACAAAGAAATCATCTTATGTAAGAAACAATTGCATGAAAGCAAAAACAGTTGAACCTTATGTTGGGGTTCATTTCACCTAGCATCAACTTATCTGACCTTTTTTGCTTGTCTCAGACATATTTGTCATTTTTTTCATTTATCTCTCTTTGGGAATGTAAACGGGCCTAGAAATGGAGGCACAAAAGATAAACATATGCAGCAGTGGTCCTCAGTTGAGACTATGTTGAAAGTGCACTATGAAACTTGTTGGTAGAGAAGGAGAGGAAAACTGGAAAAGACAAAAGGGAAGGGTGACATTGTCCACAAAGCAATGCACTCATGGAAATAGAGCTGTGGATCAAGATGAGTGCCATTCTTCCACAAAAGGGCTCAGGGACAGTGCCCAGGCCCTGGGTTTAAGCCTCATGACTGACTATAATAAAAAGAATGACAAAAGAAATGTAGTCATTACCACACTTATGTAACAAAACCCTCTACATCACAATAATAATAAAATAATAATAATAAGGAAGTTAATAAAAACAAACCAGTGAGACGGAAAAACTGAGAAAGCAAGGGAGGGGCTGACATTTCCAAAAAGAAATATATTCATACCTAAATTATATGACTATATCCTCTGTTTAAATCACCTTTATAATAACAATATAAAGGAAAAAAAAACAGAAATAGTGCTGGAGGAATAACTCAAATGGAAGAAGATCAGACTAATATGTGATAACATTTTCAAACCCCATTATCAATTTCCCATTCAAAAATGGTTCTTCTCGTCACTTTTATTTCCCTAACTTATGAGAGGGGGTGCAAACCTTTAAAGAGTGAGGAATAGGTCATACATACAGGAGAAATTTAATCTATCAGGCAGAGAACAGTACCTGTAAAGAACGGTACTTGCTAGAATACATGTTGACTAGAACACATGCTGACGCCATGTTTTCTGAAATAAAAAAAAACTAGTTGAATTTGAATACAGGCTTCACTGTACACTAGCAGGGGATTGAAAGTTAACTAAAGTCTCTGGACTCAAATTCTTCATAGGTAAAGTGAAAATAACAATACTTATTTCACAGGATTATGAGACCTGGATGTCATCAAACATGGAGCAGGTTGTGTCTTAGGTATGTGTGCAACACTCAAACACTGCTGGGGGAAGGAATATAAACTGGATAATGTTTACCATATTACTTAACAGTAATACAGCAACTACTACAGGCTGACACCTGTAATCCTACTTACAAAAGAGGCTGAGACCTGACGATCTAGGTTCTAAGTCAGCCTGGACAGAAAGTGGATGATACTCATGTCCAATGACTTCTACATTGAGCCACCTTCCTAGCCCTAGTATTGTTTATAGACAGCTCTTGGATCAAATAGAATGATTCCTATGTCCATATAAATTCTGTGATTCTGAGCATGACATGAATCATTGGTTTTATTCATACTCAACAGGAATGAAAAGTTCATTCTAATTAGTTTAATACAATCCTTAAGTTATTTAAACGTATGTTGAAAGAAAATGCTACTGTTTTATTATACATCCCAAAACTATTTACAAATTCAATACGCTACCTATCAATATTCCAACCTCATTCTTCAATGAAATAGAAGAGGCAATCCAAAAATTCATATGGATCAATAAAAGACAATGAATAGCAAAAATGATCCTTAACAGAAAGAACAGAGTTGGAGGAATATCAATACCAAATTTCAAACAAGCCACAGTCATCAAAACAGCTTGGTACTGGAACAAGAACAGACCTGAAGACCAATGGAATAGAATTGAAAACCCAGAAATGAACCCACAGACCTATAACCTTCTAATCTTCGATAAGGGAGCTAAAAAATAGATTGGAGGAGAGACAGCCTCTTCAGTAAATGGTGCTGAAAAAATTGGTTAATCACTTGTAGAAAACGAAAGCTAGATCCATATATATCACCCTGCACCCGAATCAGCTCCAAATGAATCAAAGACCTGGGAGTCAAAGCAGACACTCTGAAAACATTACAGGATGGAATAGGAGAAATCCTAGGTCTCCTTGGCACAAGCCAAAATTGTCTTAAAAGAGACTCAGAAACAAAACAAATCAAAGAAAGGTTGGACGAATGGGTTTGCATGAAATTGCAGATCTTCTGCATGGCAAAGGACATAGGTATCAAGATCAATAGATAACCTACAGATTGGGAGAAGATCTTCACTACCCATACAACGGACAAGGGACTCATATCTAAAATATACCTGTAACTCAAAAAATTAAATCCCCCAAAAAACAAATCCTCAAAGAAACAACTGCCCAATAAATAAGTGGGCTAAAGACTTAAAGAGAAACTTTTCTGAAGAGGAAAGAAGGATGGCCAATAGACACATGAAGAAATGCTTAACCTCCCTAGCCATAAAAGAAATGCAAATCAAAACAACATTGAGATACACCTCACCAGAGATAGAATGGCTATACTCAAGAACTCTAATAACAACAGATGCTGAAGGAGATGTGGACAGAGGAAACTTACTGCATTTTTGGTGAGAGTATAAACTTGTTCACCACTTTGGAAAGTAGTATGGAGGATCCTCAAAAGTCTCCACATAGAGCTCCCCTATGACCCAGCAATCCCACTTTTGGGCATTTACCTGAATTATCACAAACAAAACCATATTAAAGCTACTAGCAAAAGTATGTGTATTGCAGCATTATTTACCATAGCTAAGATATGGAACCAACCCAGATGCCCCTCAGTAAATGCATGTTCCTGGTAAATGTTTATTGTTTTTTTTTTTTTTTGTATGTTTTTGCCTCCGGTCATGGGGACTGAACTCTGTGACTGTCCGCTGTCCCTCAACTCTTCTCCTCAAGGCTAGCTTTGTACAACTTCAGCCATAGTGCCATTTCCGGCTTTTTTTTTCTTTTTGCTTATGTGGTGCTGAGGAATCGAACCCAGGGCCTCGTGCATGCAAGGCAAGCACTCTACTACTAAGCTACCTTCCCAGCCCCCTTCCTGGTTAATGTTTTATCCAAAATTTTATATTTGTCATAGATGTCATACTAATTACCAAGGCAAATAAACAGTATTAGGCAAAGGAATTTAAAATATGGTAGCAGATATTAGATTTGTTAGCCTGGTTTGGGGTTATGCTACTAGCACATATATGTTGTGTGAAAATGTGTGAAGTTGCTGCCTTACACGGCAAATAATTATTCACATTATCAGCTTGGTAAGATATTATAAGGTATAGTTATATTTCTAGGCAATTTTGTGTACAAGTGAATAATAGCCTTAAAATGATACTTTTCCCCCAATTTTCCCCTTTTTATTTTTGTCAGTCATGGATCTTGAACTCTGGGCTTTGGCGCTGTCCCTGAGCTCTTCAGATCAAGTCTAGTGCTTTACCATTTGAGCCACAGTGCTATTTCTGGTTTTCTAGTGGTTAATTGGAGGTAAGAGTCTCACTAATTTTTTACCAGGCTCAGTTTTGATCCACCATCCTCAGATCTTAGCCTCCTGACAACCTAGGATTACAGACATGAGCCACTGGCGCCCAGCTAAAATGTTACTTATTTTAAATTCTGTGATTTAGTTGAATGAGGAGCATGAATGTGTAGAAAGGTAACTTTCAAATCATCTCTCTAAATAATTTGAGTTCCATTTTCATAATTCTTATTGCGTTGGCTAATAACAGAAGCTCCCAAAGTAACAGGCTGATCCTTCATTTTCCCCTTCCCATAAGGCACTCTTGAAAGAGAACGAGTGAGATCTTCAGATATAAGTCTAAGAGAGAATATATAATTGAAAAAATAAAAAAATTGATGACACAGGAAGACACAATCTGCCTTTCATTTTCTAAAGAAAGGAATTTCATAAAATTATTTTAATGGCAGGGCTTTTTCATCTGAAAAACAAAAAAACCCCACAATATCATAATATGTTGAAAAGGATCACCAACTACGTTAAGTGTGTTTAGCATTGGAGACTTTAAGAAATGAATTGATTCGGTAAAATAATTCTTTGAGAAAACTATCTGTTTATTAAATTTATTCATTGTAAATTTAATTTTTCTTTACATGTCACTAAATATACATATTTATATATGTATGTAAACATGCATGTATATATGTATATACATATATGTGTATATATCAGCAGGATCTGTCCAGTGAACTGCATGGTTAGGCAATTTCCTCATGGCAAGTTCATCAGACGAATGGACTTCTACAAACCTCCACACAGCTGCAATACTACTGCACGTGCAAACTTAAGTGTTCACCAGTGTAAACCAGACCTCTGTTTTCTTAAAGTTTTATATATAGAGTGTTATAATTTCATTTCGGCCTGACACAAAATGTGCCTGTTCCCAGAGATCAATGATGGCATTTATTATTACAATAATGTAGTGTAAGTCTTTATATTGAACACGTACTCATTATGAGTTGTTCTTTCTTTCCTTTTCTTATTTTAACTTTTGGAAGTTGATCTACATTTTGATGTTGTGTTTGCCAGACAGGTACTCCATCACTTAAGTCACTCCACCAATCCTTTTTGCTTGAGTTACTTTATTCATAGATTAACAATTTTTGCACCCTGCCCAATAGAGATTATGCTCCTAATTACCTATGTCTGCCATGTAGCCCGGATCATCATTGCATTCCAAAATCCCTAGCTAGTAAGGTAATATGGGTGATACTTTCCTTCCTAGACTGATTCTGAAATGAGATGCTTTCAATTTATACTTCTTTACTTATTGTTGTGAGCTCCAGTTCTGCCCACTTCTAGAATGTATGACACAAATAAATGATTCACGGCAATTTGAGTTAATCACTGGCATAAATGTTAATATAGGTGATTTGACATTAAAATATAGGGTACGTTTGAAAGTATACTCTAGTCGGATATCTTGATTAGTAATTTTGTTTCACATTAAAAACAACTCTTAACCAGAATTAAAGGCTTACTTTTGCTGTTTGTCAACTTGTATTTGATTTGGGAAAATAAACTATGTCTTGCATTTGGGATAAAGGACTTTGAATGGTCTGGTGTGCTGGCTCACATCTATAGTCACTGACAGAAATCAGAAATAAATAGATCACAATTTCAACATATCCTAACCAAAAATTTAGGAAGTCTCAGTCTCAACAAATAAGTAGATCATGGTGAAACATGCCATTAATCTCAGCAACACAAAAGGCTAAGTCTCTGCCCAGACAGAAAGAAAGAAAGAAAGAAAGAAAGAAAGAAAGAAAGAAAGAAAGAAAGGAAGGAAGGAAGGAAGGAAGGAAGGAAGGAAGGAAGGAAGGAAGAAAGAAAGAAAGAAAGAAAGAAAGAAAGAAAGAAAGAAAGAAAGAAAGAAAGAAAGAAAGGAAGGAAGGAAGAAAGGAAGAAAGAAAGAAAGAAAGAAAGGGAGAGAGAGAGAGAGACAAAGAAAGAAAGAAAGAAAGAAAGAAAGAAAGAAAGAAAGAAAGAAAGAAAGAAAGAAAGAAAGAAAGAAAGAAAGAAAGAAAGAAAGAAAGAAAGAAAGAAAGAAAGAAAGGAAGAAAGAAAAGAAAAGAAAGAAAGAAAGAAAAAGAAAGATAAGAAAGAAGAAAGAAAAAGGAAATTATTGAGAATGAATGGTTTGGATTCAGGAGTCATGTGGCAGAGGTAGTATCTGTATTTGGTAATAGGTCTGCCTGTAGCCACTGAGGCCCTCCGTACATCTTGGCTAACTTTTCACAATTTGTCTGTGTTACCTAGGTATCTGGCCCACCTGGAGGCAGCCACATTCCTCTCTTACTAGGTCACAAACTGGGATGCCTCTTGTCACACCTCCCATTTGACCAGAGGAGGGTTCCACGCCCTGAGGTCATATCCAGATTCAGTGTGGCCACACTTTTCCCCCACCTGGCCACAACTCGTCTAGTGCCTAGCCTAGATAAGTCCTGGCATGAGGTTGGGTCATCCCTTTTTCTGACCATGTCTCTCCACCGTGCATGGAAGGGGCAGCAGTTTGGTAAATAAAATACATTACCTGATTGAATACACTGTGTTACTCTCTTCATCCACTACCTAATGAAACCTATCTAATTAATATACCTGACACTTAGGAGTTTCTAGTTATGAATCTGTATATATTTCTTCCAGTGGATAATTTTGTGACACATGTGACTTCAGTATCTACAAAGAATATGTACTCACTCATTATTTAACAATATAACTCTACCTGGAAATCTGTAGTTAACCTTAATCTTTAATTAACCTTAAAGTCTATTTTGTTTGCTTTGTTTTGTTTTTTGCTTAAAGTCATAGAAGAATTGGTGGGACAATCTGAAATGATCTCTGGCTTCATATTTTCTCATCACGCTGGACAATACAACCTGTGTGCCACCAACTCAGATGATGGCACTTTCAAATTCTGGAAAGCAGATGCACCTTATCATGTACTATGGCTTTTTGATTTCTTATTTTTTTAAGTGAAATTGTTACTAAGGTGTGTACAGCGAGGTGACTATTTCACAATTCATGTAATGTGTACATTTGTCTTGTAGACAATGCCATCCTTTCTTCAGATTTCTCCCAGTTTCTGTTTTTTGTTGTTGTTGATGATTGTTTTTGTTTATGTGCATGACCTTCAGATTGATCTCAGGGCTTGGATGCTGCCCCTGAGTTTTTGTAATCCAGGCTACTCTACCTCTTGAGCCCCAGCTCCCTTGATGGCTTTTGGTTGTTAATTGGAGAGAAGAGTCTCACAAACTTTCTCATTCCAGCTGGCTTTGAACTGTGATCATCAGCCTCCTGAGAAGCTAGGATTATAGGCCTGAGCCTCCAGTGTACACCTACTAAAATGTTGTTTTCATGCTTCCTGTTGTGTCACAATTTTCCTCGACAATACTACACATTGCCTGGCTCAAATCTGAATTGGTGGAACATGTTTGTATTTTGAGGAAGGCAAGAATAGGAAATTATGGGCCATAGGGACATATAAGATAAACAAAATCATTTGTTACATGGCATAGAGACATGTAAATTTATTGCCAGTTGACTGTGTCCTGTCTGTCTTTATTGTTAATTCTGAATGGCCTGTAAATGATGTTATACGTATCCAAATGGGCATTGGCAGAGATGTTTTCTCATCCTGTTCATAAAACAAAACAAAAACCAACCAAAAAGTAGTAGATATGAGTCCAGCAATTTCTTCTATTTAGAGACCCATCTGTCCTAGTTTCTGAAAAAGTGTCCTTTATTGAAGTGTTGCTACTGTTCTAACTACAAATATAATGAAATTTGTAGTCGTCTGTAGAATTGTATACCACAGTGTCATTTGATTAATTCACAATGAATTCAGATATTTAAATGTTTATTTACTTTTATTGGTGGTGGAGCTTGTACTCAGGGCCTGGGCACTCTCACTGAGACTCTGTGCTCAAATTAGTTAGCACTCTACCACTTGACTCACAGAGCCACTTCTCATTTTTGAGTTGTTAATTGTAGATAAGAGTCTTGTGGGGACTTTTCTTACTGGGCTGGCTTTGAACAGTAATCCTCAGATCTCAGCCTCATCAGTATCAGGGATAACTGGCACCTGGCTTCAAATTGTCATTTTTAAAATCATGAACTGCTTAGTGCCTCTGGCTCACATATATAATCCTACCAATATTTAGGATTATGGGTATTGGAAACAACACTAAATGTGTGTTGTTTATGATGGTT
This sequence comes from Dipodomys spectabilis, assembly GCF_019054845.1. Taxonomy (NCBI): domain Eukaryota; kingdom Metazoa; phylum Chordata; class Mammalia; order Rodentia; family Heteromyidae; genus Dipodomys; species Dipodomys spectabilis. The sequence goes on from NW_024870793.1 coordinate 1,003,132, forward strand.
TGTATTGACATGATTTAATATTGTTTATTTCTGAGTCTACAACGCTGTTATGTTTATTTTCCCCAAGGTGGGGTTGATAGGTGCTATGCAATGTTGAACCTTTGGTTGAGATGAAGCCATGTGGAAATTCTTGCCTAGAATGGCATGAAATTGAAATCCTCCTGCTGTCAGCCTCCCCACGGACCTTGAATGATAGATGTATTCCATCACACATAGTCAGATTGAGGATCATTGCAGGTAAAACTACACTAGTCTTGAACTGATGTCCCAAATAGCTAGCTTTACAAGTATATGCCTTCAAAAATCTGGTTATATTCTGTTTCACTTTGAAGTAGTGTTTGTACATACTTAGGGAGTACAATGATAACATACTACTCGTTTAGTATATAGAGTAATCAGACAAATATAAAAAATTAGCACGTTTGTCTATTAAAACATTGAATGCTAATGTACATTGGTAACCTCCTGACTCTGGTAGCTATTTTGGAATATACCATAAACATGAGTACATTGATAATATGTACTAGAGGATTGGAAGTTGATAGAGATAGGGACAAGCTTGACTATGTGTAGTAAATATATATTTATGTATTGATGCTCTGAAGAACACTATCATATATTCATCATGACAATACCAGACAATAATTTTCCTGCAATGTAGAATTTTCCATTTCATAATCTGCCATCTTTTATCTTCTTTTCATTCTCCTTATAAATATGAATGTTTTTCCTTTTGCTTTTAATGTTTTGAAATTATTATAAGATGGAATTAAAAAATTATAGGCTACTAAAATTATCTCATTTTGTTTGATTTTGTGATGCTAAATCATTAAGACCACGGTTTCCTGAAAGTTATGCTAGGAGACTATATCACTAAATTTTATTCTAATTATATCTTATTATTATATTTTTATATAAGGTTTTACTGTTGCTGTTTTTTGATATAGAGTGTTGTGAAGCTGGACTGAAACTTGCTCCAGTAAAAATGCTTTATCACCCCACTGTCTCCTGTAAAAATGATTTATCACTGGGTTCTGGAGGCTCATAATTATAACTCTAGGTAATCACGAGGCTGAGACCTGAGATTTAATTCAGAAAGCCTGCACAGGAAATTTTATGAGTCTCTCCTCTCCAGTTCAGTACAAAAAGCTTGTAGTGGAACTGTGGCACAATTGGTAGAGCACTAAATTCAAGGGAAAAATGCTCAGGATTGTCATATACCCCTGAGTTCAAGCCCTAAAACACACATATACACAGACACACATTCACACACATACAGACACTCCCACACGCATTATATATGCACAAAATCGCAGGCAGTGCTGTATCTTCAATTCTTATCCAGAGATTGGAAACAGCTCACTGATTTTTGAAGTTTTTTCCTTGATTATTTTGAAAAAGGAGGATAGTTCTTGATACATAGTCAACATGACTTTAGTGAGGAATATTTTATAAATGCTTAGCTTATAAAAAGATCAGGAGCACAGTTTTTATCTTTAAATATTACATTCCTAAAACTATAGTATTTTTAAATAATAATCACTGAATTGGGCTGGGAAGGTGGCTCAGTGGTAGAGAGCTTGCCTTGCATGCTCGAGGCCCTGGGTTCGATTCCTCAGCACCACGTAAGCAAAAAGAAAAAAAGCCGGAAGTGGTGCTGTGGCTCAAGTGGTAGAGCGCTAGCCTTGAGCTGAAGAGCTGAGGGACAGTGCCCAGGCCCAGAGTTCAGGCCCCATGACCGGACCCAAAAAAATAATAATAATCACTGAATTATGAGAAGACAATGCAGGACCTCTTCCCCTCTCCCCTTCCACTCTGTCATAAAATATTACAAAAGTATTCTTTTATCTTACAAGTATGTACACCTGTAAAAATGTCTGATTGTATGTGTAATGTTTGTTTTTCAATACTTGTTCTATTTTCCCACCGCTAAGTACTTGCCTTTTTTCCAGATGACATCACACAGGGGCTTCAGGAACACAGAAGATTAGGATTCAAAACCCTAACAATGTCCTAGAAAGTAGATGTCAAAAATACATGCAAGAAGCACATGGAAGGCTGAGAGGGTCCTGAAAGGGAATGATTTGTGCAGGATGAGAGGAATAGTGACAAATAAGGCATGGATCTGACCTAGGAAAGTCTCCTTGAGTTAAAATCATGCCGGTTCCTAGTCCTAGCTGAGGTTGTTGGGATTTGACAATGTCCACATATGTATATAGTGATGTGGGAAGAGAGATTTAAGTCTCCACTTTATCTTTGGGATGGTCTTATGTAAGCAAGCAGCTTAGATCATTGGGCACTGAGAGATGACACTAGCCACTAGCTCCCTCACAATGGATAGAATATAGAGTCCTGAGAACCAGGTAACTGTTAAATGACAGTCAGCTCAAGACAGTCACTTGGCCTGTGGCTCAAGAACAAGAATTGTTTTCAAAGTTCAAGAAACTCAGGTCTCAGCCATGAGAGGTGTGAGTGCCTCACTTGAAGCTGCAGACATTGGATCAGTGCCAAACCACAAATCCAGTGTCCCAGCCCTTGTTATAAGAAGAAACCAAGGGAAGCACAAGGCAACTCAGGTAAGGTATAGCCATCACAGGAAACCTATTTAATCTCGTCCTAGCATATACTAGAACATTCTTCTTGTGTGATTTTATATGGATATACTGAGAAAATATTTACTGTGTAGTTTTCAATCCACTGTATTACAATTACTCAATTTGAAGTGTACTTCCATTTCCATTTTTGAAAGATTCATTCTTTTTACCACCTTAATGTGACAAGGAGTCAGCTGAGACCCTGTATATTCCTTATAATATATGGAGTCTGGACTCAGGCTTGTTGGAAATGCTAGTGATGGACCTGGTCCGTGCCTACCAGAAAGGTGATCTCTTCTATGTTGGAAACTTCCTCCACCACTATAGACAGTGGGAGACAATTAAGCAGGTGCTGGATTTTTTTGTTTAAAAAGTAAGTGTTCCTCCCTCAAACCCACAGCTGATGAGACCCCCTGGCAGATTATTGGAATACTTGGCACCTCTCTGAGACTGTTTCACTGAGGCCTTATCACAGGAGCTTGGCTTGAGACAAAGAAGTGCACACCCTGGCTAATTTCTTAGGACTGGGCTGCCAGAATATTCCATTTTCCTCAGAAGCTAGTGGAGCCTTAAGTTTGCTAAGGCTAAGACTAAATGCATGAGCCAGTGGCACCCAACATCCACCCTCGCCTAGGAAATCACTATCTTGGAGGCCTTTTAAGGAATTGAAAGAAAGGACAAAACTTGAACTTGAGTTTGGGGCCTGAGTGCTGTCCCATGGGTGCTCAGAGATAGCACTCTACCATTTGAGCCCCAGATCCAGTTCTGGCCTTTGGCTGGTTAATTGAATATGTGTCTTTAGAATTTTACTGACTAGACTGGGTTGAAACTGTGATCCTCAGATCTCACCCTCCTGATTAGTAGGATTTCAGGCATAAGCCATTGTGTATTTATTTGGACAGGTGCATATAAGCCTTTTCACAGAATTTCCATGAAACTCTATAGATGTATCTCCACTTTTTGTCTGTCATGTTTACATTACCATGTGGGACTTAGCTAGTCCCATGTATGTCCTGTTCATAAAAGGAGAAGCATAGAGTTAACTTCCTTCTCTCGTCCCATTGGTACAGATCCATCTACCATAACTGAGAGGAAGATGAACAAATGAAAAAGTAAGTGGACATTGGCACGAAGAGAAGTTCTGTCCTTGAAAAATGAGTATCTTTCAGTTTTCTGAATCGAAGTCAGCTTTGTACACCAGTTGTGGTTTTCACCAGGAGGTTGAGGCTTGGCACTTTAGTGGATAGCAGATTACACAGTAGTGGATGTGGTTGTGGTTTTGGACTCTCATGGATGACAGGGAGGATTGTGTGTGGCAAGTCAGATCCAGTGGGGAAAAACCTTTGCCTATCACAGGGAGAGTTTTGGAGGATTATAGTTGAGAAACTTCTTCTTTTGTGAAAATTCCGTACAGAGGAGTTACAATTACATGAGCAAGGTAATGAGTACATTTCTTATCCAGCATTGTTGCCTCCTCTTTTGTTTCCACTTACCATCCCTTCCCATCTCTCCCACCCCTGTTATCCCATGCGAAAGTTTTAAAGTCCGTTTTTCGACACAACGTCTTGTACAACTCTTTGTTGTAATGGTTCCACCTGTATCCCTAATTAAACAATTTCTTTTTTCCTTTCCCTCCAGATATTATACCAACAATAAATACAGTGAAAAGACAGGTTATATCATGGGGGGAGACACATACAAAAAACAAGAAATCATCTTATAAATATGTTAGAAATAATAGCAAGAAAAAAAAATATTTGATTCCTTATCTTGGCGTTCATTTTGCCTAACATCAACTTATCTGAACTTTTCTGCTTGTCTCAGACATATACTAGTTAATACAAATGAGGGAAACCGTGGTACCTATGTTTCTTTGGGCCTGGCTTACTTCACTTAATATAATTTTTTCCAAGTATTTTCATTTCATAACAAATGGGGCAATGTCATCCTTTGGTTTTGAGGAACATCTTTCTTGCAGGAGTCTCTTCCACTTCCCAACATGCAAGTCCTGCCAAATTGCAAGTTCTGACAGAAAGGGTCCATGGTAGAAGTCTTAGGATGGGGAAGGCAGACTCTTATTTTCCTTGTTCCATCTTCACTATGTGGGTGGACTTCTAGCCTGATGATTTCAGACCTCCTCTTCCACTTACATATTCTTCTGGACCCACTGGAGCAACGCATGACCCGTGAGACCAAGAAAAAGTGCAAGAAGTCCTTGTTTAGATGTCTCAGAGCTTGTTAGTAGGGATGACACTTGGGTCTCTAGGGATGGGCTTGATTGGCCAAGAGTCCTTAGTATTACCCAGCTTGGCAAAATGTTCTTTTATGGATATTCTCTGCTAGGTAATGTCTTTTCTCATTTTGAAAGAAATTGGACGAAGCCACTCATTAGGAGATAGCCTCTCATCAGTATTCAGTCCATACTCAAGTTCTACAGCTTCCCCCATTAGATCTTCATAGAAGTTTAGTCATACCTTAACTTCTAGAGTCCACTCTAAGGTTCCTGTACCTATTTCCATTCTCAGGTTTGCGTTACCGTAGAGGAGTTCCTGCTGAAATACAGGTAAAGAACCCACCAGAGATGTTGCTTATAGTGACTGATGGAGATTGGAAGCCATCACTGGATTCCAGAGAGCATGTGAACATAGAGGGTTGTTTCAATTTGTAGAAAGGCCAAAACAGGTTTTCAGTGTTGTGGACATTCCACTGGTTCTGATCCCCATATGTGATGCAGGTGTACCTGCACATACCACCGAAGAAGAAGATGTCTTCCACTGATGTTCACAATTCACCTAGATCGCCTCCAAACCAGTCAAAAAACACTGGTCTTAGTGTGCAGAATAAATGTGTGTTAATGGAAATGATCCCAGTCTATGTTCAGGAAAACCAATAAGTGAGGTCAAAAATCTAAATTCAGTTGAGGAAAGGGAATCTATCCTCACAGAATATCCAGACCAATCTGTCCTGTTGCAGGGGATAAAATTTCCAATTGAGAAATTAATATCTTTCCCTCCTTCCACTAAGGAAGAAAATCCTGTCTTTAATGAGATTCCTTTGAGGACTCTGAGGCAGAATTTCTGCCTGAAGATAACTTAGAGGCCATTCTAGATTTAGAGATTCCTTCCCCTCTTCCTGGGAAATCTTTATTTTACTTTTTGTTTCTGATTGTTGTAAGATGTTCATTCTATTTATATTTCTAATGTTATTAAAATGTCAAAAAAAATAAAATGTCAACGTTTATATTATACAATTTTTTAAATTTTATTTTATTTGTGAACATACTGTACAGAAAGGTTACAATTACATGGGCAAGATAATGCATACATTTCTTACCAAGCATTGCAGCCTCCTCCTTTGTTTACCCTTCACCTCCCTTCGGAACCCTAATTTTGTTTTTTTTTCAACCTACAATCTAAAGCACCATGCACATGTGTTCTGTGTGTGGGAAAACACAGAGTGACAGGGGGCTGTACAAGAGAGCCTACTGAATATAATGGGAACTGTTAAATGCACAGGGAGTGGCAAGGAAGCCAGGGCATGCCTGCATGGGGAGATAAGGTGGCTGCAAAAGCTCTAGGACAGGGGGAGGATGATAAGGGATGGGAAGTGGAAACAAAGGAGGAGGTTACAATGCTTGATAAGAAATGTACTCATTATCTTGCCCATGTAATTGTAACCCCTCTGTACAGTATTTTCACAATAAAAATTTTTTCATCAAAAAAAAATCTCTAGACTTAAGAGATCAGATGTCCTAGAAAGCTGTCTGTCAATTGGGAAAAATGCTACAATGCTCATAGTGGTATGTGAAACTCCCTTCCAACAGTGAGTTCAAATCTGCATACATATTCATTGTGCTTTGGGAAATATAGAAACATTTGGCTCCAATAATATCAAAAATCTAATTAGGATGGAAAATATTTGTCAAAATACATGGGAAATACCTGTGTGGAAAGTAAAAGCCATCATCAATAGAAGAAAGAAGGCTTACATCGATGGACAAAATCAGGAAGGAAAAACCATAATTAAATCAGTTATATGTAAATACATGTTATGTTCTTTATATTATATATAGTATATTATATGATATATAAGATTGAATATGATTTTTCATACTACAAGATCATTTAACATTTTCACTAATGTTTTTCACAAAACATTACTGTAAGCCATTATTGGAGAAAGTGGTAATATAACAGATTATAATTATATGAAAATGTATTTGTATGTTTCTAGATATAACATTATAAATAGCTGAATTAATATATAAAGATATTTGTATATCTGTCTATGAAGTAAATATAATGAAACTCACTACATTATATATACTCAAGCAGCTTTGAATTAAGTACATGAGACTCGGGACTCTAATCTTAGTGATTTGGGAAGCTGGGTTCTGAGTTTTATTCTCTCTTACCCCCATGGCATTAGATTTTGAGAGGAGGCCTAGCCTGCAGTGTAACAGAGCCACATATGCAGTGGGATCATACTCCCTAACCCCAGAGGAAAGTCAGTACAAATCAGGACAAGCCTGTTATTCTATGACCGTCTACTCAGTTTCTGTACCAAGATGACCATCTGTAGAACATTAGATTGAAAGTTGGCATTCCCTCCAAAAGTGTTTCTAAGTATGTTGAATTCAACCTTATTTCCCTTCCATGCTGCAAATACATAGAAATATGCAAGGGCTTAAGTGAGATGGACAAATACTTACAGATACATAAAATTATATATAATTATATATATATATATATATATATATATGTCTGATTTTTTTTAAAGGAAATGGAAATATACACAGTGCAGTAGGGAGTGGGTGATAGTTTGGTTGCCGAATCGTGGAATGCACTCCAGGACATTGGAGACACCTGGCTTGGAGAAATTGGGTGGGGATGGGTGTTCTCACAAAGCTTAAATATTGGTAATAACTTCTATGATGTTATAGCCACCTTTCCACAGCAGCAAATAGGTGTCAGGCACTGATCTTGCCCTGAAGTGGACTCAGAGACACAGAAAGGCACAAAGAATGAGAAAGAATGGCTGCTAGCCACCTGACTTCAGCTTGAAGAACTGTCCTAAAAAGAAGCTAAGATAAATTCTGCTGGAGAAGGCTGATCTACATGGAAGGCTCCCGAGCACTAAGGACCAGACACTATTACATGTGTTGGAGAAACAGAAGTGAATGTGGCTCTCTCCTCACCAATTCCATGCTGAAAAGGAAACCAGAAATCATAATGATAATTTCTACAAATCACAGACATGACTTTTGTGGATTTGTAGCAACAACTTTCCTGCGGCTGAGATAGTTAACCTGAGAGCCATCATCTATGCAATTATCTAGAAGCAGGTACTCCAGGCAGTAAGATCAGCAAGTACAATCCTATTGATGGGAATGGATGTCACTTGCTTCAGAAAAGGTAAACAGCACTGACATGCTTCCTTGTGAAGTAAAAATAGAAAGGTACAATGAAGAAAAAAGATTAAAAATGAAGATATGAATAAATTAGATAGGTATGGGATGCTGTGGGTTACAAGAAGAAAATTTCTGATGTTATTCTAAATCTGATGTCCCACTGGATCCAAAGTGCTCAAATAGTAGGTAGACACATCTGATTCACTTAGAGAATACTTTTAAAATGTGGTTCTAGCCGGGCTCTGGTGGCTCATAACTGGAATGCTAGCTACTAAAGAGGCTGATACCTGAGGATCAAGTTTGAAGCCATCCCAAAGAGGAAATTTGGAAATACTGATCCCCAATTAACCACCAAAAATATGGACGTGAAGCTTTGGTTCAACTGGTACAGTAGTAGGCTTGAGAAAAAAGAAACTAAGGGACAGCACTCAGGCCCTAGGTTCAAATCCCTGGACTTCATAAAACAAGCTACGAAATAAAATTTGGTTCTCAGTCATTCATCACTTAGCTTTCTAGTTCAATATAATTTGTATGAACCTTGGAAATTATATTGTTCCCAAATACTCTCCCCTGATATTCTGCTTCATGACCAGCTTTCAAAGCCCTGGCATCAACAATGTCTCCTCCCAGTTAGCATAGTAGTCTACAACTGGAAATTAGAAGATATATTTTTATTAATCATCAGAATTCTGATCATCTGTCCACACACATCAAATGAGTACTAGCCACATTCCATCATTCTGAATATATTTTATGGTGCAAATACCGTACAGAGGGGTTACAATTACAGGAGCAAGGTAATGAGTACCTTTGTTATCAAGCAGTGTTGTGTCCTCTTTTGTTTCCCTTTCCCATTCCTTCCCATCTCCCCCTCCAACCTCCCCTTTCCCCCTGCCCCGCAACAAAGTTGTAAAGTTCATTTTTCAATATAAGATCTTGTATAACTCATTGTTGCAATGGGTCCACCTTTACCCCTATTTAAACAATTTACTTTTTCCCTTCTCCACAAATTATACCAACATTAAGAACAGTGAAAACAGGGGTTAAACCGTGGGGGAGGGACATACAAACAACAAAGAAATCATCATATCAATACTTTAGAAACAATAGCAAGAAAGAAAAACCATTTGAGTCCTTATATTGGGGTTCATTTCACCTAACATCGACTTATCTGCAAATAATGGAAAGCTTGGGACCTATGTTTCTTTGGGCCTGGCTTACTTTACTTAATACAATTTTTTCCAAGTCTTTCTATTCCCTACATCAACAAATTGAAAATAGCTGAAATCAACAATTTAATGAGACATCTGATCCTCCTTGAAAAAGAGCAGCAAGATAAATCCCAATACAGTAGACAGAAGAAATAATTAAAATTAAATCAGAATTAAACGAATTAGAATAAAAAAATAGAAAGAATCAACAAAACAAAGAGTTGGTTCTTCGAAAAATTAACAAAATTGACAGACCCCTAGCAAATCTTATCAGCAAAATAAGAGAACACATCCAAATAATTAAACTCATATATTAGAATGGAAACATTACCACAGAAAAAGTCAAAATTCAGAACATTTATTGGAATACTTCTCAAACCTTTATTCTAATAAGTTTGAGAACTTGGCAGAAATGGACCTTTTCCTAGCAAATATCGACATGCCAAAACTAAACCAAGATGATTAAAACAAACTTAGCAGGCCCATATGAAGCATTGAAATAGAAAGAGCAATAAGAGACCTTCCATCTAAGAAAAGCCAAGGACCAGATTGATTACAGCAGAATTCTAAAAGGCCTTCAAAGCAGAGATCACACCAATACTGCTCCAACACGTCAATGAATTTGAAAGAGAGAGTCCACTATTCTGAATATTTTTAATCCCACATTGAGTTAATAAACCTTAATGATTAAAAACTATAGAATAGTTAGGCAATTAATTTAATAGTCATCATTCTCCCACCCAATCTCGTAACGTGAGTTATGTGATTTTTTTGTTTCTTTGTATGTTCCTCCCCCAAGGTATAATCCCTGTTTTCACTGTATTTTATGTTGGTGTCCTCAATCTTGCGGGAAAAAAAACCAAATGCTTAATTATAGATGAAGGTTGTTGACCCATTGTAGCAATGAGATGTACAAGACACTATGTTGAAAAACGAACTTTACAATTTAGGCAGAGAGGGGGAAAGGGGAAGTGGAGGAAGTGTAGTACTGGAGGTGGGAGGGAATGGATGGTAGGGGAAAAACAAAGGAGGAGGTAACAATGCTTGGTAGGAAATATACTCATTACCTTGCTCATGTAACTGTAGCCACTGTACAGTACTTTTACAATTAAAAAGCATATTTACAAAAGCAGAGACTATAAGAAAGTTTGCACATGATGCCTTCTAACTATAATACTCTCAAGGAGTAGGGTTTTCATTTATCTAGTACTGAGGAAATGATTTTCAGAAATGGCAGAGGCAAAAGTTCTTATACAAATCACCTTATCATGAGGTACAACCAGGATGCCTAGATCAACTTTCCAGGGAAAATAAAAACAATGAATGAAATGCAACTAATACTTCTAAAACGAGCCAGTTGGTGGTAGTTCATTCTTGTTACCTTAGCTAATTAGAAGTCTAAGATGAAAAGATCTCAACAGAAAGCCTGGTCAGGAAAAAAACATTCCTCTCTGCAACCAGCAGACAGGAAGCATCAGCTCTGTGCCTGAAGCCCAGCAGGACGGCCTCTGCCCACAGACATCCAGACACACAAGACCACCCACACCTGAAATATTATCAAACACATTCGAATAATATATCCTATTTGGGAGATAATATTTGAAAGATGTATCAAAAATATTTCTCTGAGTTCCAGTAAAAAAAAAAAAAAAGGCAGAGTGAAAGAGGAAATATATACTCACTGACTGAAGTGTACGTTACCGACCAGAATGATGATAATGGGGCTAACATTTGGTAAAACGCACTCAATGATCTTTCTTCACATATTGTCAGATATTGTGAAATGTGAGATTGTTGAATGCAAGGAATGTGTGTGAGCACTTAGCTTGTAATAGTAATAATGAAAAGCTAGGCACTGTAAGCTCAGGCGTGTAAAACTAGCTACTCAGAACCCTGAGATATGAGTATCTCAGCTCAAAGCGAACTTGACAAAAAAAAAAAACTCTTACCTTCAGTTAACCAGTAAAAGGCAGAAAGCGGAGTTGTGCTTCAAATGGTAGAGTACTAGCATCGCATACAAAGCTAAGGGACATCCAGGCCCTGAATTCAAGCTCAGTACTGGCTCTCATACACAAAAGAAACCATGACAATACCACAGGATATGCATATGCTAGCAAGGGATGTAGATGAATGGGTTGATAACAGCATTTACCTCACTTTTAGTCTCAAACATTCTGTACAGCATAGCCCAGTCTGAGAAAAGCCCTAGGTGAAATCTTTCCTCAAAACCAGCAGATTCATCCTCATTTCCATCTGCACATTTATGACATACACACACAGACAAAAGTCTGTATTTTTCTATAAATTTTGAAATACATAACCATACACTAATGATTCAGAATTTTTTGCCATTGTTTAGGTTTCATAGAGATCACAATATATCCAGGGTCTGGCTCATTCTTATAATCTTAGCTACTCAGGAGGGTGGGATCTGAGGATCACAATTTGATGCCAACCCAAGCTAATACATCCTCAAGATTCTTATCTTCAATTAAGTAGCAAGAATTGGAGATGTGGTTCAAGTGGCACAATGACAGCATTGAGTAAAATAATCGAAGCAAGATTTCCAGACCCTCAGCTCAATCCAGAGTACTGGCCCACTAACATTCCAAAAACCAAAAACCCCTGAAAGACTAAACCAAAATTATGTCACAATATTTTTTTAAGTTTTGAAGCAAAATCCAATGAGGCAACATAGCTTTTGGTTTGTTGAATATTTGGTGGTAAAAGCACAAATCCAACAAATGTTTGTGACATAAAACCAAATAAAAATTTCTCAGTAAAGAATTTTCCTCCTGCCCCCCCCACCCCCGCTGTGCAGTATTTTCACATTAAAAATAGAATTCCTGTTGCCTCATATTCTCAATGGTATTTTTTATTCTGTTTGAGATTTCATTCATATTGATTTTTTACTTAGTATTTTTCTGATGACAAATATGATTCTGAGCATTTTTGTATATTTATTTGCCATCTATATATCTAACTTTGTGCGATGTATGTTTAGATTTGTCTATTTACAATTAAAAAAAAAAGAATTTTCCTTAGTATTCACTGGGACCCCTGACTAAGAGTTTTTTAAGCTTTTTGAAAGTAAGTTATTTTTCAGTAAGTGAAATAGTATAAACCTTTATTGTCAGTGTGAGCTCCAAGAAAGTGAATGTAAAATTAAAAGCACACAACATTACACGTTTCTATGCCTCTAGTGAGACACTACAAACCTGTAATCATGTTGCTTCTATAAAGGATAAGGGGGATGCTCAGCATCACTGGTCATAAAAGAAATGCAAATCAAAACAACAGTGAGATTCCACCTTACCCCAGTTAGAATAGCCATTATCAAGAGAACAAATAATAACAGATGTTGACCGGGATGTGTCTAAATGGGAACACTACTACACTGTTGGTGGGAATGGAGGGCAGTATGGAGGTTCCTCAAAAGACTAAACATAAAACTACCCTAAAATCCAACAATCCCACTTCTCAGCCTTCAACCAAATAATCTCAAACTAGACCACAAAAAGATACCAGCACAACTATGTTCACTGCAGCATTGTTTACCATAGCTAAGATATGGAACCAACCCAGTTGCCCTTCAATAGATGAGTGGATCAAGAAAACATGGTATATTTAAACAATAGAACTTTATGCTTCTGTCAGAAAGAATGACATTGTCACTTTCATGAGTAATTGCAAAGACTTGGAAAAAATCATATTACGTGAAGTAAGCCTAGGACAAAGAAACATAGGCTCTATGATTTCCTTCATTTGCAACAATTAGTATTAGTCTGTTAGTCCTGATAGAGGATTATAATAGTTCAAACACTATAAACATATGTATGACCATGCAAAATGATGCTAATTGAATGCCAAGATATTGAAACAGCAGGTCTTCTTTTGTTTAGTTGTCAACCTTGATGTAGCCCATGTACTGTAGCTAGTTCTTTCTTCTTACTTTATTTCATTTTTTCTTTTCAAATTTGTTTTATCCCTGGCAATTCCTGTCTTTGATTCTAGTACCCTCCATCCTATATATGTATGTATCTGATTGGGGAAAGGGAAGGGAAATAACAAAATGCTGAAAGAAGTACTAAAGATGACCCATTGCAACAATGATACTCAGGATACACTATGGCGGGAGTGAACTTTACAACCTTGTGGGTGTTTGGGGAGGAAGAGCGGAGGGAAGAGATAGAGGGAGAACAACAATGGAGTGGGTAACAATTTTTTAATGAGAAATATAACTTATGTAAATATAACCCCTCTGCATAGCATCTTTGAATAAAACAGATTTTTAAAAATATAAAAATTTTTTACATAAAATGTCAAGCTGACACCAACAGAACTTCTGAGTTCATGTCAAAGAGTTTTCAAGGAGTTTCAAGAATCTAGTACTAAGTATATATACCCAAAATTAAGTGATAATGAGAAAAGTAGCTCTTTTTATTGTACTATATGAATGAAGGAAAATTTATTTTTGTTTCTGTTAACTTAGCACTCCTCTTTGTGATCTGCATTGTTCCCAAGTCAAACTAATCTCTTGTCCTTATCTCTCTTTGGTATATAGCTTTGGTATTTAATCTGAGATATAATCAGTATTCTTTGTTCAAATTGGTGGCCTAGGAGAGAGTCGCTCATTTCTGGGCAAGAAGTTAGATGGGGGGGGGGAAGTTTCCAGGACATTTGCTGTGGCTTCTCTCACACAGCTCATTGATGAAGTGAGGAGTTTGAGAAAGTGACTGCTAATTAAGTGCCTCTTACTAATAAGAATTATTGGTAGACAGACTAAAGCTACCAGCACAACTATGTTTATTGCATCATTATTTACCATAGCTAAGATATGGAACCAAACCTGATGCTCCTCGGTAGATGAATGGATCAAGAAAATGTGGTATATACACAATGGAATTCTTTGCCTCCATCAAAAAGAATGACATTGCCCCATTTGTTAGGAAATGGAAAGACTTGGAAAAAATTATGTTAAGTGAAGTAAGCCAGGCCCAAAGAAATAAGTCCCATGGTTTCCCTTATTTGCAATAACTAGTATATTTTTGAGACAAGAAGAAAATGTCAGAAAAGTTTATGTTAGATGAAATGAACCTGAAGATAAGGATTCAAATGCTTTTTCTTTCTTGTGATGGTTTCTAACATATTTATAAGATGATTTCCTTGTTGCTTTGTATGTCCCTCCTCCATGGTATAACCCCTGATTTCACTGTATTTGATGTTGCTATAATTTGTGGAGTGAAATGGGAAAAAATCATTTAGTTAGGGATACAGGTGGACCCATTGCAACAATGAAATGTACGAGTTGTTATGTCGAAATATGACCTTACAACTATGGCTGGGGTTGGGGGTGGGTGGGAGATGGGATGGGATGGTAAGGGGAAACAAAAGAGGAAGAAACAATGCTTCATATGAAATGCACTCATTACCTTGCCCATGTAATTCTAACCCATCTGTACGACATATTCAGAATAAAAAAAGTTAGAATTTGAAAACATATTTGATAATAAATAGAATAGAAAAAACCTTGTTTGCTATTCTTTTTATCACTACATATCTTTTTGTTTAAGTATAAATCCCAGACTTACTGTAAGGGCCTAGAATAAGCAAAATGGCTTCTAGAGCTTAGATAATTTCTTTCCACAGAAAATGACAGCAACAGAAGGAAAGCTGAGCCACAACCTGCAGAAGGAAGAGAGAGTTAAATGTCTCCTTAATTCTTAGCTTTCAATGCTCAATGAGGAACCCTCAGTACAGAGGACAGGTTAAGGACCTAACAATTCCTGTGCTGTTCTATCATAGGAAGCAGACACCAGTATCACATCACTCTATAGGTGACACACCTGAGTGGTGATATTGACTGTGCCTGAGAGGGTCCAGGAGAGCTCTGTCATGGTCACTGGAGACTTTGGGATTGCTCTCTAAGAGAATGACATAGAGGAAAGTAGTCACAAGGCCTGAGTCTGGGTTTTGTCAGACTTAGGTGATTTGTAACAGGCACTAATGCCTTCTGACTAAGAATGTGAATATATCATCAGAGTCCAGCACACAAATTTATTTTAAGTGTTAGCTTGGACCATTTCCTTTTTTTATTGTGAAAATACTGTACAGAGGGGTTACAATTACATGGGCAAGAATGAAAGCCAACATTAATACCCTCTGGACATAGTCTCATCAATATTTATTAGTTAAAAAGTTATAAAATCAAGTTCATGATGAGGAAAAACCCAAATGAAAACCAAATTTCAGGTGAATTTACAGAAAATGTTGTTCTGTACATATCAAATGTGTCAAATTATTAAAACTTAATGAAGCTGCGTAAGTTAAGTTGATTTCTTTTGTTCTACTGTTGCAACTTTCTTTTACATTTCAACTACTTAATAAAAAGAAGGTAGGCCAAGCACCACCAGTGGCTCACATCTAGCTGTAACTCTAGCTATTTAGAAGGCTGATAACTTAGGAAAGTGGGTTGTAGCTACGCAAGGTAGGAAAATCTGTGAAACTTTTATCTCCAATTAACAGTTCAAAATACAGAAGTGGAAGTTTGGTTCAAGTTGTAGTGAGTCAACCTTGAGTAAAAAAGCTAAAGGTCACTTCCTTGAGTTCAACTCCCAGTATAGACACACATACACACACACACACACACACACACACACACACACACACACACACACACACACACACAACCTATCTAAAAATAGCCACAGACCAGGAAACAGAAACAAATTAATATTTTTCTTTATTTTTTTCATTTTTGTTATTTTTTTCATTTATCTCTATTTAGAAAGTTAAAGGGGGCATAGAAATGGAGGGACAAAAGATGAACATATGCAGCAGTGGTACTCAGTTGAGAGTATGTTGAAAGTGCAATATGAAACTTGTTGGTCGGGAAGGAAAGGAAAACTGGAAGAGACGAAGGGAAGTATGATATTGCCCAAGAAGAAATGCACTCATGGAAGTAGAGCAGTGGCTCAAGATGAGTGCCATTCTTCAGCAAAAGGGCTCAGGTACAGTGCGCAGGCCCTGAGTTAAGCCTCATGACTGACTATAACAAAAACAGGGACAAAAGAAATGTAGTCATTAACACACTTATGTAACAAAACCCTCTACATCACAATAATAATAAAATAATAATAATAATGAATTTATTTAAAAAAAAAATCAGTGAGAGAGAAAAATTGAGAGAGCAAGTGACGGGCTGACATTTCCAAAAAGAAATATCTAACTTAGATGACTATAACCTCTGAGTAAATCACCTTTATAATAACAATATAAGAGAAAAAACAGAAATATAGCGCTGGAGGCATAAAACAAATGGAAGAAGATTAGACAAATATGGGATACCAAGTTCAAACTCCATTATCAATTTCCCCTTCAAAAATGGCACTTCTCATCACTTGTACTTTCCCTAGCTTATGAGAAGGGGTGCAAACAGTTAGAGTGAGGAATAAGTCATACATAGAGGAGAAAATTAATCTATTAGGCAGAGAACATACCTGTAAAGAACAGTACTTGCTAGAACACATGTTGACTAGAACACATGCTGACTCCATGTTTTCTGAAATAAACAAACCTAGTTGAGTTTGAATACAGGCTTCATTGTATACTAACTGGGGATTTAAAGTTAACTAAACTCTCTGTACCTGAAATTCTTCATAGGTAAAGTGAGCATAACAATAATTATCACACAGGATTATGTGAGATAATGTTATCAAACATGGTGTGGGTTGTGACTTAGATGTGTGTGCAACACTCATTGCTGGGGGGAGTATGAATTGGCATGATGTTTATCAAATTACTTAACAGTAATACAACTACTACAGGCTCACAATTGTAATCCTACTTACAAAACAGTCTAACACCTGAGGATCTAGGTTCTAAGTCAGCCTGAGAAGAAAGTAAATGAGACTCATCTCCAATAACCTCTAAAAAGGCTGGAGGTGGAGCGTTGGTTCAAGTGGTAGAGTGTTAGACTTGAGCATAAACGTCAGGAACAGTTCCCAGGCTCTGAGTTCAAGCCCTAGGGTCAGCACACACACACACACAATTTTGTATCTTCCTATTACCCCACTTAAACAATACATTTTCTCTTTCAATCCCACCAGTTGGTGGTGGTGGTGGTGTTGACAGGGACTTGCTGTGTAGCTCGGGCTGCTCTTAAACTTACAATCCTCCTGGGTACTGGGATTACAGGTATGTCTACCATACTTGACTTCACTCAGGAACTCTACTTATAACATTTTTCTGCAAGAAATTCATATAAATTCATGATGATACTATGTCCTAAAGATGTTCACACTAGTTTTCAAGTGTATGAAATGTAAATAATATAGGTAGACATGGTACTATGCTACCACATGGTAATTCCAGCCAATAATCAGGAACCTGACACAGGAGAATAAGGGATTGAGGTAAGGCTGGTCTACACTGTAGAACTTTGTCTCCAAAGGAAAGAAAATTGTATAAATAGTAATCTACTGTGAAACATACAATATGTTAAATTTATATAATGGAACAAATAGATCATTGTAATGGAAATGAAATCTTGGCAGAAATTTTAAATCCATACATATGTGTGTGTGTGTGTGTGTGTGTGTATTTAAATTTAGAGAAGAAAATTTTCAAGTGGTATTATCTGCATCTGTCAGTCTACCTGTCATTCACCTACTTACTGATACACGGATTTCTACTTAGCGTTCACACACTGCTCTTTTCTCACATATGTACAAAAAAATTGCAAAACAAAAAATACAAATATTGCATTATAATATGTACAAAAGTAGTTTAATCCCTAACATAATGATGTAGGGAAAATATGCATTAAGTTAATGGCGTGGAATACTGCTGAAGAATAAAAATATAAGAGAATGTAGATTTTGTGTGTGTGTGTGTGTGTGTGTGTGTGTGTGTGTTCCGTGAGCAAATAATGGAGTCTGAAATACACCTATTACTCTTGCTTAAACTTTTGGCTCAAAGCTGCCAATCTACTACTTGAGCCACATCTCCACTTCTGGTTTTGGTTTCTTTTTTTGTTTTTTCTTTTTCTTTTTTTTTGGTGGGTTGTGGAGCTTGAACTCTGCTCTTGGGCACTATCCCTCAGCTCTTCAGCTCAAGGCGAGCACTCTACCACTTGAGCCACAACGCCACTTTCAGTTTTCTTGTGGGTTATTGGAGATAAGAGTTTCACAGACTTTCCTGCTCAGGCTAGCTTTGAATCGTGATCCTTACATCTCAGCCACCTGAGCAGCTAGGTTTACAGGAGTGAGCCACCGGTGCCCAGCTTGGATTTGGTTTCTTATTTTTTTAATTTTTATTTTTATTTCTTGTGAAAATACTGTACAGAGGGGTTACAATTACATGGGCAAGATAGTGAGTACATTTCTTATAAGCATTGTAGTCTCCTCCTTTGTTTACCCTTCCCATCCCTTCCCATCCTCCCTCCCCCACACCCAATCTTCCCCCCCAAGTTGTAAAGTTCGTTTTTGACATGACAAGTTGTACTTCTCATTGTTGCAACAGGTCCACCTGTATCCTTATTTAAACCACTTGTTTTTCCCCTTCCCCTCCACAAATTATACCTACATCAAATACAGTGAAAGCAGGGGTTATACTGTGGGGGAGGAACATACAAAGCAACAAAGAAATAATCTTATCATTGCGTTAGAAACAAATGCATGAAAGAAAAAAAACACTTAAAATACATATCTTAGGATTCATTTTCCTAACATCACCTTATCTGACCTTTTGCTTGACTCATACATATACTAGATATTGCAAATAAGAGAAATCATGGGACCTATGTTTATTTGGGCTTGGGTAACTTCACTTAATATAATTTTTTCCAAGTCTTTCCATTTCCTAACAAATGGGGCAATGTGATACTTTCTGATGGTGGCATAGAATTCCATTGTGCATATATACCACATTTTCTTGATCCATTCATCTACTGAGGGGCATGTGGGTTGGTTCCACATCTTAGCTATGGTAAATAATGCTGCAATAAACATAGTTGTACTGGTAGCTTTAGTGTGGTCTTGTTTGTAAACATTTGGGTAAATGCCCAAAAGTGGGACTTCTGGGTCATAGGGGAGCTCTATGTGGAGTCTTTGAGGTACCTTCATACTACTTTCCAAAGTGGTTGAACAAGTTTACACTCACTCCCACCAACAATGAAGTAAGGTTCCCTTCTGTCCACATCCCCTCCAGCATCTGTTGTTATTAGAGTTCTTGATTTTTGCCATTCTAACTGGGGTGAGGTGGTATCTCAATGTTGTTTTGGTTTGCATTTCTTTTATGGCTAGGGAGATTGAGCATTACTTCATGTGTCTATTGGCCATCCTTCTTTCTTCATCAGAGAAGTTTCTCTTTAAGTCATTAGCCCACTTATTTATTGGGCAGTTGTTTCTTTGAGGAATTGTTGTTGGGGGATTTAATTTTTTGAGTTCCAAGTATGTTTTAGATATGAGACCCTTGTCCGTTGTATGGCTAGTGAAGATCTTCTCCCAATCCGCAGGTTTCTATTGATCTTGCTAGCTATGTCCTTTGCCATGCAGAAGCTCTGCAACTTCATACAATCCCATTTGTCCAACCTTTCTTTGATTTGTTGTGTTTCCGGGTCTCTATTGAGAAAATTTTGGCCTGCGCCAAGGAGACCTAGGGTTTCTCCTATTCCATCTCAAAGCAGATCTCTCTCCCATTGAACTAACCTGGGAGGAGAATCGCAGAGCATTTTTCTGCCTGTTCAAAGAAACTGACTTAAGTAACCAACCAAGCCACAGGAACATAAGCAGACCAGAGACTCCAACAAGAGGCTGGTTATGGACAACAGGGAGGCACAGGATTTTTCCCACCCCTCCCAAAAAAATCAAAGAACATTTTTTTTCTTGTACCTTTTATTAAATTTGTTTTTTTATAAATTTTTTTAATCTTTAATTTTTACCTTTTTTAAAAAAAATTTCTAGTAATTTTCTTTCCTCTTAGAATTTTATTTTAGGAGTATAAGTGTGTGTGCGTTTTTCTTTCTTTTTTTGTTTTTTGGTTTGTTTTGTTATGTTTCTTGTTTAGCTCTACAGAACTTCTGATCTTTTTTCTTTCTTTCTTATCCTTTTTACCTGTTCTTTTTTGTTCTTCTTTATGTGACTTAATTGCTGTTCTGCACATCCTCAAATATACCTGTAGTCGATTATTAGACCTTATTCCCCATTGTGTACACACTTAATCCACAAATTTATTACTCAATTCAAAACCTCTTAGACTTAAATTCCTTAATAGCAGTACTATCTCTTTATACCTATATAATATTTAAAGTATTTTAATTTTTAAGTTTTTCACATCTCCTTTGTATCCCTTCCCTTCTCTCATTATATTCATGTTCTTCTCTGAATAGTTTGTTTTCGATTCTGTACAATATTTTTAATTTTTACCTTTCTATTTTTCTGGTCTCTTTTTGTTACCTTTCTCTTTCTTCTTTTCTCTCTCTACTTTCATCCTATCCAACCTATTTCCTGCTTTGAGATTAGGATTTTGGTTTCTTAATTGGAGACCTATCTCTGCTTATTCTGCTTAGGCTGCTTTAAACCAGGATCCTCCGTTTTTGGCCTCTTCAGTAGCTGAGAGGTAAAATATGAGCCACTGGTGGACAGCAGCTATATTAACATTTTTGACATGTTTGAATGAATTTTAAAGTAAGACATATATGTTACTTTTGAAAATGGCAGGTAATAGTAATTAATGTTTAACAGAATTTAAAACATACAAAGCGGAGAATGGCAAGTAGCTGAGAACAGGATGGAATAAATCAAAATTACCTATGACAGTTTCCAGACTGTGCACACAAATGATTGAATTGTCAGAGCCCAAGGACATCAAATAACTGAGCTCCAACTGGCTGCCATACTCATGATGCCAGCTACTGCTATTCACAAGATTGTGATGTTGCTGGATGACACAGTTCAGTTTCAAGATGGGAACCTGAACTATTTCTATTGATCTAGAAGGAGAAACATCAGGACAAGAAATGTGATAATAGGGCCAAATGCAAAAAGATATTCAGTCCAAAGAAGACAGAATAACTCTATTTCTGAAAAGACTATTCTCTCACAAGGAATCCTGAGCTGAAGATGGTGGTCCATGTTTGTAATGTCCGAACTTGAGAGGCTGATTTAGAAGTTAGCTTGAGACCAGCCGAAGTTTTAGGCCAACAGAAAGACACATAGAAAAACTCTATCTTAAAACAACAACAACAACAACAAAAGTCCCAACGACTGGAAATATGGTTAGTATTAGAATGCTTGCCTAGCATACATAAAACATTTTATTTGATTCCTCAGTATGACATAAGCAGAAAAACTGGAAGTGGTGCTGTGGCTCAGTTAGTAGAATGATAACCTTGAGCAAAAGAAGCTCAGAGAGATTGCCCAGGCCCTGATTTCAAGCTCTAGGATCGTCAAAGTTAAAAAAATGGTGCAAAATGCTGCTTGTTGGAATAAATATGTTGAAGAGTTCTTTATACTCACTAGAAAATTGTGCTGTTGGACATTCATAATGAACTTTGTAGGACAAAGTAAAATAAATTAATGAAATAATATCTGGCATTCGACAAGACATAGTAGATCTAAAACTGATAGTTGCCTATGATTTCTTGATACAACTTATGTTACAGATACACTTGCCAAATTGTGATATTTTAAAGGTACAATCATGGGTTTTCTCTTTTCCAAAAGAATTTTACTGCCGGGCACCAGTGGCTCACACCTGTAATCCCAGCTACTAAGGAGGCTGAGAACTAAGCGTCTGTGAGACTCTTATCTCCAATTAAAGGTTCAGAAAATGTAAAGTGTCACTCTTGCTCAAGTGGTAACACTAGCCTTGAGCTGAAGAGCTGAGGGACAGCGCCCAGGCCCGCAGTTCAAGTACAACAACTGACAAAACTTAATAATAATAATATTAATAATAATTTTATGGTTACTATTAAGGTGTTATATATAAAGGCTACCATTTCATAAGTTTGTTTCTTTGATAAACGAAACACAAATCCATCTTCATTGCCAAGAGCCAGGATTTGGCCATCTGCTTTACAGCTGATCTCTGGGTGTAGAGGCAATCTGTAATACAAAGGAAACCAAACCAATTATGACTATGTTGGGTCTTTGTCCATCCCACAAAAGATGGACAGGGTCTGAAGAATGGTGAATGCGGTCGCTCGCCCATTCCCCAGCCATGCTTAGCGTGGGAGACAATCAGAAGCAGCAGGGAGTCAAGTCAAGTAGGAAAACTCGTTTATTAACACACAGTAAGCACTTTTTAAAGCAAAAAAGACCCAGTGGCATGGGAGGGAAGGAAAAGGAACCAATTACTGTAAAGTTCACACCCTATCATGTACCTAAGCTTCCACGGGCTGGTTATGCACTGAAGGTAAAGCAAATGGGGCTCTGCCCATTCAGCCCCTCTCAATGCCATCTTTGCTGCCCATGTACTTTACAGCAAACTGGGTTCTGCCTACACAACTCCCTCTCAGTGCCATCTTTGCTGCCCACGTGCTCCACAGATTCCCCTTTATTTATTTTAATGGCAGACCCACCTCCCAGTTAGTAATCCTTTTCCTTCTGCTGTAAAGGTTATTTTAACAGGATTACATTGGAAAGAATAGCATTGGCCATGCAGGAGGTTTGAGGCAAGTCTGGTGGGCGAGATTTGGCAGACAAGGATAGGGAGGGCCCTTGTGCATGATCCAAGAACTTGTCCCTGTTACATCACATCCCCACCTAGCACAGTAATAAACATCAGCTCCACCACAGTTAGAAATGTCCAAAACAGTTCAATTAATTCCTGAACATATATAAAAGTCAATATCTCATAAGGTTGTCCTCTTCAGAACATGGGAGCAGCCTGGGTATTGGGAGTTCTATACATGCGGCAAGATGCATTCTCGTGGGCTCCTACACTCAGGCCATTCTACTATAGTGCAGAAAAACAAGGAAAATTTAAAAGAAACTGCAGACATAGCAAAGCAGTTCCAGTCACCTGGTGTGGTTTAAGTAAGCCAGTTCCTTGTATGTGCCTTTAAGTGAGCACAGGGCTCAAGATGACCTTTGAGCTTTACTGTCAGTTCCCAACACCCTGTCTTTGTTTAAAGAAGAGAACCCACCTGTCATAGGTTGGGTAGATTGCCTTGTCTGCCTTACCCATCATCGGGAACTTCTTTGGAGCAAAGCTAAAGGCCCTGTCTTAGGTTGGTTAGACTGACACCCGCTCTTACCCATCTCTGGCTGCGATTCCTCTCGGGGGAAATTCATTCACTTTGATCTTGATCTTATGTAACTGGCTGGCTAAGCTCGGAAGAGATTTGCAGTGCACATATAATGCAAGGAGGCATAGAAAATCCATCAGCAAAAGCATTACCAGGCCAAGAAATGTCATTAGCAGTCCTTTAACATTAGTCAGGGATGGGATAGCAATCTTTGCCTCTTCAGAGTCCAGAGGTGGGGCTTGTTCTAATCCGGGTATTTGCCTGTGGGTTTGAAAAAGTTCTAAAGACAATTTATTTGATTATTTCTGCGTTGCCATCGCTGATCATTGCACAGGTCACCCGTTGAGGTCGATGCAGATTCCGTCGGCCCATTGCTGGGACTGTGAAGGTCAGGACAGCCAACAGCTGGAGTATCACCATCTGCAATTGTTAGAGAACACAAGACCTTCTCAAGGGCTGGTTGCCCTTGGGGATGGTTAGTAATTATCTTTTTTGCTTTCCCTCTTTTATACACAAGCCTAGGCCCCCATAGCTGTTTTACTTTCTTTGTTGGTTAGTTTATCTTGGGCATCCTCCTGTATAGAGAAAATGGGTAAATAGTTAAGGTTCCTGGCAGGGATCCAAATGGAGGCTGTCTCCCCTATGGGAAAACGCATCCAAAGGCCCTGCTCATGGTAACTAGGGGGTCAGGTCCTCTCCATTGTTGTGTCATGGCAGGGGATCCTTCCACCTGACTTTCCTTAAGGTTTGGTGGTCCTCAGTGCTTCTGAAATCTGGATTCAGTTGCCCTTTTTGAAAAGTTTAAAATGGTAATGGTAAACAAAGATACCTATAACTACATATGGGGCTAACTCCCTTTTTTGTTTTAATAATTGCTCTTAAAGACACTGGAGATTTCTATCTATAACTACTTGGATTTCGGGAATTATAGGGAGTTCCTGTAGGACGATTAATATGCCATTTGTTAAAAAAAAATTCTGACATTGCTTTACTAACAAAACAGGGTCCATTTTCTGTTTTAACTTGTGCTGGTAGACCCAAGGTGGCAAAGCATTGAAGAAGATGTGTATGTGCTGTGGCCCAGCATGCTCCTGAGTAGGTATTTATAGATACAGAGATATATTGAAACTTACCAAAGGCTAGGAAATGAGTAACATCCGTTTGCCAGAGGACGTTAGGTTTAAGGCCTCTGGGATTTACCCCTGGTGGTTGTAATGAGGATACTTTTAAGAAGAGCTGGCATGTTTTACAGGTATGTACAATTCTTTTGAGGTCCTTTACAGGAATCTAAGGAAATCTATGTTGACGACCTCTCCAATTAATGTGGGTTAAATCATGCAAACAGGTAGCCTCTTGTAACATTAATGCTTGTGGACCAGTAGCTAACTGGTCTACCCAATTATTGCCTAGGGATAAAAAACCAGGAAATTTTGAATGCCCTCTCAAATGTTGAATATGAATAGGGGCTCCACATCCTTCTAATAGCCCCTTAAGAGTAAACATAAGAGGATAAATAAGGTTTTCATCCAGCTTAATATACGTTGGGGAAAATGAGGGAGCAAGTTAATCATATATAGGTCATCAGAATAAAAATTAAAGGGTATTATATTTGAATGTCCTGAAGTGCCATAATTACAGCGAGCATTTTTATATTGTGCTGTCCCTTTGCAAAGTTTAAATCTTTGTTGGTTTCGGGTGTTTTGTTATTCCTCATAGGCTGCATACACAGAGCCTGCTTTACTTCCATCAGTAAAAGCATGGAGAGTGCCAGGAATAGGCGTATGAGAAAATAGAGATGGCATTTTAGACGAAGTTGCCATAACATTACAGTCCATTTAGATGGCCCATAATGGCGGTCAATTTGGCCTAGAAATCCCTCCAATGAGAGAGCAAGATGAGCATTGGCTTGAGTGAACAACTCAATGTCTGCCATCTGAAAAGAAAAAACAATGGAGTGATGGTCAAGGCAATAATGCTTTTGGGCTTGGGTCCTTCCCTTGACAATAGCATCTGCAAGTTGGTCTGCCTGAGAGTACACCTGAGGTGTGCCCCCCAGGGGAGTGTGAACCCACTCTAATGGCTCCTCCCTTTGAGTTAAAACTGCAGAAATTAATGTGACACCTGCAAACAACCAAAAGGAAATGGGTTCAAAAATAGAATACCTCCTCAGGGAAACTTCATCCAGGGCTTTTTGGAACTACAAAAGTATTGCCCGATGACTGTCTATAATTGTAATAACTTCTTGGGGTGTCCTGTCTTTTAGTAGGGCAAATAAGGGCACAAGACTATCTGTAGGGACGGGAACCCATGGCAACAGACAATTGATTCCCCCTAAAAGACTCTGAAGTTGGGTTAAGGTTAGTGAGACTGGACAATCCAGCAAATGCTTAAGGGGGCTGGCCTGAGTCAAGATATGGTGGGTTCTGAGCACCTTAAAAGGAGATACCTTTTGAATTTTATTGAGGGCTATGGTAAAACCCCCCATTTTCAACATGGCGAGAACCTGGGCCAGAAGGCCCTCCAGGCTTCCCAGGTCTTGGTGCCCCAAAATTATATTATCCATGTAGGCATAAGCAAGGGAGGTATCTGAACCCAGCACAGGCCCTAAAAAGTGTGGACAAGTATTGTTGGCAAAAGGTCGGGCTATTGGCCATTCCCTGTGGCAGCACTATCCATTGAAACCTCCGATCAGGCTGGGAAAAATTAAGAAAAAGGATGGAGAAAGCAAACTTCTTGCAGTCATCTGGATGTAGGGGTATAGAAAAAAACTATCTTTAATATCATTGATAACCAAGGTATATTCTGAAAATATAGCAGTATTCCAGGGCATGCCTCTTAGGGGCTTTCCTACTAGCTCCATTCTTTCATTTACTTTACATAGATCTT
Organism: Dipodomys spectabilis; assembly: GCF_019054845.1. Taxonomy (NCBI): domain Eukaryota; kingdom Metazoa; phylum Chordata; class Mammalia; order Rodentia; family Heteromyidae; genus Dipodomys; species Dipodomys spectabilis. Next base: position 1,029,484 of record NW_024870793.1, read on the forward strand.
GGAGCATATGCCAAGCCCCAAAGTCTTTTTGAATAATAAATACAGGCGTGTTCTAAGGACTCACAGAAGGGCGTATGTGCCCAACATTTATCTGTTCCACCACCAAAAGGTGGAGGACTACAAGTTTAGGTTTGGTCAATGGCCACTGCTCCCCCTAGATAAGGCTGGCCATCTAAATCAAACTTGCATTGACAATACTTTTTTCGAATGGAATCCCTTCCTGCCCCTGGGGCAGTGTGTAGGGAGTGATTTGCCCCCCCCCAATGCCGGTTGGCAGGGGATTGTTTTAAACAGTCCCTCTTAAAGTGCCCCTCCTGCCTGCATTTAAAACAAGTTCTCTCCCCAATGGTATTAGGGTTTCTTGGTCCGGGCTGCCAATGCCTGGGTAATAGCCTCATTGCAGATGTCTAAGCCAGTAAGGCTAAAGCTAGTGATTGGGAATGGTGCTGTTGCATTCCCACATCCTGAGAGGCCACCACCCATCTGCTCAGGGTACTCTTTCTCAATTTTGCTCAGTCCATGCGGTGGTCTGCATTTATTCTTTCCCAGACCAGCAGCTTTACAAACTGATCTCATAGGTTCCCTGTGGGCAGCTTGCGGTTTATACTCTCTTGGAATCAGTCTACAAACTCAGCTAGAGGTGCACCAGGTTTTTGTCTCACTCCTGCTATGGGGGTCTCAGTGGGCCATCATCCAGTTTATACCAAACAGCAAGTCCAGCCTGCCTCACCTGGTCATGGTACAGGCCAGGTATTTTGGCCTTTTGGAGGCCAGTGGAGTATCCTTCCCCTGTACCTGTTAACATGGCAAAAGTAATAGGTATCATGGGTTAAGCCTGTCGGTTATTCTCTGCTCGCACTCTGCATTCCTCCTTAAAGAAAGCACACCATTTAAAAAACTGAGAACTATTGAGGACGGCTTTGGCAACATCTAGCCAGTCCTTAGGGACACACAGGTGATAATCAACATCCTATAATAGGGTAAGGGCCCAAGGAGAGTTTGGGCCATCCTCCACCACCGCCTTGCAGAACTCTTTAAGGTCCTTAGCTTGCCCTGGATACCATTCTAATAGCCTGTTAGCTCCAGGTGCCAGATTGACTGGATGTGTTTGGGGAAGTGAATCCTGTGGCCTAGGGTCCAGGCTCCCAAGTGGCACTTCATTAAAGGGCAGACCTCCGAGTAGGTTACTTCCCCAGCCCTCGGCCTCTCCATGGGAGGTTGGTAGGGGTCCGAGTCTTACAGGTCTCTCTTGCAGGTCACGGAGGGCGCCATACCTCCCCCCTCTGAATCAGAGGAATAGGGAGGGGCCTAGGAGAGTCAGGGACACCCGAGTCAGAGGGGGTAACCTTCACCTTCGTTTTGATTTCCACTGTCCACTCAACTCCCTCTCAGCGCCATCTTTGCTGCCCATGTACTCCACATGAATATAAATAATATTTTTTTCTCTGCAAATCTTAAAAAACCATGCTGACAACATGAAATAAAAAATCCCAAAGTTTAAAACCTTCTTCTAGAAAAGTTAAAGAATTACTGAGAACAAGTATTTTAAGAATAATTTCAGAAAGCTTGAACTCAGGGCCTGGGTTCTATCTCTGAGATTAATAGCAAGGCTATTGCTGCCACATTGAACCATAGTGCCATTTCTAATTTTCTCGTGGTTAATTGAAGAGAAGAATCCCACTGACTTTCCTGTCCAACCTGACTTTGAGCTAGGATCTGGAAATCTCAGCCCTCTGAATAGCTAGAATTATAAGCATGAGCTACTGGCACATGGCTACACTAATTGCTTAACTGAAAGAGTTAAAATTGAATGTTAATCATGTTTAACTTTGTAAAATAAAGTTAACTGAAATGCCTTTTACTAGTAATAAGGGATCAAATGTGTCTACTGTGTAGGTGGGTTACAAAGTTCTTACCAAAAGCTAAATACTTTCCTTGTTTTCTATTCTTCCAAAATTGTTTGCTCTCCAGAATCATGCCTTATCTTTCCTTGCTGGTTTCTGTAGCTTATTTCATACATGCTCACAGCTTCTTCAATTATCATTTCCTTATGTGAAGAGCTTGCAAATATCTATTTTCAATCCAAACTACTTTTATGCACCTCTCATCCATATATTCAACTGCCATAAATACTTGTGAAACAGTAATCTTGTCTTTCCATTACTGGATATAAATGTGTAAGTAAAATTTAGGAAAATAAAGGAATAACATCAATAAATATACCTGATGATTGTAATAGTAACGCTAAATATTACTACAATGCTGTTTTTCTGAGCAATTTAATATAAAGCTCAAGGAAAACAACGTTTTTGAGTGCTGATATTAGGGTTTAAAGTCAGGACCTTGCCTTCTCACTTATGCATTTTCCTTCAAGGACGGTGTTTTACCCTTGAGCAGACATAGCTTTTATTTTCATTGATGTTCTCTGCTGTGTTCAAAAGCAGGATTTTTAAACCTCTTATTTAGGTGATTCTTAAATATTCATACGGGAGCAAAAGAAGAATAGAAGACAATAGAAGAATAAAAGAGTATAAGTTCAGGCTTGAAATCGTAGCTACGCAGGAGGCAAAGAGATGAAGATTTTGTTTCAGAGCGAACCAGGGGAGAAAATTCTGTGAGACTCCTATCTCCAATTAACACCCAAAATGCTGAAAATTTTTTGGGGGGATTATTTAGAGATAAGAAACTCTTTGTCTTTCCTTCTTGGGCTGGATTGAAACCGGGATTCTCAGATATCAGCTCTCTGAGTATCTAGAATTACCGGTGTGTGCTAACAATGTCCAGTTTCAAGGAGAGGGCAAGGTACTGATTTCAAGCTCAAGGAACAGCACAAAAACAAAAACAAACCTTATGACATACAAATATACTGATAGAATACAAACCAAAACAAACAAAATATGGGTATCTAGATGGGTGAAGGTCTTAATAGCATTATTATCACTATTATCTTTTCTGGCATATTAAGTAACCCGAAATTATGCATTAAAGGCATAGCTTAGTGGGTAGAGTACTAGCTAAAATGAAATGTATCAAACCTACTTAAGGAAGAAAGAGAAAAACAAACAGAATCTACACATATTTTGTTAATGTACTTTTAAATGCATTCCAATCAAGAAAACTCTAGGCATTGATGAATTTATTATTGACTTTTCCTAAAACTTTGAAGAGATCATTTTGATTCTACAAAAATACTTCTTTAGGAAGGTAAGAAATAGTAGCTGCCCTCTTAAAAGTTTCTTTTTTTTGGTCCAGTCGTAGGCCTGCACTCTGGGCCTGGGCACTGTCCCTCAGCTCTTAGGCTCAAGGCTAGCGCCCACTTGAGCCACAGCGCCACTTCCGGATTTTTTCCCCTGCTTATGTGGTGCTGAGAAATCGAACCCAGGGCCTCATGTATGCAAGGCAAGCACTCTACCACTGAGCCACCTTGCCAGCCCTTAAAAGTTTCTTTAAAAAAATACCGACCTGAATTTTGTCTGGAATTATATTCCATGTACTGAGCAATTAAGGCGAATCTTTTCAGGACATTGAGTCTTCTAACCATTAAGTACTTTATTCATCATTTACTTAGTCCTTATTTTTTGTATAACATTTGAAAGGTTCTATAAAATCCATTTGGAGGGTCTTTACTCAAAGCAGAATGGCATAATGTAAGCATCTCAGGATTTAGAGCAGTGAGTATGAAAGCCATGAACAGTTTATCTTGTCTTTGAAGAAATTTTTAATGCATAGAGCATAAATAAGAAAGAACATTTTAGGTGATAGAGTAAATAATGGAGGCCAGGAGGTGGCCTAGCACCACCATAGGAAGACGAAAGCTTGGGTGCACCCTAAGGGAGAACTGTCCTGTCCTGTTCTGTCCTGTTGAGATACTTGTCATGCATCAGGTGCCTGAACAGGGAGGGCTGGCACTACTAATACAGCACCATGAATACAGTCAGCTTGGCGCCATCCATGGCTCGCAGCAGAAACCAGATGAAGTGGAGTAGGGATTGGACAGAGGGTGGCCCGTGTTTGTTGGATGGTACTTCTATGCATACATGATGAAGACCACAGACCTGCTTTTGTTTTACCAATAGAGAAACTGCAGCACTGCCTGGGGCACGAGCATGTCCACTTGCCTGGGAAGCTTTGGGCCATGGAGTCCTCCACCAGTATGTTGGCAGAGCCAACACTGTCTGTGGAGTGTAGAAAGTAGTATCAAGGTTCCCAGTATTTCTCGCTTTCCACAGAGTCAATGCCCAAAGCAAATGGAACCAGGGGTGGCCCTGTTTCCAGGAACCCCAACTGAAACACTTCAAGGCTCTGGATCAGTGGGGTCCATCAAACTGAACATCCTAGCCAGACACTACATCCACTTCTGCCTTCTTTGGGGACTCCAACACCAACATGGACAGTGCTGCTGTGCTCTTTTGCTGGCCATGAGGGAAGAACAGGAGTGTGCTCCCGAGCACATGAACTCCTGAGCCCCAGAGGGCTTACTTTGGGTCCAGTACTTCTGGCGTGCCCTTCACGCAGTTTACCTTGCATGTGATTGTTGTCTTCATTCTGGGAGCCTTCCTGCTCCACCATCGCTGCTGCCAATGTGGCCCAAATACTATAACCTTTAGAAAGACTAGGTCAAAGCCTGAAAATATCAATACCAAGAATTGGGTGCATTAAAGAGGAGGGTAGGGAAAGGGTAGACAAATGAAGGGAGGAAGGGACAGAATGTAAATGAGCTCATTGGATGAGAGTGAGGGAACAGAAGATGCTGTATGAAAGGAAATGTATTTATCTGCCTCATGAAATTGAAATCCCTCTACACAACCTCTTTATAATAATTATAAACTAAATTACTTTTCTAAAAAGGAATTCATTGCATATACCACAAAACTAAGAAAAGTAAAGGAAGGGATGTGTCAGGGGGGGTTGAATGTTGTAAGGATGGCATGGATCAATATGCACTGTCTTCATAAACTGCTTTGTTACATGGCACTTCTTTTGTACAACTGCTTAAAGATAATTGACAAATAAAAATAATAAATGAATAGATGTAAGGTAAGGTGAGTACAGGAGAAAGAAATGGTTGATATATACTTCTGATATGGAACAGGGCTTCCCTTTAGGTTGGAATCCTGTAGAAGAACTCTACTGTTTTTATAATATTTCAGAATAAGATGAGATTCATAAAGCATGATTCATTATAATTTGTCAAAAATAATTTAAATAGTTGTTAATTACCCAACAAAATTAAATTCCTATAGTATCTTTGTGAATAAATTTAATTTATGATCATGTTTTGACAGAAAAATCTATGAAAATGTTTTATTTACTTATTTTTTGGTCAGTCATGGGTCTTGAACCCTGGACTTGGGCACTACAAATCAGCTCTTCAGCTCAAGGCAAGCACTCTACCACTTGAGCCACAAAGCCATTTCTGGTTTTCTGGTAATTAATTAGAAATAAGAGTCTCATGGACTTGCCTGCCTGGGCTGGCTTTGAAGCCAGAACCTCAGATCTCAGCATATTGTGTAGCTAGTATTACAGGTGAGGGCCACCGGTGCCTGGCTAAAAATCTTAATTCCAATTCACCTGCATAAAGCCAGAACTTGAGGCTTTGCTTAAAAGGTGGAATGCAGGCAAAAAGTGAAAAGCAAATACTAGCAGAGAGGCAGGCAGAGAATGAGCGAGAAAAAGAGAGAGGGAGAAAAAAGAGAGAGAGGGCAAGAGAGAGGGAAGGAGACAGGGAAAAAGGTAAAAACAGGGGAACAATGGGAGGAGACAGGCAAAAGTGGATGATGAAAGTGAATATTATCAAAATATATGAAAATATAATGGAGTCCATTATTTTGTGCAATAATAAGGCAATATGTTTAATAGAAATTCAATTTTGAAAGCAAATTTCTCAATTTATAAGTTTTATTTAGACAGTAATGAGGATGGAGATTAGCTGCTGGGGAAGGTATTACTTGCATTCTATTCTAAAGCCCCGACCACAATCCCTGAAGATGCTCCTATCCAGGCCAATCAAGTAGCCACTGCCAGTTTTTGGAGCAAAAAAAGAGAAGTGTCATTCTGAGAACCAGAGGATTATAATGGCTAGCCATCTATGGCTCAGGCTTGTAATCCTAATTACTCAGGAGCCTGAGATGTGATTATCCAAGTCAGGACAAGCAGGAAAGTCCCTGAGAAACTAATCTCAAGTTAAACACCACAAATAGGAAATGGAGGTGTGGTTCAAGTACAAAGGCTCCAGGACAGCACTCAGGCACTGAATTCACCCTCAGATTCGGTACATACACACACACACACACACACACACACACACACACACACACAACGTTAATTTTATATTAGAAAACACAGTCATATGTCAATATTTAATGCTCACAAATGTTAACTCCTACTGAATTTCACATTCTCTTAAAAGAGAGTAGCTTCTTGGCAGAATGTCCTTAATTTTTAAAAAGAATTTATAGCCATACTTCTTTGGCAGTCTCTATCACAAATTAGAATTGCGGCGGAAGGGAGGGCATGGGAAACTAGCCACTTCCTTTATGCTTCAATGATATTCTTGTACTTCACTAGTGGAAAAACATTAGGAGGAATGAGATGTGTCTAAAATAATATAAAACCATTGAAATTGCCTCTGATCATGTACAGGCTGATTAATTCAGTACAATATGACATATACATTGAACACCACAGGATGCTCTATCAAGTGAGAAGCAACCTATATATGATATAATCGGTAATGTGTATATTTTATACTCATGGACATAGATATTTGTATATGCATGGGAAAGGTTCTGGCAATATATATCTAACAATGGAATTCTTTGTGGAATGGGGTATATGGTTGTGCAGATGGATTGGGGAGAAAAATTTAAACCCTAGATTTGAATTATGACATTTATATACAACCAAAAATCTGTTACTTTCAAAATTAAAAAAAAACACCTACTAGCATATGAGCTAAGAAAATACCACATAAAGCTGTAGTAATTTTTTTTCTCACTTTTTGATTAGCACACATTCTTCCAAGGGATTTGATTATGAAATTTTCGTATATTCAAACAATGTATCTTTATGAGACTCATCTCCTCCATCACTCCACACATCCTGATACACAGGATGAACCACTTTTAGGCGCAGTACTACCAATAAAAAAGGGGAAAAATGAAATATATAAAAATTTAAAAATTACTATTAGTGTAGTCCTCACCCCTACAAAATACTTACTTGGAAAGCAGAGTCCAAGATTGCATAGGAAACAATTATCAAGATCCCCTTCTCAGCTGGAAATGCAGTTTAGTGGTAGAATGCTTGCCTAGTATGCATGAAGCCCTGGGTTTGATTCCTCAGTACCAAATACACAGAAAAGGCGGCTCAAGTGGAAGAGCACTAACCTTGAGCAAAAGAAACTAAGGGACAGTGCTCAATTCTGAGTTCAAGCACTACAACTGGAAAAAAAAACAATCCCATTCTCAATCAATAAGTAAGCATTTGTGCTTCCAGGTATGTAGGTATGTAATGAGAGGCATTCTAACCCTCCGTTCTAACACAACCTATGGAACTCATGATATTCATTCAAAAGTAACTGCTAAAAACAGGGCTAGCTAACACTTCTCTAACATGTGCAAGGAAACGAATTTAATCTATGTACATAATGTGCATGTGTACACATATAGATTATACAGCAAGAAAGGTATTCTGATAATTATGTGCTACAAATCCTGCCTTTTTCTACCACTTGCTCGTTCTAGAATAATACCATATGCACAACAGTGGGTGCTAGATGAACTCAACACCTTCTAGGAGATGTGTGGCCTGATCATAGAAACAAAAACATGCATTTCTTTTAATGTACATATTATGAAAATATGTACATACACATATGTGTCTATAAGTTGAGTGTATTACACAGTTATATGACTCTGTATGTTACATAAGCACTTGAAAAAGGAAGGAAAGGTCGACGGTTACCTCAGAAAAATTACTGAGCCATGACTCTGGTCTGATTATTTTTTCTGGTTAATTGGAGATAGAATCTTACAACTTTTCTGCTTTAGGGAGCTTCAAACTACAGTCTTCTAGGTTTCAGTCTCCTAAGTAGCTAGAGTTACAGGCAAGCCAGACTGGAGATATAGCTTAAGTGAGGAATAATCAACCTTGAGAGAAAAAGCTAAGGAAGAGAATAAGGGCTTGAATTCAAGTGTTAGTACTAAGGTATGTGAGCACACACATGCACACACACACACACACAGAGATTAACAAGAATGAAACTCTGGTGACCCAGCTACTTTAAATGACCTGTAGATTGTGGTTTAATAATCTAATAATACAGAAATTAATCCTCAAGTTGCCTCCTCTTTATTATATTAGGAGTCTTAATTAACTTATCAGGGTTTTTTCCTTTTATTTTTTCTCTTGTGTGTGTGTGTGTGTGTGTGTGTGTGTGTGTGTGTGTGTTATACACACACACTGGTGTATGTATAACAATACGGAGACTTGAACTAAGTGAACTGGCACGATGCTTTTGCTTCTTCTCTCAAGGCTGTTGCTCTACCACTTGAGACACAGAACCACTTCCATCTCTTTTGGGGAAAGAAGTGTCCGATGCATTTTCAAGGCCATACGGGGCCCAATAATAAGTCTTTGTATCTCAGCCACATGAGCATATTTTTTCTTATGTGCTAAAATCATCAGGTAATAGTCTTAGTTACAATAAAAAAAAATTCTAGGACACTACTCAGGCCTTGATTAATGCCTAGGACCAACACAAAAATAAATGCAGTTTCTCGTAATTATTGCAGTTGACCTATTGCTACTCCTAGGATTATCATCTATGTCAAGGGTCTCTGGATTGTGACTCCCTCCATAGGTAAAGGATCACTAAATCTATCAGTCAAATGTAACTAAATCCTCCATATATTGCCTTTGTAATAGAAATTAAAATTGTTAATAACAAATAAATTATAATAAGTGTAGACAAAAAATCCATAAACACCAAAGATTTAATTCATGCTATGACATTTTTAGACCTCAAACATCAATAAGGATTTTTTTAGAAAACACACTTTTATCTCTACTAGTATTCTACCCACTGTGAAACTGAAGAACTGAAATCATACACTACCCAACTTAGAAGCCTACACCAAGAAATAATTAGATGGCAGACATTGGTACAAGCAAGCTTTACACTGCATATTCTCCTAAGTGAATTAATACTAAAAATAATTGACATGGTCCAGCCTGAGTTGAAGTTGAATATCTTGTCTCAAGAACAAAAAGTGATTGCTGAGAATATGGCTTAGTGGGAGAGTGCTTGCCTAGCAGCCATGAAGCTCTGGGTTTGATTCCTCAGTAAGATATAAACAGAAAAAGCTAGAAGTACATTGAGGCTCAAGTGGTAGAGTGCTAGACTTAAGCATACAAAGCTCAGGAAAATGCCCAGACTCTGAGTTCAAGCCCCAGGACTGGTTTAAAAATGGTGAAGACAGGAAGCAGGGAGAAGAACAGAGTTATTTGTCTGAGCCTACATTTTCCCAGCCTTCATGAACTTTCATCTTGTGATTGGTTTTCATTCTATTCAGTGGTCAACAAACTAGTTTCCTCTGAGTCTCTGAATCCTGTGTTATTTAGAGTTAGGAATTCTAATTTTAGTGTTGAGGATTTTGCTAAATGGAAGAGCACTTGCTGGCAAGTGTCAGGACCTTAGTTTGCTTCTCAGGTCTGAAAAAAAGGACCCTTAAGTCTTCTTTAGTTTGTGAAACTTCACAGAAGAAATAAATGCATTCACTCATTCATAGAAGCACAAATTGATACATTTTCTAGGCTCATTTGAGAAAATTTACTATGAAATAGCAAAACAAAAGTCACACACTGATGGTTCACACTTGTAATCCAAGCACTCAGGAGGCTGAGATTTGAGGATTATGGTTTGAAGCCATTTGGTGCAAAAATGTCCATGAGTCTCTTATCTCAACCAGTGAAAAACAAACCTGAAAAAATAAAACTGTAGCTGTAGCTCAAGCAGTAGAATGTTAGCCAAGAGTTATAAAGCTACAGGGCAGCACCCAGTCACTGAGTTCATGTCCCAGAAGAACTGGCAGAAAAAAAATGAACTCAAATTCAAAACATCTTTATTAAGTTCATGATCATTGAGAATAACTTCCCATTTTGGGCCAAACAAAACAATTATTTTTCTTTAATGAAATAGAATAAGACACTTTACTTCTTAATTAGTGCAAAATCATGTAGGATTTCACAGTGTGGAAAGGTACCTTTTCTAATGATAGCAGAAAACTTCAGTATCACTGTATGTATTATATCCCAGGACTGTAAAACATATAAAGTTAGATTTGTGCTCCATGGACCAAATTTCATGATTCATAAAAGAGTATCTTCACAGTACTTTATTTATACTGAACCTTTTTTCATTCTTTATTATTGACCACAACATAAATGTTAGTAAGGCTTGCCTTTTCATTGGAAAATTCTCTAAATTGTTTTTAAACTTTCCTTTCTTTTATACAGCAAATAAAGCTATGTATGGCATGTGAATATCACCAGTAGGGAAGTAAGTATGTCACCTCTATAATGCTCTGGACCTGCTTGATCATCTCACGTAGCTGCAGCTCTGTCTTCTTTCAGGCATCCTTTCAGGCCAATTGATCTTCTCCTTAGTGCCCAGGTTAGGTTGCTCAGCAACTTCCCTCCAGTCTCCAAGGATAGCTCATGGCTGTTTCTTCATTGCAGAAAATAGATTTCTCTATTCTACAAAAAAATAAATGTGATTGGGTTAAGCCTCTACTGTCATAAAGATTTTATTTTACATTAGTCCATGTTTCCTTTAGAGAATTCCCTAAATGTTTAATTAATGGGAGGAAGGGGCTGGGAAAGAGTGAGGGAACAGAAGACACTGTACAAATGGAAATGTATTCATTACCTGACTCATTTAATTGTAATAGCTCTTTACATGCTCTTTATAATACCAATAAAGTAAATCAATAAAAATGTTCAATTAGATGAATCTGGTCAGAATGTAGACATGTACACCTATTCACCTAACAAAACTAATGCTTTACACACATCAAGAAAACAGTGTACTCGCAAATAAATCGTACTTAAATGGTTTGCTAGGCCGATCTAGCCCAGCCACCACTGCCACGCCTGGTTCTTTTGTCCAAGATGGGGAGCCACGGGCACTGCCTTCTGGGCTTCAATGCAGCCACTGAGAGGGTCTGTGGGCCGCTGTTCCACCTCTTCATCCCTGAAGCTGCACAGTGGAGCCGAGTCAGCACGTGTTGTAGTCTTCAATGTGGCTGCAGTTGAAAGGGAGGCAGGCTGCACATGAGGCCTTTGGCACCCAGCATCCATCTCAGGCTTGAGTCCTTGAGAAGCCCCACGGCTGAGGGGGGGGTTGCCACTGGGCAGAGAACCTCTAAGCTAGCAGTGTGCGCTCCTCGGGCTTGGGCGCCAGCAACAGCAGGGACTAGGACAGCAAGTCCTCAGGGACTCAGGAGCCTTGGCCCATCGCACCATGCCTGGTCCTGCTGCCACCTCCTGAGGACTGGCCTGTGGGCCCTGTCCAGCGCCTGCGAGCACCAGATGCTGCTAATCAGCAACCTGAGTCCCATGCTGTCAGTTGAGCCCCCGAGGACCGGCTTCTCCACCAGGTCAAGGGCCTCAGCACGACAGCTAGTGCCTGGGAATATGCCCGACCTCCTTGGAGTGGCCTATCTGAATTTCAGGCAGCTGCAGGATGAGCCAGAGGCCGGGAAGCAAGTCCTTGCCAGCCAGCAGCTGCCCTTCATCCTCAGGCTCTAGGCAAAGCCAACGCGCACCTTCCCTGCAGAGGCAATAGCAGCAATGCAGCCATGGATGCAGCAGAAGCACCATTGCCTCCAGGCTGGCCCCACCTGCCTCCAGGTGTGCCCACATCATCAACCCAATGGGCTTCCCGCTCCTGCACTGATGCTGCACATACCTGCAGTGCTCACTTTCTTCTGTATCCGCCCTCCCCCTGCCCAATCCCTGCGGGCGTCTCTGACTCCTCTACCACCTTTGCCCTGAACATCTAGCATATGGGCCCCTCATAGAGTTTATAGTGGTCGAGGGAACTTTTGGAGAACAGCCTCCAGGAAAGAGTCAAGGGTCAGGGTGATAGAGAGCCTTGAGTGTGTGGAAAAGGTATTGCACACATATTTTGATAGAATAAGAAATCAAAAGAAAGCAAAAATTATCAACTTTAAAAGAAGAGATTAACTAGGCATCAATGGCTCAGGGCTTTTATCCTAGCTCCTCAGAAGGCTGGGAGCTGAGGATCAAGATGGGAAGCCAGCTTGGGAAAGAAAGTCCCCGAGATTCTTATCTCCAATTATCTACAAACAACAACATCAACAACAACAGCAACAAAACCCACAAGTGAAGCTGTGGCTCAAAATGATAAAGTGTTAGCTTTGAGTATGAAGCAATGACAGGGCTCCAGCAGCATCTGCAAAACTTGAGAAGCTCACCACCCCCAGGATAGCTCACAGCCACTGAGGAGGCTGGGAGGAGGAATCGATCCCTGGGGTACACTTGAACCACCAAAACGCACCCCGCTTAATAGCACCAAGGTACCACTTAAAACTCAACAACCCAATTCTAGCTCTTTCTCACCACACTTGGGCAAGAGGTTGGGGGAGCTATGAAGTAGCATGGTGCACCATTTCGGTTGAGGAGGGGGATATCTGACATCAGACTCACAGATAATACGTGGATAGACTAGAACTTCAGAAGAAGGCCAAGGTCGACAGATATAGTCATTCTGTAACAAGTGTAGAAGGGAGAATCTTGAGTCTGAGGACTCCATAGTGCCCAATTTTGGGGTTGGTGGCAGCTACTCCCCCCTGCTGTGTTGACTAAGCGGTAGCATTTGGTTTGCTAGCCTATGAACAGCAGACACGAAGTGGGGATGGAGTGAGGCTGGTGCCTGGGTGACTCCCTTTTGCTGAGTTGTTGCCACTGCCAGCATGTGGACATGCCTGGGCTTGGAGCAAGGCTGTAGGGTCGGTGGGACTGATTGGTTCTGAAGAAGCAGAAGGTGGAGCATCTTCCGCAAGTGATGCCTCCATTACTAGTGGTCTTCCTGTCATCATGGGGCTGTGGGCTCTGCACCATAAGCGGCAGCCTGATGGAACACTGAGGAGTCAGGAGCCAGACAGCTGAGTGCTTGGTATGGTGCAGACAGAATGCTGCTTCCCAGTCTCCCACCCCAATCTGGGTTTACTTCAAATCTAGGGCTCCTTCTCCTTCCTCCTCCTCTGGTAGTTGTCCTCAGCAGCAGCACTTGAACAGTCAGTCTGTGCTTCTTCCCACTTTTCTCCCAGGTGGGGTAAATTGAGGCTGTGAGGATAGAGAGTTGTCCACTCAGTGGAGTCAGAAATAGAACCCAGAGCCCTTGGTACCCCAGTATGAGACACTTCTTTCTACCTTCCATACTTTATAATCAGTTTTTTCTGTTGCCCTCTCTTGTCCCCTGACCTCATCCAGAGATCTCTTTCTAGGGAGTACCCTGTCTGCACATGCCTGTATCCCAGGATGTGGTGACTATTGTAGAACTGGTACCCTCATAAGCTTTGCTTCCCTCCCCCACCTCCACCTGCTTATCCTTGTGTCTCTACTCAGGAAAGTCCCTTTTGAAACCATTTGCACAGAGAACCCGGGCCTCCCTGCTCCTTCTCCCTATTCACCGTTTTTAGGTACTGTTGATTCCCTGAAGAGTGAGTGCAAAGATGCTCTTGGAGCTGTAGGTTCCTTGGATAGAGTGAAATGTGAATTTCTGGTTCTTGAGGAACTTGCCACTTTTGACTCTCCAGTAGTATATAGGTGTCCCGATGGAAGGATTGCCCAAAATGTCCCCTAAAGCAGTTCCCTGAGGGTAAAATGACACATGCCTTCCTTCTCTGCTATGAACTAATGGGACATGGTATTTTTTGTATTCCAAACAGTGATCATATATGTTTCTACATCTTTGAAACTTACTCAAGTACTTGCACGTGTGTATGTGCATTTGGACTAAATTAGCAATTTTTCTTTGTGTGTGTGTGTGTGTGTGTGTGTGCACGCACATGTGTGTTCAGATCTTGGGTCTTAAACTCAGGGCCTGTGTTCTTTCTTTTAGTTTTTTTCACTCATGGCCAGTGTTCTACTACCTGATCGATAGCTCTACTTCTTGCATTTTGGTGATTCTGCAAGGGATGCTTTAGAAATAACATTCTCAGATTTCTGCATCCTGAGTAGGTAGGATGGAACTCAAGAACTTGTACTTGCCAGGCAAATGCTCCTCCAGGAGCTAAATCCCTAAACCCAGCTCATATTTTTGATTGGCTGATTTTTGCTCACAAGTGGTGCTCTACTTTGTGAGATAAATCTCTCTTTGTGGATATTTTTATTTTCCTTTTTGTTTGTTTTTGGTCTGTCATGGGGCTTGAACTCTGAGCTTGGTCGCTATCTCTGTGGTTTTCAGCTCAAAGCGAGCACTTTATTGCTTGATCCACAGTGCCACTTCCGGTTTTCTAGTGATTTATTGGAGATAAGAGTCTCATGGACTTTCCTGCCCGGGCTGGCTTTGAACCGTGGTCCTTAGATCTCAGCCTCCTGAGTAGTTAGAATTACAGGCATGAGTCACTGGTGCCGGGCTAATTCTGTTTTTGTTTTTCATTTGTTTTCCTTGTTAATTAATGATAAAAGACTCAGATTTGCCTACCCAGGTTGGCTTTTGAAGTTCAATCCTCTCACCTCAAACCTCATGATTGGCTTATAGCTGTGAGTCACCAGTACCTCTCTTTGATTTGTCATTTTTGACAAATGCCAAATGTGTCTTTTGAGATGGTCTGAGAATTGCACTAAACCCAAGGCAAATTTCAAGAGAATGACAAAGAGGTAGAGACCACTTGGTGACTCACACACATCATTACATAATATAAGTTAAAGACTTTCTTCCCAGAAAAACACAACTCTTACCTTTATACAAGATATGGTGCTTAAGTACATCTTCATATCTATCTAAAATAGTATACACATTGAAAGGAACTCCACAATATGGATATGCTTCTCATGCATGATAAACAAGCACTCTACCACTGAGCCACCTTCCTAGGCCACTAAACAAAAGACTTTTAAGTGTCAGCTGTGCACTGTTGGCTGACACTTGTAATACTAGCTACTCAGGAGGCTAAGAGCTGGGGATTGTGGTTCAAAGCCAGCCTGAGCAGGTAAATATGTGAGAATTTTAACCAATTAACCACCAAAAATGCCAGAAATGGATCTGTGGCTCAAGGCGTAAAGCACTAGCCTTGAGTAAAAATAGCAAAGGGACAGCCCCTGAGTTCAAGTCCCACTCTGCACTACCAGGTTAAAAATTAAAAAAAAAAAAAGATAACAAGACTTATCATCCCTGGGACTAAAACACTTGTGAGTAGTTGCTGATGTACATCACTGCCTTCCTATACCATGGGACACATACCACATGATAGACATACATTTCTGTTCATTTCAAGGTTAGGTAAATCACATGATTACAACTTATCTAGAAATTGCATCAGTGTGAAGTCCAAGTTAATTTCCTTTGCCAGTGATCTTAGAAGTGTGTCAGAGCTGAGTGTCCCTCACAGGAAGAAAAGAAGCTCCTACTGACTCACCTTAAACTTATGTTGTGAGTAGGAATAAGGCTAGGCTGTTTGTCAATGCAGCATTACTTAGATGGTTTTGACTCATCCTGGTTCCTTGAAGGAAGAATCCCATTTGGTTGCATGTTAGGGGTCTCAGTGGAGGTCACCATGATATAGGAACTGAAGAATATCACCAACTCCCTGCATTTAAACCTTATTATAGTTTGAAGACAGTGGTTCACATGTGTAAACCTAGCTACTCAGGAGGCTAGTAATCTGATGGTTGTGGTTCAATGCCAGCACTGGGTAGGAAATCCATGACACTTTTATCTTCAATTAAATATCAAAAAAGCTGGAAGTGGACCAGTGTCCCAAGGGGTAGAATGCTAGCCTTGAGCAAAAAAGCTCAGGGACAGCCCTAGGAATGGCACACACACACACACACACACAAACACACACACACACTCAAATACACATACACTGCTTTTTGTTAGCTCATCTAATGCTCCCAACAACCATATAAGTCAGGTATCCTTACTTCCTTATTTACAGAGGAGGAAAATTCCTGGGGAGTCAGTGGCCTCAAACCCCAAATCCAGGGCTGGGAAGGTAGCTCAGTGGTAGAGTGCTTGCCTTGCATGCATGAGGCCCTGGGTTTGATTCCTCAGCACCACATAAGCAAAAAGGAAAAAGCCGGAAGTGGTGCTGTGGCTCAAGTGGTAGAGCACTAGCCTTGAGCTGAAGAGCTGAGGCACAGCGCCCAGGCCCAGAGTTCAAGGCCCACGACCGGACCCAAAAAAAAAAAAAAAAAAAAAACCAAATCCATGCCCCTGTCCCAGGTGCCAGTACCTTTCCTTGCAACAAACCTAGGGCCCAAAAGACAAAACAGGCTACAGGCATTCTGTGCTGTGCTGTATGTGTGTGTGTGTGTGTGTGTGTGCACCAATTCTAGGGTTTGAACTTCTGGGTGCTGTTCCTTAGCTCTGATTCTCACGTTTGGCACACTATACCACTTGAGCCACAGCTCCATTTCTTGGTCGTTAGTTCTTCATTGGAGATAAGAGTCTCACTGACATTTCTGCCCAGGCTCTCTTTGAATCATGGTCCTTAGATCTCAGCCTTCTCAGTAACTAGTAGTCTAGATGTGAACCATTTGCATAAGGCATAGATTCTTCACCCTTATGGGTTAGCCTGTCTTACCTAGTTTCCTCAGTATGAATTGATTTTAATAATGTTTGATCCTAGGCCAGTTGAGACATGTATTTCCTTATTACAGTTTCTGGCTGGTGTTTCAGCACAGCACTAACTGCTCTGCCTGAGGTGAAAGTTCTTGAGAAGGACAACTAAGCCAGGTGTTTGTGACTCGCACTTTTAATCCTAGCTGGTGAAGAGGCTGCGATCTGAAGATTGCAGTTCAAAGTCAGCCTGAGCAGGAAAGACTGTAAGACTCTGGAAGTTGTGCTGTGGCCCACGTGGTAGAATTTTAGCCTTGAATGAAAAGCTCAGAAACCGTGTCCAGGCCCTCAGTTCAGGCCCTAGGAAAGCACAAAATGAAAGAAAGAGAAAGAAAAAAGAAAGGTAGTGGGGGCAGGAGGAGGAGGAAGGAGGGAGGGAATAATTACGGTATTAGTAGCTCAGATATGTAATCCTACCAAGTAAACCATTAGTGGAACTGTGTCTCAAAGTGGTAGAGAGCTAGCTTTGAGCAAAAAAGCTCAGCGACAGGCCCTGTGTTAAGTCCAAAGACTGACAAAAGAGAGAGAGAGAGGATAAGAGAAAGGAAAGGAAGAAGGGAAGGAAGCAACGAACTAGTTCAAGAGTTGAGTGAAATAGAAACTGCTAGATATCTGGGAACCTACACAGAACCAGGAGGCACAGTTTTTTAACCACACATCTATGGCTAGTGCTGAATGTCAGATTCCCCTTACAGAGCCCATGTTGTGCTTTAGTAAAGGCCTACTGAATCCTCCCTGGGCCTTGGGAAGGAAGAGCTAGCCTTTGCTTCACGTGACAAGTCTAGGAAACTGAGAACATCAAGGACCTCTCATTGCAAGAAGAGGAAGAGATGGATATCCATTCCCTGCAATCTAATCCTTTCTGTGACATGCCCACTCTAATCCTTCTCCTATGCTATTATCTTCTGGTAGCCTGGAAAGATGTAAAAAAACACCTATATCACCAGCACTCCAGGAAAAGAAAGGGAGCCCCTACAATGGCTTTAGGGTGGGTCTCTCTACCCCATTTGGCAGTCCTAGTCCAGCACAGACTCTGCCAGCACCATGATTAGTAGACTAAATAGCTTTGTGGAGCAACTTGCTCTCTCTCTCCCTCTCCCTCTCCCTCCCTCCCTCTCTCTCTCTCTCTCTCTCTCTCTCTCTCTCTCTCTCTCTCTCTCTCTCTCTCTCTAGTCCTATTGTCTGGGGGAGTCTTCAAATATGAATATAGAACGGGCTGCTATCTCCCCATTGGCACCAGCAGTATTTAGCCATTTTCATCAAAATCAAAGACAGAGCACCAGTGATTAAAGACAAATTTAAATCTGGGAGCAAGTTATAAACTATAGGGCTGGGACATTTATCATGGCTAGTGACCTCAAAGGGAACCAATGAGATGGGGGCAGGGAAGAGGCTGCAGTGGGACTTCTCTTCTCTGCCCTGCATCTTATAAGACTTCTCAAATCAAGGACAAATAATAACAGGACAGGACAGGAAAAATAATAACAATGACAAATAATAAATATTGATTACTACCAACTGCTGTATTGAGAAATGAAGGTTTCATTTATTTTATTTTTACCCCATCAAATGTCTATACCTACCCCATAGAGTATTTATTATTATTAATGTGCTTTCTTAATCTTCATTTCACATATCAGGAAATGGTATTCAGAGAGATTAAGCCATTGACTAGAGCCACACAGCTCAAAATGAAAATAGTATGACCATAAGAATACTATCTGAAGCAGGTGTTGGTATTTCATGCTTGTAATCTTAGTTACTCAGGAGGAAACACTGAGGATCATGGTTTACAGCCATGATCTCCAATTAACCACTAAAATGCCTGAAATAGAGCTGTAGCCCAATTTGTAGTGTGCTAGTTGTGAGAGAAAGAGGTAAGGGACAGAGCCCAGGTCTTGAGTTCAAGCTCTTGTACTGGCACCAAACAACAACAACAAAAACGGCTCATACCCCAGAGTATCTCCTACACACCAACAAAAACCTAGACCTGGAGGTGTGGCTCAATAGGTACAGTACTATTCTCAAGCAGAATTAGCTAGGGAAAAGTGTCTAAACCCTGAGTTCAAGTCCCCACCAGTATAAACTTTTGTGTATTTGTATATGTATATGTATAATGTGTCCACACATATACATATGCATGTATGTATAAAAACATGTGTATATGATGATTGGGGGATATCAGGCCTGATAGCTCAAGCAAATGAAAATTTTTGCATCATTCAGCCTGTTGATGGAGACTCAGAATATCTATACTGCAGCTAAGTGTGAGAATTTGAGTATTCTCAAATTCTGAAATTCATCAAATCATTGGATAAAGCCCATTCTATTTAGGAAAGGTAATCAACTTTTTTTTTGCTTTGCTATGTTTTGTTTTTTGCCAGTCCTGGGGTGTGAACTCAGGGCCTGGGCACTGTGCATGAGCTTCTTTTGCTCAAGGCCAGTGGTCTACCAATTGAAACACAACGTGACTTCTAGCTTTTTTTCATGTGGTACTGAGGAATCAAGCCCAGGGCTTCATGCATGTTAGGCAAGCACTCTAACACTAAGCTACATTCCCAGCCTGTAATAAATATTCTTTACTCAAAGTTTAAAATTATTTAAATTTATCAATTTAAATTTACCCATATTATTAAAATTGTAATCATATCCAAAAATATTTTCATAGCAACATTTACCCTGTTTGACTAAAGATGAGGCACCTCATGATAGCAGAACTAATGTGTTAAAATTCATCATCTCTAGCACGTGTTATTGGCTCATGACTATAATGCTAGCTATTTAGGAAGCTTAGAGCTGAGGATTCAAGCTTTATGAGACTCATCTCCAATTAACTACCTCAGAAAACTGACGAGGAATTATGGTACAAGTGGCAGAGTGCTAGCCTTAAGCAAAAAATCCCAGGAATAGTGCCCAAGACCTGAGTATAAGAAATAAGACTGGTATGTGCATGAGTATGAATACACACACATGAACATACACATACACACCATGACCATCAGTCACTAGCATATCATGACTTCACTCACAGGAGATCTGCAACAATCAAATTGTGAGACAGGAAGTAGAATGGTGGGTTTCCTGAGACTGGGGAAAGGGATGGATGAATGATGCTGTTTAATAAGTACTTAATTTCAGGTTGGATTCTGAGAAAATTCTACAGGTTGGTATCAGTGAGGGTGCATGAAAATGTGAATATACTTAAAGCCACTGAAGTGTACAATTATAACTGGTTCATATGACACATTTTAGGCTATGGTTATTTTCCCAGCCAGAGAGGGCTTGGACAAGAAAATCTGGCAGGATGCAAGGCCCCTTATAAAGGTCACTGGTTCAGTTTCCCACCAACAAATATCTGCTGTTGGGCCATTTGTGCTGGCCTTATGTCAGGTTGGAGCAAAGGCAGTGAGTGGTTACCTGTAACTGGCCCTCTATAATTTGAGCCACATCTGTACTTCTGGCTCTCTGTAGGTTAATTGGAGATAAAACTCTCAGATTTAGCTGACTGGGCTGGCTTTGAACCTCGATCCTTAGATTTCAGTCTTAATGTACTATTTTAAACAAATGATTGGAACTTGCTCTTTGTTGTTGTTGGTTTTGGTTCTCAGGTTTGAACTTGGGTCCCAGGCGCTGTACCTGAGTTCTGCTTAAGGCTAGCATTCTACCATTTTGAATTACTACACTACTTTTGGTTTTCTGGTGATTAATTGGAAATAAAAGTATCATAGACTTTACTGCTCAGACTGGCCTTGAACCTTGATCCTCTGATCTCAGCCTTTTTAGTAGCTAGGATTTCAGGTGTGAGCCAATTACACCTTGCTGGGAACCTGCTCCTTTATGAAGGAGGGGGTTCTGATTATCCCCATTTTCCTGATATAGAAACAGAGGCAAACAAATTGAAATGACTTGTATATGATGTCACATGCTAGTAAATTCTGGAGCTGGGTCTTTTATCTTGGTCTGTACAATTGCAAAGCTCACCCTCAAATACTACTCCATTTGTGTGGGGCCTTGTTATCCCCTACACACACATTCCTGTAGCAAGGAACCAAAAACACCCACAAGTACAGGTGTGATTAAGTACATGGCTCTGTCTAGTTAGGAGCGTGCCTGGGTTTGAGTCTCATCTTCACTACTGAAGTTGGATTGAGATGATTGTTGGGCCAATATTTAAGTTTTGAGATCTTGACACTGGCAAATCATTGGTTATATTACAGTGGCCTGGACTGTAAGACTAAGATAATGATTACCTATCTTAAAGGTTTATTACCAAATTCACAAAGAAAAAAGTTGGTTGGTGCCTAGCATATAGTCAGCAACACATTGACGTCAGCTGTTTATTTCATTGAGTAAAGATGGCAGCCTATAGCTGGGTGTGCAGTTCAGTGGTAAAGCCTATACTTATTTAGCATGGTGTGGAGGAGGAAGGTTGTGAGGGGAGAGGAGGAAAAACCAAGAAGAAGGAAGAAGGGGTGGAATGTGGCAAGGCCCCAGCAGCTCAAACCTATAATACTAGCTACTTAGGAGGCTAAGATCTGTGGATGGTAGATCAACCCACCCTGGACATGGAAGTATATAAGACTCTTAAGTCTAATAAAGTACTCAGAAAAAGCTGGAAATGGCATTGTTGTTCAAGGGGTAGAGCACTACTCTTGATTGAGCACAATTAGTCTCAGGGATAGTGCTTAGCCAATGAGTTCCAGATCCAAGCATGGCTAAATCAATCAATTAATCAATACAACAAGAAGTTGAAGTGGAAGAATCAGTTGTATGTTAATCATGTATTTTTTTGTTGCTATGACAAAATACTTGACAGAAATAGATTAGGAATTTATTTTGCTCAGTGCCATAGATTTCAGGCAATCATGGCAGAGCAGAACATGGTGGACATGGAGCGGGGGAAGGGGTAAGAGAGGGAAAAGGAGTGCCTAAATGGGAGGATTCTCATTTCTCCTCTTTAATTCCATATGGAAAGACAGTCTATGGGATGGTGCCACTATTGTGCAGAAGGGATATCTGCTTCAGTTAGTCTGCTATGGAAATCCTCCTAACACACCCAGAATTGTGCTTTACTTATTAGCTGGGTGCATCCAAAACCAATCAAATCAATCCCAATTAAGTTTATCCTCAAGATTAACCATCAGAGTTGTTAACTTCATTTGTTTCCAAATTTAGCTAACTGTTCTTTCACAGCCCATCTATCATTTTCATTCTTGTTTTTCTTTCACTTTTAGTCTATTTTGTGTGTGTGTGTGTGTGTGTGTGTGTGTGTGTGTGTGTGTGTGCGCGCGCGCGAGCATGCGCGTGTACTGTAATTAGAAAAACACCTTGAGTATAAAACAGATTATTCCATTGGGACCTTAGAAAACCATTGTACCAGTTCTAGCTCCATTTTCACCAGACCCTCTAAGTTTCCACTTAAGTAATATCATTTCAAACATTTATTCATCCATTATAAAGAAGTCTTTCATTCAGTGTCATGTACTCTGTAGGAGTAGAGGACAGAAAATCACATTTAAGAAATAGACCAGGGAGCTTATCTCAGAATAGCAAGAGTTAAAGGAACATTATAGGTTCTCTGGTATATGAAGTTCCAAAATCAGACATGTTCTCCTCAGACTTGTTGCTCCTGGAATGACTCAGACTTGCACTTCCAAGTTAAAGTAGGAGGAAAGAAAAAGTGCAGCAGTAGTTTAGTAGTCGTGATTGTGGAGCTGATAAAATGCATGCAGCATACCCTAATGTTTAAAAAATATAACAACTACCAATTACAGTCTGGAAATAGCCTAAGGATAGACAGCAAATGGAGAAAACACTAAAGGTTAGTAAGATATCTGAGTTTTTTTGAGAGCTTTTTTGTTTATGTTTAAAGAACATATTTTTTTAAGCACAGTATTTCTTCACATTACTAACCATTTATATCATCCCTCTTCAAAGGACAGAAATTTCAAAGACCAGTAGGAGAGAGGCACGGAGGCTTCTCCTCCCTATAGTTGTAATTGTACAGATTTTGCCTTCCAAGGTTGGGAACAGGTATATCTCATCTTCTTTAGCTCCCATATTCCTCTCACAAACCAGACACGAATCAGCTAGTATTAGTGGAACTTCTCAGTGTTCTGAAGGCCAAAGAAGCAACACCTTGCTAGGCAAAGCCTGAAAAGCCAGTGTGCATACCCATGTTTGTCCATTAGAACAGCTGTATAGAAAAGCAGACTTTTCTATAAGAGTCTAAGTTTATGTAACCAGAGAAATAAACAAACCCTGTCCACAGTTGTTATTCTTTGACAGTTTAGGTGTACTATTTTATTAACAATGATCAGATATGCAAATAGACAGTAAGTGTGACCACAATGGAAAAAGATACCTATTGGGAGAGAAGCCCGATGTCAGATTTAATAGACAGATTTCAGATTTAAAGGACTATAATAATAATAATAATGAAATAGAGCTGTTGGAAGATGACCCCAGAGGCATACACATATGCTTGTGGCTCATGCCTTTAATACTAGTTTGTCAGTAGGGTAGGATCTAAAGATCAGGGATTAAAACCAACCTGGATAGATAAATCCAAAATAATCTCTACTAGATTAATCAAAATAATGTTATTCAAGTGGTAGAGAAGAAGCCTAGAGGAGAAATACAAAAGGTAAAGGACAGTTCAAACAGGAACAAAAGAAAATGTTTACATTACTTATATATGTAGGATAACAATATGATATTTTCATTTATGTTTATAATGTATTCTATTCAGTACATCACCCTCCCTTCATCATGATGTAAAATAGTTTGGACATGTTTCATTATTTTATTCTAGTACAGGTAAACAATATTAGCTATGTTTATTCTCTTTCTATAAAAATTCTATAGAAGCATTTACAAGAACAGTTCAATGAAATAGGTTAAAATTATTTTAGGAAAGAGAGTGGATGAGGAATTATGATTGAGTGAGGTCAATGAAGTAAATTATATTCTTGCATTAAAATGTCACCATGAGACTCCCCTGTATAATTTATATATATTAAAAAATTTGTGTTTTTCAAAAAGAAGAGTTGAAAGCCAATATCCTACTGAATGATGAAACCACATGTAGTTATCTCCTAAAGTCAGCAACAACCGTATCTACTCTCACCATTTGTAATTTGCAGGAACTGGAGTGCAAGGAAATCAATTTGACAATAGAAATGTCCATATCTGTGTTGATAGGTAGGAGTGTAATTACCTTTTGTGCAGATAACATTATCTTCTATTTGTGCCATTCTGGGCCTAGAACTCAGGGATTGTGTTCTGTCCCTGTGATTTTTACTCAAGGCTAGAATTCTCTCCCTTGAGCTGTAGCTCCACCTCTGGTTTTTTGATGGTTAATTGGAGGTAATAATTTCAAGAGTCTTACATAATTCTTTGTCCAGGCTGGCTTCCAACTTCAATCCTCAGAAATAAACCTCCTGAGAAGCGAGAATTAGAGGTAGCAGTCACTGGCTCCCAAATCTCACCTTATTTTTTATTTAGAAAATTACAAGAATTCACTAAAAATTATGTTCAATAACTAAGTTCAATGAATAGGTTATATTGTGTGTTTAAAAATGATTGGATTTACATTTGTGAGCAATGAACAATTAAGAATAATGTAGGGAGTAAGTTCACTTTACACTAGTAGAAAAATACTTAGAATTCAATGTACCAAAAATGTAACCTTGAACAATGGAAACTACATTATACAGCAAATCTTAAAAGCACTCCAGTTTTCACTTGATATCCTATTCTTCTTGCCTCTCATGAATTTGCTCTTACAGAAAGAAACTAGTATTTTTTTACTTTACATTATTATCAGGACTCTCACGTGGAAATACATACATCCAAATATGCCCTGAGATCTCCATTTTTATGAGGAATGGCTCAAGTACACAAAAGAGGCAGGGAGAACTCATACACTTGATGACTGAATATCAGCCATGAATGTTTCCTCTCCAATCCTCCCCAATCAGGTTGTGTGTCAAGTATCCTCCAAAATCACAATAAATCTTTAAGAGACAAGCATAGGATCTCACATATGATGGAGGGAGAAAAAAGATTTATTCTAGCCGGGTGCCAGTGGCTCATGCCTGTAATCCTAGCTACTCAGGAGGTTGAGATCTGACAATACCGATTCAAAGCCAGCTTAGGCAGGAAAGTCCTTGAGTCTCTTATCTCCAATAAACCACTAGAAAACCAGAAGTGGCACTGTGGCTCAATTGGTAGAGGACTCGCCTTGAGCTGAAGAGGGCAGGGACAGCGTCCAAGCCCAGATTTCACGCCCCACCACCGAACACACACACACACACACAAAGATTTATTCCACATTCTAATGGATAAGGTCTGGAAGACAAGTCTGAGGTCCCCTATTCATGTAGCATAGAGTTACTGAGAGGAACTTTCAGGATCAAGGAGGTAAGAATTCAAATACAGAGTAGTACATGCAAAACAGAAAGGAAAAAGCAGACTGATTTGGGGCAAAGAAGCAAGCTTCACATCAACATAAACCTAGAGTAAACTTCACTCTTCTACCCACATTCATTCTGATCACCACAACCCAACATCTCTTTGATGAGAAAAGGAGGCAATGTAACATGCTCTAAGAAATATTTAAGGAAACATTTCACTAGTAAGCTGAAGAAATACTTAAGGAAAGGCAAGTAGAGCCCAGCAAATGTTCACAGACAGTGTCCTAGGTGTGAGTTAAAGCCACACGACCAAAAGGGGAAAAAAAAGAAAAGAAAACAAAAACCTTTAAAGAATAGGCAAAATTCAGAACCAAATAACCAAAAACTGCATAAGAGTTCAAACAAGGAATTTGGAACTTTCTAGGCAATTGTCACATTTTGAAAAATCTCAATTGATATAGGATTTTGGTGTTTTATTCTGTGTATATATTAGAGCAGTGGAAATTGTTCAAGAATCAGTTTAGTGTCTGTGAATACCTTTTGAAGGCAAGATGGGAGATATTCTAAATTTTAAGGAGAAAGAGTAATTTCCAGTCAGCAAATCATATCTGTTAAGCAAAAATATAAGCAAAAACAATGTAATCTCCTAACCTCAATTACATTATCATAACTAAGAATTAAAATGTGAAAGTATGTAATCCTTCCCAATATATTTCTGTTATCTGATTGGTCTCACAATGCTTCAAGAGGCTAACAGTGATTTTAAAGTAGAAATTCATGTTAGCTGCCACAGTTGGGAGAGAAATTTCCCTATGCATCAAGGAACTCCTCAGACTTAGAGTCTGGCACTGGTCCAACCTACGTAAGACCCACTTCATCTAGAGTAGCCGACATTGTGGAAATTGTAATGTCCGTTTAAGCACAGATGCCTTGAAAGTTTTGGGATTATTTTTTTGGAAGTGTGGGGTGGAAGAACGTACTTAGTGTGGGCCTCCTTGCCCAGTATCGTTTTCACTTTGTGAATTCCAGTTTCTTTCCCTTGTTGCTGCTGGAAATGTCTGAACAGGGTTATACTCCACTTGGTTTATTTGTCATGGACAAATGCCAATTTCTACAGTATAATATATATAATATAAATATATATTATATATAAATAATGAGCCTAGTTTACATCATTTAAAATGAAAATGCATGAATATGTATTCTAAAACAATTGATAAAATATAATTTAAGTACAATCGAATGCCATTTTCTTCTGTGCTAGTCCTCCTTCTTTTTTTTTTTTTAAATTTTATTTTATTTTATTTGAGAACATACTGTACAGAGGGGTTACAATTACAAGGGCAGGATAATGCATACATTTCTTTCCAAGCAACTCAGCCTCCTCCTTTGTTTACCCTTCACCTCCCTTCCCAGCCTCCCCCCTCTCCCCCACCCACTCATACCCCCCTCCCCCCCCCCACACCGACATTGTAAAGCTGGTTTTGACATGACAATTTGTACTTCTCATTGTTGCAACAGGTCCACCTGAATCCTTAAACGACTTGTTTGTCCCCGTCTCCTCCACATGTTATACTGACATCAAATATAGTGAAAGCGGGGGTTACACTGTGGGGGAGGGACATACAACCAACAAAGAAATAATCTTATAAATGCGTGAAAGAAACAAAAACATTAAAATACATATTTGAGGGTTCGTTTTCCTAACATCACATTCTCTGACTTTTTCCGCTTGACTCATACCTATACTAGATATTGAAAATAAGGGAAACCATGGGACCTATGTTTCTTTGGGCCTGGCTTACTTCACTTAATATAATTTTTTCCAAGCCTTTCCATTTCCTAACAAATGGGGAATTGTCATTCTTTCTGATGGAGGCAGAGAATTCCGTTGTGTATATATACCACATTTTCTTGATCCATTCATCTACTGAGGGGCATCTGGGTTGGTTCCAGATCTTAGCTATGGTAAATAATGCTGCAATAAACATAGTTGTGCTGGTAGTTTTAGTGTGGTCTTTTTTGTAAACATTTGGGTAAATGCCCAAAAGTGGGATTGCTGGGTCATACGGGAGTACTATGTGAAATCTTTTGAGGAACCTCCATACTGCTTTCCAAAGTGGTTGAACAAGTTTACATTCCCACCAACAATGAAGTAAGGTTCCTTTCTGTCCACATCCCCTCTAGCATCTGTTGTTGTTAGAGTTCTTGATTTTTGCTGTTCTAACTGGAGTGAGGTGATATCTCAATGTTGTTTTGATTTGCATTTCTTTTATGGCTAGGGATGTTGAACATTTCTTCATGTGTCTATTGGCCATCCTTCTTTCTTCTTCAGAGAAGTTTCTCTTTAAGTCTTTCGCCCACTTACTTATTGGGCAGTTGTTTCTTTGAGGATTTGTTGTTGGGTGGTTTAATTTTTTGAGTTCCAAGTATATTTTAGATATGAGACCCTTGTCCGTTGTGTGGCTAGTAAAGATCTTCTCCCAATCCGTGGGCTTTCTATTGATATTGCTAGCTATCTCATGTGCCCTGCAGAAGCTCTGCAACCTTATGCAATCCCATTTGTACAACCTTTCTTTGATTTGTTGTGTTTCCGGGTCTCTATTCAGAAAATTTCGGCCTGAGCCAAGGAGACCCAGGGTTTCGCCTATTCCATCCTGTAATGTTTTCAGAGTGTCTGCTTTGAGTTCAAGTTCTTTGATCCATTTGGAGTTGATTCTGGTGCAAAGTGATATATAAGGATCTAGGTTTAGTTTTCTATATGTAGTTAACCAGTTTTGCCAGCACCATTTACTGAAGAGGCTGTCTGTCTTCCATTCTATTGTTTTAGCTCCCTTATCGAAGATTAGATGGCTATAGGTCTGTAGGTTCATTTCTGGGTTTTCAATTCTATTCCATTGGTCCTGAGGTCTGTTC
This sequence comes from Dipodomys spectabilis, assembly GCF_019054845.1. Classification (NCBI taxonomy): domain Eukaryota; kingdom Metazoa; phylum Chordata; class Mammalia; order Rodentia; family Heteromyidae; genus Dipodomys; species Dipodomys spectabilis. The sequence goes on from NW_024870793.1 coordinate 1,057,690, forward strand.
TTATGCCAAAACCAAGCTGTTTTGATTACTATGGCTTTATAGTAGAGTTTGAAATTTGGTATTGATGTTCCTCCAGCAGTGTCCTTTCTGTTGAGGAGCGTTTTTGCTATTGGGGGTCTTTTATTGTTCCATATGAATTTTTGGATTGCCTCTTCTATTTCCTTGAACAATGAGGGTGGAATTTTGATAGGTATTGCGTTGAATTTGTAGATAGCCTTGGGAAGTATTGACATTTTCATGATGTTAATCTTTCCAATCCAGGAGCATGGGAGGTTTTGCCATTTTTTAAGTTCTGTGTTGATTTCCTTTTTCAAGATTTTAAAGTTTTCATCATAGAGGTCCTTCACTTCTTTAGTTAAGTTAATTCCTAGGTATTTTATTTTTTGTGGGGGTATTACAAATGGAGTTGCTTTCCTAATTTCAGCCACACTTTTCTCATTGTTGGCATACAGAAAAGCCATTGATTTTTGGGGGTTAATTTTATAACCTGCTACTTTGCCAAAGCTTTGAATCAGCTTGAGTAATTTGGGAGTGGAGTCTATGGGATTCTTTAAATACAAGATCATGTCATCTGCAAAGAGGGAGAGTTTTATTTCTTCTTTCCCTATTTGGATCCCCTTTATGTCTGCATCTTGTCTTATTGCTGTAGCTAGGCATTCTAATACTAGATTGAAGAGAAGTGGAGAGAGTGGGCATCCTTGTCTTGTTCCTGAGTTAAGAGGAAATGGCTTTAGTTTTTCACCATTGAATATAATGCTGGCTGTAGGTTTGTCATATACAGCCTTTACTGTATTGAGGAATGTTCCATGGATTCCTAATTTTTCCAAAACCTTCATCATAAAGGGGTGTTGGATCTTGTCGAATGCTTTTTCTGTGTCTATTGAGATAACCATGTGGTTCTTATTCTTGCTCCTGTTGATGTGATGAATAATATTAATTGATTTGCGTATATTGAACCAGCTTTGCATCCCTGAAATGAATCCTATTTGATCATGGTGTATGATTTTTTGGATGAATTGTTGAAGTCGGTTGGCCAAAATTTTGTTGAGAAGTTTTGCATCAATGTTCATCAAAGAAATGGGTCTATAGTTCTCTTTCTTTGATGAGTCCCTGCCTGGTTTTGGGATGAGGGTTATGATGGCTTCATAGAATGTGTTCGGTAGTGAGCTTTCTCTTTCAATTTCATTGAAGAGTTGGAGGAGAATTGGTGTGAGCTCTGCTTTGAAGGCCTTGTAAAATTCCGCTGTAAAACCATCTGGTCCTGGACTTTTCTTAGCTGGGAGGTCTCTTATTGCTGTTTCTATTTCAATGCTGGATATGGGCCTGTTAAGATAGTTTACCTCATCTTGGTTTAGTTTTGGCATGTCAATATTTGCTAGGAAGAGGTCCATTTCTGTCAAGTTCTCAAACTTATTATCATAAAGTTTTGAGAAGTATTCCCTTATAATGTTCTGAATCTTGCTTGTTTCCGTGGTGATGTTTCCATTCTCATCTCTGAGTTTATTAATTTGGGTGTGTTCTCTTCTTTTTCTGATAAGATTTGCTAAGGGTCTGTCAATTTTGTTAAGTTTTTCGAAGAACCAACTCTTTGTTTTGTTGATTCTTTCTATAGTTTTTTTGGATTCTAATTCATTTAATTCTGATTTAATTTTGATTATTTCTTTCCGTCTACTGGATTGGGGTTTATCTTGCTGCTCTTTTTCAAGGAGGTTTAGATGTGTCATTAAATTGCTAGTTTCAGATCTCTCCAATTTGTTGATGTAGGAGCTCAGAGCTATAAACTTGCCTCTGAGTACTGCCTTTGCTGTGTCCCAGAGGAGCTGGTATTTTGTGTGTTCATTTTTGTTGAATAGCATGAACATTTGAATTTCCTTTCTAATCTCTTCCATGACCCACTCATGATTCAGCAGTGTGTTGTTCAGCCTTCATGTGATACCGGACTTTCTTTGGTGGCTTTTGGTGTTGAGTTCTAACTTTATTCCCTTGTGGTCAGAGAGAATGCAAGGTATAACTTCAATGTTTCTGAATTTAGACAAGTTTGCTTTGTGGCCTAAAATGTGGTCTATTTTAGAAAACGTTCCATGTACTGCTGAGAAAAACGTGTATTCTGATGCTGCTGGGTGAAATGTTCGGTAAATGTCTGTTAAGTCTAGTTGATCTATGCAGCTGTTTAGATCTGCGGTTTCTCTGTTGAGTTTTTGCCGAGTTGATCTATCTAGTGGGGAGAGTGGTGTGTTAAAATCCCCAACGATTAATGTCTTTGAATCTATATGGGATTTGAGGGAAAGTAGTGTTTCTTGGATAAATTTGGGTGCTCCATTGTTTGGCGAATAGATATTTAGAATTGTAATATCCTCCTGAAGGAGAGATCCTTTAATTAGTATGTAGCGACCTTGTTTATCTCTTTTCACGAATTTTAATTTGAAGTCTATTTTATCTGATATTAGGATTGCAACTCCCGCTTGTTTATGCGGTCCGTTTGCTTGGTAGATTTTGTTCCAGCCTTTAACATTGAAAATGTGTTTGTTTTTACTGGCAAGATGTGACTCCTGTAGGCAGCAGATAGAAGGGTCTTGTTTTTTAATCCAACTAGACAGTCTATGTCGCTTAATTGGAGAGTTCAGTCCGTTAACATTAAGAGATAGGACTGAGAGGTATTTGGGAGTTCCTGCCATGTTATCTACCTTCTTGGGGGCTGCAAAAACTGGGTTCTTCCTATGGTTCTTGGATTCTCAGTTTGGGTGCAGTTTCTTGGCCTTTATTGCGGTCTTGTTGGTTTTCTATGTGTAGGACATCTTTAAGAATCTTTTGTAGGGCTGGTTTGGTGGAGATGTATTGTTTCAATTTTTCTTTGCTATGGAAGGTTTTTATTTGGCCTTCAGTTATGAAGGAGAGTTTAGCTGGGTACAGTATTCTTGGTTGATAGTTGTTTGTTTTTAGGGCATGGCATATATCATTCCAGGCTCTTCTTGCTTTGATTGTCTCTGCTGAGAAATCTGAGGTGATTCTAATTGGTTTCCCTTTATAAGTGATTACCCTTTTCTCTCTGACAGCTTTAAGGATCTTTTCCTTGTTCTGAGTTGATCCTGTGTGGATTATAATGTGACGGTGGGATGTCCTATTCTGGTCTGGTCTATTTGGGGTTCTAAAGGCTTCTTGTATCTGGACAGGCCTATCTTTTTGCATGTTTGGGAAGTTCTCTGCTAGGATCCTGTTAAACAGATTTCCTAGACCATTAACTTCTGTTTCTATGTGCTCCTCTACACCCATTATCCTTAGATTAGGCCTTCTGATGGTGTCTTCCAGGTGTTGGATAGATCTATCATATTTCTTGGACTTGTCTTGGATGGTTGTATGTTCTTTCTCTATAATATCTAGGCTGTCTTCAATCCCTGAGATTCGATCTTCTGCATGTTCTAACCTGCTGTCAAGACTCTCTACTTTGTTTTTTATCTCTTTTCCTTCTAGTTGGTCAGCTTTGATGGCTTCAAGTTCTTTGTTGAAGCTCTGTTTTAGGTCTTGTATGAATTTCTTTACTTCCTTAATTTGGTGTTCAGTGTTTGTCCTCAAATCACTTAGTTGATTGGTTATGGTTTCTTTGGGCTCCCATTCCTTCTGTTGGTTTCCATTCAGCATTCCCTTTGTGTTCTCCCTGACTTCCTTCATCTCTTTGTTAATGGATTCTATGAATGCCTTTAGTGATCTTTATGTGTTCTCTACCTGGTCTCTCAATTCCTGTATTACTCTTTGATTAGCTTCCTCCCGTTCGCGGGATTCCTGCAGATCTTTTTGAGTGTTCTCAGCCTGCTCACGCCATTCCTCCCTTTCTCTTTGAGTATTCTCAAGTTGTTCACGCAAATCCTGTATCAGTTTTTGAGTAGCTTCCTCACGCTTATGATATTCCTGTATAAACTTCTGGGATGCCTCCTCTCTCTCCCTATCACGCTCATACAGAGTCCTTTGTACGTTGTCAATCTTTTCATTTATCATGTTTGCCAGCAGTGTTTGTAGAGCTGTTTGGGAACTCTCCTCTGGATTATTCATTATCTGTTCTAACCCCTGATTATCAGGATTGGGAATTGAGATACCCGAATTTGCCATTTTTCTTGTGTTTTTCCGGCTTACTCTGCCCATTTGAGATGAAGATAGCACCAGTTTTGTGCTAGAACACTATCTTAAGGCAACCATCAACCAAAGTTTGCATTTGTACAGTCAATAGTCTACAGATACAATCTAGTTCAACAGATACATCTATTCGACATCAAACAACTATATGTTAAAGGACTTTGAACCGCAGAGAAGAATTTGGAAAACCAGAAATTATTAGGGTTAGGGAGAGATGTGGGTAAAAAATAGGAATAGATTGGTGTGGGAAGGCACAGGGAGAGTTAACTATGTCCTAATCACAATGCAGGAAATAGGCTGGGTAGGATGTAAGTAGAGAGAGAGAGAAAAAGAAGTAAGGGAAAGGGGAATGAAAAGAGACCAGAAAAAAAATAGAGACGTAAAAATTAATGTTATTATAGAGATTAAAAGACCATCTATTTATAGAGGAATATGAATATGTTGAGAGAAAGGGAGGGACATAGAGGAGATGAGAAAAACTTCAAAAAAATGCTTAAAATATTGTATAGGTATAAAGAGGTAGTACTGCAATTAATGAATTTAAGTCTCAGAGGTTTTGAATTGAGTAATAAGTTTGTGGATTAAGTGTGTACACAATGGGGGATAGGGTCTACTGGTTAACTACGGGTTTATCTGAGGATGTGCAGGACAAGAGTTAAGTCACGTAAAGATGAACAAAGAGGAAAAGTTGGAAAGGATAGGAAAGTGAGAAGAAAAGATCAGAAGTTCAGTAGAGCTAGAAAAAAAAACAAAAAGATAGTTAAGAATGAATGAAAAAGAGAAAGAAGACAAGAAAAGAAAAGTAAACACACATTCACGTATTCCTAAAATAAAAATTATAAGAGGAGAAAAAAAAAAGTTAATGGAAAACAATTATTTTTTCAGAAGAGGCAAAAATTAAAGATTAATAAAAGTTTTAGAAAAGCAAAAAAAATTTTTTTATATATATATAAGGTAACAAAAAATGAAAAAAAAAACAAAACAAGAAAAAGAAAAAAAGAAAAGAAGAAGAAGAAAAAAAAAGTTCTTTGATTTTTTTTTTTTTTTGGGAGGGGTGGGAAGAGTCCTGTATCTCCCTTTTGTCTGTAACCAGAGTCTGGTTGGAGTCTCTGGTCAGCTTGAGGTCCTGTGGCTTGATTGGTTTCTTAAGTCAGTTTGTTGGAACAGGCAGAAAAATGCTCTGCTTTACCCAAGATTTTGAGATCCCCCTCCCAGGTTAGTTTACTGGGAGGGTGATCTGCTTTGAGAATCACAAAAGAGGGGGATGCAGTGATGAGGCTAGGTTCTGGGTAGAGTTGAGGTCTTTCAACGAACAGTAGCTTTTCCCTGGGGCTATTTTGTGAAAAAAAACTCACAGCCCCCAGCCTGGAGCCATTCTCAGGGTTTCTGTTTTTCAATTGATTGTGGTGGCTGCTAGAGGGAGGGGCAGCCTCTGGCTCTGGCCACCCAGCGAGGAGAGCCACTCCAATGGCTGGTGCCTGAGCTGGGCGACCCCTCCCTGGATGGAACTGAGTCTGTGAGGTCACCTCGCTGCCAAGTTCCCGCGAACTGCCAAATGACTAGCTCTATTCCAAGGCCTGAGCTGGAGCTAGCCGCTCCTCCGAGCTTTGTTGGTATCCAAGATGGAGATCACTGGTGCTGGGGGGGGAGGGGTGGCCTTCCCTCCTCTGCTCCCAGAGAAGGAGTGAGGAAGTGTGGCTTCTACTCACGGGGAGTCTTTGATCCCGGGTCGTCTCTGGTCTGCAAAGTGCAGGATGAAGTTGTCCACTCCTTGTCGGTTCTTGCTGGTGTTGAGTAGAATCCGCTCGTCTGCTGCGTCTGGCTCCTTTGTCCCGGACTGCGTCTCAGGTATGCCTCCGCGGCGGTGGTCGCCGCTGCGACCCTGCCGCCACAGCGGCAGCTGCTCAGATGTGTCTGCTTGGCTTCCCCTCTCTTGACTAACTCTCTGTCCTGTGATGGCACACTTGGTGTGATTCTCTGGCTTGGGACTGTTCACTGGAACTCTGAAACTGTTTTCTATGCAAGAGCTTGTTCAGATTCCAGCTTCTCCTCCGCCATCTTCCCGGAACCACCACCATATGTCTTAATAACTTTATAGAAAAGTTTTATGACCTTCCAAATAGTTACCGGTGTGACCAACCAGCACAAGGCTTTCAGAGTAATTTTAAAAGTAGAAGAAAATTTACTTCATGGGTGCCTGTTTTATCATCTCTTACTTATAAAGCATTTTGGAGTGATTATATGTAAATTTATTTTGTTTTTGGATTCTTAAAAGACAGTAAGTGATGATACTTAAAGTTTTAGTCCTTTTAAAAAGGAAACTGGAGCTGTGGGACAGAAGAAATTTGGCTCTCTTTGGACCTCACTTTATAAGCTCTGCTCTGTGCATGATAACCCAATATCACCAACACAGCCTGTGTTGAAGACAAAATGTGACAAAAAACAATTACCATGGGCAATAATTGCTATGCTATTATTTCTTGGACAATATGAATATTGAATTGAGAGTGCAAGAGAACGGAGAGATTTTACCTACCTTTTTGTATCGGTGAAAGAATTTTGGAAACTTTGACTCGTTTCCTTCCTCACTATGTCTTTGGGCCATGAACTTAGTGCCTTTAGTTACAATTTTTCCCAACAGTAAAATGATAATTACATTACCATTATAGCAAATTTTATCTTAAGAATTAAGATACATAATACTTGTGAAATACTTATCATAAACTTCTATGAATGAGCTTTGAGTTTAGACAGCAGTTTTTTAAAATACTAAATAGAATGCGATATGTATTACAGAAACCATTACATGTAGTGAGCAACCAGTAATAATGTTATCTATTGACTATGCTCTGCTTCCAAGGAAGCGAGCTGGGTAAGTTCTCATGCTGTAAAACAAACAGGTTATCTTATGTTTTGATAGTGTAAAAATATCAGGAGCAGAATAATGAATGAATGTTGTAGACTTAGGTGAAGTCCATATGAAAATGTGCAAAACTTGATAAAGTGAAAATGTATCCGAGCAGTATGTTGTGTTTTACATCATTTAAGTTACATTGCAAAGATAGGAAATGCCTCGAAGCATGAATTCTCTTTTTGACACCCTATCATAGGTCCTTAGAAGGATGAACGAACTCTTCCCTTATTCTTGTAGAGGCATCATCAGACGAGAGGAACTGTACTTTTTGTTTGCTTCCATTTATTCTTCATTTAGAAATTTGAAGTACATAAGACTGAAAGAAACCAAGGAAAATTAGACACACAGGCTTTAGAAAGAGCAATCAACGTAAAATAAATAAAATACATTTAGTCTTGTAAAAGGTCTAAGTAAATTGAGTTATATAGTCTCAAGCATAGACAGAAAATGATTTAAACAATACGTTATTGAAAATTGAAAAATGTTAGATTTGCTTAATTTTTTCCTTTCTACTACATTGAATTAATTATTGATTTTCTATAGAGATATTAAAGATGAGACTAACAAGAACCTTGATTAAAAATGGACAAAAGTTCTGAATAGACACGCTTTCCAAAAAGTCCTGAAAATCGCCAGTGGGTTTACAAAGTTGTGTTTAATACCACTTCTATGCTGGCTTAATGCTTTGTGAACAGAAGTCTTTAGAGAAATGCAATTCAAAATTATTATGATACTACTTTACAACTATTATAACTCATCAAAAAATCAAAGGAAACAGATGCTTGTAATTCCAAGCATTTAAGAGGTTGGAGTAAGAGGATTTGAGACTAAGGCCAGTCTGGGGTACTGCACATAGTAAAAACCTGTCCTTTAAAAAAACTCAAGGTGATAATGTTGGTGACAATATGGAGAAAAGGAAATTTTCTACACTCTTGGTCAAAATGCCGGTTAGTATTCTCATTGTAGAAAGTAGTACACAGTTTTCTAAAGAAATGCAAAGTTGAAATGTCATCTGACCCACCAATCATGTGATTATTTCTCTCTGGGTAACTCAGAAATATATCTGTAGTTCATTGTTATTCACATTATTCATAACAATGGCCAAGAAATAGCTTGAAGTTTAGTTTTCAACTACAGACTAACAAAGCAACTGTGGTACATGCACAAATGTATTTTTCTTTTTCATCCTTAAAATAGCAAGAAAGTTCTCTCATTAGCCACAACTTACTATGATCAGAAAGATGTATTCTAAATGAAGAAAAATGTTGTCTTCTGATCTTTGTAATACCACACACACACACACATATACACACACACACACACACACACACACACACACACACACCAACCTCAAACTTTAAGAGAATTTTTTTTTAAAGTAAAGCAAACTAGAATTACTAGGCAATTTATGTCACAATGTAGAAAATAGTAGATATGTAGGATGACCAAGAATAGAGTTGTAATGTACAACATGATGTTAAAGGGGACAAGTCTGTCCTTACATAAGAATGAAGTTAAATTAGTAGGAGATGTTCTTCCTAGTAGGAGTGGCTCTTTTAGTTGTTCTTCCTTCAGTAATGGATGAAATGAACGTAATTCTTTAAATATACCTGCCTGTGTACAGAAATAATAACAAACAATCAACAATAATAAATGCTCAACATAGAACAAAATGTCAAATTAAAATACATGAGATTTTCCTTGATATAACCTAATTATTACAAATAAGGGAAACCATGGGACCTATGTTTCTTTAAGTCTGATATGATTTTTTCCAAGATCTTCCATTTCATTACAAATGAGATGGTGTCATTCTTTCTGGTATGTGTGTGAGTGACATTTTCTTGATCCATTCATCTACTACTAGGGGCAACTGGGTTGATTCCATATCTTAGCTATGGGAAATATACTGTGATAAACATAATTATGCTGGTAGCTTTAGTGTGGCCTTGTTTGTGGTCACTAGGGCAAATGTCCAGAAGTGGGATTACTGGGTAATAGGAAAGCATTATTGTGTACATCAAGGATAATCTTTGTAGATGAGCAGAATAGCTCAATAGCTATGTACATATAACCGTGTAAGGTGATTCCAAGTGAAATGAACTCCAAGACATGTTTTTTGTTGTTGTTGTTTTTAATGTACTACGTGGTTTCTTTTTATCTTTTGTGTTTTCCCCACCTATGGTTTTCCCCCTGTAGTCACTGTACTTGATTTTTATACCTTGATTACTGTAAATATGTTGATCTGAACTATGGAAGGGAAAGGAAAAAGACAAAATGGTGAGACAAAGGACAAAGGGGGAACCTATGCAATAGTGACACTCACAACCAATATGTTGGAAATAATCTTGGGGTGCTGGAAGGGAAGAGGGAGAAAATAGGGGAAGGAGTAACAAGTTAGAAAAGAAATGAATTCACTACCTTACTTATGTAACTATAAGCCCTCTGTACGTTACCTTGACAATAAAATTTAAATAAAAGATAAAATAAAATACATGAGATCAGCAATACAGGATATGGGAATATGGGAATGGGGAAAATAGTGCACTATACGAGAAAATTAGAACAGCTGTGGAAAGCAGTAATTTTACTTTAACATAGGTAGTAGTAAACTAGAGTACAGATTTTCTGCCTCCTGTCAGTCACTAAAAAGGGAAAACAAATTGCACAATCAGTAAACCAATAGAGATAAAATAGAAAATTAAACAATTATGGTGAAGAAATGATTTGGACCAAAAATAACAAGTTACACAATTTGGAAACAAATAACAAGCTCGTAAGTTTAAAAAATATTACCCATAATTCTATTAAATGATTTTTACATCACAATTAGTTAGAATTATAATTCAAATCACAGATTAATAGAATATCATTTAAATAATAGGTACTTATTACTGATTTCTTAATACTGAACGTTTAATATAAAATTTTAATTTTAGTAGCAATTGAAAAGAGAAAGTGAAACTAATTTTAATAATGTATTTCATTAATTCTAAAATTAAGAATCATTAGAACTTAAACAAATGCTATATCATTATTTCAATAATTAATCATCATTTCATTTCTGTGAATTAATGCAATAATTCAAAGCGTATTATACACTTAACACTAATCTTAACATCAAAGAATAAATTATTGCTCACGACTCTTGGTACTAGGTGGAAGGGTTCAGCACTGTGGTAAAATTCACACCACACATCCTCCTGGCAGTATGTGAGGGTATAACTCCTCTCATCTAGCTTAAATTGTGGAAATTTGATTACTACATGCATGTTAAATTCCTGTCTAGGTGACCTCCATATAATTATATACAATTATATATAGGAGGAGTATTTCAGATGATAATTAAAAGTCATATTCATTCATTAAAATTTTATAATTTTGTGCCAAATAAATATTTATGGAAAGGCTGAATTTTTGAGTAGATGATGGTGCATGTGTGCCTGATTATACATATTGAGGTTTATTTTATCTTCTGACATTGTTTCTATGGTTTGATTAAATTTTCCATGAAAGGTTAAGTGTATTATATTGGATATATGAAAGTAAACTGAATGTTTATTTCATTAATCCTTTAGCACTTGTCTAATCCCAAATACATATTATCCATATGTTTGCAGTAATGAAAATAACAACAGATATAAGCAAAATAAATCTGTCTAATCCCAAGTATAAATTATCCGTGTTTTTAAAGTAATGAAAGTAAGAAAAGATATAAGCAAGATAGATCAAGTCTATAGACAGGTATTTCCCCCTTTATTTTGATAGTTGGTCCTCTGTTACACTACAGAATATTCGTGGGAAAATGTACTCCAGGCTGACCACAACTGAAGAATATTATAGTTTGATCTATCATAAGAGAAGGAAGGAAGGGGATCATTCCTTCTAAAAGTCAGTTCTCAGGAATGTGATCTGTTTTAGGGTGGTGACTTGGAAATGAACATTTTTCACAGTCGACCTTGAAAAGCCATCTTGATAGACCATTTTTGTAAGTGGTTACAGAGGATTATTCATGGCTTTGCAAGGATGCCAGATTGCCTCATTTTGAAACAACTAAAGAAGGAATTTAGTCAGGTATTGTTTGTATCTTTAGGGGAAAATCCCATTGACGCTAGGCCAGGGGATCACTGGGGCCCAGAGAAGCTACTACCTTGAATAGTAATGCTAGACCTCTAAAAAACAAAACAAAACAAACAAATAAAAAAACTCCAGAAAGCACAGCCAGTCAGGGCTGCTCTCACATCCTACATGAAGACAGGCAGAAAACAGAAGCTGAGAGTCATTTAGCTGATAACTATTATATTTTTTATGAGTCAGACTGAAATGAAACTCTAAAGAGAGGGTCAGAATGACTAATCAGACAGATTAAAATTGGTCAAAGTTTGGAAAGTAGAATTACATGTAGAACAAATAAATCATAGAAAGCCCGTGCATGTAAGAATAAGACAGAAGACCAAATTCCAGAAATTTTCCAGACATTTTCTTAGAGGACAGGTTAATGAATTATCATGGTAATCTTTGAATTCTTAAATATTTGGTCACATGCGGGAGAAGACCAATTGCTGAAGACAAAGAAAATGTTATTACTCTGTTAGGAGGTCCAATATCACATTAGGAAAAAATGACTTGTAATAAAAAGAGACAAATAATTATTCCAGTTGAGGGTTTCATTTGTTTTGATGTAACAGCTGTTCATTTAGGTACTAGCAGTTACCATACAATTGGTCTAGACTCACAGCTGAGATGATATTGACTGCAGTATGCGCACATGAAAGAAAAGAGAAAATTTACAAATGTGTGATGAAATGAGCTGAGTGTGAAGTGTTCTAATAGTGATATCTGAGCTTTAGACCCAGATGAGGAGGTGGATTTTCTACTTTTATAAAAAAAACAAAAACAATTTTTAGCCTGGTGCCAGTGGCTCACAGCTGTAATCCAAGCTACTCAGGAAGCTGAGATCTGAGGACTGCTGTTCAAATCCAGCCTGGGCAGGAAAGTCCCTGAGACTATTATCCCCATTTAACAACCAGACAACCAGAAGTGCCACTATGGCTCAAGTGATAGAACACTCACCATGAGTTGAAGAGCTCAGGGACAGAGCTTAATCCCAGACTTCAAGCACCTTGACCAACAACAACAAAAACAAAATCCCTCTTTTCGTGGACTGCCTACATTTTTTCCTAACATTCAACAAAGAAGCCATTTTATCACCCATTCATTTAAGTCCTATCCTAGCTACTGCAAATAGAATGATTTGGTATCTTATGTCAAAAGATTCATATTTGTGGAAACAAATACCAGCAGTGGTGACCTTTTTTTCCAGTCTTTGAACTTGGGACCTGAGCCCTGAACATGCTTATGCTATAGCTTTAGTGTGAGCGTTTTTATTATTTATTGGATTACTGCCCATGGGGGCAATTACTGGGTCATAAGGGAGATCTATGCTTAGTCTTTTGACGAATCTCCATAATGCATTCCAGAGTGGTTGAACAAGTTTAATTTCCCACCAACAGCATAATAAAGGTCCCTATTGGCTACATCTACGCCAGTAATTGCTATTGTTAGTTTTCTTGATAATGGCCATTCTATCTGGGGTGAGGTAGAATCTGTCTTGTTTACTTGAAGATTTGTAGGCACCTTCTAGCTACCAGAAATGAATGAATCCATGAAACCTAAATTTCTATGAGTTTGCCTTCATTTCTCTTAATATAATTTTCCCAAGCCTTTCATTTTCCTCAAGACTGGTGAAAAATAATCCTTTCTGATGGGTGAATTCCACTGAATTCCATTGTGTGTGTGTGTGTGTGTGTGTGTGTGTGTGTGTGTGTGTGTGTGTGTGTGTGTGTGTGTGTGAAAGATGACTATAGGCCCATGAGTTCATTTCTGAGCCTTCTGTTTCATCTGTAATTTTGCAATTCCATATTGAATTTGGATTGCTTTCTCTACTGAATTGAAGAATATTGTTGAGATTTTCATGGATATTGCTTTGTCAATTGTTTGGGGGCAGTATTGCAGTTTTCACAATGTTAATTCTTCCATCTAGGAGCATTGAAAGACTTTCCATTTCCTTGAGTCTCTTCCAATTTCCCTTCTTAGATTTTTAAAGTTTTAACAGCAGAGGTCATTCACATTTTTAGTTTAATTAATTCCTAGTATTGTTGATGTTATTTTGTTTTGTTTAATATGATATGATTTTGAGCTAATACATATGAGGTTGTTTCTTGGATTTCAGCATGGATCTTCCCATTGTTTGCAACACAGGAAACCTACTGATTCTTGTGGGTTTTATACCCTGCTATATTGCTGAAGATTGGTATCACCTTTACTAACTTGAGAGAGAAAGTTATAGCGTCCTTTAAATACAGGATCATTTCATCTATAAAAAGGGATAGATTTACTTCTTCCCTATGTGGGTCCCCTTTATGTTTTTCTCTTGTCTATTGCTCTTGCTAGAAAGTCCACTACTATATTGAAGAGTAGTAGAGAGTATGACATCCTTGGCTCATTCCTAATTTTAATGATTTCATGCTTCCACCGTTAGGTACATGCTAAATATCTCTTTGTCATATACACACTCTTTATTATATTGAGGAAAGTTCCATGCATTCCTAGCTTCTCAGACCTTTTAATCATAAAGGGGTATTGGAATTTGCTAAAAGCTATTTCTTCATCTATATTGATGATCATGTGTTTCTTGTCCCTGCTTCTGCTGATGGTTTGTATTATTTTTATTGACAAGTATATTGAATCCAATTGTATACTTGGATCAATCCTGCTTCATCATAGCATATTTTTTGTTAGTTGTTAAAATTGGTTGGTAAGAATTTTATTTAGAAATTCTGCATCAATGCTTATCAAAGAGTTGGGGTTATAGTTCTCTTTCTTTGAGGAGTCACTATATGATTTGGGGAATAGATTTTTTTTGAATTTTTTAAATTATGCAAATATCATATAGAGCAGTTACAATTACATGGGCAAGATAATGAGTACATTTCTTATCAAGCATTGTTGCTTCCTCCTTTGTTTCCCCTTCCTACCCTTTGGGGAATAGTTTAATTCTAGCTTCAAAGAATGTGTTTGATAATTCCCTTTCCCTTTCTATTCCATTGAAGAGTTTGATCTGAGTATTGTAAGTTCTTTGCAGGCCTTAATTTCATGGTAAATCCATTGAGTGCCATATTTTTCTGGTATGGGAATTGTTTATTGACATTTCATTTTCATTACTTCTTATGCATCACTTCTTTGTTCACTTTGAGTATAGGAAATCATCAATTTCTCCAGGATGCTACAGGTGATTCGCATAAGGTTTTCAAAGTGCTTTCTTTGAAGATTCTAAGTTGTCCTTATTTCTGTTGTGATGTCTCATTTTTTGTGTCCAATTTTATATATTTGGGTGAGTTCTTTTATTGTTTTTTGTTTTTTTTTATTATGAAGTTGATTTACAGAGGTGGGTTACAGTTACATAAGTAATGACTACATTTTTTTTTGAACTGTGTTACACCTTTCTCATTTTCTCCTGCTTTCTCCAATCTTGACATCCCACTCCCCCAATTTTGTAAAATTCATTTCTAACATAGTGTCTACTGTATATTACTGTTTCTTTGGTTAATCTTTGCCGCACCATTTCTGTGATTTCTCTTCCCTTCCCAAAATCAGATTAATTTATGTATAAGACAAAAGGTACAGAAATCAAAAATGGTGACTACAGGGAATAAACCAAAGGGGAGAAAGTAAATAAAAATAACTAATAACAGCTCACTATAAATCATCTTGTAACCATTTCTTGGAGCTCATTTCGATAAGCATCATTTTATATGGTGATGTGCATATAGCTATTGAGCTATTGTAATCTTTTCTAACAATATCCTAGACATATTCTAGTTTTTCCAAATGAGTGAAAACATGTAGCCTATGATTCCTTTGGTCTGGCTTGTTTGACTTATTGTGTTTACTAAGTCTTTCCATTTCCTTACAAATGGGGCAATGTCATTCTTTGTGACAGAAGCATAGAATTTTGTTTAGAATATATATGACATTTTCTTGATCCATTCATCTACTGAGGAGCATTGGGGTTGGTTCCATATCTTACCTATTGAAAATAATGCTACAATGGACATAGTGGTGATGGTAGTTTTAGTTGGCTTCTTTGTGGTCATTTGGGTAAATGCCCAGAGTGGAATTGCCGGGTCATAGGGGAGCACTTTTGAGGAATGTCTGTACTTCTTTACAGAATATTTGAATAAGTTTACATTTCCCCCAATAGTGTAGTAATGTTCATTTTTGGCCACATCCCCACCAGCCCAACATCTGTTATAATTAATTTTCTTCATAATGGTCATTCTAACTGGGATGAGGTGGAATCTCAATGTTGCTTTGATTTGTCTATTGGCCATTCATTTTTCTTCTTCAGAGAGGTCTCTCTTCAAATCTTTAACAAACTTACTATTAGGGTTGTTGTTTCTTTGAGGATATTTTTTTGTGGTGTTAACTTTTGGTCCTCTAAGTATATTTGAGATTAGATGCCATTGCCTGTTGCATAGCAAATAAAGATCTTCTCCCAATCTGTGAGCTTTCTAATTATCTTTCCATCTATATAATTTCTCTACTTAGTCTGATTTGGTAAGAGTTTGTCAAGTCTGTTTATTCAAGGAACCAACTCTTTTGTTGATTCTATGTTTTTTTAGTCTTTAGTTATTTTCAATTTATTATTTTTATTTCTTTCTGTCCACTGCTTTGAGCTTGTCCTCTTTTCAAGGAGCTTGAGGTACATAATTAAAATATTGGTTTGAGATTTCCCTTATTGCTTGATGTAGGCACTCAGAGCTATAAATTTTTCTCTAAATACTGCATTTACCGTGTCCCAGAGGTGCTGGTATTTTGTGTGTTCATTTTTGTTAAATTCCAGAAACTTTCAGATTTCCATTCTAATCTCTTCAGTGTCCCACTGGTCA
Source organism: Dipodomys spectabilis (assembly GCF_019054845.1). Classification (NCBI taxonomy): domain Eukaryota; kingdom Metazoa; phylum Chordata; class Mammalia; order Rodentia; family Heteromyidae; genus Dipodomys; species Dipodomys spectabilis. The sequence goes on from NW_024870793.1 coordinate 1,073,680, forward strand.
TTCATCAACGTGTTGTTCAGTCTTCATGGGTTTGAGAATTATTTTTTGCTTTAGTTTTTTGATTCTAAATTTATTCTGTTGTGGTCAGACAGGATATGGGATGTCAATTTATTTTTCTTTCAATTTGGACAGAATTTCTGTGTGACATAGGATATATTCTATTTTGAAGAGTCTTCCATGAGTTGCTGTGAAGAATGTATATTCTGACACTGAATGTATATTCTTTAGTTGTCTGTTAGGAATAGGTGATCAATGTAGTTATTTAGATCTACAGCTTCTTGGTTCAGTTTTTCCTGGTTGCCGTATCCATGGATCACAATGATGTGTTGAAATGTGATTTTATGTTAAGTAGTATTTGGTTGATGAAGTGGGGTGCTCCAGGAGTCGGGACATTGATATTTAGACTTGTTATATCCTCCTAATGGAGAATTGCCTTTACTAATATGTAATATCTCTTCCTACTAATTTTAATTTGAATTCTATTTTATCTTATGGTAGTGATTCTACTGTGGCATGTTTATGATGTCCATCTGTTTGAAAATTTTCCTTCCAGCCCTTCAGTTGGAGTACGTGTTTGTTTTGGTCAATAAAATGTGTCTCTTGTAGATACCAGATAGATGCCTCTTGTTCTTTCATTCTATCTAATCTGTCTTCTAATTGGAAAGTTAGTCCATTGATATTGAGAGTTAAGATTATGAAATATCTGATGAGTTCTGTTATGTTATACATGGTTGGGAGCTGAAAGTACAGCTCAAATGTCATCTTGACCCCTGTGTTCAAATGAAGGCATGTACAAGGAACTGGCTTACTTGAAAAACACCAGATGCCTGGGATTGCTTTGCTATGTCTACAGAGTTTGTTTTACTTTCAACCAGTTGACATTGTCTTGTTTTTTACTGCACTCTGTTTTACAGAAATTTTCCTTGTTTCTCTGGACTATAGTAACCTTATGCTGCTTCTTGACTTCTAACAGTATATATTAGGGAAAGTTAAAAATAAACGGTGCTGCAGTCTTGAGCTGCAGACCACCCAACCCCATCCTTTGCCTTCTGTCTTTTTTTTCTCATCCTCACCCCCTAAATCAGGAATCCCTTTGATTGCCGGCAGACTCCATCAATACACCTGCTTTTAGGATCTGTGCCTCATCTTCTTATAATATATTTACCTTGTTCTATGGTAGGGAGTATTTTATATAACCAGTTCCTGTTCTTCTTGATCTTCTCTATGTAGGATACATTTCATGAACTACTATCCTGCTGATTTGGTCGAGATACATTGTTTCAAGTTTTCTTTGTCATGAAATATTTTTATATATCCTTTAAAGGTAAAGGAGAGTTTGGCTTGGGACCATATTCACGGTTGGCAGTTATTTGCCTTTAATATTTGTCATAAAATGCCAGCCTCTCCTTTTTACCATATCATCTAAGAAATCTGTATTTATTCTGACTGTATATCCTTTATAAATAATAATCTTTTTTCTATGACAGCTTTAAGAATTCTTTCATTGATCTCTAATGATCCTCTAATAGATTATGAAGTGGTGGTGGGTTGTTCTGTTATGATATTCTCTGGTGTTCTAAAGGTTTCTTTTCTCTGAATGAGCCTATCTTTTTGGATGTTTGGAATGATCTTTCCTGGAATTCTGTCATATGTTTGCCATCCATTTGGTACCCTGCTCTTCCCCTTCTTGATAACTATGTTCTGCAAATTTGATCTTCTAACTGATGCTTGAAGTTCCCGCAAGATGGTTTCTTATATCTTGGATTGGTTCTAATTGATTATTTCCTCATTCCCTTCATCCCTGAGATTTTCTTCTATATCATCTATTTGCTCTTCAGATTTTCTGCTTTGTTTTTGATTTCTCTGTCTTCAAATTGGTCATTTTTAGGGCCTTTTTCCTTTATTAAAGCTTTGTTTGAGGTTTTGTTTGGACTATCTTTAAATCTTATCTTTGGGTGGGAGGTTTATTTTATCTGTACCTTCAATCATATCTTTTAACTAGACATCTATTTTTTTTCTTCGACTCCCTGGCCTTCTTAGAATTCATCTTTTTGTTTGTAGTCTCCCCATGAATTTTTTTTGCTAATATTTGGCTGGACTCATTTTGTTCTCAAATTTCCTGGTAGAAGTTTTGTATTGCTTCATTAATCACATTTTTGATCAGTATTTGTAATGCATTTTGAAATGTATCTTCTAGGTCCTTGATTGTCTGCTCTAATGCCTGGTTATTTTTTGTATGAATTATACTACCTTGATATCACTTTTCTTGTATTTTTCTGATTTGTCTTGTTCTTTTGGAGTATTACTTGGCTTTCATTTGGAGGACCTATGATCTTAATAGGTAACTCTCTTTGTTGATTTGCCAGGTGTTGGTTTGATCTTCTCTTGCGATTTGTTTTTCTAGAATTAGGTTTCTTTTTTAAGTTTTTTTTATTGTAAAAATATCGTACAGAGTGGTTACAATTACATGGGCAACATAATGAGTGCATTCTTATCAAGAATTTTTGCCTATTCCTCTGTTTACCCTTCCCATCTCTTCCCATCCCCCACCTGAACCAAAGTTGTAAAATTCATTTTTGACATAACATCTTGTACGTCTCATTGCTGCAATGGATCCACCTGTATCGCTATATAAAGAATCATTTCTTCCCTTTCCCTCCACAAATTATACCAATATCAAATACAATGAAAAAAGGGGTTATGCCGGGGAGGGGGGAACATACAAAGCAACAAAGAATTACCTTATAAATGTGTTAGACACAATACTAAGAAAGAAAATAAATTGAGTCTTTAACATAGAGTTCATTTCCCCTAACATCAACTTATCTGACCTTTGCTGTTTGTCTCAGACATATACTAGTTATTGCAAATAAGGGAAACCATGGGACCTATGTTTCTTTGTGCCTGAATTACTTCACTTAATATAGTTTTTTCCAAGACTTTCCATTTCCTAAACAAATGGGGCAATTTCATTCTTTCTGATGGAGGCATAGAATTCCATTGTGTATACATACCACATTTTCTTGATACATTCATCCACTGAGGGGTATCTGGGTAGGTTCCATATCTTAATTATCATAAATAATGCTGGGATTTGTTTTTGCCCTTCCCGTCCACAAATTATACCAATATCAAATACAATGAAAGCAGGGGTTATACCATGGGGGAGGGATATACAAAGTAACAAAGAATTCAACTTATAAATATGTTAGAAACAATTGCATGAAAGAAAACGCATTTGAATCTTTTACTTGGGGTTCATTTCACCTAACATAAACTTATCTGACCTTTTCTCCTTGTCTCAAACATATACTAGTTATTGAATATGTGGGAAACCATGGGACTTGTTTCTTTGGGCCTGGCTTAATTCACTTAATAAAAACTTTCCCAAGTCTTTCCATTTCTGGGTTGGTTCCATATCATAGTTATGGTAAATAATGCTGCAATAAACACACTTGTGCTAATAGCTGGAGTATAGTCCTGTTTGTGACCATGGGATAAATGCCCCAAAGTGGGATTTCTGGGTCATAGGGGAGCTCTATGTGGAGTCATTAGAAGAACCCCCATATTACTTTCCAAAGTGTTTGAAAAAGTTTACACTCCCACCAACACTGCATTAGGGTTCCCTTCTGTCCACATCCCCTCCAGCATCTATTATTATTAGAGTTCTTGATTATAGCCCTGCTAACTGGACTGAGGTGGTATCTCAGTGTTGTTTTGATTTGCATTTCTTTTATGGATAGGGAGGTTGAGCATTTCTTCATGTGTCTATTGGCCATCCTTCTTTCCTCTTCAGAGAAGTTTCTCTTTAAGTTTAGCCCACTTATTTATTGAGCAGTTGTTTCTTTGAGACTTTGTTGTTTGGGGATTTAAGTTTTTGATATCCAGGTATATATTAGATATGAGACCCTTGTCCGTTATATGGCTAGGGAAGATGTTCTCCCAATCCATGGGCTTTCTATTGATCTTTCTAGCAATGTCCTTTGCCATGCTGAAGCTCTGCCTTTTCATGCAATCCCATTTGTCCATCCTTTCTTTGCTTTTTGAGTTTCTAGGTCTCTTTTAAGAAAAGTTTGGCCTGTGCCAACGAGAACAAGGATTTCTCCTATTCCATCCTGTAATGATTTCAGAGTGTCTGCTTTAACTCCAAGGTCTTTGATCCATTTGGAGTTGATTTTGGTGCAGGGTGAAATATAAGGATCTACCTTTAGTGTTATACAAGTGTTTAACCAATTTTGCCAGCACCATTTACTGAGGAAGCTGTCTTTCTTCCATTCTATTTTTTTAGCTCCATAATCGGAGATTAGATGGCTATTGGTCTGTGGGTTCATTTCTGGGTTTTCAGTTCAATTCTATTAGTCCTGAAGTTTGTTCTTGTGTCAGTACCAGGCTGTTTCGATTACTATGGCTTGGTAGTAGGGTTTCAAATTCAGTATTGATATTCTTCCAGCACTGTTCTTTCTGTTAAGGATCCTTTTTGCTATTTCGGTTTTTTTATTGTTCCATAAGAATTTTTGGATTTCCTCTTCTATTTCCTTGAAGAATGAGGTTGGAATATTGATAGGTAACGTTTTGAATTTATAGATAGCCTTGGGATGTATTGCAATTTTCACGATGTGGATCCTTCCAATCCTGGATCATGGGAGATTTTTCAACTTTCTAAATACTATTTTGATTTCCTTTTTCAGGTTTTAAAGTTTTCATCATAGAGGTCCTTCACTTCTTTGATTAAATTAATTCCCATGTATTTCATTTTTGGGGGGATATTACAAATGGAGTTGCTTTCCTGATTTCAGCCTCGCTTTTCTCATTGTTGGCATCCAGAAAAGCCATTGATTTTTGAAGGTTAATTTTGTACCCTTCTATTTTGCTAAAGTTTTGAATCAACTTGAGTAATTTAGGAGTGAAGTCCATGGGATTCTTGAAATACATGATCATGTCATCTGCCTAGAGGGAGTGTTTTACTTCATCTTTGCCTATTTGGATCCATTTTATATTCACATCTTTTCTTGTTGCTGAAGCTAGGCATTCTAATACTCAACTGAAGAGAAGTGGAGAGAGTGGACATCCTTGTCTCGTTCCTGAGTATAATGCTGGATATAGGTTTGTCATATACAGCCATTATTGTATTGAGGAATGTTCCCAGGATTCCCAGTTTTTCCAGAACCTTCATCATAAAGGGGTGTTTGATCTTGTCAAATGCTTTTTCTGCATGTATTGAGATAACTATGTGGTTCTTATCCTTGCTCTTGTTAATGTGATAAATTATATTAATTTATTTGCATATATTGAACCAGCTTTGCATCCCTGAAATAAATCTTCTTTGATTGTGGTGTATGAATTTTTGGATGAATTGTTGAAGTTGATTGGCCAAAATGTTGTTGAGAAGTTTTGCATCAATGCACATCAAAGAAATGGATCTATAGTTCTCTTTTTTGATGAGTTCCTGCCTGGTTTTGGAATGAGGGTTATGATGGCTTTATAGAATTAATTCAGTCGTGAACTTTCTCTTTCAATTTCATTGAGGAGTTGGAGGAATATTGGTGTCAGCTCTGCTTTGAAGACCTTGTAAAATTCTGCTGTAAATCCATCTGGTCCTGGGCCTTTTTAGATGGGAGGTCTCTTATTGCTGTTTCTATTTCATCCTTGATATGGGCCTGTTAATATGGTTTAACTCATCTTGGTTTAGTTTCAACTTGTCTATATGTGCTAGGAAAAGTTTCACTTCTGCCTAGTTCTCAAACTTATTAGCATAAAGGTTTGAGAAATATTCCTTTATAATGTTCTGAATATTGGTTGTTTCTATGGTGATGTTTCCATTCTCAACTATGAGTTTATTTATTTTGTTTTTTTTCTTTTTCTAATAAGAATTCCTAGGCGAATATCAATTTTGTTAATTTTTTCGAAGAACCAACTATTTGTTTGTTGATTCTATGTTTCTTTTGGATTCTAATTCATGTAATTCTGATTTAGTGTTAATTATTTATTTCCATCTACTGGATTGGGGTTTAACTTGCTCCTTTTTTTCAAGGAGATTCAGATGTCTCATTAAATTGTTCTTTTCAGATCTCTCCAATTTGTTGTTGTTGGAACTCAGAGCTATAAACTGGCCTCTGAGTACTGCCTTGCTCTATCCCTGAGGATCTGGCAATTTGTGTGTTCCAAATTTGTTGAATATCATGAACATTTGAATTTCCCTTCTAACCTTTTCCATGACCCACTGGTGATTCAAGAGTATGTTGTTCCGCCCCCATTTGTACAGGACTTTCTTTTATGGCTTTTGTTGTTGAATTATATTTTTTTCCCTTGTGGTCTGAGAGAATGCAAGGTATAACTTCAATGATTCTGAATTTCGACAAGTGTGCTTTGTGACCTGAAATGTTTTCTATTTTGGAAGAAGTTCCGTGTTTTGCAGAAAAAAAAAACGTGTATTCTAATGCTGCTGGGTGTTAAATCTAGTTGATCTATGCATTTGTTTAGATCTGTGTATTATTTTTGAGTTTTTGCAAGAGTTGATCTATCTAGTGGGTATAGTGCTCTGTTAAAGTCCCCAACAATTATTGTCTTGGGATCTATGTGAGATTTAATGCTAAGTAGTGTTTCTTGGATAAATTTGGGTGCTTCGTTGATAAGCTAATAGATATTGAGAATTGTAATATACACCTGAAGGAGAGATCTCTTAATTAGTATGTAAGGGCCTTCCTTATTTCTTCTGACAAATTTTAATTTGGAGTCTATTTTCTCTGATATTAGGATTGCAACTCCGGCCTGTTTATGGGGGCCGTTTGGTTGGTAGATTTTGTTTCAGCTTTTCACTTTCAAAATGTGTTTGCTTTTATGGGCAAGGTGTGACTCCTGAAAGCAGCAGATAATAAGATTCTGCTTTTTAATCCAAATAGAGAGTCTATGTCACTTAATTGGTGAGTTAAGTCTGTTATTGTTGATAGATAAGACGGAGAGGTGTTTGTTAGTTCCTATCAGGTTATCCACCTTCTTGGGCTTGAGACAACTGGGTTCTTCCTATGCTTTTTGAATTCTCAGTTTGGGTGTAGTTTCTTGGCCTTTATTGTGGTCTTTTTGGTTTTCTATATATAGGACATCATTAAGTATCTTTTATAGGACTGGATTGGTGGAGATATATTGTTTCAGTTTTTCTTTGCTATGGAAATTTTTATTTGACCTTCGATCAAGAAAGAGTGTTTAGCTGGGTACAGTGTCCTTGGTTGATAGTTATTTGTCTTTAGGGCATGGCACATATCGTTCCAGGCTCTTCTGAATTTAATTTGTCTATGCTTAGAAATCTGAGTTGATTCTAATTGGTTTCCCTTTATAATTGATTGATCTATTCTCCTTGACAGGTTTAAGGATGGATCTTTTCCTAGGTCTACATTAATCCTGTGTGGATTATAATGTCAGGCTGGGATGTCTTATTCTGGTCTGGTCTATTTGGGTTCTAAAAGCTTCTTGTATCTGAATAGGCCTATCTTTTTGCATGTTTGGGAAGCTCTCTGCTAACATACTGTTAAACAAACTTCCTAAACCGTTAACATCTGTCTCTAGGTGCGCCTCTACACCCATTATCATCAGATTAGGCCTTCTGATGGTGTCTTCCAAATATTGAATAGATCTATCATATGTCTTGGATTTGTCTTTGATAGTTGTATGTTCTTTCTCTATGATATCTAGGCTATCTTCAATCTATAAGATTCAATCTTCTGCATGGTCTAACTTACTGTCAAGATTTTCTAATTTGTTTTTTATTTCGTTCCTTCTAATCGGTCGACTTTGATGGCTTCAAATTCTTTGTTGGAACATTGTTTTAGATCTTGTATGAACTTCTTTACTTCCTTAATTTGGTGTTCAGTATTTATTCTCAAATCATTTAGTTGATTTTTTATTGTTTCCTTGGTAACTCATTCTTTCTGTCAGGATCCATTCAGCATTCCCTTTGTGTTCTCCCTGATTTCTTTCAGCTGTCTGTTTATGTATTCCATGAATGCCTCTATTGATCTTCGTCTATTCTCATCTCTCTCTCACAATTCTTGTATTACTCTTTGATTAGCTTCCTCACTTCATGCATTTCCTGTAGTTCTCTTTGACTGTTCTCAGCCTACTCACACAATTGCTTTATTTCTCTTTTACTGTTCTCTGCCTGCTCATGCAATTCCTGTATTAATTTTGAGTACCTTCCTCATGCTCACGAGATTCCTATATTAATCTTTGGTTTGCCTCCTCTTTCTCCTTATCACCCTCACACCGCGTCTTTTGTAGGTTTTCAATCTTATCATTCACCATGTTTACCAGTAATGTTTGTAGAGCTTTTTGGTAACTCTCCTCTGGATTAATCATTAACTGTTCTGTCACCTGATTATAATGATAACTGTTCTGTCACCTGATTATAATGAGTGGATTTGAGATACACGGACTTCCCATTTTTCTGGTGTTTTTCCTGCTTGTTCTGCCCATTTGGTAGGAAAGTAACACCAATTTTTTGCTAGTACAATATTTTAAGGCAAGCATCATCCAGACTCCTGTAGTAGCACAGTCAAAATGGCTGCAGATACAATCTATTTCAACAGATACAATCTATTCAACATCAATGGATTAATGGGCTAAGAACAGGAAAGAAGAATTTGTCAAACCAGAAATTATTAGGTTTTAGGAGAAATGGGAAAAACATGATTTGAGGGATGTGGAGAGGTAAAAGGAGAGTGAATTTAAACAAGTCCTTATTTCAGGGACAGAAATGATTAGGAAAGAATATTAGGAGAGACATTAAAAAAAAAAAAAACAAGAGAAAATGGAAAAAACCTAAATTTAAATTTTAAAAGTGACATGCTTAAAAATTATGTAAATTCAAAGAATTGATATTGAGAGAAGAGAGGATTGGTTGAAAGGAAGGGAGGGTAGAAAAGAGACATGAAAAACTAAAAAATACTTCTTAAAATTAGTTACTTGAAAATTATATAAGTATAAAGTGATAATATTGCTCTTAAAGAAGTTAATCCTAAGAGGTTGTGAATAGAGTATTAAATATCTGGATTAAATATGTATATATTGGGGGATAAGGTCTAATAATTGAAGACGGGTATATATATATGGGGATGAGCGGAACTACAATTCAGTAACACAAGGGAGAAAGAAAAAAAATGAAAAGAATAAAAAAAGGACCAAAAAGTCTGAAGTTAACATTTTTTTTAAAAAGCACACACATACATATACACCTAAAATAACAATTATAAGGAAAAAAGGATTAAAAGAAAACAATTCTTTAAAAAAATAAAAAAATAATAATAAAGGTACAAAAAAGAGTTTTTTAATTTTTTGGGGGGGGAGGAATGGGTAGATCACGTATTTCTCTTGGGACCATAACCAGTCTCTTTGTGGAGACTTTGGTCTGCTTATGGTGTTTGGTTTTCCTGTGGCTTGATTGGATTCTTAATTCTGTTTGTTTGAACAGGCAGAAAAATGCTCTGCATTATCCAGTATTTTGTGATCCTCCTCCCACGTAGTTCAGTGGGAGGGAGATCTGCTTTGAGTATCACAAAAGAGGGAGATGGCTCTTTCCTTTGTTTTGTCTGTGATGTGGCTAGGTTCTGGGGAGGGTTGAAGCTTTTCACTAAACAGTATCTTTTCCATGAGGGGCTAGCTTCGTAGACTGCTTTAGGGAGGGTCAGCCTTCTGGCTCTGTTTACCCTCGGCACAGAGTTCCCCCTGCCTGCCCAGGGTGACTTTCTCCTGAGTGGGGTTGTGCCTGGCAGTTCAGGCCAGGTTCCTATGACCTGCTAAATGACTCTTTTGTTTTCTTCCAAGGCCTGAGTTGGAGCTAGCTGCTCAGCCAGGCCTTTGTCAGTATCAAAATGGAGATCTCTGGTGGTAGGGGAGGGGTGGCTTTCCCTCCTCTGCTCCCTGAGAAGGAGTGAGGATGTCAGGGTTCTACTCATGCTGGAGTGTTGGTTCATGGGTCGTCTCTGGTCTGCGATCTGCAGGATGAAGACATCTACTCCTTGTCAGTTCTTGCTGGTGTTGGTAGAGTCAGCTCACCCACTGCATCTGGTTTCTTTGTCCTGGACTCTCACTGTAGGTATGGTGGCTATGCCCACCACCTTGCCGCCGCAACCACCGCTGTAGCGTCTACTGGCAAATGCTCAGATCTGTCATTCTACCTGGATTCTCTCTCTCTGGCCAAACTCTCTGTACTGGGATAGCACACTTGGTTTGCTTCTCTAGACTCGGACTGTACACTGGAATACTAATCTGCTTTCTATGTGAGGCCTTCTTTAGTCTCCAGCTTCTCCTCTTCCATCTTCCCCCCTGGAATTAGGTTTTTGTCAAGAGGATTAAGTGTAGGCGTAGAAACCAGTTGTGGGGAGATGTTGTGATGTTAATATTGTGGTTCCAGTGACAGTTCAGGCTGTCCAGTGGTATGTTGAATTGTCTATGTATTTGGATGTGACTGTCTCTGATATATAAATTATTCCTGCTATTTTCACATGTAGTCCTTTCATTTCCACACTGCAGCCGTGATTTTGAATATGTTGGCCCACACATTCAGAGCAGTCACCTGCCTGGCTAAGCACCTTTTAATAGATTTCTGTTTTCTTGTGAAGACAGTATAAAATCTTTTGAATTGTGTATCTATATATAATTATACTTGACTTGGTGGGACCCTCTAGAAGAGGAGTATCTGCTAGGACTCTAAATCTCTGTTTCACTAGAGTGAGTGATGGTAATTGTCAGTTGTTATTCTGTCATTGTTTTTCCTCTTCCTCAGGTTCATTTTTTATATTGTGGACTTTTTCACATAATTTAGGATGTGTGATTATTGTATCAGATTATTTTTGTTTTTCTTTTTCTGTTACTTGGAAATACTGATTTCAGGCTTATATGAAGAGACAGAAACAACATGAAATGTATGTTACTACATTCAAAGAAAGAGAGCAGTTATTTTAACCTATTTGCTACAAGTAAATTAATATTAAGCAAAGCTAATTAAAATAATTACTTATTTACTCTTCAGAGGATGAGTATAGTACTCTTGGATATCTTGGAGGAAAAGACTAGTCTCATTACAACTGATGCCTTACATTGAAATTATTGGCTAAACATTCTTCTTCAGAAAGGCAAAAGCTCCATTTCTTTCATATTAGTATTGTAAAATCATAATAGCTGCATATTGAATTGTTTACCTCTACTATTTTGAATTACATTCTTCATCCATTAGATATCTAAGGCTTTGAATGACCAATTCTTTGAAATACCTATATTGCTTATATTGTGATATTAATCTCAGTAATATTAATAAGAATTTATTTCTGAGTCCTGTCTTGAACTACATTCATATGTAATTTATGTAGTACCAAGCAAGAAACCTGATAATTTTACTCTTTTCTATGTTTTAATCAATAAATCCATTCAATATAGAAATATGTTCCCATCTTTTATGTTGCTCAAGTAAACATCAAGTATTTCTAGTACTTTTCCTGAAATAAATAAAAAGTTTGGAACAGGAAGACAAACCCTCCCATTATCACTTTGAAGTAAATCCTTGGGAACTATTTTTTATACAAAGAAAAGGAAAGCCGGGGGTAGGTGGCTCACGCCTGTGATCCTAGCTACTCAATAGGCTGAGATCAAAGCTAGCCTGTGCAGGAGAGTCTGTGAGTCTTATCTCCAATAGACCACTGGAAAACTGGAAGTGGCGCTGTGGCTAAATCAGTCGAGTGCTCAAGTTGTTCTGAAGAGCTGAGGCATAGCTCCTAAGCCCATAGTTCAAGCCCCACACCTGACAAAAAATAATAAATAAAAACTGCAATGCACATGTTTATAAATGAATAATCTAATGGTTAAGTCAATTAAACACAAGAACTACCACATCAATCTCAATTTACTTAAAGCCACCAAAATATTAGTGTTCATGAATATCACTCATTTTTAGAAAATGACTAGTCAAAACAAAGTTTATATTTGAAATATAAAAAACGAAATTTAAACCCAGATTTGCTGTGAATATCCAATTCACAGGAATACATTTATTCAGCAAACAGAGAGACAAAAAATAAGGGTTTGTCATATAGAATGAAAGATGTAGAAGCAGACTCTTTCCTTAAGATGATAACTGCATGCAAAATGAGGGATTTATCCATTTATCTACTGAGGGGCATCTGGGTTGGTTACATTATCTTAGCTATGGTACATAATGTTGCAGTAAATATACTTGTGCTGGTAGCTTTAGTATGGTCTTGGTTGTGATCATTTGGGTAAATGCCCCAAAGTGGGAATGCTAGGTCATAGGGGAACTCTATGTGGAGTCTTTTGAGGAAACTCCATACTGCTTTCCAAAGTGATTGAACAAGTTTACACTCCCACCAAAAATGTAGTGGGGTTTCTTTCTGTCCAAATCCCCTCCAGCATCTATTGTTATTAGAGTTCTTGATTATATCCATTCTAAATACTGTGAGGTGGATTGTCAATGTTGTTTTGATTTACATTTCATTTATGGTTAGGGAAGTTGAGCATTTCTTCATGTGTCTATTGGCCATCCTTCTTTCCTCTTCAGAGAAGTTTCTCTGAAAGTCTTTTTTATTTTACTTTATTTTTTTATTGTGAAAATACTGTACAGAGGGGTTACAAGTACATAGGCAAGATAATGAGTACATTTCTTTTCAAACATTTTTACCTCCTTTTTGTTTCCCCTTACACAATGGAATTCTATGCCTCCATCATAAAGAATGACATTGCCCCATTTGTATGGTCAGGGTAAGACTTGGAAAAAATTATATTAAGTGAAGTAAGCCAGGCCCAAATAAACATAGGTCCCATGGATTCCCTTATTTGTAATACCTAGTATATGTCTGAGACAAGCCGAAACTTAACATCAGATAAGTTGATGTTAAGGGAAATGAACTCCAAGATAAAGACTCAAATGGTTTTTCTTTCTTGCTATTGTTTCTAACATTTTATAAGATGATTTATTTATTGCTTTGTATATCCTTCCCCACCCCACACATGTGTTCCCACGGGAGGGGCTGGACTAGGCAGTGAAGGGAAAGCATTGGAGCCAGAAGTTGTGGGGCTGGAAAGGGTGGGCCAGAAAAGTGGGGGTGGAGGTAACATTGTGGCTGTGAGAGTGGTTGTCAGGAGAATGTGTGCAGCCCAGAGTGAGTATCTGGCCTCAAGAAGCAGTACAGTCCAAAAAGTGAGAGTAGGACACATAGCATGGTGGCGGGAAGAGGAAACATGGGGTGACCATGGTCCAGCGGGTGGTAGCAGGAGGTGGGCTGATAGGGGGGAGGTATGGGACAGGGAACCTAGAAGAGTTAATAGGGGATTAAGAAGAAGGGTTGTGCACACTTAACTGGAAACAGGGCTGCCCAGTATGGCTCTCTCCATGTACTATGCTCGTCTGTGCTCTGTCGGGGTTAAGCCCAGCAGGTTAGAGTTCCCATGCCCCACAATCTAGAATACAGTAAAGGAACACCATCTAACTATTCACCTGGCAGGGGTATAATTCTCTGGCACCTGGGAAGAGGTTTATTGTGAAGACAGGATGGTAGAATGGGCTACCTCTGGGGTAATAGATTCATATCACCCTTACCCATGAGGCACAGTTAATATATAAATGCACTTAAACAATAGTTCTTTTTTCGCCTTCCTTTGCTTTACCTCTTTCTTCTTCCAGTGCTGGGGCTTGAACACAGCTTCTAGGTGCTCCAAAAATTCCCTGCCCAAGTGCCTATTGTTTTTCACCTCCTAGACCTCTGTCTTCTTGGTCCCTGTCAGTCCAGGTGCAGGTACCATGGCCAGATGCCCTCTTTCAAGGCAAGTATGTCCCCAACAGCCTTCTCCATGGAGGAACCAAAAGGAGGATTAAGGGTTTTGTGCTTTTGTGTATACATTCACATGAATATTTACTTTCATCAGTGGGGCAGTTCTAAGTACTCATCATCTTATTGAACTTCAGCTATAAATTCTTTGAAAATGTAGACACTGGAGCAAGAAAAGAAAAAAAACCCAAACAATTAAACAAAATCATGTCCCACAATCACTGGATGACTGAATGAAAGTAAAACGCAACCTAACAATATTTTACCAAATCTGTTATATTTGAATGGTGAGAGTTCCAGAGAGGAAGATGCCAAAACAGCCAGGGAGTGTCCATTTGCATATGTTTAAGGATGCTGTCATTAATATTTAATCATTAATATTTGCTCATTCATCCAGGAAGGGGAGATCAGTTACTATGGTACTTTGATTGTGTTCAACCCAATTACGTTATAAAAATTGCAAGCTGCCATGATAAAAAAAAAAATAAGACTCCTCTTCCCAGCACCAGTTATCTTTAGTTCACTTCCAAACCATAAACATTATAACCATATCCAAAAAATGCAAGGAAGGGAGGGAAAGAATCAGCATTCTGGTCTATTATCTGGTACCAACACATTGCTCAGGTTGAACTGTTTATCCACTGTGGTATTACTTTCTTCCTACTTTTGGATCTGAGGTGTGTGCACTTAAGAACTATGTGCATATATCCGTACATACATTATGACTGAAGGTATATGTCCATCAACTGAGGTGTTAGCTTGTAAAGGTTCATTTTAACTGGTACAGCAGCTGTATGTCAACGTAATTGCTCCTGTGTCCCATGTGCATCTCTCCAAGTTCTACACAAGATAATGTCACTGACCATTTTACTTATGTTGCTGCTGGCATTCCCAGTTTTCCTCTCCCAATTCTCCCTCCCACCTCCCTCTATACCCTGCAGCAAACCACAGCCTTTATGGTTTTGTTTCTTCAGTGTTGATTGCCTGAGGTTTGATTGGTCCAATTCTAACACACTAGGTAGCTATGGCAGGTGCAGCGGGTGGCCTTTCTTCTTCTAACTTTCCTGACACATACCAGGAGAGTCTCTCCGCATTTCAGGAGTTTTACTTGAATTACTTTCCACTTTCTGGGATTTGCCACCTATCTGATTTTGTCTCTTCTTTGGAGTTAATGAGGATTGAACCCAGGATGTTTCATTAGCTAGGCAAATACTCTCACTGAACTATAATCCAGCCACAGAACATCTTTTTAAATTCTCCATATATCTGAATGTACGATGGAAAGAAATGTTTATTCCAGTATATTGGAATGTTTCAGATTTTAGGTTTTGATTAATCTAGTTATATATAGTCATAGTCTAGAAACAAATATATTGGTAGGACTTGATAAGACAGGCTTTTCCTCACTATACAGCTGTTGAGGGGAAGGGATTGTCCTGCAGCATAACCCTAGAAACTTAGTGGTGAGGCCTTCAACATCAATTCCTCAGGGACATGATTTCAACCCAAGTGAGTTGCTGTAGTCTGAAGCCTCCCCTCAGGTTCCTGGGATTCCATCTTGCATACTACATTCCATAATAGCAATATCCACGATGTACAGTCTGACTGTTTAGATTTGTTGAAAGGTTGTGAATGAATGTTTATGTCATCTTAGATGAGCACATCATTGAGTCATGTGAAGAACTTCATCAAAAAAGAGATTACTCTTCAGTTTCAGTGATGATTTACAACAAATTTCCATAACTTGACCACAAAGCCTCTTTTTTTAGGCTAAACAGTTTCACTTGCACCAAAATGATGCTATGGCAAAAACGATCCTCTAATAGGGTTTCTAAATGCAAACACAAAATACTTTTGCTTAAGGAAGAATTAATTATGCCAGCTAATATATTCCCAGAATAGTTATTTGTGTTTAGACCATGTTAAAAAATTTTGTTTTTGTTTTTGTTTTTTTATGGTCATGGGGCTTGAACTCGGCCTAGGCGCTGTCCCTCAGCGATTCAGCTCCTCAGTGATTCAGCTTAAGACTGGTGCCCTACCATTTGAACCATAGTGCCACTTCTGGTTTTCAGGTGGTTAATTGCAGATAAGAGTTAATTGCAGATAAGAAACTTTCCTGCATGGGATGGTTTTGAACCGCAAACTTTTTATCTCAGCCTCATGAGTAGCTAGGATTATAGGCGTGACCCACTGGTGTTTGTCAAATATGTGCAATTTTTAACCATGATTGAAAGTGTTGGGAAAAACTACAGAATACTTATAAGCAGCAGTAATTAGATGGGTATAAATATATGTAATATACCAAATATTTTTGCACAACTGAAGTCTTTGGTGATCAAATACATAACAAAACTCATTTGGATCTCTTATTGAACATAGATTATTAATTTTTCAATTCAGAAACATATATATGTATATATATACGTAATTACAAAACTATATAAATAATGCTTTAGTATTTATGGGCAATTCAAAAGAGAGAGAGAGAGAGAAAGAGAGAGGCAGGGAGACAGGAGATAGAGAGACAGAGAGAGAAACACAAAATCCCAAACATTAAACTTACAGGTTGGATATCTGTAATTCCCAATTACATATTGTACTGAAAGGGAAATTACAATGAAATAAAAAATTAGACCATTCTGCAAGGATCCCAAAAAAATAGTTCTTACACATTACTTGTTTGTTATCTTGATGTGTTTGTGACTAGTTGCGTCATCTGGTTTGCTATAGGATGAAAACAACACTATCTTGTTCTTAAAATCCAAGGGAAAATTATGTGTGCAATTAAAGAGGTATATATATATTTGGATCAACCTTTATTTGCTTAGTTTTCAAACACTATGTAATGTTTCCAAGTAATAATGGATTTTGCAAATATAAAAAAGTGTTAATGTATTTCTTGTTTTAAATGTATTTCTTATGACCAGATAAGATGTGTTAAGTCAAATGAACCTCAAGATAGAGACACAGGTTTTTTTTTTTTTTTTTTTACCTTTTCATTGTTTTTAACGTATTTATAATGTACCATGTGATTTCTTTGTTTCTTTGTATGTTCCTCCCCCACGGCATAACCCCTATTTTCACTGCATTTGATGTCAGTTCCTTGCATCTTTATATACACTTCTCTAAATTGGGGAGGGGGAGGGCAAAAACAAAATGCTTAAATAGGGATTCAGGTTGACCCATTGTAACAATGAGATGTTCAAGACACTATGTTGAAAAACAAACTTTGCAATTTAGGTAGTGGAGGGAGGAGGAGTGTAGTTGTAGAGGTGGGAGGGAAGGGATGGTAGGCGAAAAACAAAGGAGGAGACAACAATGCTTGATATTAAATGTACTTATTACCTAGCTCATGTAACTGTAACACCTATATACAGTATTTTTTACAATAAAAACGTATTAAAATGTATTTCTTAAAAATAGAAATATTTTTAAATTCTTATGCATATTTCCAATTAGGCAGTTCAGATGATGTATATATGAATTGTTGTTAGCTAGATTTTATTGTGTATGTGTGGTGGTCATTACGTTTGAAGTTAGGCCCTGGGTGCTGTCCTCTGTCCCTACCCCTGTTTTTTGCTTGTTCAAGGTTAGCACTTTCCCACTTGAGTCACATCTTCGAGATTTTTGGTTTTCAGTTGGAGATTAGTCTCTCTATTTCCTGCCTGAGCTGGTTTTAAACCATGTTCTTCAGATCTCAGCCGCTTAAGTAAGTTACCACTTACATTTATTGTTTTCGTTTTATTACCATATACTTTTATTGTAAAGATATTGTACACAGGGATTACAGTTACATTAGTAAGGAAATGACTACATTTCCTATCGAGTATTGTTACCCCCTCCTTTGTTTTTCCCCTACCATCCCTTCCCTCTCCACCTACCTAACTCTTCCATCCCCTCTCCCACGCCCACAGTTTTAAAGTTTGTATTCAACATAGTGTCTTGTACATCTCATTGTTATAATGGGTTAACCTGTATCCCTATTTAAGCATTTTGTTTTTTCCCTTTCCCTGCCCAAATTAGAAAAATGTATATATAAGATGCAGGGCACCAGAATCAATACAGTGAGAACAGGGGTTATACTATGGGGGAAGAACATGCCAAAGAAATAAAACCACAGACTACATTATAAATACGTTTAAACCCATACCAAGAAAAAAAAACACGTGTGTACCTATCTTGCTTAACATCATCTTACATGGTCATATGTGCATAGCTTTTGACTTCTTCTGCTTATCCTACATAAATATTAGCTATTGCAAATAAGGGAAAACATGAGACCTATGTTCCTTAGCACCTGGCTTACATCACTTAATATAATTTTTCCAAGTCTTTCCATTTCCTAACAAATGGGGCAATATTATTATTTCTGATGGAGGCATAGAATTCCATTATATATAGATATATGCATATATATATATATATATATATATATATATATATATATTACATTTTCTTGATCAGTTCATCTACTGAGGGGCAACTGGGTTGGTTCCATATCTTAGTTATGGTAAAAAAAAATGCTGCCATAAACATAGTTGTGCAGTAGCCTTAGCCCCTTACCTTTAAATCAGGTGATCTACTGAGTGTTTCCATGTCCTATTTTGTGAAAATACACCTTTCCAACCGCAAAGGTAAAAGAACAAGTTAAAAGTTGTTCTGATACTCCCAACTCAAAGAAGATACAGGATGTACTTATTTAGGTGCTATGATAAAAAAAAATTTGGACTTGTTGAAAGATTGACTTTCTTATGTGTCATTTTGGGAAAAGTGAGTCAAATATTCATAGCATTCCTAAAGAGAATAAAGTAGACCTGTTTTTTAAATGAGGAGTATTAATGAGAAGAAAAGTAGTTTTTTACCATTACTGTAGCCTACTTGAAAGAGTTTGAAGGTACAGATGATCAGGTATATTTCTTGTGTAGCAATCAATTCTAAAATTCTTTGTTTTTCTCTGCATTTTCAGTTTGTTCTCAACAGGTGTCTTATTTGAAACATACAGCTTGGTACCAGGGGTTTCTGTATTTTACATTTTATGAACGTAATTTTAGGTTTTTTAAAGCAGAAAAGCTAATAATGATAATCATTCTCTGATATCCTTCACCAAGATCTCCACATTTCATTATATTGGTTTAATATGCTATCAGTATATTTAAATGGTATAAAGTTTGGTTTTGCTTTTGTTTTTTGTGCTGGTATTGGGGCTTGAAATTAATACCTTAGTCTGTCACAAATGCCGGTCATTAATGATCATGCCTGTAATTCTGGCTACTCAGGAGGATCTAAGGATCAAGGTTCAAAGCCAGCCTGGGCAGGAAATATTATGATACTCTTGTCTGTAATTCATTACTATAAAGCTAAAAGTGGAGTGTGCTTCAAGTGGTAGAGCACTGGCCGTGAACAAAGAAGCTAAAAGATAGTACCTACAGGATAGTTCCCAAGTTCTGGGTTTAAGTACCACTACCAACACACACACACACACACACACACACACACACACACACACACACACACACGTTTTCTTTCTCCCCAAAGCATGTGGTTTCTGTGTGTGTGTGTGTGTGTGTGTGTGTGTGTGTGTGTTCTTTACCCTGAAATCCACTTTGTTTTCTTTTTCATTTAGTTGGTGATTTCTACACAGGAAGAGCAGAGTAATGGTGTTACTTGAGTCCTGGGTGCCAGTGGTTCTGCTGAGATGACTGAGGTCTGACTTAGTGAGCAATGGGACCCCAGGAAAGCTCCATGAAGTAAATGGATGGAAATATGTGAGAAGATATGCATTCAGGTAATTCTTCAGTCTATCTTCCTCCTGCCAAGGGTCATTCTCTCTCAGGGGGGTAAGTTCCTTTTCTTATCAGGTAAACCTGAACCTTGTATGGCTTTGTGTTTGTACCCATATGTGAATAAGGACTTTGAAAAATGTCAGCCATCACAAACTTGCTCTATTTTCTTCTCTCACTATTAGTCATTATGTTGGAAGACTTCATTGTTCTGAAAAATATGGAATGTTTTAGAAATTTTCCTGCGATATTTATAGATGTAGGTCAGAATTTATGGTCCTTTTGCTCTAGTGAATTGAGAAACATTTATGTTAATTTATAGGTAGCCTATAGTGAACTTATTTCTACAGAATAGATGAAATTTTGGATACGATATATTTATGGAAAACCAAAGGATACGAAATATTTATGGAAAATGAAAGACAACTTTACGTACTTTGTCTAAATGAAGCAGAAATTGAGAGCACTTCAAGTTTTTCAGTTTTAATCAGAATGTTGTACTAATTTGGCATAAAAGATTTTTAAGTGTTGCAATCAATTAATTTCATTTGTAGGAAAAATGACAGAAAGGAGTGTACCTAAAGATATAGTGTAAGTTTTGCCTTTTGATTAATAAAGAAGTTTATGTTTAATTTCAACTAAGGTATTGTGAGAAATACCAAGATATGAGATTCAGTTTCTGCCAATAATTAGATTAAATTAGTAGTAAAGGTCCTCTGTTAGCAGTAACAATTGCAACATGATATTTAAAAAGTTTGTAGTCAACACATTTGTGCAGCTAGGTAGTTTTGTAGTTATAGAATTTTAATGAATTTCTTCAAGCACAAGGAAAAGTTTATGACATGTTAGAGTTTTACACACAGCAAAGAAAATACCAGGTTGTTTTCAACAAATGTTTTCATTTTTCAATATGTGAGTGTGTGTATATGTGTGTGTGATGGTAGAAAGGCTTCAACTTAGGGTATTTTGCCATACCACAATTTCGTTTTTTTTCTATTTATTGGCAATATGAGTATCACAGAGATTGCTGCTTGAGATCCCTTTGAATCTAGATCCTCACATCTCAGACTCCTATATAGCTGGGATTACAGAGGTGAGCCACCAGCATTCTGAGAGAACTTTTGTCATGTTGTGTGGCAAATTATCGGAAATTTAATGTTTGCTCACTGAATGCCAACTGTTGTACGCTACAAGTTTGGGCTAATAGTTTGGGTGTGGCTTGTCTGTAGCAGTTGCTCAGTTTCTAGCAGGGGGCCACCAAGCTATAGTCTCTCAGGAAATATGTAGACCTCTTCCAAACTTAAAGGATGCCTGGTAGGATTTAGGTCCTCTAGCTGTAAGACTGTGGTTTCTGCTGTCTAGTCATCTATCATACATCCACTGTTGTCAGCTCCTAGATACCCCCATATTTCTGTGACAAACATAACTTCCTTACTGTTTCATTCACTCTGTTTGTGTTACTGACTTTTAGAAAGACCTTAATTTGCACTCACTCCTTAGAAGTATCTCATAACCAACTCTTGTGCGAAATAATTACATCTGTAGTCTTTAATTTTGTTATCTACCAGAGCATATTGTGGGGTTAGATGCTACTCATATTGGAAAATAAAAGACTTTCCAAGTGTCTGGGTTGCTATGCATTGACTTAAGTAGATTATTAGCTATTTATTATTAGCTATTTAATATTGTAAGTGGCCTCAATTTCAGAAACTTGTAGTATTGAATTGTTTGAGTTTAGCTGATCAAGTGTGCAGTTTAAGAAAATGAAAGATAATTCTTTGCATAGAGTAGAAAATAATTTGCCAGTTAGAGTGAATGAAAGGCAATTGGGAGTTAACAAATGGATTCAAGAGCACTGGCAGTGACTTTAGAGATGGGACAGAGGTAAATAGGTTACACATATTTTTAAAAGAGAACATGTGGCTGGGAATGTGGCTTAGTGGTAGAGTACTTGCCTAGCATGCATGAAGTCCAGGGTTCAATTACTCAGTACTAAATGAACAGAAAAGGATGGGAGTGGTGTTGTGGCTCAAGTGGGAGGGTGATAGCCTTGAGAAAAAAGAAGCTCAGTAACAGTGCCCAGGCCCTTGGTTCATTCCTCAGGACTGCCAAAAAATATAAAGAGAGAACATGTCAATAATGAATGAGGGAGGGATCCAGAGGTCAAATTCATCACTCAATTTTTCCTCCTCTATTTCATAATCAAGACATCATTCTCAGAGAACCGAAGGGGGAAAAAGATGATCTAGAAAGAACATATCCTATGAAGTAATACCTAAACTTTTTAGTGCAACTGTCCTGTAGAGATAATTCATTAAGTATAATTGTGTCTTGCAATAGCACTCGTGCTGTCTGGAGATTTTGTGTGAGGGCTGGTCCTGAAACTTGATCAGAGCCCAGTTGTTATTCCTATTTGTTTTCCTCAAGGCTAGTACTCTATTACTTAAGCCACAGTTCCAATTCTAAATATTTTGGTGTTTAAAGGAAGATAAGAGTGTCATGGACTTTGCCTGGTTCACCTGGCTTCAAAATATGATCCTCAAATCTCAGCATTCTCAGGAGCTAGGATTACAGCTGTAACTCACTAGCTCCTAAAGAAGCAATTATTTTTGAGTGAAAGGGATTAAGAATACAGATTATCCAGGAAGATTCACCCTCAGTACTAAACAAACCACCATGACCAATTTCCGTGAATACACACACACACACACATACACACACGTGCACGCCACACACACACACACACACACACACACACACACACACACACACAAGAGATTGAAATTCTTATCTCCAACTACCCAGCAAAAGCTGGAAATGAAGGTGTGATCGTAGTTGTAAAGTACTGAAATTTGGTGAAAAACCTGGGAAAGAGTTCCCTGGTCCATAATTCAGCCCAAAGTCGACCATAAAGAAAACTGAAAGGAGAAAAGGAATGACCATTTGATATTCAAAAATAAGCTTGGGGCTGGCAGTTCATGCTTATAATTTTAGCTTTCAGGAGGCTGAAGTCTGAAGATACTATTTAAAGGCCAGACCGATCAGAAAAGTCCATGGGACTTGTTTTCTGTATGTGTGGAAACCTGGGACTTGAATTTGTTTAGAAGCTCTGCCACTCCCAGCTTCATATTAGTTGATGAAAGTCTCAAGGATTTTCTTGCCCATGGTGGCTTCACACTTGATACTCAGATTTCAGCCTCTTGAGTCTTGCTGGGCTTTACAATTAACCATCAAAAGGAAGAAGAATGAAACCTGGTGATTGAGCTGTGACTCCAGTGGCAGAAATGAGAAAATAATTTCTGGGACAGCACCCAGACTTTGATATTAACTTCAGGACTAACACATTTACAAAGAATAAAATAAATAAATATAGAGAAGTGTGGGAGAATAAAGAGTCAATTTCAGAGTTTAAAATGAGCCAATCATAGGATGCACACACCTGTGATGGTAGCTACTCATGAGGTTCAAATATGAGGATCACAGTTGAAAGCCAGCCCAGGTAGGAGAATTCATATACTCAACTCTAAATAGCTAGTTAAAACAAAACAACATCAAAAGAATAGCCACAAGTTTTGCTATGGCTCATGACTTAGTGTGCTAATCATGATTAAACAACAGCAGAACAGCACCTGGGCTAATTTGTAGACCCAGGATCACCATACACAAGGAAATAAAAATACAAATAAAAAAGTATAAGAATTGCTAGGAATATGGCTTAGTGATAGAGTGCTTGCCTAGCATGTTTGAATCCCTGGCTTTGTTTCCTCAGTAGCTCATAAGTAGAAAAAGCTGAAAGTGGCACTGTGGCTCAAGTAGTAGAGTTCTCTCATTGATTAAAGTAAGTTCAGGACAGTACCCACACCCTGAGGTCAAGCCCCAGGACTAGGAAAAAGAAGAAAAAATGTTGTGAGAAAATCCAATTAAAATTTCAAAATGAGCCCTGAATTTTTGGTGGGTGCTAGTGACTCAGAACGCTGAAATCTGAAGTTTGTTGTTCATAGCCAGCCTGGGCAGAGATGTACATAAGTCTCCAATTAACCAACAAAAAAAGCCAGATATGAAGCTGTGGTTGTAGTCATAAAACACCACCCTTGAGCGAAAAAATGTATGAAAGAGTGCCCTTGCTCAGAGATCCAGCCTTAAGATCACAATAAAAAAATTAAATGGTTAGAAGCAGAGAACCTGGAACTGTTGGCTCATGTCTGTAATTCTAGAAATACAGGAGGCTGAAATATAAGATCCAGTGTAAAGGCAAACCCAGTCAAGAAATTCCAGGAGTCTTTTTTGCATGTGGTGGCCACACTGGGGATAGGTTTTGTTTATTGAATGGAGATAAGTGTTTCATGGACTTTCCTGCTCAGGCTGCTTTCAAGCTATGATGGACAGATTTCACCTTCCTGAATCAGGCAAGGCCTTGCATGAGTTTAGGTTCCAGGACCAACACACACACAAAGAATGAAATAAATGAAAAGAAGGGTAGAAGAGAAGAAAGAGGCAATAACAGAGGTTTCAGTGAACCAAATATTGGTGGCTCATATCTGTAATTCTAGATACTCAGGCTGAAATTTGAGGATACTGTTTAACGCTCAGCTCAGGTATGTGAGTTTATAAAATCTTGCTGTCTCTGTCTCTGTCTGTCTCTGTCTCTCTGTGTAAATCCTGGAGCTTGACCTTGCACTATTTTGCTCAATGATCTACTACTCTCAGATTTTTAGTAGTTAATTGGATAAAAGGTTGTTAAGAACTTTTCTCAATTTTCAGCCTCCTGAATCTAGCCTAGCTCTACATGATTCTCTTCTCTTCAATTAACCTCTCCCCAAAAGCCATATGTTATGGTTAGTTCCATGTGTGCCCTGAGATGTGCTTCAATTTCTACTCACAGGACAAGAAAAAATGAAAAAAAAAGAAAAGAATGTGGAAACAAGCACATATTAAATTTTTAAATGACCCAAATGTTGCTAGTCATGTGTGTAATCCTAATTATACGAGAGGCTGACATCTGATGATTGCAGTGTCAAGTCAGTCTGGGCAGGAACATTCTTGAGCCTCTTATCTCCAGCTACAAAGCACAAAACCTTGAGCTGTGGCTGAGGTGGTAATAGCACCAGCCTTAAGTGTGAAAGCTAAGATATAGGCCCCAGAGTCAGAGGTCAAGCCACAGGACCAATAAAATTTTCAAAGGAGAAAGGATGAATAGAGGCTGAAATCTGAGGAACATGGTTCAAAGCTAGCCCATAGAAGAAAGTCCATGAGGCTTTCTCTTTGTGTGCATCTGTGTGCTGTTTTGTTCAGGATAGAGCTCCACCTCTCCCAGCTTTTCATTGATTATTGGAGCTAAGAGTCTCATGGACTTTCCTGCCCTGGTTGGCTTTGAACCATGATCTTCAGATTTCAGCCAACTGTTTCATGCTCGGCTTGGCATAAGAGTCTTATCTCCTATTAACTACCAAGAATTTAAAAAAAAAAAAAACTGGAGTTCAGCTGTGACTCAAGTGGCAAACTGGGCAATCACTTTCTAGGAAATCACCCAGGGCCTTAGTTCAAGCACCAAGACAAAACAAGTATAGCCAAAAGCTATAATTTGGCTCATGTTGTAAGCCGCTAGTTTTGAAGAAAAAACTCTGGCATTGCATACAGGCCTTGATTTGTAGCCCCAGGACTACACATTTACAGAAATATAAAACAAGGACATTTTTAAAAAGAAAAAGTGGAAAAAAGAAAATGTTAACATTTTAAATGAGCAATGGGTTTGTGGTTCATCTGTATAATTGGAGCACCTAAGGAAGCTGAAATCTGAGGATCATGGTTTGAAGCCAGACTAACCAGAAAAGTACATTAGAATCTTAGGTCCAATAAGCCAGAAAAAACTAGAAGTGGAGCTGTGGTTGAAGTTGTAAAACATCAACGTTGTGTCAAAAAGCTCAGAAATAGATGGGTGCTGGTCGCTCTAGCCTGTAATCCTAGCTACTCAAGAGATATGAAGATCATGGTTTAAAGCCATCCTGGGAAGGAAAGTCCATGAGACTCTTATCTCCATTTAACCACCAGAGAACTAGAAGTGACACAGTGGCTGAAATGGTACAGCATTGGCCTTAAGCTGAAGAATTCAAAGACAGTATTCAGGTCCGGAGTTCAACCCGTACCCCCCTTAAAAATAGGTAAGAAATAGCAATGAGGCTCAGAGATAGGGTCTACTGACCACAATAAAAAAGCATTGCGGTTGAAGACAATACCTGATTAAATATATTAAAAAAAGTTAGAGGCTGGTTGCTCAGGCCTGTAAACCTAGTTACCCAAGAGGCAAATTCTAAGGACGGCAGTCAAAGCCAGTCGTAGCTGTGTGTAATAACCAGTAATTGTGTAATTACCAGCACTAGGGCTTGAACTTGCCCAGTTTTTCTCAAGGATAGGGTTCTACCACCCCCAGCTTTTTGGTGATTAAATAGAGATAAGAATCCCAGACTCGGGCTCGGAAGTTGGCTTAGTGGTAGAGAGTTTGCCTTGATGCATGAGGCCCTGGGTTTGTTTCCTCATAACCACATAAGCAGAAAAAGCCAGAAATGGTTTTGCAGCTCAAGCGATAGAGTGCTAACCTTAAGCTGGAATGCTGAGGGACAGTGCCAGAGTTCAGGTCCCACAACCAATAGAAAAAAAGTAAAGGAACCCCAGATTTTGCTGCTCAGACTGGCTTCAAACCAAGATCCTCAGATTTCAGCCTCCTTAGTTTGCTGGGATTTGCATGAGACTATACAAAAAAGAAAGAAGCTGCAAGTTGAGCTGTGGCTCAATTGGCAGAACGGAGCAAAATCTCAGACAGTGGCCAGTCCCTAGTTGGAGAAAAAAGAAACACAAAAATTTTCAAAAATAAATAATAAATTGTAATACAGAAAAAAATGTTTAATATGATACAAAGGAAAATTATGTTTCTTTTACATGCAGCAAGCCAAAACAAACTACAAAGTTTCAAAATGACATAGTGAGAGCAAGGGGAAAAAGAAAATTTTATAAATTCATGTAAATATTAAATACAAACTGAAATGACCAAAATCTACTGTGATCTCTCAGTCAGATCTCTCACTTGTAATTGTTAACACACAATTGCCCTCCATTTTCAGCATATAGTATGGGGATTTAGAAATGACCTCTCTATGCAGGGATATTCCTACTTTAGCGTCTTGAGTTATAACTGCATGCATTGCTCTCATTTTAATACACAAATTATCCTTTAAAACTCAACATCAATATTGAAATGATGGATTATGTGTAAAAGCATGAAGAAACATCAGAGATCCACCAGAGATCCTCTGAGGAATACAATCATAACAATAGAAGAGCACATAACACTCAAGGTAGGTAACAGAAGGAAGATTTAGGGTTTTTTTTTTTTTTCGTATGCAGGAGGTTGAAAGCAGGGCCTCATGCTTGCTCGGAAGGTATAAAATTCAGTTACATTAATTATATCCATACTACTTTGTAACCATTACCTCTGTTTGTGAACATTCTTTTCAATACTGATGGAATCCACACAATCATTGAGTAATAATCACCCCAAATGACCTGCCCCAGAAAATTTTAACCTTCCATTTTCTCTTATGAAATAGTTTAGTCAATATATTTCACATAAATAGATTATTTTTGTGTCCATCCATGACAGACATATATTAAATGCAGACTTTTTTGGATGAGTCATATTTTATGCATACCTTATATTTTATAAACCTATTCATCTGATAGACACTCCAGGTGTTTCCAACTCCTATTGTGAACATTGCTGAAGTTATCATTAGCATATGAGCTATTAGTTTTTGTTTTCATTTCTTCTGGGTATGCAATGAGTAATGGAATTGCTGGGTCAAGTGGCAATGCTATCCTATTTTAGAAGAATGTGTCAAATTCTACCATAATTGCTATATCACTTTTCATCAACACAAAAATGTACAAATGCTCAATAAAATGTACAAAAATATTTCAAATCTCCTACAGCTGTGCCCTAAAGGATAATTTTTTAACTTAAACTTGCTTTTATTTGGGCCATGCAGTCCTGGAAGTATGTAGCATTGTCTAGAGCTGAAGTTAGAACAATACCAAATGCCCCTGATCTAGCCTCCAAAAATATTTATTCTGGTAATAATTTTTTTCCTAGAGATAAATTTTAGTTATTATATGCATGGTAACTCTTTTAAAATAACACTTTGAATTTTAAAATGACATAAAACTCTAACCATTCTGTGTACCATCTTTATAATAAGAAAAATTATATTTACAAAAAATATAAAAAGACCAACGGGTTTGAACTATCTAAGGTAGATGTCAGCTTCCCAGCAGAAAAATACATTACAATCACAGTCTGATAATGACCGAAGCAAAATAATACAATAAGAGCTCATCTCAAGTAAAATGAAGAGTAAAGACTATGGGCAGGGTTCAAGGGGTAAAGCACTTGCTTGCCAAGTACCAGCTTCTGAATCAAAACCCCAGTACTGCCAAGGGATAAAATAAAGTATTAAAAAATAAGGAAAGGTGCAGATAATAGTATGATGTATGACATGGTGGTACACACCAGTAATCCAAACACTTGGGAGACTAGGCAGTAGAATTTTGAAATTAAGATCAGTCTTGGCTACACAATGAGACTGCATGTTAAAGAATAACATAGAATAAAATAAATCAAACTACATTTTAAAGAAAAAGGTGTAGTTCAATTGTAATTAAAGCAGTTTTGCATGTGCAAGGAACTGATACAATGCACAAAAATTACATAATTTATTAACTACAATGTCAGTTTATCAATGCAGTACTAGGTGCCCCTTGGCTGGAATCCCTCTTGAGGCAACCTAAGGCAGTTGTTGCACCTGTCTTCTGGGCTGGACTGAGGGCATTCCTGGGCAAACAGTATTTTGATCTCCATTCGTGGATACCACTTACAACTCTTTTTTTTTTAGTAGACACCCTAGAAATCTCTCCCAATAACAGCCTTCTGGTATTCAAGTTAGGTTATCTTTTATATCTCTCCTCCCCTTTGTCTGGAACTGCTCTGTTCCTGGGCCCACAATCAGCAGCTTGTTCTGAGAAGAGT
Organism: Dipodomys spectabilis; assembly: GCF_019054845.1. Classification (NCBI taxonomy): domain Eukaryota; kingdom Metazoa; phylum Chordata; class Mammalia; order Rodentia; family Heteromyidae; genus Dipodomys; species Dipodomys spectabilis. The sequence continues at coordinate 1,102,362 of NW_024870793.1, forward strand.
GGTAGCTATTTTGCTAGCCACCTTTATCCTCTTCTATCTCCTCCTCAAAATAGTCTTTGGTATCAGTATGAGTCTGTTCAGAGGGTAGAGCCAGCCTGGGCTGGCTTTGAACCGTGATCCTCAGATTCAGTCTCCTGAATAGCTAGGATTACAGGCCTGAGCCACCTGTAACCGGCCATCATTTCTTTCTTCCAGGAACATTTCAGGGGAATGGAATAGCACAGCTGCACATACATTCATTAACAACTGCCCAGGGGTGAACCAGATGCTTACAACAAATCCACTGACCTTGATATTGCCTTTGGTGTCCAAAAGGATGTTGTTAGTCTTAAGGTCTCGGTGTGTGATTCTATTTTGGTCTGAACAGCACTTAAATTTTGTGTTACGAGCCTCCTGGCTTCATCCTCATATAGGTGGCAGGATTTTAAGATCCACTCCAGGAGGTATCACCTAGTGGCCAGTTCCATGATGAAATACACATACCCTTCCTTCTCCATAACCTGGTACAACCTGATGATGTGTTTTTGCCATACCTTCTTAAAAATGTCCACCTCATTTTTTAGCAGATGATGAGGACTCTAACTTCCAGAGTATTTTGAATGCCACATCCTTGTCGGTGAGGTGGGGATGGGCCAGTTTCACTTGTCCATAGGGACCTTTGTCATGAGCTCTTTTATGTGGTATTGGTTGATGATCTCCTCCTTCAGGGAGCTTGAGGATGATACTTTGTGTTCTTTCATCATTCTGCTTTGATGGCAGGTAGCAAATATTCCTAAAATAAACTAAATAAAATAATGTAAAAGCCAGAAAATGTAAAAAGAAATACCAAAATCCAAACGACAACCAGACCCTGTAACCAAAAAATTCATTTAGCTTTGATTCAGTCAAGCATGTCAACAAGCATGAACTCCCAACTCTATTAACTGGCATAGGTTGGAACACAGTGGCTTCCTATATATCCTGCATGACATCACCCAATGGAGAAATCAGAATCAGGCATAGTGATATCATGGAGGAAATAGACCAATCAGAGTCTGAGGTCAGAGGAAAAGTGGACCAATCATAGCCTGCCAGCCTTGACACTAACTCTTAAGCCTCAAAGGACTCCAGGTGGGGTTGAGGTTGCTCTGGTCATTAGCATGGCATTTCTGAAACCACTAGGACAGTGGTCAAAATCCTCTGATTTTCTAGAGAACTACTGCATCTTACTTCTTCTAAATTGCTTCTCTGGAGACACTAGCTAATAGCCTCCATTCTTGATGACCACCTTATCCTATATCTTTTTCCAGCAATGGCACTGCACAAAGGCCTCCCTCCTTGTCAATGTCAGCTGTGTCCTACAACTTCCTTTAAAGGGACAAGTTCCAGGCTGGCTTTGAGCCACCATCCTCACAATTCACCTTCCTGAGTAGTTAGGATTATAGGCCTGGGCCATTGGTAGGTACTTAGCTCATCTCTTACATTTGGAGGATGTGTACTTGTTAGAAAGGTAGGTTTTAGATATGTCCTTTTAGCACTTTAAATTTGCTATCCTTGCTGTCTACTAGTTAATCTAGTTTCTGATGAGAAATTTGTCATAATATCATTGAAGATCACTTGTGTGTGATAAGTTGTGTCTCTGCTCTTTGGGAGGTTTTCTGTCTTTGTTTAATTAGAATGTGTCTTAGTGTGGAACTGTATAATTATGTTAATTGACTTTTTGAGCAGGTAGATTCCTGCATAGAAGGGTTCATGCTTTCAATGAATATTGGGAAGGTATTGGTTATTATTCCTTCAATTATTCTGTATTTCTTTTTTCCTCTGTTTATATTAAAGATATAAACATTATAAATATTAATATAAATGTTTATATTATACATATAAACATTATACATTATACATACATTACATATTCACATTGTATATGGAATATACATATATGCCTACGTATTTATATCATACATACATTTATAAATATATATTTATTTTCACATAGCTCCCAGTTTTGTGATTATTTATGGTAGGAAGTTTAGATTGATCGTAGCTACTCCATCTGAGTTAGAGTAAGCAGAGCTAGCCACCCCCCCCCTCTCTGATTTCCTGACTCTCTCAGGTTTCTGAGCACAGGGCCATTGCTTATGTTCTAGTGTATGCTGTTATCTTTTGTAATGTCATGCTCTGCTTCAATGGCCACCAGGCCTGCACCTGGAAGAGGGGCTGCTCCAAAGTCAGCCTGCATGGGTGCACCTGCCTGCCTCTGTCTTGATGTCAGAGTCCCTGAACCTACTGGGGTGGCCTTAACAGATCCACTGTTCCAGGTCTGATGAAAGATGACTGTGGGCGGCACAAGCACAGCCTCTTTTTTTTACCCATTGGAGGTCTGCGGTGGAGCTTGGGGGTGTTCCCCTGTTGGTGGCTATGCTTGGAGCAAAGCTTACGGCTGCAGAAGCCTCACTGTAGCCTGGCTTCTGGGGCACAACAGATGCCACAGTTTTCTCTGGGGACTTCTCAGAATAAATGGGCAGGTCCAGTAGGAGAAGCTGAGCATAGGAGGACCCTAAACACAGGGTGGGCAATGGAGTTGGGAAGGGCAGAATTTTTCCAGGTTGGCAGGGGGGAGATGATGAGCCTATATTAGTAGTCTGCTGGCTTCCAAAAGAAAAGCTAGATTTACTTGCTACCCAGAAATATCCCTCTGAAACTGGTTGTACCAGAGAGTCCCATGCTGTTGGGAGGAAACTGCTAAAGACTGCAGTAGATGGAAAAGGATCATTTGGTGTTGTTTGTCAGCAATTAAATGCTTTCTCTGTCAGAGGGAATCTGAAGGTTCCCTAACACTGCAGATCCAGGGAAGCCAGAGCCCAAGCAGACACCAGGGTTGGTCAGCTGCACACTGGGCAGGCTGGTAGGTGAAACCTTGCTGGATGGCTTTGCAGAGTCCCCAACCTACTGGCACAAGAACCTGCCTAGCATCTCCTCAACCATAGAACTTGGAGACAGCAGCTGTTCCAACTTGGACATGAAATGTCCAGCTGGCAAGAGGCTGTTTTGGTTAGTGTGGGTCTGGGAAGAGTGGCAGGCCTGCTGCTGGAGAGAGCAGATGCCCCTTTCAAGGCATCTGGGGGAAAGGGAGCCCCTGGAAATGGGCTCATGGAAAGGCTGGTCTGTCCTGCTCAAAGAGAACACCTCCAGATTGTTTGACTGTTTGGTTGGGTGGGGCAGTTCACCCCTTGGAAGCAGTGATATTAGGAGACAGTGTTGATGAAGTTATGACAAAATTAAACCAATCGCTGAGTAGCAAAAGAGTAAGTTTTGCTGAACTGCCCATGGCAGGTGGAGTTGAGGTCATGGCTGCTTCTGTCTTGAATGATCAAGAGGCATTGTCACCAGGAGACAAATGACTGGATGCTGGCATGGAGCCCAGTGGTTTTAGGAAATTTATCAGAGAGCCCTACTTGGCTTGTATGTCAATAAATAAGGCTAATACTGTGTGTAGAGTTAGGGATTTAGAGCTGGGCATCACAGCTTGATCATTTTGAAGGGCTGCAGACACCTCCTGGACGCTTGTGGAGCTTTAGGAGGTCTGAGTACATTATGAGAATAAATGTGGTCCTCTGAGCTTCATCCTTGGTTTGCAACAGGGCTGAGCCCTCCCTCCCTGCTGTCCTGGTACCCTCAGGGTTTGGGCTGGTTTCTGGCAGGTAGAAAAGTTTAGTGTTTCTTTTATTCCATGAGCCTCACTCTGAAGGGCTGTGTAGGCAGGGAGGATTGATTCATTGGGAGGTCTTTCTTTGAGTATGGCAATCTACATAACTCAGAGCACATCTTGGCTTTCTCTCTGAATATTTAGTTTCTGTGGAATACCGGTGCCTGAAAGGCCTAACAGTTCAAGGCTCCAGAGGTTTTCTCAGTTTCTAGACATATCCATGGATTGTTCTTTTTCATCATACAAAGACAGCTCTAACTTCCTCCTTTAGTCATGTTCTACTGAGCCCTTTGGCACTAGCATAAATTAGGAAAGACAGGCAGGGCTGTCATGTTCCTAAGAAGAGCAGACAGGGCTGCCTTGTTGCTGGAAGAAAGTATGCAGGCCTGTGTTGTTACATAGTTTCATTTTATTCCACAATGTTGGTAAATAAAGCCTCCAGATTGGAACTCAGGAGATGCCCATGATCATTGCTCCATTCCTCTTTCCTGCTCTTACCATACTGCCTTTCTATTTAAATTCATTTTTAATTTTTGTCAGAAGCAAAGAGGCAATTTAAAATTCTCATGTAATTTTTATTCATGAATTACTAAAATACATGAAGAACATGTTAATTCAAGCAATATAAAATGGAAGATGGCATGAATTTGATCTCTTTCCCTCTACTATTTCACTTTTGCTCTGCCCTGGGGTGATCACTGCTACTAGTTAGTTATGTATCCCTGTATCTAAAACAAATGTGCACGAAGGACAGGCTTGCCCATATCTACCCATGGTCCCCAAAACTACTATCTTAGTAGGAGGTCAAATTTTCATTCACACTATGGAGATTCAAACTTCTATACTCAGGTTCACAGACCTGAGCCAATTCTGTGCTGGAACCACATGACTGAAGGTGGTAGCTCATTGTTCACTAAGGAAGAAGTCTGCAATAGCTGGAAATCTGCCCTCTGCCTTTCCGACTAAGTCACAGTATCAGGTATGAGGACTAAGGAGTTACACAGGCCTTTTAGAGTTTAATTGACTTTGGGTTTTAACTATTGTATTTCCAAGTTTCGCTTCAGATCAAATATTGGGCCTGCACAGCAGCAGCCCAAGAGGAAGTGATGTCCAGAACTTGTGTAAGTGTTACAGATTATTTGAATGTTTTTACTGAAATTTCTTTTTTCCTACAATACACACCTGTGGCCAAATGTGGGCTTTCTTACAGCTAGATGACCGATGGCACAACACTGGATCAAGCTTATACCTAGTTCTGCAGCATTGTTCTGGAATATGGGCTGTTTCAGTCTTAGATTTAGAACTCCAATTTTTCTCCCCTTCTCTTTCTCCTCCCTCTCTGTCCTTAAGCAAAGAATTCAAATAATCATTTGTTGAAAAAAATGCTTGGAAAACTGTCATAAGATTAAACAGTAGTGTCCACCTTTCAAGCCTTACAATTGTGTTAAAACAGGTGGAGAACAAGCATAATAAAAAGTAAGTGCACATACAGATGTGCACACCCGAGCCCACAACTACCCCAGATAGACACTTACATACAAACACAGAAACACTCAAAAAAACCACAGGACATTTAAACCTTGTTTCTTAATAATTTAAAAACACCAAAACATTTGATGCAGTCAAAAAATCACTAGCGCACGCACGCACGCACATCACACACACACACACACACACACACACACACACACACACACAGAGCTAATACTGGAGCTTCAACTCAGGATGTAGTTAATGTCCCTGAGATTTTGAAATGAAAGCTAACAGTTTACTCATTTGCACCACAGCTCTACTTGTGTCTTTTTAGTGGCCAATTGGAGATGAAAAACACATGGACTTTTCTGCAAAAGTTGACTTCAAACCACAATACTCACATCTCAGTCTCCAGAATGATTGAACAATTTACATTCTCACCAGCAGTGATAGAGTTCCCTTTTGGCCACACCCATGACAGCATTATTTACTAATCACTTTTACATGTTTTTATTAGCCTTCCTTACTGCAGTGAAGTGGAATTACAGAGATGTTGAACATTTCTTTATGTGTCGATTGGCCATTCGTACTTACTCTGAGAAGTCTGTCTTTAGGGCACTACCTCATTTATCGATTGGGATGTTACTTGAGGGTTTATTGGGGGTAATTTTTTGTGCTCTATTTATATTTTTCCTATTAGGTCCTTGTCTGATGAATAGCTCACAAAATTCTTTACCCATTCTGTGGGTTTTGTACTTAGCTTATGTTCTTTGCCAGACAGAAACTTGTAAGTTTCATGCAATCCCGTTTATCCAGTTTTTCTTTGATTTCTTGTGATTCTGTATCTTTAGTTAGAAACTTTGGAGCTGTGTTCTAGGAGCCATGGTGTTTCCTCTGCCACTTCTTGTAATATTTTCATGGTTTCTGGCCTTATATTGATGGCTTGGCATATGTGGAGACCATTTATTTGATCTGCCTACAATTCTTTGGTTCACAGAGACAGCAAAGAGGTACCCTTTCTAAGTAAGATGAGTTGGTTCATGGTTGTTTAGAAGGGGGATGGCTACTCAGAAGTGTGAATACGGAAATCATAGGTGGTAGGCTCAGGTATAATTATTTTAATTACATTTTTAATTGTAAGTACAATGAATACTAACCAGTGACATTTTTCATCAACTCCCCCATCCCTGAAACTCAACTCCTTCCTCTCATTTTTTTCTAGTTTCATTGAGTATGAGTTGAAAATTGTGATTTCATTCATCTCCTTCTGCTTTTCAAGTGTCAGTTTCCTCATATACATTTTATTGTACTGTTAGATTTTCTAAAGGATTACACCATTTAAATTCTTTCCAACATATACTGTACTTCATGAAATATATATATATGTATATATATGTATATGTATATGTGCATACAACACTCTATATGTTTACATATAGACTGAGCTTCCACATATGAGAGAAAACATACACCCTGACTTCACAAAATTTTTTCCAGGTCCACCCATTTCTTTAAAAATGATGCAATATTCTAATGGATGACAAAAAATTACTCTGTGTTCATTTCCCTAACATCACCTTATCTGACCTTTCCTGCTTGACTCAGACATATACTAGATATTGCAAATATGGGAAACCATGGGACATATGTTTCTTTGGGCCTGGCTACTTCACTTAATATAATTTTTTGCAAGCCTTTCTATTTCCTAACAAATGGGGCAATGTCATTCTTTCTGATGGAGGTATAGGATTCCATTGTGTATATATTCCACATTTTCTTGATCCATTCATCTACGGAGGGGCATCTGGTTTGGTTCCATATCTTAGCTATAGTAAATAGTGCTGCAATAAACATAGTCGTGCTGTAGCTTTAGTGCGGCCTTGTTTGTAAACATTTGGGTAAATGCCCCAAAGTGTGATTGCTGGGTCATAGGGGAGCTCTATGTGGAGTATTTTGAGGAACCTCCATACTACTTTCTAAAGTGGTTGAACAAATTTACACTCCCACCAACACTAAGGTATGTGTTCAAATGTATTTTTCTTTCAATTGATTATTTCTAACACATTTATAAGATTATTTATTTGTTGCTTTGTCTGTCCCTCCCCCACAGTAAAACACCTGCTTTCACTTTATTTGATGTCGGTATAATTTGTGGAGGGGGAAGGGAAAAATAAATCGTTTAAATAGGGATACAGTTGGACCCATTGCAACAATGAGATGTACAAGTCATTATGTCAAAAAATGAACTTTACAACTTGTGGTGGGGTGTCGCAGTAGCGGGGAGGATTGGGTGGGAGGGCGGGGAGAGGATGGGAAGGGATGGGAAGGGGAAACAAAGGAGGAGGCTACAATGCTTGATAAGAAATGTACTCATTATTTGCCCATGGAATTGTAACCCCTCTGTACAGTATTTTCACAATAAAAAAATTAAAAATAAATTAAATTAAATTAAAAATAAATAAATAAATCCAAAAAATGCCATATTTTCTTGATCCATTCATCTATTGAAGGCATTTGTGCTATATCTATACCTTGACAATGAACATAGTTGTGTAGGTGGCCTTACTTTATCCTGATATTTAGTCTGTTGCATAAATGTTCAAGAAAGGTAGTACTGGACCACAAGGTAGATCTAGTTGTTTTGTGGTTTTTTTTTTCAGTGTAGTTAAAAAAGTTTACATTCCCACCAACAATGGTTTTTGATCACCCTAAAGTGAGATGGAAAAAGAGCAGCAAGTCATGTGGCTGTGTATTGTTGTTGTTGTTGTTGTTTTTGTTTGGTCATGGGACCTGAACTCTAAGCCTAGGTACTGAAGTTCAACTCTTCAGCTCCAGGATAGAACACTACCACTTGAGCTACAGAACAACTTCCAGCTTTTTCTGTGTATGTGGTGCTGAGAATCAAACCCAGGGCCTCATGATTGCAAGGCCAGCACTCTACCAGAGAGTGACCTTCCCAGCTCATCTCAAGTGTTTTGGTTTGCATTTACTTTATAGCCAGAGATGTTGAACATTTTTATGTGACTACTGGCCAATTGTATTTCCTTCGAGTAGTCTCTACTTGGCTTGTTTGCCCATTTTTTAATTGGGTTTTTAATTTTTTGCTAGTATAATTCATTGAGCTCTTTGTATATTCTGAAGTAGACCTGGCAAAGATCTGTCCTTCCATAGGCTTTCTTTAGTTTGCTAATGATATCCTTTGACATGCAGAAACTTCTTAGTTTGACACAATACCATTTGTGAATTCTCTCTTTGAATCCAGGCATTATTGATTGTGAACTCTATATTCCTGTTCAGTGGGAGCCAAAGTTAGCAAGGCTTATACTTTCAGAACAATCCTTTCTATAATTCAATCCTAGTGATGGACAGGTATGGTTGCCCCAGTTTTACAGGTAGAAAGGTCAAAATCTAATATTTTTTTTCAAATTCTTTAAGCCACACATCTAGTCAAAGCATAGTCTAGAACCTATATTATTCTTGTATAGTCTCAAGATAGGTTTTCCTAGTGACTTTCTTTATATTTCTTCCTTAACTCTGTAAATCTGTGTACAATATGGTAGCTAATGACCACATGAGAATGCTGAGCACTGTAAATTGTGATGTTGTATTGGTTTTGCTGTAAGGATAATGTGCACCATGGACTTGGAACACTACATAGAAAACAATGGGGAAACTACATCTTTGTTTGTTTTGCAAGTCCTGGGGCTTCAGCTCAGAGCTTGGACACTGTCCCTGAGGGTCTTTTGCTCAAAGCTAGTGATCACTCTACCACTTAAGCCATACCGCTAATTCCAGCTTTTTCTGTTTAATTGGCACTGAGGAATCAAACTCAGGCCTTCATGCATTCTAGGCAAGCGCATTACTAATAAGCCACATTCCAGCTCTTCGGTTTTTTTTTAACGAGTTTCCCACTTTCTTGACCAGGCTGGCTTTGGACTGTGATCCTCAGATCTCAGCTTCCTGAATACCTTCGATTATAATCATGAGTTACTGGTGCCTGGTAAATGGTGATTTTTAACCTACTTTTAATTTTCCTCATTGATGGAACAGCTCAGTAGATAACATGAAAAAAGGAGAAAGGCAGAGGGAAAAGCAACAGTAGTAGATACTAGAAAAGGAAAGGAAAGTAGTACAAAAATTGGCAAAATAAAGTAAAGGGTTGCAATTAAATTAATAGCAATAGACCAATGTTGCTTTTTTTTATTTTACAAACATATAGTACTTTTACATTCCATTAACAAGGAAATGAGGGGACATACAAACTGTTTACAACATTTAAACTTTTCTGTATACTATACGTATCTAACACAATTTATTGTTAAAAAATGCCAACAAGTTCAGGTGTGAAAATATATGCTTGTTATCTCAACTCTTAGGAGCTAAACTGCGAGGATTGAAAGTTGTTATATAGATTATAGAAAAACTATATCTCTGAAATAAAAGAAATAAAAAATAAAAGGGGAAAAAACAATTCTGACCAAATATTTCCTGGGAAATTTTGTCAAGGAAAATAATTTCTTTTTTTCCCTATTGTTAGGTGTCAAACCTGGAAAATTGCCCATTGTATACAAGTCCTTTACTACTTGAGTAATGCCCCAAGCCTTTTTACTTAAATGGTGTTTTTCAGTTCGTTTGGTTAGCAGTCTTTCTTTCTTTCTTTCTTTCTTTCTTTCTTTCTTTCTTTCTTTCTTTCTTTCTTTCTTTCTTTCTTTCTTTCTTTCTTTCTTTCTTTCTTTTCTTTCTTCCTTCCTTCCTTCCTTCCTTTCTTTCTTTCTTTCTTTCTTTCTTTCTTTCTTGTTCTTTCTCTCCTTTCTTTCTTTCTTTTTTCTTTCTTTCTTTCTTTCTTCCTTTCTTTTTTTCCTTCCTTCCTTCCTTCCATCCTTCCTTTCTTTCTTTTGTGGGGATAGGCCATGCTTACTTGGAATAATTTGTATATGCCATCTCACACAATGTATCTATTTGACTGCTCCAGAAATTTTTAAAAAGGAAGAAACACTTCCTAATTAACTTCATAAGCTGCATGACAAAATTAGTATGTATTTATAGTAATTTTACTTATGAAGAGAAAGGCAAAAAATCCTAAACAAAAGAGAATATGTTTGAGAAGTAAAATGGAGTTTACATTTAATTTTTTTCCATTTTTTCCTGTGTGTGTGTTTTCCTGAAGATTTAACACAGGCTTCACACATGGTAATCAAGTTATTCTACCACCAAGCTGCAACCCCACTTACATAGTTACAATTTAGAAAATCTAATGCAATTTATCACACTGAGTAAAGAAGAAATCTCATATAATCTCAATAGATGCCGACACAGAAGCATTTAATAATATTTTTAATATTACTGAAAACTCTGAAACAAGGAAAATAGCTTTAGCTTATGTAGAATATCTATCAAGCAACTACGATATTCTTTAAAAAATAGCTGAGGTATTTCTGATGCAATTAAGAGAGAAATTTGTTATCAATGATGGAATTTGACAACACATTTGATATTTTAACTGAAAAAGAGAAAGGAGAAGGAGAAGAAGAAGAAAGAGAAGAAGAAGAAGAAGAAGAAGAAGAAGAAGAAGAAGAAGAAGAAGAAGAAGAAGAAGAAGAAGAAGAAGAAGAAGAAGAAGAAGAAGAAGAAGAAGAAGAAGAAGAAGAAGAAGAAGAAGAGGAAGAGGAAGAGGAAGAGGAAGGACGAGGAGGAGGAGGAGGAGGGGGAGTAGGAGAAGGAGGAGAAAGAGATTGCAATGGAAGGAAAATACTTTAATTTGTGAGCAAGATGGCATGGTAGTCTACATAAAAATACAACAATGTTTACATGTTTACATATTTACAAGTTTTCAGTATGTTAGTTTAATATGAAGTCAAACAATAAAGAAATAAAAAAAATATTGTACATCTCAAACAAACTTTACACTTTAGGTGGTGGTGGGGGAGCGTAGTTGTGGAGATGGGAGGGAAGGGATGGTAGGGATAAAACAAAGGAAGAGGCAAAAGAAATGTACTCATTACCTTGTTCATGGCACTGTAATCCCTCTGTACATTATTTTAACAATAAAAAAACTTATTTAAAAATAAAAAATAAAAAAGTCTATGCCGGCAATTTGTAACTTAGTGGTAGAGTATTTGCCTATTATCTGTGAAGGGTCCTTGTTAATCAGCTGCAAAATGCGTAACAGACCAGAAATTTTTTTAAAAAATTATACAAAAAGGACAATAAAGCACATGGTTTGGGACAAGTAAGTGGTTTACTTCCAAAAAAGAAGTAGCAGCAGATGATTTTGGTGATATATACTTGGAATCCAAACATCCATTCTTTGGCGTTTCAAGTTCTAGGCCAGTCAGCTAAAAAACAAGAGGAGGATGGATATGACAGAAGAAATAATAGAGATCTGAAACAAATTAAACTTCATCTGGATGGTGGGAAGAAGTCTGTCAGCTGTATTTTTTTCTTTTAGAAAGTTTCTAGCCTTTCCACCATGTGAGTATGCAACAAGAAGAGCACATTAAAGCTCTGGTGAAGTTGACCTCTCAGTACATTGAATTTTATAGGTTCTAGATCTTGTCCTTCAGAATTTCTATTGAGTACAAATCACTTGCTCTAAGCTATTGGGACCTGGTCTTAAGGAATTTTGCTATAGAATCACAATGGAATTCAAATACACAGCTATGCCTCTTTCTCAAAAGGAAGACTGATGAATTTGGCACTAGGAGAGTCCAATTTTCTGGGCAGGGGTTCTACTACATATTTTCCCTACTGCAGCACTTGTTCTTCACTTTGAACATATCAACACACTGTCTTAGATTTCAAGGATTCTGATATAAACTCTTTGATGAGAAACTATCATGAGAAATGATGATTCTCTCTATTCTCTCACACCTATAGATGTTAATAACCCACTTCATGGAGATGTATGGCACAAGGCATTTTGCTACACTATCAGATGATTCTGAAGTGATACCACTATTCTTTTGACAACAGTCATTCTAAATTTAAAGAAAAAATCATTGAATATCTTGAATAAATTGATGAGGTCTTTAAAAGCCAAAAGTTAGAGCAGCTTTTCAGATTATGGTTGCCATGAAGTATCCTACTGGATTTAAATTCCAAGTGATGAAACAGCCACTTTCATGACCCACATAAGTAAAACTTTGTTGGTCTTAATTTCTTCCCATTTTAATGGAAATGACAAAAGTGCCAACTTATTGACTTTATAAGGAGATAGCATTATATAATTAAATTGTCAAAATTCACTGAGTTGAATAGAGAGCATGCCTAATTTGTATTAAAGTAGTAATGTATTGCCATTAATACATGGATGTGTTTTATTAGTAAATATTGAAAAGGAAAACAAGTATTTCTACAGGGGATTCATCCTGGCAATAGACACTATACAGTAGGCTGATACTCCCTGCCTTCTTTCAACCACATGCAATTGTTGAGTGTGATATTGTTTTAGTTCTACTCAAGAGCTATGGGACACCTCTTGGATTCCATTTAGAAAACACCAAAGTGCATATGGATATTATAACTTTTTAAAGACCAGAAATGATCTATTGTATGGTGCCAACAATAAACAAACTCCATAACTAATAAAGACTTTAAGCTTATGTTAAGCAGTTGTTCAAAGGAGTTATAATTCAACAAATAGGGACATCTGCTGTGCCTTAACTACTTCTTTGAGTTTTCTCGTTCTTGTCAAGTTAAAAAAATATGGATCCACTCTAGGGAAAATTTCCAATTGGACTCTTTGTCATGTGCCTCCTGCACCTAGAAACATATGAGAATCCACTTTGTTTTTAGATTGTTGGAGCAAATTCCAAGACATGAACAAATGGTGAATGGAAGCCTCTGGTTGGTGTATATTTGTCACTTGCACATGGCCAGGGTTCTAGCAGAAGCAGACATGAGGACATGGATAGTACTCAAGGACAAAATATTTGGTAGCAAACACTAGGACCTGGAAGCCACCAAGAACAGAACGCACTTTCTGATGGACTTGAAGTTCCTGCAACACTACCATGGCAGCAGCAATGGCATCACTCTGTGCACCTCGCATCCATGTGGAAATATTGTCAACAGTCCTCCAGTCGGTTCATGCCAAGCTGTGATTGGTCCATTGCAGCCATTCTGAGTGGTCTCTAAGGTCCATTACAGTGCTGGGTGTTCCTCTTAACCTTCTAGATTCAGTCCTATGTTGACAATTTTGAGTGGTTTTTTTGTGGAGGGGGGCTAAGTTTTGTTGGGGTTTGGGTTTTTTCTTTTCGTTATTGCTCTGTTTTTTTTTTTATTTTCTTAGCTAAGTTTAGGTAGATTTACTCCTTGCCGTCCTAGCAAAAAGATGGGAGAACACAGTGAATTATCCTCCAGATCTTCAGAGAAGGAGATTTTCACTGAACAAGACAGTATGAAGGAGATCATTGGCTATGCAGGAGGAGATTTTCCCTGAACAATACAGTGTGAAGGAGGAGATCATTGACTATGGTAGCTATGGATATGTAAAGTTGGCCTAGCACCACCTCATAGACACTAAGATGGTAGTGAAAATAATCCTGAAGGGAGAGTTCAACAATTGTCAGATCAAAAATGAGATGGACAGGCTGTGAAGGTAGCTCAGTGTTAGATGTTGCCTTTCATGCATGAGGCCCTGAGTTCAATTTCTCAGCACCACATGAACAGAAAAAGCTAGAAGTGATGCTGTGTCTCAAGTGGTAGAGCACTAGCCTTTAACTGAAGAGCTCAGCGACAGTGCCCAGGCCCAAATTTCAAGCCCCAGAACCGACAAAACCTTTGAAATGAGATGGATATTATTATGATTTTCACATCACCCACACATGATCAGGTCATTCCAGGTGAGGGAGAAGGAAGAGCACCAATACCTGGCAGTGGAACTGGCCATCCAGAGACCTCCTGCGAGAAATGTGAAAATCATACCACCTATTCAAGAATGAAGTCAGAAGATTGTTTAGACAGATTGTGAGGACTGTGCATTACTTTAACGAATATAGAAATGAACATTGAGACATTAGCCCAATAACATCGTGTTGGATGACAAAGGCAATGTGAAGGTCAATGACTTTGTCATGAGCTTAATGATTTCCCTAGGGTAAGTTGCTGAAGGACATACATGGTACCTTAATTTTGTCCCTATAAAATATTTCTGCATGAAAATTATAATGGCTGCAAAGTAGACATCTGGTTAATGGGAGTCTCATTCATACTCTATGGGGATGGCAAATTTTCCATTTGAATATATGAATTTTATCCAGATACAGATAATTGTCTTGGAGGTCACATGCATTTCTACATTCATCTGTACCCAAAAGAACAAAATATCATCTTGAAACTGTAAACTGCATACCCAAACAGAGGCACAGTATAGAACAAAACATGGACATTGGGGGCTGTGAAGGTAGCTCAGTGGTAGAGTGCTTGCCTTGCATGCATGAGACCCTGGGTTTGATTCCTCAGCACCACATAAGCAAAAAAAGCTGGAAGTGGTGCTGTGGCTCAAGAGCTAGAGCACTAGCCTTGAGCTGAAGAGCTGAGGGACAGTGTCCAGGCACAGAGTTCAGGCCCCACAGCCTAAAAACAATGGACATTGGCTCAGCTAAGTTGAGGAATGTTTCCTATGTCCTAATGAGCCATTATGTAATGCACTAACACTTATTATTCTTGCACTCATGTGTGACATGAGGTACAGCCTGCCTGATATAAACAAAATGATATTGGACAGGATATTAAATGAAATCATGGTCATCTATTTTTTTATTTAAAAAAGTGCAGAATTAAATCAGTGCCTTCTTTTGTTTCAGTGTGCCCATCTCCTGCAGATATATAGTATGTATATATGTATATATCTCACAAAAATATTACATATTAAATATAATATA
Source organism: Dipodomys spectabilis (assembly GCF_019054845.1). NCBI lineage: Eukaryota > Metazoa > Chordata > Mammalia > Rodentia > Heteromyidae > Dipodomys > Dipodomys spectabilis. The sequence continues at coordinate 1,117,404 of NW_024870793.1, forward strand.
TAATTATATGTTAATAAATATACATAATTTTGGAGATGCAGTTTCATTCAATTCTCTGCTTTTGCTTCAAGCCAACATTCTCATCTGAGCCTCCTACGGAAATAAGATTATAGAACAGGACCATGCAAAATATTTCCTAATAAATGCAGCAGAGAGTCTGTCTTTAACTTCCAAGAAATACTAAAAACTTGAAGATAGTAGAATGATGAATGTAACATAAAACACTTAACTCAGTGTAAAATTTCCAAAATTTATTTTATACAAAAATTACGGGAGGTGTTCCTGGAAGATGGCTGAGGAGAAGCTGGAGGCTGAACAAGCTCTCGTATAGAAAGCAGTTTTAGTGTTCCAGTGAACAGTCCTAAGCCAGAGAATCACACCAAGTGTGGCATCACAGGACAGAGAGTTAGGCGAGAGAGGAAAAAGCAAGGCAAAGAGACAGATCTGAGCACTTGCCTGCAGCCACGGTTGCAGCAGCAGCAGCAGCGGTGGCTGTTGCCACCATACCGGCAACACAGAGAGTCCCGTACAAAGGCACCAGATGTGGCGGGCAAACAGATTCTACTCAACACCAGCAAGAACTGACAAGGAGTAGACACCTTCATCATGCAGTTCCCAGACCAGAGAGGACCCAGGAACCAAGATTATAGAATGAGTAGAAGCCTGCCATCTTCACTCCTTCTCAGGGAGCAAAAGAAGGAAGGCCACCCCTCCCCCGCCACTACAGAAGATCTCCATTTTTGATAGTGACAAAAGCCTGGCTGAGCAGCTAGCACAAACACAAGCCTTGTAAGAAAACAAGAGTCATTTAGCAGGTCAAAGGAACCTAACCTGACCTGCGAGGCTCAGCTACACCAAGGGAAAAGTCACCCAGCCCAGGCCGCCAGCCTCAGGAGTAGCTTTCTTCACCGGGTAAACAGAGCCAGAGGATGCCCCTCCCTTAAGCAGCCTTGACAAACAATTGAAATTCAGTAAACAAAAACTCTGAGAATGGCTCCAAGCTGGGCTCTGTGAGTTTCTCAGGAGCTAGATACTCAGGGAAAAGCTGTTGTTTTCTGAAAGGCCTCAACTCTACCCAGAACCTAGCCTCATCACAGCATCTCCAAACTAGAGGAAATGGCCATCTCCCTCTTTTGTGATACTCAAAGCAGATCTCCCTCCCATTGAACTAGCCTGGGAAGAGGATCACAAAATCCTGGGTAAAGCAGAGCATTTTTCTGCCTGCTCAAACAAACTGACTTGAGAAACCATCCAAGCCACAGGAAAATCAAACACCATAAGCAGACGAGAGACTCCAACAAGACACTGGTTATGGACACAAGTGAGATACAAGATCTTCCCATCCACCCAAAAAAATCAAAGAACTCTTTTTTTGTACCTTTTATAAAAAATTTTTCCAAATTTTTTTTAATTTTTAATTTTTAAGATTAAAATTTTTTTTCTATTAACTTTTTTTTCTTCCTCTTATAATTTTTTTTCTTTTTTCAAATTGTATTTTGTTTAGCTCTACTGGCCTTTTGATCCTTTTTCTTTCTCATTCTTTTCACCTTTTCTTCTCTTTCGTTCTTTTTTTGCTTGACTTAATTGCTGTTCTGCTCATCCTCAGATATACCCGGAATCGATTATTAGACCTTAGCCCCATTGTGAACACAATTAATCCACAAATTTATTACTCAATTTAAAACCTCTTAGACTTAAATTCCTTAATAACAAGACTATCTTTTATACCTATATAATATTTTAAGCATTTTTATTTTTAAGTTGTTCACATCTCCTTTCTCTACCTCCCCTTCACTTATTCTATTCATGTTCTTCTCTGAATATTACATTCTCATTTTGGATAATTTTAAAGTGTTGCACTTTTTATTTATAACTTTTCTTTTTCTATTTTTTTCTTGTCTTTTTTCTTTCTCTTTATTCCTTTTTCTCTCTCTCTACTATCATTCTATCCAACCTATTTCCCGCTTTGAGATTAGGACTTAGTTAACTCTCCCTCTGCCTTTCCACATCCCTATATTCCTATTTTTACCCACATCTCTCCCTAAACCTAATAATTTCTGTTTGCCAAATTCTTCTTTCGCTTTTTAGCCCATTAATACATAGTTGCTTGATGTTGAATAGATATATCTGTTGAACTAGATTGTATCTGCAGACTTTTGATTGTGCAACTACAGACTTTGGTTGATGCTTGCCTTAAAATAGTTTTCTAGCACAAAACGTGTTACTTTCATCCTAAATGGGCAGAGCAACCTGGAAAAACACAAGAAAAATGGCAAGTTCAGGTATCTCAACTCCCACTCATGAAATCAGGGGACAGAGCAGATAATGAATAATCCAGAGGAGAGTTCCCAAAAGCTCTACAAGCACTACTGGGAAACATGGTAAATGAAAATATTGAAAACCTGCAAAGGACTCCATATGAGCGTGATAGGGAGAGAGAGAAGGTAAAACAAAGGTCAATGCAGGAATATCATGAGCGTGAGGAAGGTACTTAAAGACTGATACAGGAATTGCATGAGCAGCTTGAGAAGTAAAACAGAAATAAAGGAATGGCATAAGCAGGTTGAGATCAGTCATAGAGAATGTCAGGAATGGTGTGAGCAGGCTGAAAACACTCAAAGAGAACTACAGGAATTGTGTGAATGTGAGGAAGCTAATCAGAGTAATAGAGGAATTGAGAGAGCAAGATGAGAATACAGAAGGATAACCAAATACATTCATGGAATCGATAAACAGAAAACTGAAAGAAATCAGAGAGACCACGAAGGGAATGCTGAATGGAACACAACAGAAGGAATGGGAGTCCAAGAAAACCATAACCAATCAACTTAGTGATTTGAGAATAAAAACTGAACATCAAATTAAGGAATTAAAGAAGTTCATACAAGATCTAAAACAAAGTTCAAACAAAGTATTTGAAGCCATCAAGGATGACCAAGTAGGAAGAAAAGAAATTAAAAAAAAAAGTAGAAAGTTTGACAGCAGGTTAGACCATGAAGAAGATCGAATCTTGGGGATTGAATACAGTCTAGATATTATAGAGAAAGACCAAGCAACCATACAAGGCAACTCCATGAAATACGATACATCTATTCAACACTTGGAAGACACCATCAGAAGGCCTAATCTGAGGATAATGGGTGTAGAGGAACACCTAGAGACAGAAGTTAATGATCTAGGAAATTTGTTTAGCAGGATCCTAGCAGTGAACTTCCCAAACATGCAAAAAGATAGGTCTGTTCAGATACAAGAAGCTTTTAGAACTCCAAACAAACCAGACCAGAAAAGGACATGCACCGTGACATTACAATCCAAACTGGATCAATTCAGACCAAGGAAAAGATCCTTAAAGCTGTCAAGGAGAAAAGATCAATCACCTACAAAGGGAAACCAATTAGAAACACTTCAGATTTCTCAGAGGAGACAATTAAAGCAAGAAGAGCCTGGAATGATGTATGCCAACCCCTAAAAACGAACAACTATTAACAAAGAATTCTGTACCCAGCTAACCATTCCTGCATAACCACAGGTCAAATAAAATCTTCCATAGCAAAGAAAAGTTGAAACAATATACCTCCACCAAACGAACCCTACAAAATATTCTTAAATATGTCCTACACATAGAAAACCATCAAGACCACAATAAAGGACAAGAAACTGCAACCAAACTGAGAATCCAACAATCATAGGAAGAACATAGTTGTTGCAGCCCCCAAGAAGGTGGATAAAATGTCAGGAACTCCCAAATACCTCTCAGTACTATCTCTCAACATTAACGGACTTAACTCTCCAATTAAGCGACATAGACTGTCTAGTTGGATTAAAAAGCAAGATCCTTCTATCTGCTGCCTTCAGGAGTCACATCTTGCCCATAAAAACAAATACATTTTCAATGTGAAAGGCTGGAACAAAATCTACCAACCAAACGGCCCCCATAAACAGGCAGGAGTTGCAATTCTAATATCAAATAAAATGGACTTCAAATTAAAATTAGTGAGAAGAGATAAAGAAGGTCGCACCATACTAATTAAGTGATCTCTCTTTCAGGAGGATATTACAATTCTAAATATCCATTCATCAAACAACGGAGCACCCAAATTTATGCAAGAAGCACTACTTTCCCTCAAATCCCACATAGATCCAAAGACATTAATTGTTGGGGATTTTAACACACCACTTTCCCCACTAGATAGATCAACTTAGAAAAAACTCAACAGAGAAACCGCAGAGCTAAGCAATTGCATAAATCAATTAGATTTAACAGACATCTACCAAATATTTTACCCCGCAGCGTCAGAATACACGTTTTTCTCAGCAGCACATGGAACATTTTCCAAAATAGACCACATTTTAGGCCACAACGCAAACTTGTCCAAATTCAGAAACATTGAAGCTATACCTTGCATTTTCTCAGACCACAATGGAATTAAATTAGAACTCAACACTAAAAGCCACCAAAGAAAATCCTGTAACACCTGGAGGCTGAACAACACACTCGTGAATGACCAGTGGATCATGGAAGAGATTAGAAAGGAAATTCAAATGTTCATGCCATTCAACAAAAATGAACACATAATTTACCAGCTCCTCTGGGACACAGCAAAGGCAGTACTCAGAGGCCAGTTTTATAACTCTGAGTTCCTACATTGACAAATTGGAGAGATCTGCAACCAACAATTTAATGAGACATCTGAGCCTCCTTGAAAAAGAACAGCAAGAGAAACCCATATCCAGTAGATGGAAATAAATAGTTAAAATTAAATCAAAATTAAATGAGTTAGAATCCAAAAAAACATAAAAAGAATCAACAAAATTAAGAGTTGGTCCTTCGAAAACATTAAAAAAAATTGACAGACCCTTAGCAAATCTTATCAGAAAAAGAAGGGAACACACCTAAATAAATAAACTCAGAGATGAGAATGCAAACATCACAATAGAAACAACCAAGATTCAAAACATTATAAGGGAATACTTCTCAAAACTTTATGCTAATGTTTGAGAACTTGGCAGAAATGGACCATTCCTAGCAAATATTGACATTCCAAAACTAAACTAAGATGTGTTAAACCAGCTTAACAGGCCCATATCAAGCATTGAAATAGAAACAGCAATAAGAGACTTCCCATGTAAGAAAAGCCCAGGACCAGTTGCTTTTACAGCAGAATTCTACAAGGCCGTCAAAGCAGAGCTCACACCAATACTCCTCCAACTCTTCAATGAAATTGGAAGAGAAAGTTCACTAACAAACACATTCTATGAAGCTATCAAAACCAGGCAGGAGCTCATCAAAGAAACAGAACTATAGACCCATTTCTTTGAGGAATATTGATGCAAAACTTCTCTACAAACTTTTGGCTAATCAACTTCAACAATTCTTCCAAAAAATTATACACCATGATCAAACAGGATTGATTTCAGGGATGCAATGCTGGTTCAATATACCCAAATCAATTAATATAATTCATCACATCAACAGGAGCAAGGATAAGAACCACATAGTTACCTCAATAAATGCAGCAAAAGCATTTGACAACATCCAACACCCTTTATGACAAACCTACAGCCAGCATTATACTTAATGGTGAAAAACTTAAGTCATTTCCTCTTAACTCAGAAATGAGACAGGGATGTCCACTCTCTCCACTTCTTTTCAATCTAGTATTAGAACGCCTAACTACACCAATAAGTCAATATGCAAACATAAAAGGGATCCAAATAGGGAAAGAAGAAGTAAAACTTTCCCTCTTTGTAGATGACATGATCTTCTATTTCAATAATCCCATAGACCTAACTCCCAAATTACTCAAGCTGATTCAAAACTTTGGCAATGTAGCAGGGTATAAAATTAACCCTCAAAAATCAATGCATTCCAACAATGAAAAAAGGGTAGCTGAAATTAGGAAAGCAGCCCCATTCCTAATAGCCCCAGAAAAAAATAAAATACCCAGGAATTAAGTTATCCAAAGTAGTGAAGGACATCGGAGATGAAAAATTTAAAAACTTGAAAAAGGAAATCAAAACAGAACTTAGAAAGTGACAAAAAATCCCGTACTCCTGGATTGGAAAGATCAATATCGTGAAAATGGCAATACTTCCCAAGGCTATCTACAAATTCAATGCAAAACCTATCAATATTCCACAATCATTCTTCAAGTTAATAGAATAGGCAATGCAATAATTCATATGGAACAATAAAAGACCTCGAATAGCAAAAACGCTCCTCAACAGAAAGAATAGTGCTGGCAGAATATCAATACCAAATTTCAAACTCTAGTATAAAGCCATGGTAATCAAAACAGCTTGGTACTGGCACAAGAACAGACCTCAGGACCAATGGAATAGAATTGAAAACCCAGAAATGAACCTACAGACCTATAGCCATCTAATCTTCGATCAAGGAACTAAAAAAATATAATCGAAGAAAGACAGCGTCTTCAGTAAATGGTGCTGGCAAACTTGGTTAACTACTTGTAGAAAACTAAAGCAAGATCCATATATATCACCCTGTACCAGAATCAACTCCAAACGGACCAAAGACCTCAGAGTCAAAGCAGACACTGAAAACATTACAAGATGGAATCGGAGAAATTCTGGGTCTCCTGGGGACAGGTCGAAATTTCTTAATAGAAACCTAGAAACCCATCGAATCAAAGCAAGGTTGGACAAATGGGATTGCATGAAATTGCAGAGCTTCTACATGGCAAAGGACATAGCAATATCAATAGAAAACCCACAGATTGGGAGAAGATCTTCACTAGCCTGACAATGGTCTCATATCTAAAATACACCTGTAACTCAAAAAATTAAATCTCCCAACAACAAATTTTCAAAAAATTTGCCCAATAAATAAGTGGGATAAGACTTATAGAGAAACTTCTCTGAAGGGGAAAGAAGGATGGCCAATAGACACATGAAGAAATGCTCAGCCTCTCTAGCCATAAAAGAAATGCATATCAAAACGACATTGAGATACCACCTCACCCCAGTTAGAATGGCTATAATCAAGAACTGTAACAACAACAGATGCTGGAGGGGATGTGGACAGAAGGGAACTTTACTGCATTGTTGGTGGGAGTGCTAACTTGTTCAATCACTTTGGAAAGTAATATGGAGATTCCTCAAAAGAATCCACATAGAGCTCCCCTATGACCCAGCAATCCCATTTTGGGGCATTTATCCAAATATTCAAAAAAGACCACACCAAAGCTACCAGCACAACTATGATTATTGCAGCATTATTTACCACAGCTAAGATATGGAACCAACCCAGATGCCCCTCAGTAGATGAATGCATCAAGAAAATGTAGTATATATACACAATGGAATTCTATGCCTCCATCAAAAAGAATGACATTGCCCCATTTGTTAGGAAATGGAAAGACTTGGAAAAATTATATTAAGGGAATTAAGCCAGGCACAAAGATACATAGGTCCCATGGTTTCCCTTATTTGCAATAACTAGTACATGTCTGAGTCAAGCAGAAAAGGTCAGATAAGTTGATGTTAGGGAAATGAACCATAAGATATGTATTCAAATGTTTTTTTTCTCTTTCATGCTATTGTCTCTAACACATTTATAAGACTATTTCTTCGTTGCTTTTTATGTCCTTCCCCCACGGTATAATCCCCGCTTTCACTGTATTTGATGTTGGTATAATTTGTGGAGGGGGAGGGGAAAAACAAATCGTTTACATAGGTATACAGGTGAACCCATTGCAACAATGAGACGTACAAGTCGTTATGTCGAAGATGAACTTTACAACTTTGTTAGGCGGGGGGGTGGGTAGGAGGATTGGGGGGGCGGAAAATAGGATGGGAAGGGGAAACAAAGGAGGAGGCTACAATGCTTGATAAGAAATGTACTCATTATCTTGCCCATGTAATTGTAACCCCTATGTACAGTATTTTCACAATAGAAAACATACTGCAAAAAAATTAGAGGACAGTGTTATTCGATTTTCCATGAAAAAAGATTAATAAAAAATTAAAGACAGATATAGATCCCATTTGGAAATGTGAAAGTAAGTGGACTGCCCATATGTTCAAGTCCTAATACTGGCCCACAACCATACATTACATTAGTTTTTGTAAGTCTTTTATTGTAAAAATACTGTACAGAGGGGTTACAGTTAAATGAACAAGGTCATGAGTACATTTCCTGTCAAGCATTGTAGCCTCCTCCTTTGTTTTTCCCCTACCTTTCCTTCCCTTCCACCTACACAACAACTCCACTCGCCTCCAAAGATGCAAAGATCGTTTTTAATGTAGTGTCTTGTATATCACATTTTTACAATGGGTCAACCTGTATGCCTATTTAAACATTTTCTGTTTTCCCTTACCCTCCCCAAATTATAGAAATGTATATACAAGATGCAGGGCACCAGAATCAAATACAGTGAAAACAGGGGTTGTACCTTCTGGGAGGATCATATAAAGTAACCAGAAATCACATAGTACCGTATAAATACATTAGAAACAACAACAAGAAAGGAAAAACCACTTGTGTCCCTATCTTGGTGTTCATTTCACTTAACTTCATCTTATCTGGTCACTTGTACATAGCTTTTGACCTTTTCTGCTTGTCCTAGGCATATACTAGTTATGGCAAATAAGGGAAACCATGGGACCTATATTTCTTTGGGCATGCCTTACTTGACTTAATATAATTTTTCCAAGTATTTCCATTTCCTAACAAATTGGACGATATCATTCTTTCTAATAGAGACACAGAATTCCATTAGATAGATAGATAGATAGATAGATAGATAGATAGATAGATAGATAGATAGATAGATAGATAGATATAGATATAGATACATCTCTCTCTCTCTCTCTCTCTCTCTCTCTCTCTCTATATATATATATATATATATATATATATAATCACCTTTCTTGATCCATTCATCTACTTAGGGCCATCGGGGTTGTTCCATATTTTATCTATGGTAAATAATACTGCAATAAACAGCATTTTGCTGGTAGCTTTAGTATGGCCTTGTTAGTGATCATTTGTGTAAATGCCTGAAAGTCGGATTGCTGGGTCATGGGAGAACTCTATGTGGAGTCTTTTGAGGAACCTCCATACTGCTTTATAAAGTGGCTGAACAAGTTTTACACTCCCACCAACAATGCAGTAGAGTTCCCTTTTGGCCACATCCCCTACAGCATCTGTTGCTATTAACTTTCTTATTTATAGCCATTCTCACCGGGGAAAGTTGAATCTCAATGTGGTTTTGATTTGCATTACTTTTATGGCTAGAGAAGTTGAGCATTTCTTCATGTCTGTATTGGCCATTGTTATTTCCTCTTCTGAGAAATTTCTGTTTAAGTCTTTAGCCCACTTATTTTATCAGGCAGTTCTTTCTTTGATAATTTTTTGTTGGAGGATTTAGTTTTTTGAGTTCCAGGGGTATTTTAGATATGAGACCCTTGTCTGTTGTATGGCTAGTGAAGATCTTCTCCTAACCCATGGGCTTTTTATTGATTTTGCTAGCTATGTCCTATGTCATGCGGAAGCTCTGCACTTTCATGCACTCCCATTTGTGCAACCGTTCTTTGATTTGTTGTGTTTCTAGTTCTCTATTAAGAAAATTTCTGCCTATGCCAAGGAAACCTAGGGTTTCTCCTATTCCATCCAGTAATGTTATTAGGGTATCTGCTTTGACTCTGAGGTTGATCATTAATTTTGTAGGCCAGAACTTGGGTTTTTTCCACCTTTTGTGTTCATAGGAGTGTCTGTATTTTGTGTAAACAGGCTGCTCTACAAGGTATCATTCCGGGTGATGTAGTAGTTATTACATGGCTCCATGTAAGTATTGTGTAATGACATTGAGCTTTCTAATGATTTACCTACATAAATCTATTAATGTTAATTGTCATGAAGAATGTCAAACCTCCATTTTTGTGCCCATCTCCATCCTTGCTCTCCCTATTGTCTAGCAGTTTATATCACAGTCAGTATAACTGAAGCTGGCACATGGAACAGACATGGACTCTATGGATCCTGGCTGTTAATGGCCCCAAATACAGCAAATATCAGAATCAATGAGATCAAAGCAGTTGTCCCAGGTGCCTAATTGTATGAATGTCCTTTGCTTCCAATAGACTCACCTGCCTCTGTCACAAGCGTGGTAATGGTTTATCACCATGAAAGCATACACGGAAGTTTAATTTCTCAGTGTAGCCATGTCAGGAGGTGGAACTTTTAAGAGAGATTTCAGTCATAAATGGATTAATAAAATCTCATCAACTCTCTAGGGACTAACATTATCACTGTTAACAGTTTTTGAAAGCAACCTATGCCCCTTACTCCCTGTCATTCTAGCACATGCTATGATGCCAAGATCTTCTGTGATATGATTCACCAAGGGGACCTTGTTCCATGTGCTACCATGCAATTTAGAATTTCCAGCCACTACTATTTTGATTGAAATAGACCTTTTATTCCTTATGAAGTGTACAGCTTCAAGAATTTTGTTAAACCATAACCATATGGACTAAGATGCTATTCTTTTTATCTTTTTCATGGAACTGAGGATTAAACTGAGGGCCTTACACTTACTAGGCAAATATGGTACCAGTTGAGCCAGCATGCCCCCAATCAATTTTTTTCTTTTTCAGCTTGCTTTTCATATATGGTCTTGTGCTGACTTCACTCAAGCCACCCTAAGTACCCCATCCTCCTATAACTCTACCTCCCAATATCTGGGATTACAGGCCAGTGACACCACAGTTTGCCTCTTAGAATATGCTATTCTTTTGGGGAAAGAGCTACAGACCCCTGAGATGCCTAAGGGGGGTTGTGTGTGTGTGTGTGTGTGTGTGTGTGTGTGTGTGTGTGTGTGTGTGTATTCAGGAGAACTGTCCTTGGTGATTTACTTAGTACTGAGGGAGAGGCTTCCTGAAGAATCTGTATTCTTCATTCCTTTCACTGAAAAAGAAATGCTTCTCTGCGTGCAAGTGCCTCTCAACTGTAATCCTAGCTCTTCAGAATGCTGAGATTTGGGGATAACATTGTTAAACCAGGCGATCCAGGAAAAGTCCATGACACTCTTATCTCCATTTAATCACCAAAAATGTTAAAAATGGAGCTGTGGCTTAAGTAATAGAGTAATATTCTTGAGGAAAAATATACGAATAGCACCTAGACTCTTATTAAGGCTCAGGACCAGCACCCATACAAAATCTCCAGATAGCACTTATGCCATTACAAGTCGCCATTATGTCTAATGGATTATTTCTACAGGACAGTTGCAATGTAAAAAACAATCTTTTATTTCTTCATAAGATATGTTCTTTCTGGACCAGCTTTATGCCCCATTTTTCTTGCTGGAATGGTGTCTTGATTTTGAAGTAGAGGAAATACTCAGTGCGGAATTTGGTCTCTGAATCCCTCCCTTATCCATTATTAACATGTTCTCTCTTTTATTTTTTGGCAGTCTTTGGCAATGAACTCAGGTCCTGGGCACTGTCACTGAGCTTCTTCTTTGCACAAGGCTAGCACCCTATGCACAGCGTAACTTCTGGCTTTTTCTGTTTATGTGGTACTGAGTAATTGAACCCAGGGCTTCATTCATTCTAGGCAAGCACTCTACACTAAACCACATTCCCAGCCACATGTTCTCTTTCTAAAATATGTCTAACATGTTTACCTCTGTCCCATCTCTGAAGCCACTACTCTTGAATATATCCTCAGTTTAACTCCTAACTACTTTTCATTCCCTTTAACTGCCGAATTATTTTCCATTGGACCCATGGAACAATCTTTCATTTTCTTAAATTTCCCACTTCATTGGCTAAAGTCAAACAATACCTCAACATTACCAGTGTCTGAAATTGAGGACACTTAAAATAATAAAAATATTTTTCTACTTTCTTTTGGCCGTGGGCTTGAACTCTGGACCTTGGGCACTGTCCTTCATCTCTTCAGCTCAAGGAATGTCCTCTAACACTTGAGCCACAGTGCCACTTCCAGTTTTCTGAGTTTATTGCAGATAATAGTCTCTCAGCCTTTCCTGCCCAGGCTGGCTTTGAACCGGGAGCATCAGATCTCATCCTCCTGAATAGCTAGGATTACAGGAATGAGCCCCCAGTTCCCAGCTAATAAATAGCTTTTCATATGTATCAGGTGATACACAACAACTCAGACCCTTGGGGAGTTTTTTATCTTCAAGTCTGGGCAGGATATAACCCCACAATATACTCTGGTAGGTAACAAAATTAAAGAGATTCTACAAATATAATTAGTTCCCACAAGAGTTGGGTATGAGTTACTTCCAAGGAGTGAGTGCAAATTAAGGCTTTTCTAGAAGTCAGTGAAGCCAGCAGAATGAATCAAACAGTAAGGAGAATATGTTTGTCAAGAAAGTATGGGGGTGTGTAGGAGCTGACAACAGTGGTTGTATGATAGGTGACCAGAAAGCAGAAACCACTGTCTCACAACATCAGGAGATAAACCGAACCAGGCATCCCTTAAGCTTGGAAGAGATCCCCACATTCCATTACAGACTATAGCCTGGTGGCCCCTGCTAAAAACTGAGCAGCTGCTATAGACAAACCACACCCTAACTACCAGCCCAAATTTCTAACCTACAATATTTGGTATTCAATGGATTAACAAAGAAATTTCTAGTAATTTGCCACATAATATGACAAAATAAATGCATCTCTCAGAGCGCTGGTGCCTCACACCTGTAATCCCAGGTACATAAGAGACTGAGATCTGAGGATCCAGATTCAAAAGGATTTCAAGCAGCAATATCTGTGATATTCATATTGCCAATAAATAACAAAAACCTGGAAATGGTGGTATAGCTTATGTAGTAGGGCACCAGCCTTAAGGGAAAAGATAATTAAAAGCACAAGACACTAAGTTGAAACTCCAATACCAGCACATACACACACACACACAAAAAAAAAAAAACACAAAAATAGAATAGAAAAATGAAAACATTTGTTGAAGACCACCTGGTATTTTCTCTGCTCTGGGTAAAACTCTAACATTTCTCACACTTTTTCCTTATGCTTGAAGTAATTTATTAAAATTCTATAACACCACCATAAAGATATCTAATTACACAACTACACAAATGTGTTGGCCACAGCCATTTCTATATATCATATTGTAATTGTTACTGCAAACAAAGTACCTTTCCTACTAATTTAATCTAATTAATTGCAAAAACAGGATTTGTATCTTAGTTGAAATTAAACTTAAACTTCTTAACTCATCAAAAGGAGTATGTGGGTGCTGTCACTGAGAGAAGCATAGAGCTGTTTGACATCAGGGGAGTTTCTCTGATAAAGCAAGGTCTGTCATAAAGTCATATAGATAATTGTTTATCTTTGCTCTTTATCATTCTTGGTGTTACACCTTTTGAGTTCTTGATTATTTATTTGGCAACTCACCCTTTAGTATATGTCTTCCATGAAAAAATACATTTTGCCATACAACAAATGTTTATCCTTAAGATGAGGAATGCATCTTGTTGTTTCTCAGGGTTTATTTAAAAGCAAAGAAGAAGTGTTTGCATGTTTCTAAATATTTTGTTTCTTTCTGATTTCCTGTCTGCCATTCCTCAAGGCTTATTTTTCCTAATTGATGGTGCCTCCAATCTATACAAATTGCTATGAAGACATCATACTATTGCATTCAATGTATAGATTGTTTTGATGGAAATTAATACCTACTTGATGCTGTGTGCTGCTGTTCACAATTGAGCCATGGTTTTTCTTTTAGCTCTATTTCAATTATTTTTGTAAGTGTTAATTTTCCTTTACAATGTATGATGTATTTTTTGTTAGATAGTTCTTAGTGTGTTTTATTGGATTGTATTGGTATGAACAACACTGGGGATTGAACTCATACCTCATTTATGGGAAGAAACACTCTACCACCTAAGTGACGATCAGCTATGGCAATTTTTTTGTTTATTTGTTTTTCTTGGTCATGGGGCTTGAACTCTGGGCCTGCGTGCTATCCCTCAGCTCTTCAACTCAAGGCTAGTGCTCTACCATTTTAGCTACAGTGCCACTTCCAGAATTCTGCGTGGTTATTTGGAGATAAGTGTTTCATGGGCTTTTCCTTCCCAGCCTGGAGTTGAACCACAGTCCTCAGATCTCAGCCTCCTGAGTAGGTTGGATTACATGTGTGAGCCACTGCCACCCGGCTATAGTAGTTTTTTCTTTTAACAATGGAAATTATTTATTTTTGTCCTAATTTAATTTAATATTTTTATCTCTTTTTTTTCATCCCATGGAATTGAGTATAGGACCCTTTATATGTATGTATGTATGTGAGTGCTTCTATGTACATATGTGCCAATACTGAGGCTTGAATTTCCTTAACTTTTTCCAAGCAAGGTTGACCCTACACCACTTGAGCCAGAACTTCAGGTTTTTTGTTGCTTAATTGAAGGCAAGAATCACTGATATACTACTTTGAAGGATTAATTTTTGGATGGCAGTTCAGAGCCAGACTGTGCAGTCTCCTTATCTCTTCCCTCTAATAAACTACTCAGGAAACGCTTCTAGTGTCACTGTGGCTCAAGAGGTAGAGCACTGCCCTTAATGAAAAGCAACTCATATACTGTGCTTAGGCCTGAATTTAAACCCTGGGGACAGCGTGTTAAAAAAAATAACATACTCTGAATTGTTTGACCAGTCTAGCTTTAAACCATGATCCTATAGATCTCAGGTCTGAAATAGCTGGGATTACAGGTTTGAGCCTTTAGCTATAATAATAGCTTTCTATTATTTTCAATCATTATTATTGACAGATGCTTTAAAAAAACACATATGGCTAACAGTAGCTCATGTTAATAATCCTTGATATTATAGAGGGTGAGACATAAGAACCTCAGTTTGAAGTTGGGCCCAATGACAGAATGTCTGAGTCTTATCTCCAACTAACAACCAAAAGGTTGGATGTAAGACTGTGGCCCAACTTTTAGAGTCATAGCCTTTATTAGAAAAAGCTTAAGGACAGTGCTCATGCAATAAGTGCAAGTCTCAAGATCAGCACAAAAAACATAAAATAAACAGAACCCAAAAATAATCACAGGTATGGCTAGTGATAGTTTGCCTAGTTTTCCTAATATCCTGAATTTTATAGCCACCACAAAGAAAAATAGACAAACCAACAAATTATGTATCCACAGGCAGATGAAACTTTTCCTGATATATCTGCACTAATTATATTTTTAAAAAGTCTTACACTTTTTCATTTAGAAAGTTAACCTAAAAATAATGCCAGTTGAATAGAAATTGTATGTGATGACTACTTCAACAACAAAACATATTTTAGTTTTTTTTTAAAAAGTATGTCACCTATTTGTCACTATATATATATATATATATATATATATATATGTATATATATATATATATATAAAACATTATTAAAATTTCAACTAAATATTAACTTCACTATCCTCTAAATTGAAGTGTTTACCTATATTTTATATCAGAGTGAGTATAAACATTAGGGAGTTAACTGAGGCAATGAAAAGGGGTGCAGGAAGAAATGTTCCTTTCAGAGCAACTTGGTTTGAGGCTGGCCACCAAGGTAGGTCTTCAAGAGGCCAGGGCTGTTTCTCTTTCCTAAGGTGCCTTTCCTTGACTGGTCCTCCTCCTCTTGAGTCTAATAAAAGGAAGTGGGAGAACAGCAGCAGCTTGAGTTGAAGATTTTTGTTAAATCCTCTTTCTTGTGTTTAAATGCAGGAACTAGAAAATTAACTGGCTGCATGAACTCTAACTTTGAAAGAACTTCCAAATATGAAGACCAACCTGAGCCAGCACATCGTGGAGGAGGACATGGTGGTGGCAAAGAACAGATAGAACTTTTGCACAGAACATGCACATTCTTACTCCTTTGTGTAAGTCAGTAAGTCTGCATATAGGAAACTTCAATGTCCCAAAATTCCAATGTTAGAAAGGAGCTTTAATTTTGTTAAAGTTCCTTTTCAGTGGGATCCCTGCTTCTCCACTGTTCCTTTAGATTCTGTAGTTTTAGAAGGCAATTGCATGCTTAACAGAAACAACCCCTTGTTTCCACAGCACTGGATGCTGCAAGTCTGTACATATTTATGGAAAGTTTTAAAACATACTTCATCAGGGAGGAGAACAATGAGAGGGATGGTATTCTAATGGGGTTCAGCTATTATTGTTTAGATGGTGACAAGTGTTGTCTGTATGTTGAGAAGCCTCTCGCCTTGCTTGAGCAACACCTCATCTGAGCCTAACAGCTGGGATCATATTGGGCACCTCTACATAAACATATAATCAGCTTCTTTTTAGAAGTAGTGGGTTTTATAAACTATTAGAAGCTATCAGATTAACTGCTTGAACTCAAGAGGGTACGGGTACTTAGCTGTTCACTTCTACTCAGGATAGTCCGGGTTAGTGTATTAGACAGTTTGTATAAGTGATAAAATCAAAGCAAATTGAAGGCTTCAAGTAGTCTTAAAGATCTTTAAGAACATAAAATTCAGTGGAAAGTGGCACTGTGGTTCAAAGTGGTAGATCACAGGCCTTGAACAAAATATTCTCAGGGACAGTGCCCAGGCCATGAGTTCAAAACCTACGATCGCCATAAAAAAAAAAAAATGCTTGTCTCATTTTGAAATGTCAATTTAAGCTTGTTATTTAAATTTTATACAAAAAGAAAGTTTTTGGTCTCCTAGGAAAGTTCTCCAAAAATTAATGTAGAGCAGAAGAGAAGAATGTAGAGTCATTGTGAGATTAATTAGGAATTCAGAGCTATGAAAGACTAGAGTTTTAAAAGCTGAAATAAATACATGTCAGAGTGATGGAAACAAAGAGCTTTCTAGGGATAGACTTTCAAGTCTTTTCAACACATTTGGATGGTTAGATGGTGCTACATTTTTTAATTTTGCCTCACTCTGTCTTGGCGAGGTTTTTGTGGGTAAGAAGAAAATCCAGTTTTCTTACCTATTTATGAACTGCACGATAAAAATTTAGCAGAGGACCTTCTGTGACCACTTCTTAACTGGAAGTATTATAAGTTTTTTAAGACCTCAGAATCCTTTTGTACTGTTAGCCAGGCTGTTTTGAACTATTTACTTTCAAATTTATTAGCATAATCCATTTATCATTGTAGGAAGGAGAATCCTCTGCTAAATAAAGTCTACTTGCTGGGGTTGTTTGTAAGCAATGAGCCATTGGGTATTTCTGGCTTAGCCTGTGTAGAGTAGACTGGATTGAAGTGACATTTCCATGATTTATAGGTAAAATCACCCTGCTCGATTAGAAGTGTGGGAACAAAAGAGTGATGGGCATTGTTTTAAGATTTCTTTTATTTTGCTATGTATATATCCTCCATCATATATGTGGCTTTAATCTTCCTAATATGTTGTATTTTAAATATTTGGTTTTAGTATGATGTGAATTATAGTTTTTACATTAAATAAGCAGGACATGTGACCTGAATGAGATAAGAATTTAATTAATTTTTTGGTGGGGTCCAGTCTTGGGGCCTGAACTCTGGGCCTGGTCGCTGTCCCTCAGCTCTTCAGCTCAAGGCTTGCGCTCTACCACTTGAGCCACAGCGACACTTCTGGCTTTTTTTCTTTTTTATGTGGTGCTGAGGAATCGAACCCAGGGCCTCATGCATGCAAGGCAAGCGCTCTACCACTGAGGCACTTTCCCAGCCCTAGAATTTGATTAATTTTAAAAGGGAAAATATCAGAATTAAATCATCACTCACAAATCAATATTGAAAGGACATAAAGCAGAAGAATTTATGTGGTGCTTTATATATTCAGCCTTTCTTGCTTATAAGGTTTGCTGTGACCTGTTAGTAACAGATTTGCAATGGGTAAAAGTCCAGTTGTTCAAAAAAAGTTGTTACTTCAGCAAAAGTATGACAATGTATGAGGATGTTGAACCCTAGGTTTTTAAGAGGAAGAAACACAGATGTAAGACCTCAAAGATGCTGACTAAAATGAATGAAATGCACAGTCCATTAAAAGGAGTGTTTACTATCTTCAACAGCCAAATGCATTTTTCTTTGCATGTGACTATCAGCAAAGATGAGATTGTAGACAGACTCAATTCGTGGTTCTTATTCAATGAAGAGAATAAGGAGCTGTGTGGATGGCTGATGTAGATGGACAACAGTTCTACAGACAGCAGACAGCATCATTGAAGAAAGGCTTGAGAAGTTTCAGAAGGTGAGCCAGCAATGTCCAGGCAGGTGTAGTTTGAACACCCTTCTCACTGCTGAGAATCACATGTTACAGGCATGTTTCCTATAAGGGTTGAAGAGAACAGTTGCTTTGTTTGCATTGGCAAGTCAGATAGGAGGACTGGCTTGGGTCTCCTGAAGTATCTTGGTGTCTCAGACCAGTGAAGGTTATTGCACAAGAACAGAGGTCATCTACAATGAAGTTGATGATTTCAGATAGTCACTAGGCCTCAGATGTAATGCAGCTCAGTAATACATGTAACAAGAGTGGTATTCATATAGTTAAATGAAACTGAGTTATATACACTTGTGAATTCCCAAGTAAATTAGAATGGAAGATATCCATGAGAGAAATCAGTGGGGCTGTTACATCAAGAAAGTAAGAAGAAACCATAATTTGAATATGTTTAGTGAGCCTTTCTTGACTTTCCAACCTTTCCCTGTGAAATTGCATTAACTATCACATATGATGAGAATTTCTCATTTAGAAAACTTTTTAGGAGTCACTCCATGTTTGTGGCTAAGGAATAAATGCTTTTGAAGGCTGGGCACTAATGGCTCAATCTGTAATCTTAGCAACTCAGAAGTCTGATTACTGAAGATTGAAGTTCAAATCTAGTCCAGAGAAAATCTCCCTTTAGTCCTCAAAACCATGGAAATGTAGCTTTAGCTCAAGTTATAGAGCACCTGCCTTAACAGATAAAGCTAAAACACCGTGCCCAGGCCTTGAATTGAAGTTCTCATAGTGGAACAAATAGAAGTAAAAAAGAGAGATGCAGTAATAATGGAGCTTTATGTTTTCATAACTTACCAGGACCATATGGAGGTCATAACCGTGTTAAGTTAAAAGAAGGCCCAGCTGAAGCAAATGGGTGAACAGTTGAAAACGGCCAGCAGCAAGGCAAGAGCGTTCAAGATGGATAGCAAGCTTAGCAACATCAAGGACATTCATCTTCAAGATAGCACACCTCTCTAATTACATATTCACCTTTCATTATTCTCCTCATCGCTATGAACATCCTCTAAGATTGGCTACACTTATCCACGAGAGTCAGCCGACCACAGCATACCATTTATGACATTTCCTGCATAAAGTTGCTTGTTCTCATTGTCATCAGCCTTTCAGCAGCTTCATTGAAGAGCATGTTCTCCCACTTTTCCTGTAGTCAATAGCAACCTCTTCTATTTCCCAGCAAAGAAACTGTGGCTAGCAAGCTTGAGAATTGTTACATTCAGAGGTTCTTCAGTTTTGCATTTTTTCTTTCATTTCTTGGTAGGTGAGTTGGAATAAGAAAAACAAATAAGCAATTTGTTTTAGTTTAAAGGAAAAATATTTATTTGAAAACACAAGTTATCATTATTTAAATTTATTTTAAATTTAAATATAATAGGGATGGTTTTAGTGCTGCATGCCTTTAAGCCTAACTATTTAGAAAGCTGAAAGCTGAGGATCATATTTTCAAGACAAAGTAAAATTTACCATGAGACTCTTATCTTCAGCTAAGAACCAAAAGCTACAGGTGGAGCTGTGGCTCAAATGGAAGAGTGCCAACCTTGAGCAAAAAGCAAAACCAAAAGAAACTAAGCCCTAAATTTAATTCCTTCTACTAGCACAAAAATATGTATGTGTGTATATATATATGCATATATTCATATATGTGTGTCATATCTATATAAATTGTATATGCATATGCATGTATATATAATTATATAATAAATTTTTAGCGAGTGTCAAGAATATACAAGCGAACATTTAGTCTTGCTCCTAAAAACAGATTCATATGTAAATATGAACTCCTTGAATTTATAGGAGCCAACAAATATAGAAACGTAAACCACCAGACTAGAAATTGATAGAATGGATTTTGTTATAGAATAGAGTGTATGCACAAGATTAGGCAAATGATAGTAAGTCATTTCCCAAAACATTGAAAGCAAAAGCGTAATAGTACAAGAAATCATATTTAGAAATGGACTATGCCACTCAATGGACAGGTAGATCAGGAAAATAAATCTGTGCATTTTCCCTTCTACATTTGATTCATATCCCCTCACTAAATTATCTATGATTGGTTCAGTTGCTGCCATAGTACCTCTCTGGTGGCCCCATTGTGATTCATTTTATTCTACTGAACCAGAAATGGAGGAGAGACGGACCACAGCACATTTGCTCATTTCTCAATGAGCAGTGATTGGCAGGGGAGTTTTAAAATGCTACCCATGTTTTTGGTTGCCTAGTACCACCTTGGATTCCAGATTAAATCCTGATAAACAGATACAGAAGTTACATGTAGTATATTGTGCCAGATTCACAGCTAAAGAGGCAAATGGGAAATTGGAAGGGTTTGGTGTGAAAGCCACAGGTTGATGCAAAGCAGAAATCAAAGGATGTGGAGATGAAGCAAGCTACCTTGGAGGAAAAGGAGAGACATTTGAAGGTGATGAGCACCTCGACAGAGAAGACAGAGCAAGTGCTCTTGACCATTTCAAATGAGCTCCCAGAATGCCAGGGTAAGAAGTGAGAGCTTCCCAGAGCACTGCTGCTGAGCACTCCTCACATCCTTTGCTATCATGATAATTGATTTTAGAGAGGAGCAGTAAGGTTTGTAAAAGTTGATTGCAGCTTACTATTTGGAGCCTGTTCTGCAGCATTGTGGAGTGTGGTCCCTCAGGATGCTTAGGGCAAAAATCCTATAGCTCGTGTCAAAGAATGCAATCTACTTGGAGTAGACATTTATGGATGGCACATGCCTCATACCAACATGCTGACAATGAGCTGGTAGCAGTAGTTCTCTAAAGATCTAACAGCAAAAACCGGAGAGGGAATTCCTGAGCTCTACACTACAACAGTCTACCATGCCAATTGCTTCTATCCTAGTACTGGCTACCCAGTTTGCACACCCATGACCTTGTTACCCTGATTGTGCCACATCCTAATCCCTCACAATTTTTAGTCTTTCACTTTGTCTTTGGATTCTTGTCCCTGCTAAACTGTCTGGATACCTGTATTAGGTACCCCAATCCCTTCTAAACTCTTTCTGCAACCCAATATCCTGCCAATGCAACTCAGTGATTAGTAACAATTCCCCTTTCCTTGGTATCCTAATCTCTGCTACTCCGTTCTGCTATCCATAATTCATAACACCATCGTTCCAGCCACCTGATCCCTGACACCCCTGTTGCTGATACCCCCTTCCCTAACCAAACAAGGAAAGAATGGGCACAGCCAGTTGAATTGGGTACTGCTGTCCTCTTGCAGACACATTGGGACAAGTTATTCCTCAAGTATTTAACATGAGGGACTAACTGGAGGTGGAAATGAAAGAGGTTACTCAGAGGTGACTAAAATCTAGGGACAATGACATATCACTGGTTGCTAGGAAAAGAAGGGCCCAAAGAGAAAGTTAATGAAAAAAAAACTTTTTACAAAAAATATTGGAAATTATCCAATAGGTTTAGCTTATTCTTTTCTAGTAGTGATCTGAATTATTTTTGACATAGATATATCACTGTTTTGCAGTTTAAAATTATATGAAAATGCACATTTATGTGGTGCTTATATTGATTCATAGAATATTTGCATATAATCACGTTAATGATATTCAATATTTTATGCTCTATGATATTTTCATGAGTCTGCCTTTGTCTATATGAATTGAGCTTTCTATCAATAAATGGAATTTCATTGTCAAATATTAGAAAGAGATTACTGATGCTAGTAACGAAATGAAAGCTAGAACAGGAAAATTGAATAAAGCTACATGTTTGAAGGGAGGGTCAGTGGTAAGTACTATAATGAAAGAGAAATTCTTCACCATGTAATCTGCAAATAGAATGTGTTTTGTTGAATTATACTGTTTTTAATCTTCTTAGAAAGCAGAACATTATCTTTATTCTTGCTTTATGGAAACTCTTTAATGAATAGTTTACAAAAATTATCAATATCAATTGGAAAATTCACTGATGTGAGTTATCAGATTATCATTATACTCAAAGCTGTCTTGAGATGCAGGCAGTCTGGATTCCTTTTCTATGAAATTAATGGAACAATCTTACTTTGGAAGGGATGAACAGTCCTTGACACTTGTTCCAAAACAAGAAAGATACTGGAGACAAAAAAAGAGTAAGGAGACCCAAGGCTACTGAAATGAGCATATATCCCATTTGGACTTAAAAGGGTTTTTGTACAAACAATAAGAATTTCATCTTAATATTATATTCCAAAATGTAGGTGCTATGTGATACCTTTTAAATGTAATATTTAATGCTGTTTGATTACTTGGAGACAAAGTTTTACACAAAACCTTAAATTCCAAAAAAACTGCAATGCTCCAGTAAACACCTAGAATAAATATATTTTAAAAATTCAGACGGATTGTGGGAAGATGGCAGCACACTCACAGGTAGCCCCACTAAGTGTCTCTTACCAAAAGAGCCACACTTTACATCAAGAGATCCACTCCAATCAAACTTTAAATACCTAAAGGCTTTTTCTACTACAAAAGGTCTATCCAGCAGGCAAATAAATACAAGGCAAAAGAGAAGCAGTAAATGGGGCTCCTCCAGAGCAGCTGCACCACGTAACTCCACGCCATGCTGGCCTGGGACTTTCTGTATACTGTAAACGGAGGAACACCCAAAAACTGAAGAAAGTGCTCAATACTAGACCCGTAGAAATTTAGGAGGGAATCTGGTGAAATGTTGGAAAATGCCCCACAAACCCGCCCTCCCCCCAGAGTGGCTACAGGGAAGGAGTGAATTAAGCAATACGACCACCATTATAATTGCCATAAATTGGCACCACCAGGTAAGCACTCAAATCAGCCCATACCTGCAGCACTGGCAGGATCCCCGTGAGCCCCCCCCCACACCAACTCTGCACAAGGTCCCCAGCAAACCACAGCTGCAGGCAATCAATTGCTATATGCTCTGCTGGCAACTGCCCTGCCGACTGTGCACTTTTCTGGGACCGGCTCTCTCCCTGCTGCCACCCTGGGCAGACCCCAGACTCTCATAGCTGCTGCACCACCAAGCTGTTGCAGGCATCTCTGGGACACACCTAGTAACCACAAGCCTAAACCTCCAAAGCTGCCCAACACCACGCACCACCTCCCACCACATCTGCTGCAGACCAGCATGGACCGCCTCAGTCCACATTAGCCTGCTGCACCAACCTCCACCTAGTCCTCCCAGTGCCAGGAATCCCCACGCTGCAACAGAGGAGACCCTTCAGAATCAGCAGAGCCACCCTCCCCCCACACACACACCTGGACCTGCTAATACCCAGACCCTCTGACTGAGAACCGGCCAACTCCATCTTACCCACCACAGCACAGGCTCTGTGGTCCAACACACTGCCAGCTACAGACCTTGTGTGTAACACAATGGGGTCCACTCCCTGGGGGTGGCAATTCCCTGTAGAATCCCAAAGCCCCCTGACACAAGCCCCCTTCCAAAAGGGAAGGATCACATCAAAACAGAACACAGACAAAAGCTCTGTTCCTAAGGCTCTTGTGGCTATCTTGGAAAGCCTGGGAACCCTACTCCAGGTCTATGATAGCAGTCTACAAACCTGAAACCCCCCAAACTCCCTGCCAATGGGCCTGAAAGTGGGACTCTATATAGCAGCACCCTCCTCCATCAAAAGACCATCTGCTTCCAACCAAGCCACAAGGAAAGTGGACTACAGCAAGGCATACAAGGTTCCACTTGGAAGCTGCTCTGAGGATTACAGGGAGAATAAAGCTCCCGCAAAGAACCCGAAAAACCCATTCTTTAGTATTTTATTCTTGGTGGGGTTTTTTTTTGCTTTGTTAATTTTTATGTCTGATCATTTGTTGTTCATTTGTATTTCTATGTGTAACTAATATTTGTATTGTAATTTAGGATTTGCTATTTCACTTAAAGCTTCTATTTTTCATTATTAGTTGGTTTCTTCTTCCACT
Organism: Dipodomys spectabilis; assembly: GCF_019054845.1. Taxonomy (NCBI): domain Eukaryota; kingdom Metazoa; phylum Chordata; class Mammalia; order Rodentia; family Heteromyidae; genus Dipodomys; species Dipodomys spectabilis. Next base: position 1,141,554 of record NW_024870793.1, read on the forward strand.
TTCATATTTTCTAATTTGTATTTTTTTCTTCTTTCTTTTCTTCTCACTCCCTCCTTCTCCTCTCTCTCCACGTTATACTATTACTCCATCAGAACTACCCTGTCTAGTTCTATACACAAAGTAAGGCCTCCATTTATGTATGTAAAAAATAATTACAGGAGTTAACTTAGATTAAGCAACTTTCCAATAATATCTAAATGATCTTTTTCTAATCTCAGCAAGTCTCCCAAATACACTTATACATATGTTATTTTTCTTATCTTCATCTCGATCTCTAAGCTGCTCCCTACATAACCTTTCTTTGAATTCTTTTCAACCTCTTACACTCAGTAACAAGATATTTATTCTCCTACTACTACATATACCCCCAAGCTGTTCTTAGCCCTCTACTATCATTATAAGTTCTCTTCAGAACTTAAGTTCATATCTCTCCAATCACACCCTTCACTTCCCTATCTGATCCAGCCCATTGATCCCTAATGACTTATACCTGACCCAACCCAGTTGGTTCTATATATGACTACAAAATTGATTCCATTTGACTACTTTCAGTACAAGGGACTCCTCTTGACTCTAAGGAGCAGACTAATTAGCCAAACTTAGATTGTCTCAAAAGTTACAACTATATGTAATGTCGATGCCAAAGCCACAAGATTCCCTCCAAGCAAAGAAAAGAGAGCTAAATAGGAAAACATCTACCCATAACTTTGAAACTCTAAGATCTACACATCTACATGACACCAGGTTGGCTTCTCTCATAAACGACTGTCCTACTGTGGTACCAGTGTGGTTCTTGTCTCCAAATGGGTAGAACTAACTGAAGAAACACAAGAAAAATAGCCAATCAACAAACCCCAACACCATCTTCACATAAGCAAGCTAGAGAGCAGTCCCAGAATTACCTAGAGGATAAAGTTAAAGATAGATTAAAAGTATGGCTGATAAACCTGCTGAATGAAAAATTGGACACCTTACATAGAGTTATAAGAACGAAATGAGGCCAACTAGAAGCTAATAGATGATTTCATGGCCTCCACAAATAAAAAGATAGAGGAACTCCAGCAGAGGGAGAAAGAATCAAATGAAAAGTTAGGAACCCAGATTAAAGAGTGGAAAGAGAAATCGGATAACCAACTCTAGAAGGTAAGGCAATCTATTCAAGACTTGAAAGCAAACTTTAATAAGGAACTGGCCACCATTAAGAAAGACCAGCAAGAAGAAAGGGAGTTAAACACCAAAGTTAAAAGCCTTCAACATAGAATGGAAGAGGCTGAAGAAAGAATATTGGTGGCTGAAAACAGTTTAGACTCCATAGAGAAACAAAACTAAGAAGCATGACAGATCACTGCAGGAAATACAGGATACATTCAGAGTGCCTAATCTGAGAATAATAGGAATACAAGAGGGCCTGCAGAGCGAAGCCAATGGATGAGGAAATGAATTTAGCAGAATCCTAGCAGAGAATTTCCCAAATATACAATAGGACAGGCCCATCCAGATACCAGAAGCTTTTAGTAACCTAAATATACCAGAACAGAAAGTTCATCCCACTGACACATTATAAGCTGAACCAGCTCAATAGCCACAAAAGAAAGAATTCTTATAGTTGCCAGGGAGAAGAGAACAATCACATGTAATGGAGACCCAATGAGAATTACCTCAGACTTCTCAGCAGACACTATAAAAGCAAGGATGGCCTGAAAAGAGGTATGTCATGCCCTAAAGACAAATAACTACCAACCAAGAATAATCTACCCAGCTAAGCTCTCATTCACAGCACAAAGACAAATAAAAACCTTCCACAACAAGGAAATTCTGAAGCAATATATTGCTACCAAACCAGCTCTTCAAAAAGGCCTCAAAGACGTTCTACCTGTAGAAACCCAACAAGAACAGAATACAGGCAATGATGCAGTCCACAAACAGAGAAATATGTAATCACAACAAGAACAGCCAAGACACAGATTCCCACCCCCTCAAAAATAAATAAAAAAGTAGGGAAAGACAAGCACTTCTCAGTCCTAACCCTCAATATTAATGGTCTTAACCCTACAATTAAGCGACATAGATTGTCCAATTGGATAACAAGACAAGTTCCTTCTATCTGCTGTCTTCAAGAGACACACCTTGCCCACAAAAAATAAGGAGGAGGCTACAATGCTTGATAAGAAATGTACTCATTATCTTGCCCATGTAATTGTAACCCCTCTATACAGAATTTTCACAAAAAAAATTATAAAAGTTAAAAAAACATATTCTGAAAGTGAAAGGCTGGAATTTAAAAAATATCAAACAAATGGACCCTATAAACAGGCAAGCCTTTAAATCCGAATATTAAAAAAATAGACTTCAGGTTAAAATAAATGAGAAGTGATAAAGGTCACTACATACTAATTAAGGGATCTCTCCTTCAAGAGGATATTATGATTCTACATATCTACTCACCAAATAACGGAGCACCGAAATTTAACCAAGAAAACATACTTTCAATCAGCTCTCACATCGATCCAAAGATATTAATTGTTGGGGTATTTAACACAGCACAATCCCCACTGGAGAGATCAACCCGGCAAAATCTCACCAGAGAAAACTTGGATCTTAAAATCTGCATAGATTAATGAAACTTAACAGACATGTACCAAATATTTCACCCAGCAGCATCAGATTACACCTTCTTCTCAGAAGCACATGGGACATTCTCCAAAATAGTCCACATTCTAGGCCACAAAGCAAATCTGTCCAAATTCAGAAAGATTGAAATTATGCCCTGCACTCTCTCAGACCACAAGGGAATAAAATTAGAATTCAACACCAAAATCCATCAAAGGAAATACTGTAACAAATGGAGGCTGAACAACACACTGTTGAACGACTAGTGGGTCAAGGAAGAGATTAGAAAGGAAATGCAAATGTTCACGATATTTAACAAAAATAAACACAAATTACTAGCTCCTCTGGGACACAGAAAAGGCAGTAGTCAGAGGAAAGTTTATAGCTCTGAGTTCCTACATTAACAAATTGGAGTGATCTGAAACTAACAATTTAATGAGGCACCTAAAGCTCCTTGAAAAAGAACAACAAGCTAATCCTCAATCCAGTAGACACTAACATATAATTAAAATTAAATCCAAACTAACTGAATTAGAGTAAAACAACTATAGAAAGAACTGACAAATCAGAGTGAGTTATTAAAAAATTAATAAAATTGACAGACCCTTTGCGAATATTACGAGCAAAAAGGAGTACACACCCAAATAAACAAACTCAGAAATGAGAATGGAAACATCACTACAGAAATGGCCAAGATTCACAATATATTAAGGGGATACTTCTCAAACCTTTATGATAGTATGTTTGAAAATAAGAAATGTATGAACAAATTTCTAGAAAATATTGACGTGCCCAAACTAACTCAAGATGATTTAAACAATCATAACAGACCCATATCAAGCATTGAAATAGAAGCAGCAATAAAAGACCTCCCACCAAAGAAAAGCCCCCGACTGAACGGATTTACAACTGGATTCCACAAGACCTTCAAAGCAGAACTCACACCAATACTCCGCCATCTTTTCAATGAAATTGAAAGCAAAACTTCTCTACCACACTATTTTAATGAATTCAGGACAAAACCTCATCCCCAAACCAGGTAGGGACTCATCAAAAAGAGAACTACCGACCCATTTCTTTGATGAACATTGATGCAAAACTTGTCAAACAACTTGGCCAATTGACTTCAACAACTCATTAAAATAATCATACACTACAATCAAACAGGATTATTTCAGGGATGTAAAGCTGGTTCAATATACACAAGACAATTAATAAAATCCACCACATCAACAAGAGCAAGGATAAGAACCACATATTACCCCAATAGATGCGGCAAAAGCTTTGACTAGATCCAATAATCTATGATGTTGGCTCTGGATAAATTAGGAATCCATGGAACATTCCTCAATATGATAAAGGATGTATATAACACACCTACAGCCAGCATTATACGTAATGGTGAAAAGTTAAAACCATTTCCTCTAAATTCAGGAAAAAGACAAGTATGTCTATTCCCTCTTCTCTTCTTCAACCTAGTATTAGAATGCCTAGCTAGGGCAATAAGACAAGATGCTGACGTAAAGGGGATCCAAATAGGGAAAAATGAAGTAAAACTCTCCCTCTTTGCAGATGACACGATCTTGTATTTAAACCCCATAATGTCAACTCTCAATTACTTGATCGGAAACTTTGACGAAGTAGCAGAGTATAAAATTAACACTCAGAAATCAATAGTTTTCCTGTATCCCAATAATGAGAGGAGCATGGCTGAAATTAGCAACCCCTTTTTTTAATATCCCCACAAAAAATAAAACACTTAGGGGTTAACTTAACCAAAGAGGTAGAGGACCTGTATGATGAAAACTTTAATAATCTGAAAAAGGAAAGTAAAGGAGAACTAAAAATGTGGAAAAACCTTCCATGCTCCAGGATTGGGAGGATTAACATCGTGAAAATGGCTATACTACCATAGTTTATCTACAAATTCAATGTGATACCTATCAATATCTCAACTTCAGTCATCAATGAAATAGAAGAATTAATCCAAAAAATCATATGGAACAATAAAAGCCCCAGAATAGCAAAAACAAGCCTTAGTTGAAAAAGCAGCACTGGAGGAATATCAATTTCAAATTTCAAACTCAACTACAAACCCATAGTAATCAAAAGAGCTTAGTACTGGCACAAGAACTAACCTGAGGATCAAGGGAGTAAAACTGAGGACCCAGAAATGAACCCATAGACTTATAACCACTTAATCTTTCATGAGGGTGCTAAAGATATTGAATGGAAAGAAAAAAAACACAGCGTTTTCAGTAAGTGTTGTTGGCAAAATTGGGTAAATACATGTAGAAAACTAAATCTGTATATATCACCCTGCACCAGAATCAACTCCAATTGCATCAAAGACCTCGAAATAAAAACAGATTCCATAAAAACATTACAGAAAGGAATAGGAGAAACTCTAGGGCTCCTAGGCACAGGCCGAAATTTTCTTAATAGAGATCCAGAAGCACAACAAATCAAAGAATGTTTGGGCAAATGGGATTGCATGAAAGTGCAGAGCTTCTGCAAGGCTAAGGACTTAGCTAGCAAGATTAACAGAAAGCCCACGGACTGGGAGAAAATCTTCACTAGCCAAACAATGGACAAGGGTCTCATATCTAAAATATACTTAGAACTCAAAAAACTAAATCCCCAACAACAAATCCTCAAAGAAACACTTGCCTGATTAAAAAATGGGCTAAAGACTTAGAGACTTCTCTGAAGAGGAAATAAGAATGGCCAATAGATATATGACAAAATGCTCAGCTTCTCTAGCCATAAAAGAATTTCAAATCAAGACAACACTGAGATTCCATTTCACCCCAGTTAGAATGGCTATAATCAAGAAATAGAATAACAACAGATGCTGGAGGTGATGTGCCAAAAGGGAACACTACTGAATTGTTGGTGAGAGTGTAAACTGTTCAACCACTCTGGAAAGCAGTATGGAGATTCCTCAAAAGACTCCACAGATAGCTCCATTATGACCCAGCAATCCCACTTTTAGGCATTTACCCAAATGATCACAAATAAGGTCATACCAAAGCTACCAGCACAATCATGTTTATTGCAGCATTATTTACCATAGCTAAGATATGGAACAAACCCACATGCCCCTCAGTAGATGAATGGATCAAGAAAATGTGGTATATATACACAATGGATTTTTATGCCTCCATCAGAAAGAATGACATTGCCTCATTTGTTAGGAACGGGAGAGACTTGGAAAAAGTTATAGATGAAGTAAGCCAGCCCAAGGAAACATGGGTCCCATGGTCTCCCTTTTTTTTGCAAAGACTAGTACATGTCTATGACAAACAGAAGTCAAAGTCTATATACATATAACTACATGAGATAATGTTAAGCAAAATGTACCCCAAGACAGGGACACTGGGTTTTTTTTTTTTCTTTCTTGCTAGTGCTAGTGTTTTTAATGTACTTATAATGCACAATGTGAATGTTTGTTTCTCTTGTATGTACTTCCCCGACTGTATAAACCCTGTTTTACTGGATTTGATGCCCGTGTTCTGCAACTTGTATATATATTTTTGTAATTTGGGGACTGGAAGGAACGCTTAAATGAAGATAGAGGCTGACCCATTGTGAAGACAAGATGCACAGGACACTATGTTGAAAACGAACTTTACAATGTGGGTGGGGTCGGGAGGTATTGGGGAGGTCGGGAGGGAAGTGATGGTAGAGGGAAAACAAAGGAGGAGGTAACAAATCTTGCTATGAAATGTACTCACTACCCTATTCATGAAAGTGTAGCCCCGGTGTACAACATTTTTATTATATATACATATATATATTTATTTAAAGAAAACAAACTTTACAACTTTGGCTACAGAGGGGGTGTAGTTGGGGAGGTGGGAGGGAGGCGATTGTAAGGGGAAAACAAAGGAGGAGGCAGCAATGCTCAATAGGAAATGTACTCATTACCTTGTTCATGTAAATGTAACTCCTGTGTACAGCAATTTTACAATTAAAAACTTACGGTTCAAAGCAAGCCCTAGCAGGGAAGTCTGTCAAACTCTTATCTCCAACTAATCACCAGAAAACAGGAAGTGGAACTGTGGCTCAAGTGGTAGAGGGCTAGCCTTGAGCTGAGGAGCTCAGGATGTGTTAATCCCCATGCCCAGAGTTCAAGCGCAATGACCAACAAAAAGAAAAAAAAATAAAGCATCAAACAACCTGAAGATGTTGAGTGGAGCATTATGCAGTTACATGACTTAGTCATTTGCTACCCAGTTTACCAGGAGAGATGATGGGTGATTTTTGTGTGTACCAAAACCTGCAAAATTATTTTGCTCTTTCCCAAGCAGGGAGGAAGGGTGGAATGGAGTTGGGTAGAAGGTGTTTGGTGGCCTAGCCTTTGGGTTCAGTGATTGTTTTCTGGAGTCAAATTCAGAGAGATTCGTTTTGTAATCTTACTTGCATGGAGAACAAAGAAGTCATGCCATGGAAGTGGTCTTTATACTGTCCTTAGCCAGGTCCCGTCCCAACCACCATTGGGTAATCCAAGTCCCACTTCAGGACCAAGATGCCTTGACGACAACTGATCCACTGGGCAGGTGGACCTAACCACAGCCGGAAAAAGCAGAAAGTGCCATGCTGGGTGAAGAACTGGAGATCTAGACCGTGCAGAGATTTTTTTTTGTGATTCTCATTTTGTATTACCACTTTGAGTCTGTAAAATAAACCATGGATTTTATCTTTCTTCCCTCTCTTTGGATAAAGCTAATAAACACTCTGCCTCTAATGAGGCACTTAACTCTTAGGTCTGGCCAATCATTTCCAGGATAGGGAATTACTATCGAAGTAGTGTATTTCGATCTTACGAGAAAACAGCCTTTTTCCCTCTTAAATTTATTTATTGATAGGCATTTTTAGGGGCAATCTGTTTTGATTTTTAGATGAAAGGCTTGTAGGAAACTATGTTCATAATCTGGATCCTCCTCACCTCAACACCTAAAATACAAATTTCACAACACTTTTACAGGAAACATTTCAGAAACGTTACACTGGAATGCTCAAATACAGAACGTTTTACACAGCCCAGAATGTAACTCTGCTGTCTGAAGGTGGGGCTCTCTTTGTATAAAGTAACAAGCCAATCCAAAAGAGCAAACACGAATACCAGACATGAGTGTCAATGGCTGCTACTCCCCAGACAAGAAGCTTGGAAGGGCAGCCGGAGCCCAGGAGAGCAGTGCACAGAGGAAAGTTTCCATGCCAGCCTCGGCACAAAAGATGCATCACTCTGCCTGAGCCTGCCTTTCTTATCTTCTCCCCACAACCAAGCAGAGTCATCTCCTGCTCCACATAGGATAAATACTGTACAAGTGGATCAGGAGCGTGGCTTTTATTCACTCTGCACTCCTGGGCAGGTGGCCCCACCACAATGTGTGTATGCACTCCCAGGGCTGAATAGACAGGGCCCAGGCCCATGGAGCAGGTGGGCACTAGATGTGTGTCAATGGCATCTGCCATTCATACAGTGGCCACTGGGGGCTGCCCTAGCCCAACAGCAGGTACAACCTGATCTCCAACAGTCCCCAGGCCTGGCGCTTTAGAATGCTGGAGGTGGGTGGGCTGCAACTAGGTTCCTACTAGCTTAGCATGACAGATAATGCAGCTGCTGCCTGAATTACTAATTATTTTATGGAGCAGTTTTAATCAAAGTGATACACATTACTGTATGATATTTAATGTTATATCATTTAGTCTGTAGTATCCAAAAGACATTGAACTCAATACTAGCAAGAATGGACTTTATTGTTTGTATTTATAAGACCATAATGGCAAATTGAAATAAAAGTAAAATAAAATTGTTTTCCAAAAACACATTATTAAGTCTAACAAGTTGAAAAAAATTGCAAATGAAGTAACTGCAAATTAAGTTTGATAAAATGCACAAAATATATTACTTTAGTTATATTCAAAAGTAAAAAAAAAGAATGACAGAAAAAATATCTATTGGATATAAAATATTACAATGGTTTAACAGGTTGAAGTGATATAGGTTATGTATTTTGTTGAAATAAAATATAATATTTTTCTCTTAGTACTGTTTATCTCAGTGAAGGAAAACATTATAAATTGTAAATTATATATGTCGTCTTGCTTCTGGTCCCATAAAAGGGAGTGACATTTCCAATGGGAGTCCTGGGAAGTCACTCTCACCCAGCCCATGTAGACCAATCAGAGGTCTGTGTGGTGACCCTGAGGAGGTGTTGGGCACCACATTTCTGCTGCAGCAAGTGCAGCACCCATTGTGGTGGGCTGCAGCCAACAAAACTCCATCAGTGACCAAACCAAACAACACAGTCTCAGGGGTCAAAGCCAGGAGGAGAGACAGGGCAGACCCCAAGTGCTGCTTTCCATCTGGGTGGCCTACACTCCCAAGGTCAGAACCATTCCCCTGCTTTGGATCCCAGCGAGAGTAGGTGAGCCTATTGCCTCCAGACAGTGTGTCCCTAGAATGGCACCCACAGCCAGGCTCACGTGGACCAGGAAGATGATGGAGGGAAAGTGGCAAAGAAAGGTGAGGGGCTTCCGGTCCCCAGTGCTGTGGTGAGTGTGCTGTAAGTCCAAGCTCCTCTGGTGATGATGGGCATATGCTGGGATGGCCATGTAGCGGATCAGAAAATGGAGGTCTGTGGAGATGTTGAAGTGGCTCCAGGGATCTGAGCTGCTGCAGCTGTCACAAGCCCACTTGGAGAGGGACCAACACAGGGCTCCAGTCCCCCGACTGGCATAAAGACTGGTGAGATGGACCAAGGCTGGGCTGCTCAGCCACCAGGGTGCTGTCTGCCTGCCCCGCCTTTCTTCTCCCTTGGACTGTTCAGTATGCACCCGGGGGGCAGGTGGTGACCTCAGAATGGAGTCTCCCTGGGATGACACTCACACCCAGGATCACTGCAGACCAGTACCAGCACAGCTGGAGGAGGAGAGGGTGGCAGTGGACTCGACTCCAACCCCATGGTTGCCGTCTCCTGGATGAAATCAGGGAAGCAAGGCTGTGAGGGGAGGCAGTTAGGGTGGGAAGTATGGGTAGGCTAAGACCCCCAGCCAGCCTCTGCAGTTCCACTCAGGCTCATCTGGCAGTGCACACAGCCTCTCAATGTGCATACACCCCAAGACAGGGGGTCCCACTTCCCAACAGGTGACCTGAAGATGGAACCCACTCTCACAGGAACTAGTAAAATGGAAGTTCACATGGTGACACAGAAGGGGATTCAGGGCACAGCCTTGGTGTAGCACTGAACAGCTGGCAAAAAAAAAGGAAAATCATCCCCTAAATATTTACATCAGTGCTAACTTATACTTTAAAAACAGTTTTAGGGCTCGGAAGATGGCTCAGTGGTAGAGTGCTTGCTTTGCATTCATGAGGCCCTGGGTTAGATAACTCAGCACCACATAAGAAAAAAAGAAAAAAGCCAGAAGTGGCACTGTGGCTCAAGTGGTAGAGCGCTCGTCTTGAGCTGAAGAGCTGAGGGACAGCCCCCAGGCCCAGAGTTCAGGCCCCACGACCGGACCAAAAACAAAACAAAACAAATAAAAAACAGTTTTACTTTCCTCTTGTCCTATAATTTTTCTTCAGACCCTCTGAATTAACCAGAAATCTCCAGGATTTCTTCATGTACAGTAACACAAATGAATGTAGCTTCTATTTTTTTAATTAAGGAAGGTTTCATTTAGTTCTTTCCCATATATGATACATGAAAAAGAAATCCTGAGGTGAATCTGTAATACAGCAAACTCCAGATGTCTTCTGAACTCCTCAATGCAGAAATGTGGAGCAGTGCATGCCTTCAGAATAAAGTGATCTAGCAGCAGGTACTTACCCACATTGTCATTGGGCTAGCTGTCTCTCTGATTAAAAAATAATCCTGCCACACACATGCATATCACTTATGAAAAATGTTTTCCAACATTCTTCTTGTTATATTTCACTTATCTTTCTCCTCCTGTTTCCTGTCCTCCTCTTTCCCCTCGTCCATTTTCCTATTCCTTCCCACATTGTCCTCTCTGCTTTCTCCCTTTATCCTCCTCCTGCATTTTCTCCTGCTCTTCCTTTCTCTTCTGTTTTCTTTTCCCTCTTCTCACCCCTTCATTGCCCTTTTTATTTTCTTTTTCTCCTTCCCTTTCACTTTCTTCTACTTCTTCTTCATGGTCCTGGGGCTAGGAATCAGGGTCTTGTACTCACAAAGCAGATGCTCTGCTGCTTACAGTAAGCCTCCAGTCTGGGTTTCATTTAAATGACACTTATTTGTGATTATTTTAAGTACCACACCCAGCATAGCTTTTAATTCAGGATAAAATTCATTTTACATATTCTATATAATAAATATATGCTACTCACATGTTGTGGCTAATGGGTTTTGATTATGCTCTGGGCTTCAGATAAATTCTTCAGAAACAATGTGTCTGAAGGCACTCTAATTGTGATTCTGTGTAACTCCCAATTAATGAACTGGTTACTTTGCATCTTGCAAAAGTGACTTCCATATTACTCCTAATTCAATGAACTGTCATTTTGTGGCAGCACCCACAGTAATAGTGGAGGATCAGAAAATTAAATCGACTGGAAAACCCCTGGGTTTTAGTAAGAAGCCAGAAAAAGACTTGTGGCTCAGTGGTTTAGCGACATCCTTGCACAGAATAAGCAGTTGAAAGGACCTAGGCTTGAGTTGAAGACCTGTAGGGGGTGGATACACACAGACACACAGACACACACACACACACACACACACACACACACACACACACACACACACACAATTCTCAGCTAGAGCAAGTAGAGTATCTGTTTCTCAGTAACATGTCTGAGTTTCTTTCCTATGTGTTTGGATATTTTGAAAGCTACATCATCAACTTCCTTAATTTCAATAAATAACGGTGTATTCACTACTATTTCTTCCTGGTTGGAAAATATTTTAAGACACATTTTCATGTTGAAAGTTGAGTTTGCTCCCAATATGCTGACTCTCTTGGATTGTAAGAAAATTAATAATTCTGCCTTTAATTCGTTAGCTCATAAGTTAAGTTATATGCTTCACTTAGGAGTTAAATTGATGCTCAGTGAGGAGTGTTTGAAGTCACTTGTCTGAAGTTTTAAAGTGGAGTAAAAATTGCAAAGAAACCTGAGGTAGTGAAAGCGAGAGACAGATGAAAAGAAATCGAAAATGAACTTCAGACTCCTCTTCAGACCAATTATATTACAAAGGCCTGCCCTTGAACTGAGTATGTAATGCTTCTGCTCATTAGCAGGTACTCTTCACACTGAGCCACACATCTAAGCCCTAAAGACATTCATTAGAGAGAGGTATTCCTGGATCTTGAACTCAGGGTCTGGCCTCTATCCTTGAGCTTCTATTGTTCAAGCATTTTAGCACTTGAGACACAACTGCACTTCTGTCTTTTGGTAGGTAATTCAAGCTAAGAGTCTCAAAAACTTTCCTTCCAGGCTGGCTTCAAACTGGGACCCTCAGATCTCATCTTCTGAATTGCTAGATTTTTAGGTATGCGCCACATCTACCAAAAGCCAGGAGTTTCAATGAGACTCTTATTTCCAATAAATTTCTCTAACACACACACACACACACACATACACACACACACGCACACACACACACACACACAAGAAAAAATTTGAGCTACTGCTCAAGTGTTATAAAGAGTGTAAACCTGTAGCAAAAACACCCTGGGACAGTGGCCAGGCCCTAAGTTCAAGTGCTAAAAGCAACAGAAAAATAAATAAATTCATTAATTAAAATTTAACAATGTCAAACCAAAAAATAAAAGGAAAAAATTAGTTGGAATAAAAGAGGCATTAAGGGGATAGAGAGGCCTGGCTAAGTTAGTAGAACCATGGAGTGAAAGCATTAGGTGGCCTTTGGGAGTCCTGGTCTTGGACTTAAAAATATAGAAAAAAGAAAAGCACATAAGGCTTCTACAATGAGCCTGGCAATAGTAGCTCACATCTGCAATCCTAGCTACTAAAAATCAGCAATCTGAGGATCACAGTTTGTCCAGGAGGGAATTCATTCTTCCTTCTTGCAACCAGTAGACAGGCAGCATCAGCCCTGTGCCTGTACCACAACTGGACCCCTCTGCCTACATAGCTCCAGACACCAGAAACACACCCAGCTGGACCCAACAGCAAAATCCAATGCTTCCTCAACTGGATTCAGAGCCCAGAGGCACTTCCTGTGCTTAAGTACACCATGGTTTTGCTGCTCCAGAGCAACTAATGAGACAGACCCTTGCTTCATAACTCCACTCTACCTTACCTCGCTGGCTACCTTGGTTTAGGAGCCCAGCACACCCTTCTAGGAGCAGAGACTTCAGCCATGCTATTGTCTGGAAACATATTCAGATAATTTTTATTTTCTAGTTACCCCATCTAAATGGAATTAAAATCTGTGTTCAGAATCTGCTTCTATTTCCTTTTTCTGGATAGCCACCATTTTCTACTGGTATATTGTGGTCAGTAAATAATCTTTACATAAATAATGCATTCTTAATTATGACTTCAACAATGAGGGCTCAATTTAACTGATCATATCCTCGCAAGATTCCCGTTATCCTACCATTTCCTTGACAGTCATGAAACATAGAGAGTTGAATGGAAATACACGACTCCACAATTAACAAGACACTTCATCCCCTCTCTCACATATATTTTGTTGATGGAGACCCCTGAGAGAGGATGCAAAGCCTTTAAGAAGTGCAGAAAGGAGAAAGAGGGAGAAGCAAAGCAAGAGGGAAAAGAGGGAGAGAGTACACCAAGCCAATAGGGATAGGTTTACCTCAGGCAAAGGTTTGGCAGATTTTCAGTGGATTCCTTCCACGAATTCAAAATTTGGTAACAGTAGGCGAGGGAAATCGACATCCCAGTAAGTCCTAATGAGCCATATATTAGGTTTGACCATGAGATCAAGGATTGTAATGGGTCTTCCTGAATGGAGAAAAGAATATGATAGGAAGGATCATGAAAAACTTTGCCCTAAAATACAGCACATGATTTAATGAAATAAGTTGAAATAATGTAGGTAAGACATTTAGATATTGTATTTTGATAAGGGATATTTGTTTATAATGACACATGTATTACTCTGTATATAAAATACATTTTCTGAACGCTATAAAAGTATCAAATGAAATATTAGAATCATATGGATGTCCAGAACCAATTATTAATATCACATACTCTAAAAAAGCTTTCCTAGGAGGTTTCTTCAGTTTAACATGAATTTTGTTGATCCTTGATTTATTTTCCAGAAGAGTAAGTCAGAGTGGTGCTACTGCATTTGTTTCATATTAAAAATTGATAATATTACTCTCCACCTCTCAAGGAAGAGAGAGACAGAGAGAGACAGAGAGAGACAGAGACAGAGACAGAGACAGAGAGACAGAGAGACAGAGAGAGATGCAGTCATTAATGCATTTTCTCTGGGTGATAGACAATATTTAATCATTGTAAAGGATCTTTCCTACAACTATATGTAAATGATTATAACCGAGAAAAGTAAGCTACAAAACATGGGACATTTTTCTTTTTGAACATAATTTTGGTAATAAATCACCAACTGTAAGAAGTAAATCTACATAGCTGTACTCAGTAAGACATTAATGAGATTAATACTTTATTTTCTTGCTTTTTGTACATGTCCTGGGGTTGATATCAGGATCTGGGTAATGTTTTTGAGTTCTTTTATAATCACTCAATTTTTAATGTTATTATGGAGGTGATGTAAGGAGGGGTTACAGTTGCACAATCAGGTAATGGGTGAATTATTTTAGGTTAATGTCAAACATTCTCTCCCTGATCTTTTTTTTTTTGGTCAAAATTAGCACTCTACCACACTTGGGCCACAGCTCTACTTCTTCTCTTTTGTTGTTTCATTTGAGATAAAAGTCTCTGGCTGAGCTTGTTTGAACTATTAGCCTCCCATGTAGGAAGGATTACAAGTGTTAGCACTTGGTACCTGGAATATTATTCTTTAAAGTGACATAAAACTATACTAAAATACATAATTCTCTGGAAATGTAGTCTATGATTCAAGTAGCAGAGGTAGTCCTTCTAGAAATGTTGCTGAATGAGGATGGCCAGAGAGATTTAACTCCTTCTCTAATGTAAGCCTTTCTTTTCAGTGATCTGTATTTCTTTCGGGTGTTTAGGATTGGTATTTACTTCAGCTCACCTTTAAAGAAACAGAAAATCTAGGATTAAATCATAATAATAAATTGCAGAGAATCTGCAAGGCAAAGGACATAGCTAGCAAGATCAATAGAAATCCCACGGATTGGGAGAAGATCTTCACTAGCTATACAACGAACAAGGGTCTCATATTGAAAAAATACCTGGAACACAAAAAATTGAATCCCCCAACAACAAATCCTCAAAGAAACAACTGCCTAATGAATAAGTGGGCTAAAGACTTAAACAGAGACTTCTCTGAAGAGGAAGGAAGGATATCCAAT
This sequence comes from Dipodomys spectabilis, assembly GCF_019054845.1. NCBI lineage: Eukaryota > Metazoa > Chordata > Mammalia > Rodentia > Heteromyidae > Dipodomys > Dipodomys spectabilis. The sequence goes on from NW_024870793.1 coordinate 1,156,644, forward strand.
AGACACATGAAGAAATGCTCAGCCTTTCTAGCCATAAAACAGCAGTGAGATACCACCTCACCCCAGTTAGAATGGCTATGATCAAGAACTCTAATAACAACAGATGCTGGAGGGAATGTGGACAAGAGGGAACCTTACTACATTGTTGGTGGGAGTGTAAACTTGTTCAACCATTTTGGAAAGTAGTATTGAGGCTCCTCAAAAGACTCAACATAGAGCTCCCCTAAGACCCAGCAGTCCCATTTTTGGGCACTTACCCAAATGATCACAAACAAGATTATACTAAAGCTACCAGCATAACTATGTCTATTGCAGCATTATTTACCATAGCTAAGATATGGAACCAACCCAGATGCTCCTCAGTGGTGAATGGATCAAGAAAATGTGGTATATATACACAATGGAATTCTATGCCTCCATCAGAAAGAATGACATTGCCCCATTTGTTAGGAAATGGAAAGACTTGGAAAAAATTATATTAAGTGAAATAAGCCAGGCACAAAAAACATAGGTCCCATGGTTTCCCTTATTTGCAACAACTAGTTTATGTCTGAGACAAGCAGAAAAGTTCAGATAATTTGATGTTAGGTGAAATGACCCCAAGTTAAGTATTCAAATGTTTTTTTTTCTTTCATGCGATTATTTCTAATATTTTTATAAGATGATTTCTTTGTTGCTTTGTATTTCCCTCCCCCACGTATAATCTCTGCTTTCACTGTAGTTGATGTTGGTATAATTTGTGGAGGAGAAGGGAAAACACAAATCGTTTAAATAGGGATACAGGTGGACCAATTGAAACAATGAGATGTACAAGTCATTATGTCTATAAACAAACTTTACAACTTTGGTGGGGAGGAGGGAGGCGGGGGGTCGGGAGATAGGAAAGAAGGGGAAGGGGAAAGAAAGGAGGAGGCAACAATGCTTGATAAGAAATGTGCTCATTACCTTGCCTATGTAATTGTAACCCCCCCATACGGTATTTTCACAATAAAAAATAATAATTTAAATGGTAGTTTACCTAGAACTTCAGTATAAAACTGATTACATTTCTTCTCATTAAATGTTTGGAAGAACAGCTCATTGTTTCTCATATTCATTGCCAGGGAAGAAGCGGGGAGTGTACACAAAAGGAATTTTCAGTAGATCAGCCAGCAGTTCTCCAGAGGGAACCAGGGGGTCTGCTAGCAGGACATCCAATTTTCTTGTTTAAAACCATGTCTTTACAGAGGATTTCAAAAACGCCAGAAAATACTACAGAAATGCTTTGCAATATTGAATAAAATTTCCAGAATAAGTATTTTGGGAACTCATCTGTGCATTCATTGACCCATTGTTTGAAATGATTTTCAACTCCTTCGTATTCAAAGACATTTGGAAAATCTCAAATTTAAAAGGGGATGATTTTCTGGAATCCACATGAATGGCAGCAGAGAATGTCCGGACAGTGATCTCATGGCCTCTCTGCATGAGCTCATGCAGGATCATCTTCACATTGACCCAATGACTGTACCAATGTGACATTAACTAGAATTCTCTGTTCCATTAAGGCGAACATAAAGAGAAAATGAACATGATTCATTAGGTACCTTTTATGCTTAAGAACACCTTGGGAAGAACACCTTGAATTCTATTTTTATTTGAAATATGGCTAGGTAAACTGACTGAATTTTTAATTTTATATAATTTTGCTTAATTTAAGTATTGTTATTCACAGGTTTGTGTCGGGCTACTCAACTGAGTAGAACAACTCTGGCCTCTGATGAATTCACTAGAATACCTCCAAAGTCATCTAGGAATACAAGCCATGGAAGTCATTCAGCTTTTCACTAGTGACAGTAAGAAACAATAAAATAGGAAAATAAATAAAACTTACAATAAAAAACACCAAAGGAGCTTTAATCAAAATTCAGCATAATTTATCTAGTATTTAAACGTTAATCTTCAGATTTCATCATTCTGAGTAGCTAGGATTACAGATGTGAACTACTCTCAGGTGTTTGTTAGTTTTTTTTTTTTTAAATACCAAGACAGCAGTGTATTTTATATTAGACTCATCTGCTTCCTGCACTCAGCTGTCACTTGGACCTAAGGACTCTTATAATGTATGTGGTACCTCTAGACCTACTTTGTAGTTGCTAGGAACTACAAGGAGTAGAGAAATCAGCTAGAACTCACCATAACAAAATAAACGAGGAAGCTGGGTGCAGATGGATCACACATGTAAACCTTACTACTCATGAGTCTGAGATCTGAGGACTGCAGTTCAAAGCCACCCAGTTAGCAAAGCTTATGAGATTATTTTTTTCAGTTTCTTTTTTTTATTGTAAAAATAACATACAGAGGGGTTAAAATTACATGGCAAGGTAATGAGTACATTTCTTATCAAGCATTTTTCGGTCCTCCTTTATTTTCCTTTACCATCCCTTCCCAACCACTCTACCCCAGTACACCTCTCACCCACTGCCGAAATTGTAAAGTTTGTTTTTCGACATAAGGACCTGTACATCTCATTGTTGCAATGGGTCCTCCTGGACCCCTATTTAAAAAAAAATGTTTTTTATCCCTTCCCCTCCACTAAGTATACCAGTATCAAATACAGTGAAAACAGTGGTTATACTGTGGGGGAGGGACATATAAAGCAACAAAGAAATCATCTTATAAATATGTTAGGAACAATCACAAGAAAGAAAAAAAAACATTTGAATTCTTATTTTGGGGTTCATTTCACCTAATATCAACTTAACTGACCGTTGCTGCTTGTCTCAGACATATACTAGTTATTGTAAATAAGGGAAGGGTTGGACCTAGTGTTTCTTTGGGTCTGGCTTATTTCACTTAATATAATTGTTTCCAAGTTTTTCCATTTCCTAACAAATGTGACAATGTCATTCTTTCTGATGGAGGCATAGAATTCGTTTATGTTTATATACCACATTTTATTGATCAATTCATCTACTGAGGGGCATCTGGGTTGGTTCTATTTCTTAGCTATGGCAAATAATGCTGCAATAATCTTAGTTGTGCTGGTATTTGTAGTATGGTCTGGTTTGTTTTCACTGGGGTAAATGCCCAAAAGTGGGATTTCTGGGTCATAGGGGAGCTCTATGTGAAGTCTTTTGAGGAACCTCCATACTGCTTTCCAATGTGGTTGAACAAGTTTACACTCCCACCAACAATGAAGTAAGGTTCCCTTCCGTCCACATCCCCTCCAGCATCTATTGTTATTAGAGTTCTTGATTATAGCCATTCTAACTGGGGTGAGGTGATATCTCAATGCTGTTTTGATTTGCATTTCTTTTATGGCTAGTGAGGTGAGCAATTCTTCATGTGTCTGTTGGCCATCCTTCTTTCTTCTTCAGAGAATTTCTCTTTAAGATTTTAGCCCACTTATTAATTGGGCAGTTGTTTCTTTAAGGATTTATTGTTGGAGGATTTAATTTTTTGAGTTCCAATTATATTTTAGATATGAGACCCCTGTCCGTTGTATGGCTAGTGAAGATCTTCTCCCAATTCTCGGGCTTTCTATTGATCTTGCTAGCTAAGTCCTTTGACAAACAGAAGCTCTGCAATTTCATGCAATCCCATTTGTCCAAACTTTCTTTGATTTGTTTTGTTTCTGGGTCTCTATTAGAATATTTCGGCCTGTGCGAAGCAGACCTAGGTCGTTTTCTATTCCATCCTGCAATGTTTTCATTGTCTGCTTTGACTCCTAGGTCTTTGATCCATTTGGAGTTGATTCTTGTGTAGGGTGACATACAGGGATCTAGCTTTAGTTTTCTACAAGTGATTAACCAATTATGCTAGCACCGTTTACTGAAGAGGCTGTCTTGCATTCTATTTTTTTAGCTCCCTTATTGAAGATTAGATGGCTATAGCTCTGTGGGTTTATTTTTGGGTTTTCACTTCTATTCCATTGGTCCTGAGGTTTGTTCTTGTGCCAGTACCAAGCTGTTTTGATTACTATGGCTTTGTAGTAGAGTTTGAAATTTGTTATTGATATTCCTTCAGCACTGTTCTATAAGGATCGTTTTTGCTAATCAGAGTCTTTTATTGTTCTATATGAATTTTTGGATTGCCTCTATTTCCTTGAAAAATGAGGTTGGAATTTTGATAGGTATCATATTGAATTTGTAGATAGCTTTAGGAAGTATTGCCATTTTCACGATGTTGAGCCTTCCAATCCAGGAGTATGGGAGATTTTTACACTTTCTAAGTTCTGTTTTAATTTCCTTTTACAGGTTTTAAAAGTTTCCATCATAGAGGTCCTTCAATTCTTTGGTTAAATGAATTCCAAGTATTTTATTTTTTGTGGAGCTACTACTAATGGAGTTGCTTTCCTGATTTCAACCACGCTTTGCTCATTGTTGGCATATAGAAAAGCCATTAATTTTTAAGAGTTAATTTTATACACTGCTAGTTTGCCAAAGTTTTGAATCAGCTCGACTAATTTGGGAATGGAGTCTGTGGGATTTAAGTATAAATCATGTCATCTGCAAAGAGGGAGAGTTTTACTTCATTGTTCCCTATTTCGATCTCTTTTATGTTGCCATCTTGTTTTATTGCTGTAGCTCGGCATTCTAATACTAAATTGAAGAGAAGTGGAGAGAGTGGAATTCCTTGTCTCGTTCCTGAGTTAAGAGGAAATGGCTTTAGTTTTTCAACATTAAGAATAATGCTGGCTGCAGGTTTGTCATATACAACATTTATTGCATTGAGGAATGTTCCCTGTATTCTTATTTTTTCCAGAACCTTCATTATAAAGGGGTTGGATCTTGTCAAATGCTTTTTCTGCATCTGTTGAGATTACCATGTGGCTCTTATCCTTGCTCCTGTTGATGTGATGAATTATATTATTTGATTTGCATATATTGAACCAGTTTTGCATCCCTGAAATGAATCCTGTTTGATCGTGTTATATGATTTTTTGGATGAATGATTGAAGTTGATTGGGCCAAATTTTGTTGAGAAGTTTTGCATCAATGTTCATCAAAGAAATGGGTCTATAGTTCTCTTTCTTTGATGAGTCCCTGCCTGGTTTTTGGATGAGGGTTATGATGGCTTCATAGAATGTGTTCGGGAATGAACTTTCTCTTTCAATTTCATTGAGGAGTTGGAGGAGTATTGATGTGAGCTCTGCTTTGAAGGCCTTGTAGAATTCTGCTGTAAGTCCATCTGGTCCTGGGCTTTTCTTGGATGGGAGGTCTCCTATTGCTGTTTCTATTTCAATGCTTGGCATGGGCCTGTTAAGATGGTTGACCTCATCTTGTTCAGTTTCGTCATGTCAATATTTGTTAGGAAATCGTCCATTTCTACCATGTTCTCAAACTTATTAGCATGAAGGTTTGAGAAGTATTCCCTTATAATGTTCTGAATCTTGGTTGATCCTGTGGTGATGTTTCCATTCTCTTCTCTGAGTTTATTTATTTGAGTGTACTCTATTCTTTTTCTGGTAAGATTTGCTAAAGCTCTCTCAATTTTGTTATTTTTTCAAAGAATCAACCTTTTTTATTCTTTCTATGGTTTATTTGGATTCTAATTTGTTTAATTCTGATTTCATTTAATTATTTATTTCTGTCTACTGGATTGGGGTTTATATTACTGGTCTTTTTCAAGGAGGTTCAGCTGTTTCATTAAATTGTTGGTTTTAGATCTCTCCAATTTGTTGATGTAGGAACTCAGAGCAATAAACTTGCCTCAGTATTTTCTGTGCTGTGGCCCAGAGGAGCTGGTAAATTGTGTGTTAATTTGTGTTGAATATCATGAACATTTGAATTTCCCTTCTAATCTCTTCCATGACCCACTGGTGATTCAACAGTGTGTTGTTCAGCCTCCATGTGTTACAGGACTGTCTTTAGTGGCTTTTGGTGTTGAGTTCTAATTTTATTCCCTTGTGGTCTGAGAGAATGCAAGGTATATCTTCAATGTTTCTGAATTTTGACGTTTGCTTTGTGACCTAAAATGTGATCTATTTTGGAAAATGTTCCATATGCTGCTGAGAAAAACGTGTATTCTGATGTTGCTGGGTGAAATATTCTGTAGATGTTTGTTAAATCTAGTGGATGTACGCAGTTGTTTAGATCTGTGTTTTCTCTTTTGAGTTTTTGCAGAGTTGATCTATCTAGTGGGGATAGTGGTGTTAATGTCGTTGGATGTTTCTGAGATTTGAGGGAAAATAGTGTTTCATGGATAAATTTTGGTGCTGTGATGTTTGGCAAACAGGTATTTAGGATTGTAATACCCTCCTTAGGGAGAGATTCCTTAATTAGTATGGAGCTACCTTCCTTATCTGTTCGCACTAATTTGAATTTGAAGTCTATTTAATCTGATATTAGGATAGCAACTCCCGCCTGTTTATGAGGACTTGTTAGATTTTGGTAGATTTTGTTCCATCATTTCACTTTAAATTGTGATTGTTTTTATGGGCATGGTGTGACACCTGAAGGCAGCAGATAGAAGGATCTTGCTTTTTAATCCAATTAGACAGTCTATATCACTTAAAGGGAAATAAATCAGTTACTATTGAGAGTTAGGACTGAGAGGTGTTTGGGAATTCCTGCCATGTTATCCACCTTCTTGGTGCTTGCAGGAACTCGATTCTTCCTATGGTCCTTGGATTCTGTTTGCGTGCCATTTCTTGGCCTTTATTGTGGTCTTATTGGTTTTCTGTGTTTAGGCCATCTTTAATTAACTTTTGTAGAGCTGGGTTGGTGGGGATATATTGTTTCTGTTTCTATTTGCTATGGAAGATTTTTGTTTGACCTTCGGTTATGAAGGAGTTTAGCTGGGTACAGTATTCTTGGTTGATAGTTGTTTTTCTTTAGGGCATGGCATATATCATGCCACGCTCTTCTTGCTTTACTTCTTGCTTCTGAGATATCTGAGGTGATTCTAATTGGTTTCCCTTTTTAGGTGATTGATCTTTTCTCCTTGACAGCTTTAAGGATCTTTTCCTTGGTCTGAATTGATTCTGTGGAGATTATGATTTGATGGTGGGATGTCCTGTTCTGGTCTGGTTTATTTGGGGTTCTAAAATCATCTTGTATCTGGATAGGCTTGTCTTTTTGCATGTCCAGGAAGTTCTCTGGTAGGATCCTGTTAAACAAATTTCCTAGACCATTAACTTCTGTTTGTAGGTGCTACTCTACAGCCATTATCCTCAAATTAGGCCTTCTGATGGTGTCTTCCAAAAGTTGAATAGATCTATCATATATCTTGGATTTGTCTTTGATAGGCGAATGTTCTTTCTCTATAATATCTAGGCTGTCTTCAATCCCTGAGATTCGATCTTCTGCATGGTCTGATCTACTGTCAAGGTTTTCGTTTTTTTATTTCTTTTCCTTCTAATTGGTATTCTTTCATGGCTTCAAATTCTTTGTTGTGTCTTTGTATTAGATCTTTTATGAACTTTTTTACTTCATTAATTTGGTATTCAGTATTTATTCTCAAATCACTTAGTTGATTGGTTTAGTTTCCTTGGGTTCCCATTCCTTCTCTCAGGCTCCATTGAGCATTTCCTTTGTGGTCTCCCTGACTTCTTTCAGCTGTTTATGGATTCCATGAATTCCTGTATTGTTCTTTGTCTATTGTCATCCTGCCCTCACAATTCCTGTATTACTCTTTGATTAGCTTCCTCACATTCAATCAATTCCTGTGAATCTCTTTGACTGTTTTCAGCCTGCTCACACAATACCTGTCTTTATTTTTTACTATTCTCAACCTGATCACACAATTTCTTTATTTCTCTTTTTTTCTCTTCTCAACCTGCTCACGCAAATACTGTTTCAATCTTTGAGTAGCCGCGTCACACTCTCGAGATTCTTGTATTAATCATGGGTTTGCCTTCTCTCTCTCCCTATCATGCTCAAACTGAGTCCTTTGCAGGTTTTCAATCTTTTCATTCACCATGTTTTCCAGCATTGCTCATAAAACTTTTTGGGAACTCTCTTAGGGATTATTCATTGACTGTTCTGTGACCTGATTATCATGAGTGGGAGTAGAGCTACCCTGACTTGCCATTTTTCTTGTGTTTTTCCAGCTTGTTCTGCCCATTTAGTATGAAAGTAACACGAATTTTGTGCTAGAACAATATTTTAAGGCAAGCATCAACCAAAGACCTGTAGTTGCACAGTCAACATGGCGGCAGATACATTCTAGTTCAACAGATACAATCTATTCAACATTAAAAAACTATGAATTAGTGGGCTAAGAACAGCAAAGAAGAATTTGACAAACCAGAAATTATTAGGTTAAGGGAGAATATGTGGAAAAATAAAAAGAAAATGAATTTAAGCAAATCCTAATCTCAGAGAGAGAAATGGATTGGACAAAATGATACGAGAGAGATTTTTAAAAAAAGGAAAAAATGGAGAAACAAAAATTCAAATTTAAAATGTGAAATATTAATAATTATGTAAGTTAAAGAATATTATTGAGAGAAGAAAAGGATAGCATGGGAGGAGATAGGAAAAACTAAAAAATAAAAGTTCTTAAAATTATTTACTTGAGAGTTCTGGGAAGATGGCGGAGAAGAAGCTGGAGGTTAAATAAGCTCTCGCATAGGAAGCAGGTTTAGTGTTTCAGTGAACAGTCCTAAGCCAGAGAATCACATCAAGTGTGCCACCACAGTATAGAGAGTTAGGCCAGAGAGGGAAAATATAGGCAAAGAGACAGATTTGAGCACTTGCAAGCAGCTGTGGCTGTGGAGGCAGCTGCCATACCTGCTACACAGGGTCCGGGACAAAGGCGCCAGATGCGGCGAGTGAGCAGATTCTACACAATACCAGCAAGAATCGACAAGGAACAGACACCTTTATCCTGCAGTTTGCAGACCAGAGAAGACCCAGGAACCAAGATTCGACGTGAGTAGAAGCCAGATGTCCTCACTCCTTCTCAGGGAGTAGAGGAGGGAAGGCCACCCATCCCCACCTCACTACCAGAGATCTCCATCTTTGAAGGACCAGCTGAGCTGCTAGCTCCAACTCAGGCCTTGGAAGAAAACTAGAGTCATTTAGCAGGTCACAAGAACCTAACCTGACCTGCCAGACTCAGCTCCACCCAGGGAAAAGCCACCCAGCTCAGGGGGCCAGACCCAGGAGTGGCTCTCTTCAATGGGTTAACACCACAATGGGTTAACACCACAAGCAGACCAGAGACTCCAACAAAGGCTGGTTAAGGACACAGGGAAATACAGGATCTTCCCACCCCTCCCAAAAAAATCAAAGAATTTTTTTCTGTTTTTTTTTTTGTACCTTTTATGAATTATTTTTTCTAATTTTTTTAATTTTTACCTTTTCTTTAAAAAAATTGTTTTCTAGTAACTTTTTTTTCTTTCTTCCTCATATAATTTTTATTTTAGGGGTATATGTGTATGGACATTTTTTTTTTCTTTTTAAAAGAATTTTCTTTTTTAGCTCTACTGAACTTCTAATCTTTTTTTTCTATCTTTCTCATTCTTTTCACCTTTTTTTCTCTTTCGTTCTTCTTTGTGTGACTTAATTTCTATTCTGCACATCCTCAGATATACCCAATGTCGAATATTAGAACTTATACCCTATTGTGTACACACTTAATCCAGAAATTTATTACTCAATTCAAAACCTCTTAGACTTAAATTCCTTAATAGTAGTCCTACCTCTTGATACCTACATAATATTTTAAGCATTTTTATTTTTTTAGTTTTCCACCTCTTCTTTATATCCCTCCTCTTCACTCATTATATCCACGATCTTCTCTGAATATTTTGATTTCTTCTCTGAATATTTTGATTTCAGATCTACATATTTTTTAACCATTGCTATTTTCAATTTTTAATTTTTGCTTTTCTATTTTTTCGTGTCCCTTTTTTTCTTTCTCTTCTTTTTTTTCCTCTCTCTACTTTCATCCTATCAAACCTATTTCCCGCTTTGAGATTAGGACTTAGTCAAGTTAACTCTCCCTGAGCATTCCCACATCTCTCTATTCCTATTTTTACCAACATCTCTCCCTAAACCTAATAATTTCTGGCTTACCAAATACTTCTTTGCCATTCGTGGCCCACTAATATATAGTTGTTTGATGTTGAATAGATATATCTGTCGAACTAGATTGTATCTGCAGACTTTTATCTGTGCAAATATATACTTTGGTGATGCTTGCCTTAAGATAATGTTCTACCACAAAATTGGTGTTACTTTCATCCCAAATGGGCAGAGTAAGCAGGAGAAACACAAGAAAAATGGCAAGTTCAGGTATCTCAACTCCCACTCAAGATAATCAGGGGACAGAAGAAATAATGAATAATCCATAGGAGAGATCACAAATAGCTCTACAAACACTGCTGTTAAACATGATAAGTGAAGGATTGAAAACATACAAAGGACTCTGTATGACCATGATAGGAAGTGAGAGGAGGCAAACCAAAGGTTATATAGGAACATGATAAGCCCAAGGAAGCAACTCAAAAACAGATACAGGAATTGCGTGAGCAGCTTGAGAACACTCAAAGAGAAAGGCAGGAATGATGTGAGCAGGCTGAGAACACTCAAAGAGAACTACAGGAATGATGTCAACGTGAGGAAGGTAAGCAAAGAGTAATACAGGAATTGAGAGATCAGGATGAGAATACACAAAGATCACTAAAGGCATTCATGGAATCCATTAACAAAGAGCTGAAGGAAGTCAGGGAGACCACAAAAGGAATGCTGAATGGAACCCAACAGAAGGAATGGGAGTCCAAGGAAACCATAACAAATCAACTAAGTGATTTTAGAATAAACACTGAACACCAAATTAAGAAAGAAAAGAAGTGCATACACGATCTAAAACAAAACTTCAACAAAGAATTTGAAGCCATCAAAGCTGACCAATTAGAAGGAAAAGAAATAAAAAAACAAAGTAGAAAGTCGTGACAGCAGATTAGACCACGCAGAAGATCGAATCTCGGGGATTGAAGACAGCCTAGATATTATAGAGAACGAACATACAACCATGCAAGACAAGTCCAAGAAATATGATAGATCTATTCAACACTAGGAAGACACCATCAGAAGGCCTAATCGGAGGATAATGGGTGTAGAGGAACACGTAGAGACAGAAGTTAATGGTTTAGGATTTTTTTTTAGACTTTGAATAGAATTTGATTTTCTTTTTCTTATTTTTTGTTGTACATTTTTTTCAATTTCAATTTTATTTTTTTGTGAACATACTGTACAGAAGGGTTACAATTACATGGGCAAGATAATGAGTACATTTCTTATCAAGCATTGCAGCCTCCATCTTTGTTTACCCTTACCATCCCTTCCCAGCCTCCCGCCTCTCTCCCACCCAAGCCTCCCCCCCCCCCAGCATCAAAGTTGTAAAGTTCGTTTTCGACATGACAACTTATACTTCTCATAGTTGCAAAGGGTCCACCTGTACCCTTAAACGACTCGTTTTTCCCCATCTCCTCCACAAATTATACCAACATCAAATATACTGAAAGCAGGGGTATACTGTGGGGGAGGGATATAAAAAGCTACAAAGAAATAATCGTATATATAACTTAGAAACAAATGCATGAAAGAAAAAAACATTTAAATACATATCTAAGGGTTCATTTCCCTAACAACTTATTATCTGACCTTTTCTGCTTGACTCATACACATACTAGATATTGCAAATAAGGGAACCTATGGGACCTATGTTTTTTGGGCTTGGCTTCCTTCACTTCATATAATTTTTTCCAAACCTTTCCATTTCCTAACAAATGGGAATATGTCATTCTTTCTGGTGGAAGCATAGAATTCCATTGTGTATATATACCACATTTTCTTGATCCACTCATCTACTGAGGGGCATCAGGATTGGTTCCATATCTTAGCTATAGTAAATAATGCTGAAATAAACATAGTCGTGTTGATAGCTTTAGTGTGGTTTTGTTTGTAAACATTTAGAAAAATGCCCAAAAGCGGGATTGCTGGTTCATAGGGGAACTCTTTGTGAAGTCTTTTCAGAACCTCCATAATACTTTCCAAAGTGGTTGAACAAGTTTACAATCCCATCACGAATGAAGTAAGGTTCTCTTCTCTCCACATGCCCTCCAGCATCTGTGGTTGCTAGAGTTCTTGATTTTTGCCATTCTAACATGGGTCAGGTGGTATCTCAATGTTATTTTGATTTGCATTTCTTTTATGGCTAGGGAGGTTGAACATTTCTTCATATATCTATTGGCCATTTTTCTTTCCTCTTCAGAGAAGTTTCTCTTCAAGTCTTTACCCACTTATTTATTGGGCAGTTGCTTCTTTGAGGATTTGTTGTTAGGAGATTTAATTTTTTGAGTTCCAAGTATATTTTAGATATGAGAACCTTCTCCGTTGTATGGCTAGTAAAGATCTTCTCCCAATCCATGGGCTTTCTATTGATCTTGCTAGCTATGTCCTTTGCCATGCAGAAACTCTGCAACTTCATGCAATCACATTTGTCCAACCTTTCTTTGATTTGTTGTGTTTCCGGGTCCCTATTTAGAAAATTTCAGCCTGAGCCAAGGAGACATAGGGTTTCTCCTATTCTATTCTGTAAGGTTTTCGGAGTGTCTACTTTGACTCTGAGGGCTTTGACCCATTTGGAGTTGATTCTGGTGCAGGGTGATATATAAGGATATAGCTTTAGTTTTCTACAAGTAGTTAACCAATTTTGTCAGTACCATTTACTGAAGAGGTTGTCTTTCTTCCATTCTATTGTTTAAGCTCCCTTATCAAAGATTAGTTGGCTATAGGTCTGTAGGTTCATTTCTGGGTTTTCAATTCTATTCCGTGGGTCCTGAGGTCTGTTCTTATGCCAGTACCAAGCTGTTTTGATTACCATGACTTTATAGTAGAGTTTGAAATTTGGTATTGATATTCCACCAGCAGTGTTCTTTCCATTGAGGAGCGTTTTTGCTATTCGGAGTCTTTCATTATTCCATATAAAATTTTGGATTGCCGCTTCTATTTCCTTGAAGAATGAGTTTGGAATTTTGGTAGGTATTGCATTGAATTTGTAGATAGCCTTGGGAAGTATTGCCATTTTCACGATGTTAATCTTTCCAATCCAAGAGCATGGGAGCTTTTGCCATTTTCTAAGTTCTGTTTGATTTCATTTTTCTAGATTTTAAAGTTTTCAGCATAGAGGTCCTTCACTTCTTTGGTTAAGTTAATTCCTAGGTATTTTATTTTTTGAGGGGCTATTACAAATGGAGTTACTTTCCTAATTTCAGCCACACTTTTCTCATTGTTGGCATACAGAATAGCCATTGATTTTTGGGGGTTAATTTTATAACCTGCTACTTTGCCAAAGTTTTATATCAGCTTGAGTAATTTGGGAGTGGAGTCTATGGGATTCTTTAAATACAAGATCATGTCATCTGAAAAAAGGGAGAGTTTTATTTCTTCTTCCTCTATTTGGATCCCCTTTATATTTGCATCTTGTCATATTGCTGTATCTAGGCACTCTAATACTAAATTGAAGAGAAGTGGAGAGAGTGGGCATCTTTGTCTTGTTCCTGAGTTAAGTGGAAATGGCTTTACTTTTTCACCATTAAGTATAATGTTGGCTGTAGGTTTGTCCTATACAGTCTTTATTGTATTGAGGAATGTTCCATGGATTCCTAATTTTTCCAAAATCTTCATCATAAAGTGTTGTTGGATCTTGTCGAATGCTTTTTCTGCATCTATTGAGATAACCATGTGGTTCTTTTCCTCGATCCTGTTGATGTGATGAATAATATTAATTGATTTGCGTATACTGAACCAGCTTTGCAACCCTGAAATGAATCCTGTTTGATCGTGGTTTATGATTTTTTGGTTGAATTGTTGAAGTCGATTGGCCAGAATTTTGTTGAGAAATTTTGCATCAATGTTCATCAAAGAAATGGGTCTATAGTTCTCTTTCTTTGATGAGTCCCTGCCTGGTTTTTGGATGAGGGTTTTGATGGCTTCATAGAATGTGTTCGGTAATGAACTTTCTCTTTCTATTTCATTGAAGATTTGGAGGAGTATTGGTGTGAGCTCTTCTTTGATGGCCTTGTAGAATTCCACTGTAAAACCATCTGGTCCTGGACTTTGATTGGATGGGAGGTCTCTTATTGCTGTTTCTATTTCAATGCTTGATATGGGCATGTTAAGATTGTTTAACTCATCTTGGTTTACATTTCGCATGTCAATATTTGCTTGGAAAAAGTCCATTTCTGCCAAGTTCTAAAACTTATTAGCATAAAGTTTTGAGAAGTATTCCCTTACATTGTTCTGAATCTTGGTTGTTTCCGTGGTGATGTTTCCATTCTCATCTCTGAGTTTATTAATTTGGGTGTGTTCTCTTCTTTTTCTGATAAGATTTGCTAAGGGTCTGTCAATTTTGTTAATTTTTTCGAAGAACCAACTCTTTGTTTTGCTGATTCTTTCTATAGTTTCTTTTTCAATTCTAATTCATTTCATTCTGATTTAATTTTAATTATTCCTTTCTGTCTACTGGATTGGGGTTCATCTTGCTGCTCTTTTTTAAGGAAGTTTAGATGTGTCATTAAATTGTTGGTTTCTCATCTTTCCAATTTGTTAATGTAGGAGCTCAGAGCTATAAACTTGCCTCTGTGTACTGCCTTTGCTGTGTCCAAGAGGAGCTGGTAATTTGTGTGCTCATTTTTGTTGAATAGCATGAATATTTGAATTTCCTTTTTAGTGTCTTCCATGACCCACTCGTGATTCAGAAGTGTGCTGTTCAGCCTCCATGTGTTACCGGACTTCTTTGGTGGCTTTTAGGGTTGAGTTCTAATTTTATTCCCTTGTGGTCAGAGAGAATGCAAGGTATAACTTCAATATTTCTTAATTTGGACAAGTTTGCTTTGTGGCCTAAAATGTGGTCTATTTTGGAAAATGTTCCATGTGCTGCTGAGAAAAACGTGTATTCTGATGCTGCTGGGAGAAATATTCCGTAGATGAGTGTTAAATCTAGTTGATCTATGAAACTGTTTAGATCTGCGGTTTCTCTGGTGAGTTTTGCCGAGTTTATCTATCCAGTGGGGAGAGTGGTGTGTTAAAATCCCCCACAATTAATATCTTTGGATCTATGTGGGATTTGAGGGAAAGTAGTATTTCTTGGATAAATTTGATTTCTCCATTGTTTGGCGAATAGATATTTAGAATTGTGATATACTCCTGAAGGAGAGATCCCTTAATTATTATGTAGCGACCTTCTTTATCTCTTCTCACAAATTTTAATTTAAAGTTTATTTTATCTGATATTAGGATTGCAACTCCCACCTGTTTATTGGGACCGTTTGCTTGGTAGATTTTCCTCCAGCCTTTAACATTGAAAATGTGTTTGTTTTTACTGGCAAGATGTCACTCCTGAAGGCAGCAGATAGTAGGATCTTGTTTTTTAATCCAACTAGACAGTCTATGTCGCTTAATTGGAGAATTCAGTCCGTTAATATTAAAAGATAGAACTGAGAGGTATTTGGGAGTTCCTAGTATGTTATCCACCTTCTAGGGGGTTGCAATAGATAACTGGGTTCTTCCTATGGTTCTTGGCTTCTCAGTTTGGGTGGAGTTTCTTGTCCTTTACTGTGGTCTTGTTGGTTTTCTATGTGTAGGACATCTTTAAGAATCATTTGTATGGCTGGTTTGGTGGAGATGTATTGTTTCAATTTTTCTTTGCTATGGAAGGTTGTTATTTGACCTTCAGTTAAGAAGGAGAGTTTAGCTGGGTATAGTATTCTTGGTTGATAGTTGTTTGTTTTTAGGGCTTGGCATACAGCATTCCAGGCTCTTCTTGCTTTGATTATCTCTGCTGAGAAATCTGAGGTGATTCTAATTGGTTTCCCTTTATAGGTGATTAATCTTTTCTCCTTGACAGCTTTAAGGATCTTTTCCTTGGTCTGAGTTGATCCCGTGTGGAATATAATGTGACATTGGGATGTCCTGTTCTGATCTGATCTATTTGGAGTACTGAAAGCTTTTTGTATATGAATAGGCCTAACTTTTTCCATGTTTGGGAAGTTCTCTGCTAGGATCCTGTTAAACAAATTTCCTAGACCATTAACTTCTGTTTCTAGGTGCTCCTCTACACCCATTATCCTTAGATTAGGCCTTTTGATGGTGTCTTCCAAGTGTTGGATAAATCTATCATATTTCTTGGACTTGTCTTGGATGGTTGTATGTTCTTTCTCCATAATATCTAGGCTGTCTTCAGTCCCGAGATTCGATCTTCTGTATGTGCTAACCTGCTGACAAGACTTTCTACTTTGTTTTTTATTTCTTTTCCTTCTAATTGGTCAGCTTTGATGGCTTCAAATTCTTCGTTGAAGCTTTGTTTTAGATCTTGTATGAACTTCTTTACTTCCTTAATTTGGTGTTCAGTGTTTATTCTCAAATCACTTAGTTGATTTGTTATGGTTTCTTGGACTCTCATTCCTTCTGTTGGGTTCCATTCAGCGTTCCCTTTGTGGTCTCCCTGATTTCCTTCAGCTCTTTGTTAGTTGATCCCATGATTGCCTTTAGTGATCTTTGTGTATTCTCATTCTGCTCTCTTCATTCCTGTATTTCTCTTTGCTTAGCTTCCTCCAGTTGGTGCCATTCCTGTAGTTCTCATTGAGTGTTCTCAGCCTGTTCACGCCATTCCTGCTTTTCTCTTTGAGTATTCTCAAGCTGCTCACGCAAACCCTACATCAGTTTTTGCACTTCCTCACGCTCATGATATTCCTGTATAAACCTTTGGATTGCCTCCTATCTCTCACTCTCATGCTCATACAGAGTCCTTTGTAGGTTTTCAATCTTTTCCTGCACTGACCTATTGTTTGCCTCCTCTCTCTCCCTCTCACACTCATACAGAGTCTTTTGTAGGTTTTCAATCTTTTCCTGCATTGACCCTTGGTTTGGCTCCTCTGTCTCCCTATCACGCTCATAAAGAGTCCTTTCTATGCTTTCAATCTTTTCATTTATCATGTTTGTCAGAAGTTTTTGTAGAGCTATTTGAGAACTCTCCTCTGGATTATTCATTATCTGTTCTGTCCCCTGATTATCCTGAGTGGGAGTTCAGATACCTGTACTTGCCATTTTTCTTGTTTTTTTTTTCCGGCTTACTCTGCCCATTTGGAATGAAAATAACACGTTTTTTGCTAGAACACTATCTTAATGCAAGAATCAAACAAAGTCTGAATTTGCACAGTCAATTGTCTGCAGATACAATCTAGTTCAATAGATACATCTATTCAACGTCAAACAACTATATATTAATGGGCTACGAACCGCAAAGAAGAATTTGGAAAACCGTAAATTATTAGGGTTAGGGAGAGATGTGGGTAAAAAATAGGAATAGAGTAATGTGGGAAGGCACTGGGAGAGTTAACTTAACTAAGTCCTAATATCAAAGCAAGAAATAGGTTGGATAGGGTGAAAGTAGAGAGAGAGAAAAAAGAGGAAAGAGAAAGGGAAAAGAAGAGACCAGAAAAAATAGAAAAATAAAATTTAATAATATTATGCATTATCAAGAACAAGCTATGCAGAGAAGAACGTGAACATAATGAGAGAAGGGGAGGAATATAAAGGCGATGTGAAAAATTTAAAAATAAAAATACTTAAAATATTATATAGGTATAAAGAGGTAGTACTGCTATTAAGGAATTTAAGTCTCAGAGACTTTGAATTGAGTAATAAATTTGTGGATTAAGTGTGTACACAATGAGGGATAGGGTCTAATAGTCAACTGCGGGTTTATCTGCGGATGTGCAGAACAACTATTAAGTCCCATAAAGAAGAACAAAAGAGATGAACAGGTGAGAAAGATAAAGAAGAAAGAAAAAAAAGGATTAGAAGTTCAGTCTAGCTAAGCAAAAAACAAAAAGTAAAATTTTTTAGAAGAAGAAGAAAAAAAAAACGTTCTTTGATTTTTTGGGGAGGGGTGGGAAAAATCCTGTATCTCCCTTGTGTCTGTAACCAGCCTCTTGTTGGAGACTCTGGTCTGCTTGAGGACCTGTGGCTTGATTGGTTTCTTAAGTCAGTTTGTTCGAACAGGCAGAAAAATGCTCTGTTTTACCCAAGATTATGAGATCCCCCTCCCAGGTAAGTTTAATAGGAGGGTGATCTGCTTTGAGAATCACAAAAGAGGGGGATGCAGTGATGAGGCTAGGTTCTGGGTAGAGTTGAGGCCTTTCAACAGACAGTAGCTTTTTTTTTTTTGGTACCTTATATATAAAAAAATTTTTTTTTCTTTCCTAAAACTTTTATTAATCATTAATTTTAGCCTTTTTTGAAAAAAAATTGCTGTCCAGTAACTTTTTTTTTCCTCTTATAATCTTTATTTTAGGGATACGTGAATGTGCGTTTTTCTTTCTTTTCTTATCTTCTTTGTCTTATTTTTCTTTTTTAATTATCTTTTTGTTTTTTGTTTAGCTCTACTGAACTTCTGATCTTTTTATTCTCCCTTTCTTATCCTTTTCACCTTTTCCTCTCCTTTGTTCTTCTTTATATGACTTAACTCTTGTCCTGCACATATTCAGACAAACCCGTAGTTAACTAGTAGACCCTATCCCCCATTGTGTACACACTTAATCCACAAATTTATTACTCAATTCAAAGTCTCTGAGACTTAAATTCCTTAATAGCAGTACTACTTCTTTATACCTATATAACATTTTAAGCATTTTTTTTTGTTTTTCACATCTCCTCTATGTCCCTCCCCTTCTCTCAATATACTCACGTTCCTCTCTAAATAGATTGTTTTTGGATCTCCATAATATCATTAATTTTTACTTGTCTATTTTTTTCTGGTCTCTTTACATTTCCCCTTCCCTTTCTCCTTTCTCTCTCTCTCTCTACTTGCATCCTACCTAACCAATTTCCTGCTTTGAGATTAAGACATAGTTAACTCTCCCTGTGCCTCCCCACACCAATCTATTCCTATTTTTTATTCACATATCTCCCTAACCCTAATAATTTCTGATTTTCCAAATTCTTCTCTGTGGTTCGAAGCCCATTAACATATGGTTGTTTGATGTTGAATAGATGTATCTGTTGAACTAGATTGTATCTGTAGACTATTGACTGTACAAATTCACACTTTGGTTGTTGGTTGCGTTAAGATAGTGTTCTAGCACAAAACTGGTGCTATTTTCATCTCAAAGGGGCAGAGTAAGCCGGAAAAACACAAGAAAAATGGCAAATCCGGGTATCTCAATTCCCAATCTTGATAATCAGGGGACAGAACAGATAATGAATAATCCAGAGGAGAGTTCCCAAATAGCTCTACAAACACTGCTGGCAAACGTGATAAATGAAAAGTTTGGAAACTTACAAAGGACTCTATATGAGTGTGATAGGCAGAGAGAGGAGGCAATCCGAAAGGTTATACAGGAATATCATAAGCATGAGGAAGCTACTCAAAAACTGATACATGATTTGCGTGAGCAGCTTGAGAATACTCAAAGAGAAAGGCAGGAATGGCTTGAGCAGGCTGAGAACACTCAATGAGAGTCAGGGAGTCCACAAAGGGAATGCTGAATGGAACCCAACAGAAGGAATGGGAGTCCAAAGAAACCATAACCAATCAACTAAGTGATTTAAGAATAAACAATGAACACAAAATTAAGGAAGTAAAGAAATTCATACAAGACCTAAAACAGAGCCTCAAGAAAGAATTTGAAGCCATCAAAGCTGACCAATTAGAAGGAAAAGAGATAAAAGACAAAGTAGAGAGTCTTGACAGCAGGTTAGACCATGCAGAAAATCGAATCTCAGGGATTGAAGACAGCCTAGATATTATAGAGAAAGAACATACAACCATCCAAGACAAGTCCAAGAAATATGATAGATCTATCCAACACTTGGAAGACACCATCAGAAGGCCTAATCTAAAGATAATGGGTGTAGAGGAGCACCTAGAAACAGAAGTTAATTGTCTAGGAAATTTGTTTAACAGGATCCTAGCAGAGAACTTCCCAAACATGCAAAAAGATAGGCCCATTCATATACAAGAAGCTTTTAGAACCCCAAATAGAGCAGACCAGAATAGGACATCCTACCGTCACATTATAATCCACACTGGATCAACTCAGAACAAGGAAAAGATCCTTAAAGCTGTCAGGGAGAAAAGATTAATCACCTATAAAGGGAAACCAATTAGAATCACCTCAGATTTCTCAGCAGAGACAATCAAAGCAAGAAGAGCCTGGAATGATGTATGCCATGACCTCAATACAAACAACTATCAACCAAGAATACTGTACCCAGCTAAACTCTCCTTCATAACTGAAGGTCAAATAACAACCTTCCATAGCAAAGAAAAATTGAAACAATACATCTCTACCAAACAAGCCCTACAAATGATTCTTAAAGATGTCCTACACATAGAAAACCAACAAAACCACAATAAGGGCCAAGAAACTCCACCCAAACTGAGAAGCCAAGAACCATAGGAAGAACCCAGTTTTCACAGCCCCCAAGAAGGTGGATAACATGGCAGGAACTCCCAAATGCCTCTCAGTCCTTTCTCTTAACGTTAACGGACTGAATTCTCCAATTAAGCGACATAGACTGTCTAGTTGGATTAAAAAACAAGACCCTTCCATCTGCTGCCTGCAGGAGTCACATCTTGCCCGTAAAAACAAACACATTTTCAATGTTAAAGGCTGGAACAAAATCTACCAAGCAAACGGCCCTCATAAACAGGCGGGAGTTGCAATCCTAATATCAGATAAAATAAATTTCAAAATAATATTCGTGAGAAGAGATAATGAAGTTCGCTACATACTAATCAAGGGATTTCTCCTTCAGGAGCATATCAAAATTCTAAATATCAATTTGCCAAACAATGGAGCACCCAAATTTATCAAAGAAAAACTACTTTCCCTCAAATCCCGTATATATCTAAAGACATTAATTGTTGAGGATTGTAACACACAATTCACCCCACTAGATAGATCAAATCGGCAAAACCTCAACAGAGAGAAAGCAGATCTAAACAGCTGCATAGATCAACTAGACTAAACAGATATCTACCGAACATTTCACCCAGCAGCATCAGCATACACGTTTTTCTCAGCAGCACAGGGAACTTTTTCTAAAAAAGACCACATTTTAGGCCACAAAGCAAACTTGTCTAAATTCAGAAACATTGAAGTTATACCTTGCATTCTCTCTGACCACAAGGGAATAAAATTAGAACTCAACACCAAAAGCCACCAAAGAAAGTCCAGTATCACATGGAGGCTGAACAACACACTGCTGAATCATGAGTTGGTCATGGAAGAGA
This sequence comes from Dipodomys spectabilis, assembly GCF_019054845.1. Taxonomy (NCBI): domain Eukaryota; kingdom Metazoa; phylum Chordata; class Mammalia; order Rodentia; family Heteromyidae; genus Dipodomys; species Dipodomys spectabilis. The sequence goes on from NW_024870793.1 coordinate 1,177,878, forward strand.
TTAGAAAGGAAATTCAAATGTTCATGCTATTCAAAAAAATGAACACACAGGTTACCAGCTCCTCTGGGACAAAGCAAAGGCAGTACGCAGAGGCAAGTTTATAGCTCTGAGCTCCTACATCAACCAATTGGAGAGATCTGAAACTAACAATTTAATGACACATCTAAACCTCCTTGAAAACGTGCAGCAAGATAAACCCCAAGCCAGTAGACGGAAAGGCATAATTAAAATGAAATCAGAATTAAATGAATTAGAATCCAAAAAAACTATAGAAAGAATCAACAAAACAAAGAGTTGGTTCTTCGAAAAAATTAACAAAATTGACAGACCCTTAGCAAATCTTATCAGAAAAAGAAGAGAACACACCCAAATTAATAAACTCAGAGATGAGAATGGAAACATCACTACGGAAACAACCAAGATTCAGAACAATGTAAGGGAATACTTCTCAAAACTTTATGCTAATAAGTTTTAGAACTTGGCAGAAATGGACTTTTTCCTAGCAAATATTGACATGCCAAATGTAAACCAAGATGAGTTAAACCATCTTAACATGCCCATATCAAGCATTGAAATAGAAACAGCAATAAGAGACCTCCCATCCAATAAAAGTCCAGGACCAGATGGTTTTACAGTGGAATTCTACAAGGCCATCAAAGAAGAGCTCACACCAATACTCCTCCAACTCTTCAATGAAATTGAAAGAGAAAGTTCAATACCGAACACATTCTATGAATCCATCATAACCCTCATCCCAAAACCAGGCAAGGACTCATCAAAGAAAGAGAACTATAGACCCATTTCTTTGATGAACGTTGATGCAAAACTTCTCAACAAAATTCTGGCCAATCGACTTCAAAAATTCATCCAAAAAATCATACACCACGATCAAACAGGAATCATTTCAGGGATGCAAAGCTGGTTCAATATACGCAAATCAATTAATATTATTGATCACATCAAGAGCAGCAAGAATAAGAACCACATGGTTATCTCAATAGATGCAGAAAAAGCATTCGACAAGATCCAACACCCCTTCATGATGAAAGCTTTGGAAAAATTAGGAATCCATGGACCATTCCTCAATACAATAAAGGCTGTTTATGACAAATCTACAGCCAGCATTATACTTAATGGTGAAAAGCTAAAGCCATTTCCTCTTAACTCAGGAACAAGACAAGGATGTCCACTCTCTCCACTTCTCTTCAATCTAGTATTAGAATGCCTAGCTACAGCAATAAGACAAGATGCAGACATAAAGGGGATTCAAATAGGGAAAGAAGAAATAAAACTCTCCCTCTTTGCAGACGACATGATCTTGTATTTAAAGAATCCCATAGATTCCCCTCCCAAATTACTCAAGCTTATTCAAAACTATTGCAAAGTAGCAGGTTATAAAATTAACCCCCAAAAATCAATGGCTTTTCTGTATGCCAACAATGAGAAAAGTGGGGATGAAATTAGGAAAGCAACTCCATTTGTAATAGCCCAACAAAAAATAAAATACCTAGGAATAAACTTAACCAAAGAAGTGAAGGACCTCTATGATGAAAACTTTAAAATCTTGAAAAAGGAAATCAACACAGAACTTAAAAAATGGGAAAAGCTCCCATGCTCTTGGATTGGAAAGATTAACATCGTGAAAATGGCAATACTTCCCAAGGCTATCTACAAATTCAATGCAATGCCTATCAAAATTCCAAACTCATTCTTCATGGAAATAGAAGAGGCAATCCAAAAATTCATATGGAACAACAGAAGACCCCCAATAGCAAAAACGCTCCTCAACGGAAAGAACACTGCTGGAGGAATATCAATACCAAATTTGAAACTCTACTATAAAGCCATAGTAATCAAAACAACTTGGTATTGGTATAAGAACAGACCTCAGGACCAATGGAATAGAATTGAAAACCCAAAAATCAACCCACAGACCTACAGCCATCTAATCTTCGATAAGGGAGCTAAAACAATAGAATGGAAGAAAGACAGCCTCTTCAGTAAATGGTGCAGGCAAAATTGGTTAACTACATGTAGAAAACTAAACCTAGATCCTTATATATCACCCTGCACCAGAATTAACTCCAAATGGATCAAAGACCTCGAAGTCAAAGCAGACACTCTGAAAACATTACAGGATGGAATAGGACAAACCCTGGGTCTCCTTGGCTCAGGCCGAAATTTTCTGAATAGAGACCTGGAAACACAACAAATCAAAGAAAGGTTGGACAAATAGGATTGCATAAAGTTGCAGAACTTCTGCATGGCAAAGGACATAGCTAGCAAGATCAATAGAAAGCCCACGGATTGGGAGAAGACCTTTACTAGCCACACAATGGACAAGGGTCTCATATCTAAAATATACTTGGAAATCAAAAAATTAAATCCCCCAACAACAAATCCTCAAAGAAACAACTGCCCAATAAATAAGTGGGCTAAAGACTTAAAGAGAAACTTCTCTGAAGAAGAAAGAAGGATGGCCAATAGACACATGAAGAAATGTTCAACATCCCTAGCCATAAAAGAAATGCAAATCAAAGCAACATTGAGATACCACCTCACTCCAGTTAGAATGGCAAAAATCAAGAACTCTAACAACAACAGATGCTGGAGTGGATGTGGACAGAAGGGAACCTTACTTCATTGTTGGTGGGAATGTAAACTTGTTTAACCACTTTGGAAAGCAGTATGGAGGTTCCTCAAAAGACTTCACATAGAACTCCCCTATGACCCAGCAATCCCACTTTTGGGCATTTACCCAAATGTTTACAAACAAGACCACACTAAAGCTACCAGCACAACTATGTTTATTGCAGCATTATTTACCATAGCTAAGATATGGAATCAACCCATATGCCTCTCAGTAGATGAATGGATCAAGAAAATGTGGTATATATACACAATGAAATTCTATGCCTCCATCAGAAAGAATGACATTGCCCCATTTGTTAGGAAATGGAAAAACTTGGAAAAAATTATATTAAGTGAAGTAAGCCAGGTACAAAAAACACAGGTCCCATGGTTTCCCTTATTTGCAATATCTAGTATATGTATGAGTCAAGCGGAAAAAGTCAGATAATGTGATGTTAGGAAAATGAACCCTTAGATAGGTATTTTAATGTTTTTTTTTTCTTTCATGCATGTGTTTCTAACGCATTTATAAGATTATTTCTTTGTTGCTTTGTATGTCCCTCCACCACAGTATAACCCCCGCTTTCAATATATTTGATGTCATTATAACTTGTGGAGGAGATGGGGAAAAACAAGTCGTTTAAGGATTCAGGTGGACTTGTTGCAATAATGAGAAGTACAAATTGTCATGTCAAAAATGAGCTTTACAATGTCGGTGGGAGTGGGAAGGATTGGGTGGGGGGAAGGCTGGGAAGTGAGTTGAAGGGTAAAAAAAGGAGGAGGCTGCAATGCTTGGTAAGAAATGTATGCATTATTCTGCCCATGTAATTTTAAGCCCTCTGTAGTATGTTCACAAATAAAATAAAATTAAATTAAATTAAAATAAATTTTTAAAGAAAGAAAAACGCACACATGCATGTATCCCTAAAATGAAGATTATAAGGAGAAAAAAAGTTACTAGAAAACAATTTTTTTTCAAAAAAGGTAAAAATTAAAAATTAAAAAGTTTTAGAAAGGAAAAAAAAATTTTGTAAAAGGTATTTAATAAAAGAATAAGAAGAAGAAAAAAAATTCTTTGATTTTTTTGGGAGGGTTGGGAAAAATCCTGTATCTCCCTTGTGTCTGTAATAAGACTCTGGTGGAATCTCTGCTCTACTTGTGGTCCTGTGGCTCGGTTGGTATCTTAAGTCAGTTTGTTTGGATAGGCAGAAAAATGCTCTGCTTTACCCAGATTTTGCGATCCTCCTCCCAAGTTAGTTCAATGGGAGGGGGTTCTGCTTTGAGTATCACAAAAGAGGGAGATGGCTTTTTCCTCAAGTTTGGAGATGCTGTGATGAGGGTTGGTTCTGGGTTGAGTTGAGGCCTTTCAGCAAACAGTAGCTTTTCCCGGAGCCTAGTTTGTGAGGAACTCACAGAGCCCAGCCTGGAGCCACTCTCAGGGTTTCTGTTTACTGATGTCAAGACTGCTAAAGGGAGGGATAGCCTCTGGCTCTGATTAGCCAGTGAAGAAAGCCACTCCTAGGGCTGGCGCCCGAACTGGGTGATTTTTCTCTGGATGGAGCTGAGTCTGGCAGGTCACTCCATTAAGTTCTTATGACCTGCTAAATGACTCTTATTATTCCAAGGCCTGAGTTGGAGCTAGCAGCTCTGCCGAGCTTTGTCGGTATCCAAGATGGAGTTCTCCAGTACTGGGGGGAAAGGGGTGACCTTCCCTCCTCTGCTCCCTGAGGAGTGAGGATATCAGCCTTCTATTCACGCCAAGTCTTGGTTCCTCGGTCATTTCTTGTCTGCGAACTGCAGGATGAAGATATCTGCTCCTTGTCAGTTGTTGCTGGTGTTGAGTAGAATCTGCCCGCCCGCCACGTCTGGCTCTTTAGTCCCGCACTCTCTGTGTTTCAGGTATGGCGATATGACTGCTGCCGCTGCCACTACTGCCACAGCAGCAGATCTGTCTGGCAAGAGATCAGATCTGTCTCCTTGCCTGGATTTTCCCTCTCTGGCCCAACTCTCTGTCCTGTGATGGCACACTTGGTGTGATTCTCTGGCTTAGGACTGTTCCCTGGAACTCTAAAACTGCTTGCTATGTGAGAGCTTGTTTAGCCTCCAGCTTCTCCTCTTCCATCTTCCTGGAACTCTCTGGTCTAGGAATTTTGTTTAACAGGATCCTATCAGAGAACTTGCCAAACATGCAAAAATATAGGTCTATTCAGATACAAGAAGCCTTTAGAATTCCAAATGGACCAGACCAGAACAGGACATCCCACAGTTAAATTATAATCCACACAGGATCAATTTAGAACAAGGAAAAAATCCTTAATCTGTCAAGGAGAAAAAGAATAAACACCTATAAATGGAAACCAGTTAGAAACACCTCAGCTTTCTCAGCAGAGACAATTGAAGCAAGAAGAGCCTGGAATGATGTATGCCATGCCCTAAAGTCAAACAACTATCAAACAAGAATACTGTACCCAGCTAAACCCTCCTTCATAACTGAAGGTCAAATAAAAACCTTCCATTGCAAAGAAAAGTTGAAACGATATATCTCCACAAAACCAGCCCTTCAAAAGATTCTTAAAGATGTCCTACACATAGAAAACCAACAAGACCACAACAAAGGCCAAGAAACTGCACCCAAAATGAGAATCCCAGAACCATAGACTGAATCCACTAGGTGCAGCCCCCAAGAACGTGGATTAAATGGCAGGAAATCCCAAATACATTTCCCTGCTATCTCTCAACATTAACAGATTTAACCCTCCAATTAGGTGACATAGACTGTCTAGTTGGATTAAAAAACAAAATCCTTTATTTGTTGCCTTGAGGAGTCACAACTTGCCCATAAAAAACAAACACATTTTCAATGTTAAAGGCTGGAGCAAAATCTACCAAGTAAACGGCCCCCAAAGACAGGCAGGAGTTGCAATCCTAATATCAGATAAAATAGACTTCAAATTAAAATCCAAGAGAAGAGATAAAGAAGGTCACTACACACTAATTAAGGGATCGCTCATTCAGGAGCATATTACAATTCTAAATATCTATTCGCCAAACAATGGAGCACGCAAATTTATCCAAGAAACACTACTTTCCCTCAAATCCCACATAGATCCAAAGACATTAATTGTTGGGGATTTTAACACGCCACTCTCCCCATTAGATAGATCAACTCGGCAAAAACAAAACAGAGAAACCGCAGATCTAAACAGCTGCATAGATCAAATAGATTTAACAGACATCTACCAAATATTTCACCCAGCAGCATCAGAATACACGATTTTCTCAGCAGAACATGGAACATTTTCCAAAATAGGCCAAATTTTAGGCCACAAAGCAAACCTGTCCAAATTCAGAAACGTTGAAGTAATACCTTGCATTCTCTCAGACCACAAGGGAATAAAATTAGAATTCAACCAAAAGCCACCAAAGAAATCCGGTAACACATGGAGACTGAACAACACACTCCTGAATCATGAATGGTCATGGAAGAGATTAGAAAGGAAATTCTAATGTTCATGATATTGAACAAAAATGAGTTCACAAATTACCAATTCCTCTGGGACACAGCAAAGGCAGTACTCAGGGGCAAGTTTATAGCTCTGAGCTCCTATATCAACAAATTGGAGAGATCTGAAACCAACAGTTTAATGAGATTTCTGAACCTCCTTGAAAAAGAGCAGGAAGATAAACCCCAATCCAGCAGACAGAAAGAAATAATAAAAATTAAATCAGAATTAACCAAATTACAATCCAAAAAAACTATAGAATGAATCAACAAAAGAAAGAGTTGTTTCTACGAAAAAATTAACAAAATTGACAGATCCTTAGCAAATCTTATCAGAAAAAGAAGAGAACACACCTAAATAATTAAACTAAGAGATTAGAAGGGAAACATCACCACAGAAACAACCAAGATTCAGAACATTGTAAGGGAATACTTCTCAAAACTTTATGCTAATAGGTTTGAGAACTTGGCAGAAATGGACATTTTCTAGGCAAATATTGACATGAGGTAAACCTCTGAACAAGCCCATACCAAGCATTGATATAGAAACATCAATAAGAGATCTCCCATCTAAGAAAAGTCCAGGACAGGATGGTTTTACAGCAGAATTCTACAAGGCCTTCAAAGCAGAGCTCTCACCAATACTCTTCGAACTCCTCAATGAAATTGGAAAGGAAAGATCACTACCGAACACATTCTGTGAAGCTATCAGAACTCTCAACCCCAAACCAGGCAGCGACTCATCCAAGAAAGAGAACTATAGACCCATTTCTTTGATGAACATTGATGCAAATCTTCTCAACAAAAATTTTGGCCAATCGACTTCAACAATTCATCCAAAAAATCATACACCACGATCAAACAGGATTCATTTCAGGGATGCAAAGCTGGTTCAATATACGCAAATCAATTGATATAATTCATCACATCAACAGGAGCAAGGATAAGAACCACGTGGTTATCTCAATGGATGCAGAGAAAGCATTTGACAAGATACAAGACCCCTTTATGATGAAGGTTTTGGAACAATTAGGAATCCATGGAACATTCCTCAATACAATAAAGGCTGTATATGACCAACCTACAGCCAGCATTATACTCAATGGTGAAAAACTAAAGCCATTTCTTCTTAACTCAGGACCAAGACGAAGGATGTCCACTCTCTTCACTTCTCTTCAATCTAGTATTAGAATGCCTAGATATAGCAATAAGACAAGATGCAAACATAAAGGGGATCCAAATAGGGAAAGAAGAAATAAAACTCTCCCTCTTTGCAGATGACATGATCTTGTATTCAAAGAAACCCACAGATTCCACTCCCAAATTACTCAAGGTGATTCAAACTTTGGCAAAGTAGCAGTGTATAAAATAACCCTCAAAAATCAATGGCTTTTCTGTATGCCAACAATGAGAAAGCTGTGGTTGAAATTAGAAAAGCAAGTCCATTCTTAATAGCCCCACAAAAAATAACATACCTAGGAATTAACTTAACCAGAGAAATGAAGGAACTCTATGATGAAAACTTCAAAAACTTGAATATGGAAATCAAAACAGAACTTAGAGAGTGGCAAAAACTCCCATGATCTTGGTTTGGAAAGATCAACATCATGAAAATGGCACTACTTCCCAAGGCTATCTACAAATTCAATGCGATACCTATCAACATTCCAACCTCATTCTTCAAGGAAATAGAAGAGGCAATCCAAAAATTTATATGGAACAATAAAAGACACCGAATAGCAAAAACAACCCTCAACAGAAAGAACACTGCTGGAGGAATATCAATACCAAATTTCAAACTCTATTATCAAGCCATAGTAATCAAAACAGCTTGGTATTGGCACAAGATCAGACCTCAGGTCCAATGGAATAGAATTGGAAACCCAGAAATGAACCTACAGACCTATAGCCATCTAATCTTCGATAAGGGAGCTAAAAAATATAATGGAAGAAAGACAGCCTCTTCAGTAAATGGTGCAGGCAAAATTGGTTAACTACTTCTAGAAAACGAAAGCTAGATCCTTATGTATCACCGTCCAACAGAATCAACTTCAAATGGATGAAAGACCTCGGAGTCAAAGAAGACATTCTGAAAACATTACAGGATGGAATTGGAGAAACCCTAGGTATCCTTGGCACAGGCCGAAATTTTCTTACTAGAGACCAAGAAACACAACAAATCCAAAAAATTTGGACAAATGGGATTGCATGAAGTTGCAGAGCTTCTGCATGGCAAAGGACATAGCTAGCAAGATCAATAGAAAGCCTTCGGATTGGAAGAAGATCTTCACTAGCCCTACAATGGACAAGGGTCTCATATCTAAAATATACTTGGAACTCAAAAGATTAAATCCCCCAATAACAAATCCTTAAAGAAACAACTGCCCAATAAATAAGTGAGCTAAAGACATAAAGAGAAAGTTCTCTGAAGAGGAAATAAGGGTGGGCAATAGACACATGAAGAAATGCTCAAACTCCCTACCCATAAAAGAAATGCAAATCAAAACAACATTGAGATACCACCTCACCCCAGTTAGAATGGCTATAATCAAGAACTCTAACAGCAACAGATGCTGGAGGGGATGTGGACAGAAGGGAACCTTACTTCATTGTTGGTGGGATTGTAAATTTGTTCAACCACTTTGGAAAGTAGTATGGAGATTCCTCAAAAGACTCCACATTGAGCTCCCCTATGATTCAGCACTCCCATGTTTGGGCATTTACCCGAATGATCACAAACAAGACCACACTAAAGCTACCAGCACGACTGGTATGTTTATTGCAGCATTATTTACTATAGCTAAGATATGGAACCAATCCAGATGCCCTTCAGTAGATGAATGGATCAAGAAAATGTGGTATATATACACAATGGAATTCTATGCCTCCATCAGAAATAAGGACATTGCCCCATTTGTTAGGAAATGGAAAGACTTGGGAAAAAAATGTATTAAGTGAAGTAAGCCCGGCCCAAAATAACCTACGTCACATGGTTTCCCTTATTTGCAATATCTAGTATATGTCTGAGTGAAGCCGAAATCTTCACATAATTTGATATTAGGGAAATGATCTCTAAGATATGTATTCAAATGTTTTTCTTCTCTTTCTTTCATGGGATTGTTTCTAACACATTTATAAGATTATTTCTTTGTTGCTTTCTATGTCCCTTCCCCACAGTATAACCCCTGCTTTCACTGTATTTGATGACGGTGTAATTTGTGGAGGGCAAGTGGGAAAACAAATCGTCTAAATAGGGATACAGGTGGACCCTGCAACAGTGAGATGTACAAGTCGTTAAGTCAAAAACGAACTTTAAAACTTTGGTGCGGGGGGTGGGGTGGTTGGGAAGAGCTGGGAGTATTGGGTGGGGGGGGGGCGGGGAGAAGGATAGGAAGGGATGGGAAAGGGAAACAAAGGAGGAGGCTACAATGCTTGATAAGAAATGTACTCATTAACTTGACCATGTAATTGTAACCTCTCTGTACAGTATTTTCACAGTGAAAAAAAATAAAATGAAATATTAAAAATTATTTACTTGAAAATTATATAGCTATAAAGATATAATACTGCTGTTTAAGAATTTAAGCCTAAGAAGTTGTGAATTGAGTAATAAATTTCTGGATTAAGTATGTACACAATGGAGGAAAATGTTGAATAATTGATGATGATTATATAGCTGGGGATGAGCAAAACAGCAATTAAGTCACACAAAAAAGAAAGAGAAAAAAATTGAAAAGTATAAATAAAGGCCAAAAAGGTCAAAAGAGGGAAAAAAGTACACACACATACACCTAAAATTAAAATTAGAGAAGAAAATAAAGATTCATAAAAAGCAATTATAAAAATTAAAAAAAAATTTAAAAAGGTACAAACAGAGTTCTTTGATTTTTTTTGGCGAGGGGAGGCGGGGAGAATGGGAAGATCCTGTATCTCCCCTGTGTCCATATCATCTTTTGGTGTAGTCTCTGGCCTGCTTGTGGTGTTTGGTTTTCCTATGGCTTGATTGGGTTCTTAAGTCAGTTTGTTTGAGCAGGCAGAAAAATGCTCTGCTTTAACCAAGAATTTGTGATCCTCATTCCAGGCTAGTTCAGTGGGAGGGAGATCTGCTTTGAGTATCACAAAAGAGGGAGATTGCTGTTTCCTCTAATTTGGAGACCCTGTGATGAGGCTAGGTTTTGGGTAGAGTTGTGGCCTTTCAACAGACAGTTGCTTTTCCCTGAGTGGCTAGCTCCAGAGATACTCACAGAGCCCAGCCTGGATCCATTCTTAGGGTTTTATTTACTGAATTTCAATTTATTGTCTAGGCTGCTGGAGGGCGGGGGAGCCTCTGGCTCTGTTTACCTGGTGAAGAATGTGACTCCTCCTGGGGCGGAGCTTCTTCTGCCTGGGCTGTAAGACTTTCCCCTCGGTGGAGCTGGCCTGGCAGGTCAGGTCAGGTGCTTTTGACCTGCTAAATTACGCTTTTGTTTTCTTCCAAGGCCTGAGTTGGAGCTAGTTGTACAGCTGGGCCTTTGCTAGTATGGAAGATGGAGACCTCCGGTGGTGAGGGAGGGGTGGCCTATACCTCCTCTGCTCCTTGAGAAGGATTGAGGATGTCAGGTTTTTACTCACGCCACAGTCTTGTTTTCTGGGCTGTCTCTGGTCTGCAATCTGCAGGATGAAGATATCTGCTCCTTGCCATTTCTTGCTGGTGCTGTGTATAATCTGCTCTCCCTCAGTGTCTGGCACATTTGTGCTGGACTCTCTTAGTTTTAGGTATGGCAGCTATGGCTACTACCATTATGCCGCATTTGCTGCAGCTGCGGCTACTGGCAAGTGCTCAGTTCTGTCTCCTTGCCTGGATTTTCCCTCTCTTGCCAAACTTTCTGTAATGTGATGGAACACTTGGGGATGATTCTCTAGCATTCACTGGAACATTAAAGCTGCTTTCTTTGCGCGAGTTTATTTAGCTTCCAACTTCTCCTCAGCCATTTTCCTCTGAACCTCTATCATGAGATTCTTATCTCCAATTAACAACCAGAAAACCAGATTTGGGCTTTGGCTCAAGTGGTAGAGTGCTTCACTTGAGCTGAATAGCTCAGGGACAGCACCCAGAGTTCAAGTCCCATGATTGACAAAAAGTAATAAGGAACAAACAAATGAGTACCCAGAGCCAGGGGCTCGTACCTGTAAGTCTAGCTCGTCAGAAGGCTGAGATCTAAGGATCAAGGTTTAACATCAGCTTGGTCAGGAAACTCTATGAGATTCTTATTTCCAATTAACTACTGAAAACTGTAAGTGACAATATAATTCAAAGTGGTGGAACACTAGCCTTGAGCACAAAAGGTCAGGAACAGGATCCAGGACGAGAAGACACCTTAATGAAATGACTAGGCAAGTACAATATACAGAATAAGTCTTCCCTTCCTTCTTTTCTTCCTTCCATTTGTTCACAACCTTCCCCCGTTTCTATCTTAGAACTTAAACTCAGGGCCTCATGCATTTTAGGTAGGCGCTCTACCAGTTGAGCCATACACCTGCTCTTTTTGCTTTAGTCTTTTTTTTGTTGGTCATGTGGCTTGAACTCTGTGACTGGGCGCTGTCCCTGAGCTCTACAGCTCAAGGAGAGTGCTCTACTCTTTGATCCACAGCACCACTTCTGGTTTTCTAATGGTTTATTTGAGATAAGAGTCTCACGTACTTTTCTGCCTGGGCTGGCTTTGAACTGTGATCTTCAGATCTCAGCCTCCTCAGTAGCTAAGACTACTGGCATGAGTCACCTGTGCCCAGTCTCCTTTGAACTCAGGATCTGGGTGCAGTCCCTGATCCACTTTCTAGCACTCTACCACTTGAGCCACAGCCCCACTTCTGTGTTTTTTGTTGTTGTTGGTCATGGGGCCTAAACACTGGGCCTCAGCACTGTCTCTTTGCTCTTCAGCTTATGGCAAGAGCTCTACCATTTGAGCCATAGCCCCACTTTCAGCATTTTCTGCTTATGTGGTGCTAAGGAATCAAACCCAGAGCCTCATGCTTGCAAGGCAAGAACTCTACCATTGAGCCACCTTCTCAGCCCCCCACCTCCAGTTTGTGAGTGATTAACTGGACCTAAGAATCTCATAGGCCCTTTTCTGTCCGGGCTGGGTTTGAAACACAATCCTTCCATCTCAGCCTCCTGAGTAAGATTATAGGCATGAGCCACCTGTCCCTGACTCCATCCACATTTCTATACAAGTGAATAAACCTCAGTGATATAGTGTCTTCCTCTTTAACCCAAAGCAGGTAAATAACCAAAATTGAATTTGAAATTCAGTTGAATCTGAGTCTATATACTTAAGAAATGAGTTGTAAGTTATTTGATCTTTGCACAAGTTTGTTAGTAGATACAGCACACATGTCATCATTTTTCTGTTACAAATGGACCATGAGAGTTAGCTGTGCATGGTATGGTAAGGCTGCAATTCCATCACTTGGGAGGTTAAAGCAGAAGCATGGTAAGTTCAAGGCCGTCCTGGCTATGTAGTGAGATGCCATCTCAGAAGGGCAGAAAGTAAATGGCTCCTGACTATATAACACTTGGCAATTACTTTACCATATTCTGTGTCTCCAAAGAGAAGCGTAAGACTCTTCAAGGCCAAACAGAAAGTATGACCCAAAAGACTTATCCAAAGTAACTGGATACCTTCTGTGTTGACTCATTCTTCAGCCAATTTAGTGTCACGCAAAGGCACTCATAAACAGTTGGGTCCATATCCCCTTACCTTCTCTTCAGAAAGGGCCATTTCAAAATCATCATTCCTAGAAATTAAAAGACATCAGTGACATTAGGATTTCCATTCCAGCATATTTACAAGTCAGTGAGCACTTAAACATTGGCAACTATAATATTAAGTGACTAGCAAGTGGCACACAGTACCTGAAGACACTAATAGTTCATAGCATATGTTCTGTGAATTAAAACTTATTAAGTTTGCTACCGTAGCAGCAACAGGTCCTATACCAGTTGGGGGAGGGCAGCAGTATCCTTGGCTCCAGCCCCTTGACCACCAGAGTGCATAGAGTGCATCATGGAACGCAGTAGCCCTTCATAAAGGATGGGAGAGAAGGGGGCCCCATTGAATGCTAGGCTCCTCTGATGTGGCATGAGAACATCACCTCACTTCTGCTTCCTGGCTGGATAAGTCGGAGCTGCGTGCCTATGTCACTGTTTCCAGGCTGGGTGGATAGGGCTTGTGTTCCTGTACCGACTCACTCCTGCTTCCATTCTGGGTGAGTGAGGGCTGCATGCCCAGGTCACCTCACTCCTGCTTCCAATCTAGGTGAGTGGGGGATGTGTGCCTGTGTCAGCTCACTCCTGTTTCCAGTGTGGGTGAGTTAGGGCCGATTGCCTGTGTCACCTCACTCTTGCTTCTGGTCTACATGAGTAGGGGAGTAGGGGCCATGGTGCCTGTGTCACCTCACCGCTGAATCTGGTCTGGGTGGGTAGGGGCCATGTGCCTGCACCACCTCACTACTGCTTCCTGGCTAGATAAGTCGGGCCGGTGCCCTTGTCACCTCAGTCCCACTTCTGGTCTGTGTGAGTGGGGGCCAAGTGCCTACATTTCCTCACTCCTGCTTCAGGTCTGGGTGAGTAGGGGAGTAGGGGCCATGTGTCGCACCACCTCACTCCTGCTTCTGGTCTGGGTCGGTCCGACAGGCTCTGAGCTAATTACTCTCTCCAGATGCTGTTTACCGTCCTGGACTGCAGTCCATGCCAGAGGATAGACTTTTCTAGTTCTCTTAGGAAAGCATGACATTAAGGGATTAGGATGGCACCTTGCTAGGTTTGAGAATTATGTTATAAAATTGTGTGTTTGTGTGCATGTGCACTGGGCTTGGGCATTGAACTCAGGGCCTGAGGTGTATCCCTGAGTTATTTGATCAAGTTAGAGCTCTACTGCTTGAGCCAAAGCTCAACATATGGCATATTTTGTGGGTAATTGGGGATAAAAGTCTTGCACATGTAATTGTAACCCCTTCGTTCAGTATTTTCACAATAATAAAAAAAGTCTTCCAGATTCTCCTGTCTGGGCTGGCTCTGAACACTATTCTCAGATCTCAGACTTTTCAGTCGATAGGATTTATAGGTGTGAGCTAATGGTGCCTATTTTCTTGATTGCCATCCAGAAAGAACTGTGCTTGGCAAGTATTCGGGAGTAAAAAAATTGAACTCTTCCATTGAGCAGTGGTGAAAATACTCAGATTCTACCCCAGGATTGGTGGATCAGGCATTTAATTATACCAATTTAGGAAGGTGAAATCAGAGAATTGCAAATAGAAATCAGTGTGTGGAGGACAGAGTACTTGAGATTCTTTATTTTTAACAAATTACCACAAACCCAGAAGTGGCACAATAGCTATGTGGTAGAGCAGCAACCTTGAGAGAAAATGCTCACGGACAGCACTCAAGCCATGAGTTCAAGTCCGATGACCACAAAAACAAAACAAAACAAGAAAAAAAAAAACTTGCGTTCTTGAGTAGAAGTTTATCATTATACATATCGCTTTCCCTTTATATCTAGCTCTGTCACAAGTACATGAATCTTAGGGAATTAATAAACTTGGCTAAAAATACAGGAAGCTTTGGTTTTGTGTTTGTGTGTGTGTGTGTGTGTGTGTGTGTGTGTGTGTGTGTGTGTGTGTGTGTGTGTGTGTACGTGTGTTTGCCAATTCTGAGGTTTGAAACTGGTGCCTTAATCTCGATTGGATTTTTCCCATCCAGGCTGGTACTCTGCCACTTGGTCCACAGCCCTACTCCAGATTTTTTAATTGTTAATTGGAGATAACTGTTTTACACACTTTTCTGCATATGGAGGCCAATTCTGGAATGTGATTATTTTGAATCCTGCTATAAAACATGTGTATTCAGATAGCTCTACTATAAGGCTGACTTATATTACTTTAGGTGTATATGTAGGATTTCTTGGGTGGAACTTCCACACTGGTTTCTGTTGGGGCAGCACTGATTCACTTGCAAACATTGTGTAGGGTATCTTTTCCTACCTCCTTGCATTATTTGTTTTTTTATTTAATAGTCATTCTGATTATGCAGACATGGAACTTCAAGATAGATTTGATTTGCATTTCCTTGATTATTAAAATGTATTTCAATCAATACCAAATTTCAAACTCAACTATAAAACCATAGTAATCAAAACAGCTTGATACTGGCACAAGAACAGACCTCAGGACTAATGGAATAGAATTGAAAATCCAGAAATGAACCTGTAGACCTTTAGCCATCTAATCTTCAATAAGGGAGCTAAAAAAATAGAATGGAAGAAAGACAGCCTCTTCAGTAAATGGTGCTGGCAAAATTGGTTAACTACTTCTAGAAAACGAAAGCTAGATCCATATATATTACCGTGCACCAGAATCAACTCCAAATGGATCAGAGCCCTCGGAGTCAAAGAAGACACTCTGAAAACATTACAGGATGGAATAGAAGAAACCCTAGGTCTCTTTGGCACAGGCCGAAATTTTCTTACTAGAGACCCAGAAACACAACAAATCAAAAAAAGGTTGGACAAATGGGATTGCATGAAGCTGCAGAACTTCTGCATGGCAAAGGACATAGCTAGCAAGATCAAGAGAAAGCATTCGGATTGGAAGATCTACACTAGCCATACAACGGACAAGGGTCTCATATCGAAAATATACCTGGAACTCAAAAAATTAAATCCCCCAACAACAAATCTTCAAAGAAACAACTGCCCAATAAATAAGTGAGCTAAAGACTTAAAGAGAAACTTCTCTGAAGAGGAAAGAAGGATGGCCAATAGACACATGAAGAAATGCTCAAACTCCCTACCCATAAAAGAAATGCAAATTAAAACAACATTAAGATACCCCCTCACCCCAGTAAGAATGGCAAAAATCAAGAACTCTAATAACAACAGATGCTGGAGGGGATGTGGACAGAAGGGTACCTTACTTCATTGTTGGTGGGAATGTAAACTTGTTCAACTACATTGGAAAGTAGTATGGAGATTCCTCAAATGACTTTTGGGCATTTACCCAAATGTTTACAAACAAGACCACACTAACGCTACCAGCAAGACTATGCTTATTGCAGCATTATTTACTATAGCTAAGATATGGAACCAATCCTGATGCCCCTCAGTAGATGAGTGGATCAAGAAAATGTGGTATATATACAAAATGGAATTCTATGCATCCACCAGAAAGAATGACATTGCCCCATTTGTTAGGAAATGGAAAGACTTGGAAAAAATTATATTAAGTGAAGTAAGCCAAGCCCAAAGAAACATAAGTCCCATGGTTTCCCTTATTTGCAATATCTAGTGTATGTCTGAATCAAGCAGGAAAGGTCTGATAAGGTGATGTTAGGGAAATGAACCCTAAGATATGTATTCACATGTTTTCTTTCTTTCATGTGATAGTTTCTAACGCATTTATAAGAATATTCCTTTGTTGCTTTATATGTCCCTCCCCCACAGTATAACCCCTGCTTTCAGTATATTTGATGTCGGTATAATTTGTGGAGGGGATGGGGAAAAACAAGTCGTTTAAATAAGGATACAGGTGGACCCGTTGCAACAATGAGAAGTACAATTAGAAAGGATCTTTACAACATTGGTGGGGGGGAGTGGGGAGGATGGGAGGGTGGATGGGAAGGAATTGGAAGGGAAAACAAAGGAGGAGGCTACAATGCTTAATAAGAAATGTACTCATTATCTTGTCCATGTAATTGTAACCCCTCTGCACAGTATTTTCACAACAAAAATAAATAAAAATTTAAAAAAATGTTATAATAAAAAAGTAAAATGTATTCCACAGACACCTGTATCTGTTTTTGGGAACAATCTAGTGAATTCACTTGCCTATTTATTGATAAGATTATTCTTCTTAGGGTATTTCATTTTTTTTTAGTCTGTACATTCCAGATATTAGGATTTCTTCTGTTACTCAAAAGGCAGGAGTTCAGACATATTTTATTTAATCTTAACAGAAGATGACTTGTGAGCTTCAAATTATTTAATAAATGATTGATTAAAAAATGATCAGAAGGATGTGGCTCACACAGGAGAGTGCCTGCCAACAAATGTAAGTTCTGAACTCAGACTTCAGTGTCTACAAAAAAAGAGATATATTTTATTATTTTAAAACATAAAAGCTAATCAGCTATACTATCTCAAAATATGTAATGCTAAATATTTCTCTATTGTGCATGATAAAACTATTGCAAATTTTAGCACACACTAACAATTTTTTATTTTTTCCTTGGTAAGCATTCAAGGCAGCAAAACTGAAAAAAATACAATTTGGCCAGGTGCTGGTGGCTCACGTCTATTTCTAGCTACTCAGGAGGCTGAGATCTGAGGACTGCAATTTAAAGTCTACCTGGACAGCTAATTCTGTGCGGCTTATCTCTAAATAGGCACCAGAAAAATAGAAGTAGTGCTGTGGCTCAAGTGGTAGAGTGTTTCCTTGACTTGAATAGCTGAGGGATTGTCCCCAGGCCGAGTTCAAGCCCCACGACCAACAAAAATCAAAACAAAACAAAACAAGAAATCCAACTTTGTATAAAGAAGAAGAATCTCCAAGTTTTTATTCAAGTTTTTGCAGTTTGTGGCAAATGTTTTCATTGGGTAGAAAGCAGAGAGCTTATATCTGTCATTGTGATAAACTTGCTACTATGTAGTTGCTTTTGTCCCATTTATAATTTCATTCATCTAACCTTGTTGAGGATGAAAAAGCCATCAAGGACAAGACATACTATTTGGTAAAACTGGTAAGTTGAAATGACTATTAATTTCTAGTTTGGCTAAGAAGCTGTGATTTTCCTTCCCTCCCCGGATTTGAACAATTAGAACAATTGTGTTGATTTTTCCCAAATGTGAAGACGACAGCACATATTCAGATAATTAGAAGATAATGAAAAGAATGTTTAGGACACAAAATATATTTAATTTTGGAACTTCCGCTCAAAAAATCTTCCAAGAAACTTAGAAAATTTTGGTTATAGAGATTTATATCAAAGAGCTCACTGCAGGTGCCTTATACTTATAATTTCCTACTCAGAAGGATGAGATCTGGGATTGAGATTGAAGACAGAGTGGAAAAGCAATAAATGCATGGATGTTCCCTGCTTTTAGATCATATGTCTCTTCCTCCCATCCTCAATGTGAAGCTGTCTCCCCACATCACCATCCTTCTGATTCACTGACTTTATCATTGTTATTTCTGGTTTTCTCCTTCAGCATGAAATTTGCATGGAACAGGCCATTTGCAGCTGTATTCACACCTGTTTCTCCAGTTGCCTGCAACAGTGTCTGGTCCTTAGTGCTTGTGTGGAGATGAATCTGCTCTGCTCATGTAATCTCAGAATTCATTCAAGAATGCTCATCAAGTTGTGTTCTTATGGTTAGTAGTCATTTCTTCTAATTATTTTTTTCCTCCTTGTGTTTCTAAGTCCACATAAGGGTGAGATAAGTGGTTGACACCTATCCGTTGTGATGGCAAAGTTGGTTGTAATAACATCGAAGTTTATTGTGAAGCTGTAGGAAGACCCATCTACCAAAGCACCCAAAATGGCATGTTCCCACGTCCTGGAATACATTTAACAGCTCTGCAATCAAACCATCATTCACTCTCTGCTGGGTTCAGACTCAGCATTTCCCTTTCCTATTTAAAATAAAGAAAAATTCAAGACATGCCTTTTTTCATATGTCTTTGAATTATTGAATTGTATCTCCAAACAAAAATATAAGAATGCCACTAGTGGAATGTAAATATAAGGCAAGGGGAAAAAAAGCATAAAAGTTCCTAAGGAAAACATCAAAAGTAGCAGCTGTACAAAATCTGGTTCTGAAAACCAGGATGGTCTTCTCACACCAGTAATCCTAGTATAAGCTAATGAAAGTTTTCTTTTTGTGCCAATCCAGGGGCTTGAACTTGCAGCCAGAGCTTTGAGTTCTTTTGCTCAAGGCAAGCAATTTACTACTTGAGTCATACCTCCACTTCTAGTATATTTGGTAGTGTAGTGGAAATAAGAATTTCCTAGACTTTTCTGCCTGTGCTGGCTTCAAACTGTGATCCTTGATGTCAGCCTCCTGAGTCGGATTACAGGTATGAGCCACCAGTACCAAGATAAAAGTTATTTTTGTGAGATATAAAAATTTACTTATACAAGATATATAAAGGAACATAAACAAATGAAACATTAGAACAACAGAACTGAAACAACTTATATAAAAGACATAAAAGGATGAATACCAAGGCCCCAAGTTCAAGCCTCAGGACCAGCACAAAAGAAATAAAGAAGTATAGTAGAAGAGAAGGAATAGCCAGTGACAGAGTTTTAAATTAATCAATCACTGATGGCTTACACATGTTGTATTAACTACATAGGAGGCTAAAGTCAGAAAATACCATTTAAAGGCAAGCCCAAGCAGGAAAATCCATTGGCCATTTTTCTGTGTGTGCCAGTCATGGGGATTGAATTTGTTTTACTTTACTCAAGGCTGGAGTTCTATTAATCTCAGCTTATTGGTGAAATCACTACCAGATAATTGGATATAAAGAGTATCATAGAATTTCCTATGCAGGCTGGCTTCAAACTGTGATCCTCAGATTTCAGCTTCCTCAGACATTCTGTGCTTTGTATGAGACTCTTACTTCCAATGAACCACCAAAAGAAGAAAAAAACCTGGAGTTTGAGCTGTGGCTACAATGGCAGAAATGAGACAATGACTTCTGGGACAGCACACACACCTTGAGATCAAGCTGCAGAACCAGCACATACAAGAATAAAATAAATAAATGAAAAGAAAGGTGGAAGAAGAAAAGGGAGAGATAATTTCAGAGGTTAAAATGAGAAAAACTGAGGTAGCTTACACTTGTTATTGTACTTACTCAAGGGTCTCACATCTGAGGATCAGTGTTCAAGGCCAGCCAAGGCAGGGAAGTCCATGGACTCAACTCTAATTAGTCAACTACAGTTTTTTTTTTTTTAAAAAAAAAACAACCCAAATTGTGCTGTGGCTCATGTATTAGAGGGCTAGCATTAATAATGTACTGGGACAGGCCTGGGAAGGTGACTCAGTGGGGGAGTGCTTGCCTTTCATGCATGAGGCCCTGGGTTCAATTCCTCAGCCCCTGAGATCAATTCCCCAGCAACACATAAGCAGAAAAAGATGGAATTAACGCTGTAGCACAAGTGGTAGGGCTCTAGCCGTAAGCTGGAGAGCTGAGGGACAGCGCCCAGGCCCAGAGTTCAGGCCCCACGACCGGCAAAAAGAAAATAAGGATACAGGTGGAACCATTGCAACAATGACATGTATAAGACATTATGTTGAAAAACAAATTTACTACTTTGGTTCAGGGGTGTCAGGGGGACGGCTGGGGTGAGGGATGGAAGGGGATAGTAAGAAGAAACAAAGGAGGAGGCACCGATGCTTGATAAGAAATGTACTCATTACCTTGCTCATGTAATTAATTGTAAGCCCTCTGTATGGTATTTTCACAATAAAAAGAAAAAAAAATTAGAGGAGAAAAAAATAACTGGGACAATACCTAGGCTCTGATTTATTGCCCCATGCCCAGCATACCTACGAAAATAAAAAATAGAAATTAAAAAATGTTTTGGAAAAATCCAATTAAATTTTCAAAATGAGCCATGAATTTTTGTTTCCTGTCTGTTATCCTAGATACAAAGATAGATGAAATCTGAGGGTTATGGTGTCTCATCATCAAATCACCATCAAAACAAACAATAAAACAGAAGTGAAGCACCAGCCTTGAGTGAGACAGCTATGAAACAGTGCTCTGGCTCAGAGATTCAGCCTCAGGATCACAAAAATGGTAATAAGAAGAGAACCTGGGGCTGGTGAGTCAGGCCTGTAATTCTAGAACCTCAGGAGGCAGAAATATGGGGATCCAGTGTAAAGGCCAACCCAAGCAGGAAATTCCAGAAGTCAGTTGTTTGTGGGCCATCTTGGGGCTGGAACTGTATTAGTCCCAGGTTTTTAGCACTTAATTGGAGGTAAGGATCTTAGACTTTCCTGCTCAGGATGGCTTTGAACCATGATGGTCAGACTTCAGCCTCATGAAACATGCCAAACTTTGCATGAGTTCTAGCTCCAGGACCAGCACTCACAAAACAATGAAATGATTAAATGTAAAGAAGGGTAGAAGAGAAGAACCAATAACTGAGGCTTCAATGAGCCAATCAGCCAATCATTGGTGGCTCATAACTGCAATTCTAGTTACTCAGGAAGCTAAAATCTGGGGATAATATTTAAAGACCCGACCAAGTAGGAAAGTTCATAAGACTTGTGTGTGAGTGTGTGTGTGTGTGTGTGTGTGTGTGTGTGTGTGTGTGTGTATGTCTGTGTGTGAGTCCTGTTGCTTGAACTTGTACTGTTTTTCTCAAGGTTCTACTAATCTCAGCTTTTTAGTGGCTATAATTGGATATATCATGGACTTTCATCCCCAGACTGGCACAAACTTTGATCCTCAGTTTGCAACCTCATGAATCTGGTTTGGCTCTACATGATACTCATTTCTAATTAAACACCAAAACAGAAAAAAAAAACCCTGGAATTTAGTTGTAGTTCAACTGGCAAAACTGGGAAAAAGCACCCAGACCCTGAGTTCTAGCCGCAGGACAAACAGAGAAGAAGTAAAATAAAAGGAGGATAGAAATAAAAAAGGAAGAGTCACTGACAGTGGTTGAAATGAATCTAAAATTTTTTTCTCACACATGTTATAAGAGGTACTGAGGAGGATGAAATCTAAGGATCACGGTTCATGACCAGTCCAGGCAGGAGAGTCCATGAGACTCATATATCTAATTTGCACCAAAAATAAGCTACAAGGCTGGAAGAGGCACTATCGTTCAAGTAGTACAGCTTTCACCTGGAGTAACAGAAGTTCAGGGACAGTGCCCAAGGCCTGAGTTCAAGCCCCAGGACTAGGAAAAAAAGAAAAACGGTGTGAGAAAATCCAATTAAAGTTTCAAAATGAGCCATGCATGAGTTTTTGCTCAATATGTGTAATCTTACTGACTCACAAACCTGAAATCTGAAGGTTGTTGTTCACAGCCAGTCTGGACAGGGAAATGCATAAGTCTCCAAATAACCAGCAAAAAAACGCCAGAAAATGAAGCTATGGTTGTAGTTATAAAGCACCGTCCTTGAGAGAAAAACCCATGAAACAGTGCCCTGGCTCAGAGATCCAGCCTCAGGATCACAATAAGAAAATTAAATGGTTGGAGGTAGAGAACTTAGCACTGTTGCTCATGTCTGTAATTCTAGAAATGCAAGAGGCTGAAATATAAGATCCTGTGTAAAGGCAAACTTAATCAAGAAATTCCAGGAGACTGTTTTGTGTGTAGCACCACACTGGGGATAGGTTTTTGTTGGTTGATTGGAGATGAGAGTTTCATGGACTTTCCTGCTCAGGCCACTTTCAAACCATGATGGCCAGATTTCAGCCTCCTGAATCAGGACAGGCCTTGCATGAGCTCAGAGTTCCAAGACGAACACACAAAAAAAGAATGAAATAAATGAAAAGAAGGGTGGAAGAAGAGAAGAAAGAGCAAAAACAGAGATTTCAATGAGCCAATCATTGGTGGCTCATATCTTTCATTCTACATACTCAGGCTGAAATTTGAGGATAACGTTTAAAGCTCAGCTCAGGTATAGGTGCTCATAAGACGAGTGTGTGTGTGTGTGCGTGCGCGCACGTGTGTGTGTGTGTGTGTGTGTGTGTGTGTGTGTTTGTGTGTTTGTGCCAGTCCTGGTGCTTGAACTTGCAATATTTTGCTCAATGATCGACTACTCTCAGATTGTAGTGGTTAATTGGAGAAAAGAGTGTCATGGACTCTCCTCAATTTTCAGCCTCCTGAATCTGGCCTAGCTCTACATGATTCTCTTCTCTCCATTTAACCTCCCCCAAAAGCCTAATGTTATGGTTGGTCCCATGTATGTCCTGAACATCTGAGCTTCAATTTCTACTCCCAGGAGAAGCAAAAATGAAAAAAGAAACGAAGGAGGAAGCAAGCACATATTAAAGTTTTAAAATGACCCAGTGTTCCTGGTCATGTGTGTAATCTTCACTACACAAGAGGCTGATAACTGAGGACTGCAGTGTCAAGTCAGCCTGGTAAGGAACATGCTTGAGATTCTTATCTCCAGCTACACTGCACAAAGCCTTGATCTGTTGCTGAGGTGGTAAAGCCTTGAGTGTAAAACCTAAGATATAGGCCCCAGAGTCAGAGGTCAAGCCACAGGACCAATAAAATTTTCAGAAAGAGGATGAAGAGATATTGAAATCTGAGAATCATTGTCCAAAGCTAGCCCATCCAAGAAAGTCCATGCAAGAAAGTCTCTGTGTTTGCATCTGTATGCCATCTTGAGGTTTGAACTTATGTTGTTTTGTTTGAGGATAGAGCTCTACTACTCCCAGCGTTTCAGTGATCGATTGGAGCTAGGAGTCTCATGGGCTTTTCTGCCCTAGTTCGCTTTGAACCATGATCCTCAGATTTCAGCCAAATGATTCATGCTGGGCTTTGCATAAGACTCATCTCTTATTAACTATCAAGAATTGAAAAACAAAACCTGGAAGTGAGCTGTGACCCGAATACAATCTGGGCAATCACTTTCTAGAACAGCACCCAGACTTTAGTTGAAGCATTAAGACAAAACAAGTATAACCACAAGCTATACTTTGGCTCATGTGGTAAGCCACTAGTCTTGAAGAGAAAGCTCTGGCATTGTATCCAGGCCCTGATTTGTAGCCCCAGGACTAGTACATATACAAAAAATTTTTTAAAAGAAAAATTTTGAAAGATGAAAGGGGAAAATATTAATATTTTCAAATGACCAATGGGTTTGTGATTCATGTGTATAATCGGAGCACCTCAAAAGCTGAAATCTGAGGATCATGGTTTGAAGCCAGTCTATCCAGAAAAGTACATTAGAAGTTTATGTCCAATAAGCAAAAAAAGCTAGAAGTGGAGCTGTGGTTGAAGTTGTATAACATCATCTTTGTGTCAAAAATCACAGAAACATAAGGGCACTGGTGGATGTAGCCTGTAATCCAAGCTACTCAGGAAGCTGAGATATGAAGATCATGGTTCAAAGCCAGCCTGGGTAGGAAAGTCCATGAGACTCTTATCTCCAATAAACCACCAGAAAACTGGGAGTTGTTCTATGGCTTAAGCGGTAGAGTGCTTGCCTTGAGCTGAAGAGCACAAGGACAGTACCCAAGCCCTGAGTTTAAGCCCCATGAACTACAAAAAGAAAAAAAAAATTAAAATAAGTCAGTGGTTGGTTGCTCATGCCTGTAAATCCTAACTACCCAGGAAGGTAAAATCTAAGGTCTGCATTGCAAAGTCAGCCCAAGGAAGAAAGAGACTTGTTTGTGTAATTACCAGTACTAGGGCGTGAACTTGCCCTGTTTTACTCAAGGCTAGAGTTCCACTACCACAGTTTTTTGGTGATTAATTGGAGATAAAAATCTCAGACTTTGCTGCTCAGACTGGCTTCAAACCAAGATTCTCAGATTTCAGCCTCCTTATTGTGCTGGGCTTTGCATGACACTTTTCAAATGAATGAAGCTGGAACTTGAGCTGTGGCTCAATTGGCAGAACTGGGAAAAACCTCTGAAACAGTGGCCAGTCACTACATTATAGTAGTTGTAATATAAAAAAAATGTTAATCTTATACAAAAGAAAACTATGCTTCTTTTTAAATGTGGCAAATGAGAACATAGTACAAAGTTTCAAAATGACATACTGAGAGTATAGGAAAAAGGAAAAAAAAATAAAATTCATGTAAATATTAAATACAAGCTGACATGACCAAATTAAATGTGATCAGAAACATCTCTCACTTATCTCTCACTTGTAAGTGCTTACAATAATTGTCCCTTCAGTTTCAGCATCTACCATGGGGATTTAGGCATGACCTCTCTATGCATCCTTGATTGTGTAAAGATCTTCCTGCTTTAGCCTCTTGAGATAGAACTGCAGCCATTGCCCTCATTTTAATATACGATGTTTCCTTTAGAACTCAAAATTAATGTTTAAATAATGGATTATCTGTAAAGCATGACTAAACATCAGAGATCCACCAGAGATCCTCTGAAGAATACAATCAAAACAGTAGAAAAGCACCTACCACTCAAGGTAGGTAACAGAAGAAATATTTAGCATTTTTTGGATGTGCTGGGGGTTGAACACAGGGCCTCATGCTTGATAGGTAGGTATAAAATTCAGTGAGATTAATTATATCCACACTGCTTTGTAACAATTACCTCTATTTGTGAACTATCTTTTTGATACTGATGGAATCCACACAATCATAGAGTAATAATCACCCCAATGACCTGCCCCAGAAATTTTAATCTTCCATTTTCTCTTTTGAAATGGATTAGTCAATATGTTTCACATAAATAGTAGAATATTTTTTGTATCCATACAAGACAGACATATATTATTTTCAGCCTTTTTGTGGATGTCATAATCCATTTATGTATACCTCATATTTTATAAACCTGTTCATCTGGTAGACACGCCAGGTATTTCCAACTTCTGACTACTGTGAACTTTGCTGTTATCATTGGCATATGAACTATTGGTTTTTTTCGTTTCAGTTATTTTAGTTATGCGATGAGAAATGGAATTGTTGCGTAATGTGGTAATGCTATGTTAGGTTAGAAGAATGTGTAAAATTCTACCATAATTGATATATCACTTTTCATCAGCACAGAAATGTACAAATGGTCAATAACATGTACAAGAGTGTTTCAAATCTTTCACAGCTGTGCCCTAAAGTATCATTTTTTTTTTTACTTTGTACTTGTTTATATTTATGCCATGCAGGCCTGGAACTATGTAGCATCGTCTAGAGTTGAAGTTATAACAATACCAAATGCCATTGACCCAGCCTCCAAAAACATTTATTCTGGTAGTCACTTTTTTCTAGAGATAAATTTTAGTTATCATATGCATTTTTACTCTTTTAAAATAAGGTTTTCAATTTTAAAAAGACATATAAATGTAACATCTCTGTGTAGCTTCATTTTTAATAAAATAAAAAGTTAATTTTTATTTTATTTTTTGTCGGTCGTGGGTCTTGAACTCTGGGCTTGTGCACTGTCCCTGTGCTCTTCATCTCAAGGCGAGTGCTCTACTGCTTGAACTAGAGTGCCACTTCCGGTTCTAGTGGTTTATTGGAGATAAGAGTCTCATGGTTGTTTCTGCCCGGGCTGTCTTTGAACTCTGATCCTCAGATCTCAGCCTCCTGAGTAGCTAGGACTACAGATGTCAGCCACCGGCCCTTGGTTGAAAAATTATACTTACAGAAAATATAAAAGGACAAAAAAGATTCCCAGCAGGAAAAACCTTACAATCACAGTCTGATAATGTCCCAAGCAAAATAATACAATAAGAGCTCATCTAAAGTAAAATGAAGAGCAGGGATGGGGGCAGGGGTCAAGGGGTAGAGCACTTGCTTGCCCAACACCAGCCTCTGAATCAAAACCGCAGTACTGCCAAGGGATAACATAAAGTATTAAAACTTAAGGAAAGGTGCAGATAATAGTATTATGGATGACATAGATGTACACACCGGTTATCCCAACACTTGGAGACTAAGCAGTAGAATTATGAAGTTAAGATCAGACTTGGCTACATAATGAGACTGCATCTTAAAGAATAACATAGAATAAAATTAAACAAACTATATTTTTAAAGACTAGGATGTAGTTCAAGTGTAATTCAAGTAGTTTTATATGCGCAAGGAACTGATACAACGCACAAAAATTACATGCTTTGATAACTACGATATTCGATTTACACTGCAGTACAAGGTACCCCTTTGCTGGAATCCCTCCCGAGGAAAACTAAGGCAGTTGGTGCACCTGTATTCTTGGCTGGATTAAGGGTGTTGCTGGGCAATCAGTGTTTGATCTCCATTCTTGGATCCCACTTACAACTCTTTTTTTAGTAGACCACCTACAAATTTCTCCTATCTCAATAGCAGGGTCTTCTGAGTTTCAAGTGAAGTTATCTTTGATATCTCTTAGGGCTTTCCTCCCCTTTGTCTGAACTGCTCTGTTCCTGGGCCCACATTCAGCAGCTTGTTCTGAGAAGAGTGGTAGCTATTTTGCTAGCCACCTGTATCCACTGCCATCTCCTCCTCAAATTAGTCTTTGGTATCAGTATGAGTCAGCTCAGTGGGTAGAGCCAGGCTGGGCGGGTTTTGAACTGTCATCCTCATATCTCAGCCTCCTGAATAGTTAGAATTACAGGTGTGAGCCACCAGCATCCAGCTATCATTTCTTTCATCCAGGAAAATTTAGGGGGTGGAATAGCACAGCAGCACATACATTCAATAGCAATTGCACCAGGGAGAACCAGATGCTCAGAACAAATGACTGACCTTGATATTGTCTTTGGTATCCAACAGGATGTTGTTGGACTTAAGCTCTTGGCGTGTGATTCTGTTCTGGTGTGGGCAGTTAACAGCACTTACAATTTATGTGTAGAGCCTCTTGGTTTCATCCTAATATACGCTGCAGGATTTTCAGATCCATGCCAGGAGGTATCTCCTACTGGCCAGTTCCATGATGAGATACAAATACTCTTCCTTCTCCATCACCTGGTACAACTTGATGTGTTTGTGTCATACCATCTTTAAAATGTCCACCTCATTCTTTAACTGATGACTGGGGGAATTCTCCCTTCAGGAGTATTTTAACTGCCACTTCCATGTGTGTGAGGTGAGTATGGGCCAGCCTCACTTGTCCATTGGTACCATGGTCGATGAGCTCTTTCATCTGGTTTTGTTTGATGATCTCCTCCTTCAAGGATCTGGAGTATGATTCTTTGTATTCTTCCATCCTTATGCTATGATGGCAGGTAGCAAGCCTACCTAAAATTAACTAAATAAAATAATGGAAAACCCAGGAAAAAAAATAAAAAGAAATACCAAAATCCAAAAGACAACTCACCTTCCCAACCAAAAAGTCACGAATTTAGGTTTGAATCAGTCCAGCGGGTCATCAATCAAGAGCTCCTGAGGTTGTATCTAACATAAGTTGGAGCACAGTGGCTTCCTCTATATCCTGCATGATCTCTCAAAATGGAGCTATATCAGCCCGGCATAGTGACATCATAGAGGAAATTGACCAATCAGAGTCTGGGCCAGTGAGGTCAGAGAAAAAGTGGACCAATCACAGTTTGCCAGCATTGATACTTTAGCTCATAGGCTTCAAAGACTGTTGCTAAGGAATCCATGTGAGCTTGAGGTTGCTCTTTTCATTATTATGCCATTCCTGAAACCACTACGACAGTGGTCAAAGTCCTCTGACCTTCTAGAAAACTCCTGAGTCTCATAAATTGCTTCTGTGGAGACACTAGCCAATAGCCTCCATTCTTGATGGACACCTTATCCTACATCTTGTTCCAGCAATGACATGGCAAAAAGGCCTCTGTCCTTTTCAAGGACAGCTGTCCTACAACTTGCTTCTGAGGTGACAAGGTCCAGGCTGGCTTTGAGCCACAATCTTCACAATTCACCTTCCTGGGAAGTTAGGATTATATGCCTGAGCCATCGTTAGGTACTTAGCTCATCTCTCACATTTGGAGAAAGTATATATATTTGTTAGAAAGGTTGGTATTAGATATGTCCTCTTAGCATCTTAAATTTTTTGCCCTTGCTGTCTAATAGTTAATCTAGTGTCTAATGAGAAATGTGTCATAATATCATTGAAGATCACTTGTGTGTGTGATGAGTTGTGTGTGTGTCTGTGCTTTGGGAGGTTTTCTGTCTTTGTTTAATTAGAATGTGTCTTAGTGTGGACCTGTGCACTTATGTTAATTGACTTCTTTAAGCTGCTAGAACCCTGCATAGAAGGGTTCATGCTTTCAATCAAATTTGGGAAGGTTTTGGTCATTATTCTTTCAAATACTATGTATTTCTTTTTTCTCCCTGTACATTATACATATATAATTATACATTATACATACATTACATATTCACATTGTATATGTGAATATACATATATATGTCTACATTTTTATATTATATATACATTTATATACATATATTTATTTTTCATATAACTTCTATTTCTTTGATTGTTTATGGTAGGAAGTGTAGTTTGATCTCAGTTACTCCATCAGAGTTAGAGTTAGAAGTTTTCCTTTTTATTTCTTGCTGAAAATATGCATTTTTCAGCAAGGATATTGAAACCAGTACAGAATCAGAGCTAGCCTAGAGTTCTCTCTCTCTCTATCTGTCTCTCTCCGTCTCTGTCTCTCTCTCTCTCTCTGATTTCCTGCCTCTGTCAAGTGTGTGAACACAGGACCATTGCTTACCAAGTTCTTCTACTGTGCGCTGTGATGAACAAGTGTGTGCACTGTCAAGCTCTGCTTCAAAGGCAACCACACCTGCACCTGGAAAAAGATCTGGTCCAAATCAGCCTGCATGGGTGTGTCTGCCTCTGTCTTGATGTCAGAGCTCCCATAGCTACTGGGGTGGCCTTAGTAGATGCCATTGTGCCAGGACTGTGACTGCTGACTTTGGGAGACTTAAGCACAGCCTCATTTTTTACCCAAGTTAGAGGTATGCGTTGGATCCTGTGGTCACTACCCTATTGGTGACTGTGCTAGGAGCAAGGCTAGGGGCTGCAGAAGCCTCACTGTGGCCTGACTTCTGGGACACAATAAATGACAAAGGCTTCTCTGGGCTCTTTTCAGAATATGTGGGCAAGTTCAGTGAGCAGAAACTGAGCTCAGGGGCCCCTTAAACACAGGGTAGGCAATGGAGCTGGGAGGAGCAGGGCTTTCCAGGTTGACCCTGAGTTCAAACCTCAGTACCATAAAAAAGAAGAGAACCAGTTATGTCTGGAAAACTTATCAAAAGTAGTCTTTTAAAAAAATGTGTATAGTTATTTGGGCTTGAACTCTGGGCATTAACATTTTTCCTTAGCGAAAAATTTCACATAAGACTAAACATTGTTTTTTGGAGGAATACAGGTTAACCCAGTGTAACAATAAGATATACAAAACACTAAGTTGAAAATGAACTTTAGAGCTTTGGTGGGGTTTGGAGTTGGGGAGGGTAGTTGTGGAGGTGGGAGGGAAGGGATGGTAGGGGGAAACAAAGAAGGCAACAATGCTCAATAGGAAATGTACTCAGTACCTTGCTCATGTAACTGTAACCCTTCTGGCCTGCATTTTTACAAAAAAAAACGTACAGAAAAGGGACTAAACTTATACTATTGAGCCTCATCTCCACTTCTAGCTTTTCTTGTGTGTGTGTGTGTGTGTGTGTGTGTGTGTGTGTGTTTGTGTGTGTGTGTGT
This sequence comes from Dipodomys spectabilis, assembly GCF_019054845.1. Classification (NCBI taxonomy): domain Eukaryota; kingdom Metazoa; phylum Chordata; class Mammalia; order Rodentia; family Heteromyidae; genus Dipodomys; species Dipodomys spectabilis. The sequence goes on from NW_024870793.1 coordinate 1,208,367, forward strand.
GTCTGTCTGTCTGTCTGTCTGTCTGTCTGTCTGTCTGTCTGTCTGTCTGGGTCTGGGTCTGTGTCTGTGTCTCTGTGTGTTTGTGTGTGCATGCCAGTATTAGACTTGAACTCCAGGACTGGGCACTGTCCTTGAGCTCTTTTATTTAAGGGTAGCCCTGTACCGCTTGGCCCAAAACTCTCCTACTGGGTTTTTGTGGTGAATGAGATAAAAGTTTCATGGACTGTTCTTGCCCCAACAAGCTTTGAACCAAGATCCCGTCCTCTCAGACTCCTGAATGGCTAGGGTTATGGGTGTGAATCATCAGTATATTGTAGGAGAATTGTTCTTAAGCAGCAATAATGTGGATTGCTAGCATTCTGCAATTTGTTGGCATGCTTTTTATTCTTAGAAAGGAATTCCTTTACTGAGAGGCCATTGGTTACCCTGGAAGCTAGGATGGCAGAGGAAATGGAATACCCTATCTCCAGAGGCAGGACCTTTTGCGTGATGGTTGTAAGACCCTCGTCTTCCTTTATCAGAGCAGATATTTATGCTAGCCTGAAGGTAACACTGTTTTCTTCATCAGCTTCGTCTTGGTTGCATTAAATAAGAAAATTACTTGATAACTCTCACCAAACTTCACCAGAGAAAGGGGGGAATGAAGCTATAAAGTGAGGCAATAGACATGACAGGAATATACCAGAAGCGGCAAGGAGAAATGAGAGACCATAAATATTGATTTTTATTTAAACAAATTAGGGAGAATTCATGAATATATGTTAGTACTGGCCAACTGTTCTCAAAGCTTTCTAATAAACTCGCACTTAAAGGAAGTATTTTCCTGATGCAGGACTCCTCACATTACCTGTGTAGATTCTCTAATCCCTTCACTGTCCTCTCAAGACAAGACACTTTCCCTTCAGCTCAGAGCAGTGCATCTAAGATAACATCTATCTACTACTGGGCAGTGGAAGACCAGTCTAACAGCTGGTGAAGTGTAGACAAGCTGCTCTGATCCTGTTTCCACCCAATTCTAGACTTTGCTGTATAGAGTTCATAGATCAGAGGAGATGCTTGAGAATATTTCTGGACCTACAAGTGTGTGGTGTGTGTGTGTGTGGGTGGGTGTGTATGTGTATGTATATATGATAGTACTCATATGCCACCATGGGGCTTCTTTCTTCTTTTGGGCTTCACAGGTGGAATTAACTCCTTCTTCCCCAAGTCTGTTCAAAAGATTTGACTTTGAGTGCCTGAGATTCAGCAGAGGAGGAAATGATTCCTGAATTCTCAACTGTTAGATCTGATGGGTCCTTCTACATACTCTGACTTATACTAATGCTAGTGTTAATACTAACCCATGAATGGTAGTAATATCAGCTGGCACTTTTTGTGTATTTTGGTACTAGTTAGTTTTTTTCATGTAGGTTAAGCAAACAATTCTCATAAGAATATTATGACATAGTGTTAAGTATAACGTGCTGTACACACACACACACACACACACACACACACACACACACACACACACACACCTATTTGGCAGCAGTCTTCATTATGTAAAGTGGACCATGAACTGTAGAGAAGTTCAATGGAAGTCTATCAGGGAACAGATCCTACAGCCAGCACCTTGGATGAGGGACTCACAGGGGTTTGGCTAACAAGTTGGAGACAAGATGATGTAGATCCCGTGCCAGGGTTGGCTACCTTCCTGATCTGGAGGGACCCAGTGTTTGCTATCCAACACTGTCCCTCACGGCCTTGCCTGTCCCCAACCCAACCCCACCTAATCTTTGGCACAGGAAGAACAGTTTTTCCTTTTGGCCACACATTGTTCTGACACATAAGATAGGCTCAATTGAATTTCCAGAGGATAGCAGGAGGATATATAGAAGATACATTAACTGAGGTCAGAAAGTGCAAGGAATTACTGTAGGTCTCACAATTGGTTAATAGTGGGGATTATTGACTCCCTGATCTTTCCACAAGGAAGTGGAGCCTCTGATCTAGGATTCTCACAATCCTCTCTTAGATAAATAATCTAGTAGAGTCAGAAACAAAGAGGTAATTAAAAATCTATATTTAATATTATTTTTTATTCTTGAATTAGTAAAATACATGTGTAACCTGTCAATTCAAGAATCATAAAAAGGCAGATGGTGTGAGCTTGACCTCTGTCCCTCTACTGTGGCTCTCTTGCTCCACCCTGGGGTGACCACTGCTACTAGTTAGTTATGAATTCCTGCATCTAAACTAAATATGCACAAAGGACAGGCTATTAAAAGGAGACATTTTATCCACAGCTACCAGAGATCTCCCAAACTGCTAGCTTAGAACAAGGCCAAATTTCTATTCACACTATGAAGATTCAATCTTCTACACTCACGTTCACAGCCCTGAGCCAAGTCTGTGCTGGTACCACATGACTGAAGGTGATAGCTCATAATTCACAAAGGAAGAAGTCTTCAATACTTGGAAGTCTGCCCTCTGCCTTTCCCAATAGGTCCCAGTATCAGGTATGAGGACTAAAGTGTTACAAAGGCCTGTTAGAAATTACTAGTTATACATATGTAAAGTTGGCCTAGCAACACCTCATTAACCTCAAGGTGATAGTGAAGGGAGAGTTCAACAATTGTCAGATCAAAATTGAGATGGATATTATTAAGACTTTCCATCACACACACACATGATCAGGTAGTACCAGGTGAGGGAGAAGGATGAGCACCAATACTTGGTAATTGAACTGGCCACCCAGAGACCTCTTGAGATTAATGTGAAAATCATTCCATCTATTCAAGAATGAAGTTAGGAGATTGTTCAAACAGAATGTGAATAATCTGCATTACTTTAATGAAAACAGAAGTGCACACTGAGACCTTAAACCCAATAACATCATGTTGGATGACAAATGCAATGTGAAGGTCAATGACTTTGGCGTGAGCATAAGCATTACCCAAGGGTGGTTGCTGAAGGACATAATTGGTACCTTGATTTTGTCCGTATAAAATATTCCTGCATGAAAATTACAATGACTATATGGTAGACATCCGATGCTTGGGAATCATCTTTTGTATTTTATACAGACGGCAAATTTCCCTCTTGAATATATGAATTTTAGCCGGATACAGGTAATTGTCATGGAGGTCACCTACATTGCTCCATTCACCTGTCGCCAATAGCAAAAATTATCACCTTGAAACTGTAAACTGAAGACCCAAAGCAGAGGCACACTATAGAACAAACAATGGAGATTGGCTCAACCAAGTTGAGGAATATTTCCTATTTCCTGATGAGCAACTATGTAATGAGTTGAACCCAATTTCCTGCCTGTCATCTGAATTTCAATTGTCCTATGTTGACAAACCATCAATACTGAAGAGAAGTGCTACTCTTCCTTCCATTCTCTTCTGCTTCCTGCAGAAGAACCCCTGTTACAGCATGATCACACACCATGAATCTATGGTTTCCTTTAGTTCTTCTTTCTTCATGAGGAGCAATGAGAGATGCTGGTAAGAGGAAAAAGTCCTTCCCTCTGGGTAGCTGAACAATAAGATCATAAATTCTATCTCAATTAAGAGACAGGATTGGAAGAGTATAGCTATCAGGATAGCTACCAGTATTTGAAGAATACGATGCTGTGTGCAGACCTAAAAATAACCTTCACAGATTACAAAGAAAGTTTTTCTGGAGAAAGGGTTCAGAGCCCTTCTATAACAAAACAACAGTACCCAGGTTTTCAATTCATTTTCAAGCTAGGGAATTCCAGCTTGAATCCTTGTCTACAGACTTGGACACTTCACATAAAAATCATTCATTATTTTGGATGACATAGAAAATACCCCTTGTCCAGGTAGGTGTTTTAGTACTCTAAATTGTGGAGACAAAAGGTCTAGAATAGGTAAAAAAATTTAGGATTTTCCTTTTTGGTCAAGGATTTACATTTTCAGATTACAACTTACTTAATATTTAAAGAAAGGATGGCTATGGGAGTAAATTGTGGTTTTCAAGTTTACTTATTGAATCTTTCAGTAATTGAATCTGGCTTAATTTGTGAGATACACACACACACACACACACACACACATGCACACACACACACACACTCACATATATATATAATATGTAGTATGTATATATATCACAACGATCTTACATATTAAATACAATATATACAATTATATTTGTAAAAATATACAAAACTTTGGAGAAGATGTTTCATGAAATTCTCTGCCTTTGCTTTAAGACAGCATTCTCCTCATCTCAGCTTCCTTAGAAGCTAGGATTATAGACTGGGGCTAGTGAAAAGATTTCCTTCTAAATGCTACAGAAGGCCTGTCTTTAACTTCCAAGGAGCACTAGAAATTTGAAGATAATAGAATGACCAAGGTAATTAAAACATTTCAGTCAGTGGAAAACTTTCAAAATTTATTTTAGACAAAAATTAGGGAACAATGTTTTTAGATCTATCCTTGAAAAAAAAAGATTAACAAAAAATTAAAGACAGATATAGATCCCAGTTGGAAATGTGGAAGAAGAAGGCTTATAATTTCAAGGCCTAGTATTGGTCCATAACCATTCATTAAATAAAAATTAATTTTGTAGGCAGGAACTTTGTTTATCTTTTGTGTTCAGAGGAATGTCTGCATTATGTGTAAACAGACTGCTCTACAAGGTATCTTTCTGGGTCATACAGTAGTTATTACATAGCTGTGTGTAGACATACAGCTTTCTAATGACTTTCCTACATACACCAACTAATGTTAATTAAGTGTCATGTAGAATAACAAACCTCTATTTTGTGACCATATCCATTCTTATTCTCCCTATTGTCCAGTAGTTTGTATCACAGTCAGCATAACTGAAGCTGGCACATTGAACAGACATGGACTCGATGGATCCTGGCTGTGATATGGCCCCAAATATAGCAAATACCAGAATCAATGAGATCCAAGCAGCTGTCCAAGTTGCCTAGTTGTATGAATGTCCTCGGCTTCCAATGGTCTCACCTATCTCTGCCAGAGGCCTGTTAATGGCCTGACATCAAAACTCACACTGAAGTTTAACTTCTCAATGTAGCAGTGTCAAGAGGTAGTACCTTTAATACAGGATTCCATCATAAATGGATTAATGCCATCTTGTTAACTCTCAAGGGACTAAAAGGATCACTGTTAACAGTTAGAAAAAACACCCTAGGTCCCTTACTCACTCTCATTCTAGCACATGCCATGATTCCGAGATCCTACATGATGTGATGCACTTAGGGGCCTTGTCCCATATACTACCATGCTATTTAGGGTTTCCAGCCACCACTATTTTGAGTGAAATATTTTTATTCCTTATGAAGTATACAACTTCAAAGTTTTTGTTAAATCATGACAAAATGGACTGAGATGCTATACTTTTTGCTTTTTCCATAGAACTGAGGATTAAACTGAGGGCCTTTCATTTACTGGGCCGATATTTACTGCTTGAACGTTGCATGACTCCAACCCTTTTTTTCTTTTACAGTTTGCTTTTCATATAAGGCCTTGGGCTAACATCACTGAAGCCAGCCTCACAACCCAGTCCTCCTAAACCTTTGCTTCTCAGTAGCTGGGATTATAGGCCTGTGACACCACACTTTGTCACTTAGAAGGCACTACTCTTTTGGGGAAAAATAATACAGACCACTGAGATGTATGTGTGTGTGTTCATAGAAATTGGTCATGGTGATTTATTCAGGACTGAGGGTGAATCTCCTGAATAATCCGTATTCTTAATTCCTTTCACTCACAAAAAATTGCTTCTCTGGGTGCTAGTGATTCACAGCTGTAATTCTAGCTCTTCAGATTGCTGAGGTTTGAGAATCATATTTTGAAGCCAGGTGGGCCAGGAAAAGTCCATGACAATCTTATCTTCATTTAACTACCAAAAAATCAGAAGTGGAACTGTGGCTTAACTAATAGAGTACTAGCCTTGAGGAAAAAAATAGGAATAGCAACTAGGCTCTGATCAAGTTTCAGGACCAGCACCCATACAAAATCTCCAGATAGCACTTGTGCTAATACAATGAAATCTTGTGCTATTGCAAGACACAATTATACTTAATGGGTTATCTCTACAGGACAGTTGCACTAAAAATTTCTAGTTATGACTTCATAAGCTGTATTCTTTCTGAATCAACTTTTTGGCCCATTGTTTCTCTGAGAATGATGTCTTGATTTTGGAATAGAGGAGGAAAAATTCAGTGATGAATTTGGCTTCTGAATTCCTCCCTCGTCCATTATTGACCTGTTCTCTCTTTTTATTTTATTGGCAGTCCTGGTGCATGAACTCAGGGCGTGGGCACTTCCACTGAGCTTCTTTTTTGCTCAAGGCTAGCACCCTCCTACTTGAGCCACAGCACCACTTTCTCATTATGTGGTACTGAATAATTGAACCCTGGGCTTCACGCATGTTATGCAAGCACTCTACAATTAAGTCATAATCCCAGCCACATGTTTTCTTTTAAAAATACGTCTAACTGGTTTATTTCCGTCCATCTCTGAAGCCACTGCCAGTGCTATTGATTCATTTGTTTAACTTCTAACTGCCTTTCGTTCACTGTAACTGGCAAATTATTTTCTACTCAATTCAAAGATTTATCTTTCGTTTTCTTAAACTGCACACTTCATCAGCTAAACTCAAACAATGCTACCAGTGACTGAAATTGAGGACACTTATAATAATAAATAGCTAATAATAAATAGCTAATAATCTACCTTAGTCAATGCACAACAATCCAGATGCTGGGGAAGTCTTTTATTTTCTACTCTGAGTAGTATCTAACCCCACAATATGCTCTAATAGATAACAAAATTAAAGTTTACAGATGTAATTATTTCGCCCAAGAGTTGGTTATGCACTCACTTCTAAGGAGTGAGTGCAAATTAAGGCCTTTATAGGAGGCAGTAACACAAACTGAGTGAATGAAACATTAAGGAGGGTATGTTTGTCAAGGAAGTATTGGGGTATCTAGGAGCTGACAACAGTGGATGTATGATAGGTGACCAGACAGCAGAAACCACAATCTTACAGCTAGAGGACCTAACCCTACCAGACATCCTTTAAGCTTGGAAGAGGTCCCCATATTTCACGAGAGACTATATCCTGGTGCCCCCCTGCTAGAAACTGAGCAACTAATATAGACAAGCAATACCCAAACTATTAGCCCAAACGTGAAGCCTACAATAGTTTGTATTCAGTGAGCAAACATTAAATTTCTAGTAATTTACCACACAACATGACAAAAGCATCTCTCAATGCTGATGGTTCACACCTGTAATCCCAGCTACATAGGAGTCTGAGATCTGAGGATCTAGGTTCAAAGGGATCTCAAGCAGTAATGTCTGTGATACTCATATTGCAAATAAATAGAAAAAATGGAAATGGTGGTATGGCACACTAGCCTAAGTGGAAGCCCAAGTACCAACACACACACACACACACACACACACACACACACACACACACACACACACACACACACACACAAATTGAAAAATGAAAACATTGAAAACTACCTGGTATTTTCTTTGTTGTGTGTGAAACTCTAACATGACTTAAACTTTTTCCTTGTGCTTGAAGAAATTTATTAAAATTCTATAACACTACCATAAAGCTAAGTACACAACTACACAAATGTGTTGATCACACACTTTTTTGGGGGTGAGGGCGTCTGGTTGTGGGGCTTGAACTCTGGGCCTGAGCGCTGTCCCTCAGCTCTTCAGCTCAAGGCTAACACGCTACCACTTGAGCCACAGTGCCACTTCCTGCTTTTTTCTTTTTGCTTATGTAGTGCTGAGGAATCGAACCCAGGGCCTTATTCATACAAGGCAAGTGCTCTACCACTGAGCTAACTTCCCAGACCCTGACCACACACTTTTTATAAATAATATTTTAATTGTTACTGCAAACAGAGGACCTTTCCTACCAATTTAATCTAATTATTGGCAGAAACTGGATCTCATATCTTGGTATTTCTCACAATACCTTACCTTAGTTGATATTAAACACAAAGTTCTTAATTAATCAAAAGGAAAAACTTATACTATACCTTCAGGTACAATCCTTTCTGTCATTTGTCCTACAAATGAAATTAATTTATTGCAGCACTTAAAACATTTCATGAAAATTAGTATAAGGTTCTGATTAAAACTGAAAAATTTGAAGTGCTCTCAATTTCTGCTTCATTTAGACAAAGTACTTAAAGATGTCTTTGGTTTTCCATATGGATATCATATCCAAAAATCCATCTATACCATAGAAATTAGTTCACTATAGGCTATCTATAAATTCACATAGATATTTCTCAATTCTCTGGAGCAAAAGAACCATAAATTCTGCCCTACATCTATACATATTCTATGACAACTTCTAGAACATTCCATTTTTCTCAGAAAAATGAAGGCTGCCAACAAACTCACTAATAGTGAGAGAAGAAAAAAGAGCAAGCTTGTGATGGCTGACATTTCACAAAAGCCTTATTCGCCTGTGGGTACACTCTCAAAGTCATACAATGTTCAGGTTTACCTGGTAAGAAAAGTAACTCAGCACACAGAGAGAGAAAGACCCTTGGCAGGAGGAAGATAGACTGAAGAATTACCTGAATGCATATCTTCTCATGTTTCTATCTATTTGCTTTGTGGAGTTTTCCTGGAATCTCATTGCTCACTAAGTCAGACCTGTCATCCCAGCAGAATCACTGAACCCCCAGGACTCAGGTAACACCATTGAGCTGTCTCCATGGGGAAAACTCACCAACTGAATGAAAAAGAAAACAGTGGATTTCACGACCACAACACACACACACACACACATTGTGTGTGTGTGTGTGTGTGTGTGTGTGTGTGTGTGTGTGTGTGTGTGTGTTCGTAGTGGTACTTAAACCCAGTACTTGGGCACTATCCTTTAGGTACTACCCTTTAACTTATTTGCTCAAGGCTGGTCTCTACTACTTGAACCACACTCCACTTTTAGCTTTTTAGTCATGAATTGAAGACAAGAGTATCATCATGTTTCCTGCCCAGGCAGGATTTGAACCTTGATCCTTAGATCTCAGCGACCTGAGTAGCCAGAATTACAGGCATGATCCATTAATGCCTGGCATTTGTGACAGACCAAGGTATTGACTTCAAGCCCCAATACGAGCACAAAAACCAAAAGTAAAACCAAATTTTATAGCATATAAATATACTGATAGCATATTAAAACAATATAATTAATTGTGGAGACCTTGGTGAAGGATATCAGAGAATAATTATCATTATTAGTTTTTCTGCTTTAAAAAACCTAAAATTATTTTTGTAAAATGTAAAATAACTACAGAAAACCCTGGTACCAAGGTGTATGTTTCAAATGAGACAGCTGTTCAGAACAAAGTTAAAATGCAGAGGAAAACTAAGAATTTTAGGATTCAGTGTTTACTACATTAGAAAATATACCTGATAATGTGTACCTTCAAACTATTTCAAGTAGGCTACACTAATGACACAAAACTATTCTTCTTCTAATTAGTACTACAGATTTAAAAAACAGGTTTACATTATTCTCCTTATCGAGGGATGCTCTGAATATTTGATTCACTTTTCCCAAAATGACACTAAAGAAATTCAGTCTTTCAATAACTCCAATTAAAAAAATAACTGCAATTTTTTATCTTAGCACTTAAATAATTATATCATGTATCTTCTTTGGGTGAGGAGTATCAGAACAACTTTTAACTTGTTCTTTTACCTTTGCTGTTTTGAAGGTGTATTTTCACAAAAGAGGACACTCAGTAGATCAAATGATTTAAATGTAAGTGGCTAAAGCTACCAGTACAACTATGTTTATTGCAGTATTGTTTACCATAGCTAAGATATGGAACCAACCCAGTTGTCCCTCAGTAGATGAATCTATCAAGATAATGTGATATATAGATACAGATATATAGATACATCTATATAGATGTATAGATGTATCTATATATCTGTATCTATATATAATGGAATTCTATGAATCCATCATGATATTGCCCCATTCGTTAGGAAATGGAAAGACATGGAAAATTATTATATTAAGTGAAGTAACCCTGGCACTAAGGAATATAATCCCATGTTATCCCTTATTTGCAATAGCTAATATTTGTCTAGGAAAATTAGGAGAGGTCAAAAGCTATGTACATAAGACTAGATAAGATGATGTTAAGAAAATGAGTCCCAAGATAGGGGCACACATGGTTTTTACTTTCTTGCTATGTTTTTATTTCCAATTTTTTATTGTGATTAAGTGGTTACGTAATTTCCCTAATTTCACAGTATTGTGGGATAGTGAAGCTTAGTTAAAGTCACAAACACATTCTAACTTTCATAGGACAAATTGTCTACCATGGTGTATAACATTTATGAGTTCTATGAGCTTTGCAATACAGTTATTTCTTCCACATTGGGGTTGGGGGATACGTATATTTCTTTTGTTTTGCATAACATCAGCTTTTCACTCTTTCCCACTTGCTCCCTCCCTCCCATCTCTGCCATTGAGTTGCTTACTTCATTTTGGTCAATGTCCAGTGCCGTTGATGGGTCCTGCTATTGTGTTTTTCCGTGATTCCCTCTAGTTCTGTCGTCCTCCTAGTTTCCCATTGTTGTGCACATATATACCATACATGTAATCAGCAGCATGGGGGTTATTTAGTAGTGATTCGACCAGATGAGTGGAAGTCCTTTGTTTCTGAAGTCCTGTTAATTTTGTCATATCACCTAACATTTTGGATTTAATATCCACTTATCAGGGACACCATGTGCCGTTTTTTTCTTTGCACTTGGGTTACGTCGCTCCACATGATTAATTCTAACTCCATCCATTTCCCTGCAAATGCCATTATTTTGTCATTTCTAATGGCTGCATAATATTCCATTGTGTATAGATACCACAATTTTTGGATCCATTCATCTGTGGTGGGACATCTAGGTTGTTTCCATATCCTGGCTATTGTGAACAGTGCTGCAATAAACATGGAGGTGCTTGTGTCCTTGTTGTTCAGGATAGATACCTAGGTCAATATTCAGTTTTCTGAGGCCCCTCCAGATTGCTTTCCAATGTGGTTGTATTAGTGTACATTCCCACCAGCATTGTAATAGGGTTCATCTTTCTCTGCATCCCCTCCAGCATTTGTCGTTGGCTGACTTGAGGATGTGGGCCATTCTGACTGGGGTAAAGTGGTATCTCAGGGTTGTCTTTATTTGCATTTCCTTCACCACCAGGGATGATGAACATTTCCTCATGTGTTTCTTTGCCATTTTTATCTCTTCTTCTGAGAAGTCTGTCTTTAATACCTTTGCCCATGTAGTAATTGGTTTGTTGGGTGTGGGAAGGATTAGTTTCTTGAGTTCCATGTATATACTTGATATTAACCCCTTGTTTGATATACTGCTGTAAATATTTTTCCCAATTAGTTGGTTGTCTTTCTAGCTTGGTTACTATAGCTTTAGCTGTGCAAAAACTTTTTATTTTAAGGTAATCCCATTTGTCGAGTCTCTCTCCAAATTATTGTGACTCTAGGACTCTGTTCAGGAAGTTCCTTCCTGTGCCTATAAGTTCAAGTTTCTCTCCTACTCTGTCCTGCAATACTTTCAGAGATTCAGGTTTGATGTTAAGGTCTTTAACCCATTTTGAGTTGATGTTGGTGCATGGTGATAGGTGGGGTCCAGTTTTAGTCTTCTGCATGTGGCCACCCAGTTTTCACAGCACCAGTGGTTGAAGAGGCTGTGTTTCTTCCACTGTATGTCTATGGCTCCTTTGTCAAATATCACCTGACTGGAGGTATGTAGTTTTATTTCTGGCTCTACTATTCTATTCCATTGGCCTTTGGGTCTGGTTTTGTCCCAGTACCATGCTGTCTTTGTTATTGGCTCTACAGTAGAGTATGAAGTGTGGCATTGAGATCCCTCCCATGTTGTTTATTTTCCCTAGAATTGTTATGGATATTCTAGTCTTTTGTTGTTCCATATGAATTTTTGGACTGTTTTCCGTATTTCAGAAATGTACGTCATTGGGATTTTAATAGGAATTGCATTGGGTTTGTATATTAATTTTGGCAGTATTGCCATTTTCAGTAAATTAAGTCTGCCTATCCAAGAGCATGGAAGGTCTTTCTATTTTCTAGTGTCTTCTGTAATTTCTTTCTTTAACTTTTTATAGTTTTCATTAAATAGTTCTTTTACATCTTTGCTTAGGTTAATCCCAAAATAATTTATTTTGGGGGAGGTTACAGTGAATGGGGTTGCTTCCTTTGTTTCCCTCTCTACTTGTACTTTGTCAGTGCACAGGAAGGAGACTGATTTTAGTGGGTTGATTTTGTATCCTGCTACCTTGCCGAAGTGATTTATAATTTCTAAGAGTTTGCGGAAGGAGTTTTTGGAATTCTGAAGCTATAGTATCATGTCATCTGCAAAAAGGGATAGTTGAACTTCTTCTTTGCCTGTACAGATCCCTTTAATGTCTTTTTCTTGCCTTATTGCCCTGGCTAAGGGGTTTCAGGAATATATTGAAGAGGAGTGGAGACAGTGGGCATCCTTGCCTTGTTCCTGATTTTAGGAGAATTGGTTGTAGTTTTTCCCCATTAAGTATAATATTGGATATTGGTCTGTCGTATAGTTTTTATTGTTTTAAGAAATGTTCCTTCTATTCCTATTTTCTCCAGAGCTTTTAACAGGAATGAATGTCATATTTTATCAAAAGCCTTTTCTGCATCTGTGGATATAATCATGTGATTCTTGACCTTGGCTCTGTTGATGTGCTGGATAACACTTATTGATTTACGTATGTTAAAATTTCCCTGCATCTCTGGAATGAAGCCTACCTGGTCGTAGTGTATGATTATTTTTATGTGTTTTTGGATTCTGTTAGCTAGAATTTTGTTAAGAATCTTTGCGTCTGTGTTCATCAAGGTAATTGGTCTGTAATTCTCTTTTTTGGTTGGGTCTTTGCCTGGTTCGGGGATGAGCGTGATATCGGCATCATCGAATGAGTTTGGGATAGCTCTGAAGAGCTTGAGGAGTATGGGTATTAGGTCTTTTTTAAAGGTCTTATAGAATTCTGTTGTGAATCCACCTGGTCCTGGGCTTTTCCTTGTTGGAAGACACCTTATTGCTTCCTGTATCTCCTTGTAAGATATTGGCTTACTTATTCCCTTCTTTGTTCAGTTGGGCAACTTGTATTTCTCTAGAAATGCATCCATTTCTGCCAGGTTTTCTTTCTTTTTTGAGTATAACTTTTGAAAATAGTTCTTTATAATTGTTTGGATATCTTGGGTTCTTGTTGTGATTTTTCCTGTGGCATTCCTAATCCTATTAATTTGGGTTTCCTTCCTTCTTTTCTTAATTAATCTTGCCAATGGTCTGTCCATGTGATTTTTTCAAAGAACCAGATTTTTGTTTTATTAGTTTTACCTATGATTTTCCTATTTTCTATTTCATTAATTTCCGCTCTTAGTTTGACTATCGGGCTCCATCTAGTAACTTTAGGTTCCATTTTTTTTTTCATGTTTTTCTAGCTGTTTTAATTGCAACATGAGATTATTTACTTTGTCTCTCTCTATTTTCTTGATGTGGACACTGAGGGCAATAAATTTGCGCCCTCAGGACTACTTTTGTTGTGTTCCACAAGTTTCTTTGTGATGTGTCTTCATTTTCATTGAATTGTAGGAACTTTTTAAGTTATTCTTTCATTTCTTCTGTTATCCAGGTGTTGTTTAGAAGTGTGCTGTTCAATTTCCATGTATTTGAGTAATTTCTGTGGTTTGCTTTGTTAATGAGATCTAGCTTGATTCCACTGTGGTCAGACAGGATACAGGGGATTATGTCAATCCCTTGTATTTGTTTAAGTTCCTTGCATGAACTATGTTATGGTCTATCTTGGAGAAAGTTCCATGAGCTGCTGAGAAGAATGTTTACTGTGTTGTTTTAGGGTGAAAAACTCGGGAGATGTCAGTTAGTTCCTCTAGAAGTATGGCCTCACTTAATTCGGTAGCTTTTTTGACAATCCTCTGGTTGGTAGACCTACCCTTTGCTGAGAGTGTGGTGCTAAAGTCTCCTAGTATTATCGTATTGGGATCTATTTTAGTCTGTAAGTTTGAGAGCATTAGCTTAACATATTTGGGTGCTCCAATGTTTAGGTAATATACTTGGTAATGGTAATATCCTCCTCTTGGATTGTTCCCTGTATTAATATGTTGTCCGTCCTTGTCTTTGTGTATTGATTTTAATGAAAAGTTTATTTGTCAGGTATCAGGATTGCTACCTCTGCTTTCTTACTGGGGGCATTTCATAAGTAGATCCTTTCCCAGCACTTCACTCTGAGTTTGTTTGTATGTTTGGCTGACAAGTGGGTCTCCTGAAGGCAACAGATGGATAGGGCATGTTTTCTGATCCAATCTGCAGTTCTTTATCTTTTGATTGGTGAATTAAGACCGTTAATATTAAGAGATAGTATAGAGAGATCCATTGTGGTCCCTATCATCCCCTGTTTTCCTAAGTTTTTATTCTTTCCTATCCTCCTGTGCTTGCTCAGTTAGACTTCTATTAATGCCTGTCTTGTTCAGGTCCCCATTCCTGGTTGCTTTCTTCAGGTTGTGTTCCCCCTCTTAGCATTTCTTGTAATGCTGGCTTAATATTTATGTATTAATTTAGTTTTTCTTTAGTATTAAAATTTTCAGTTCTTCATCAAATGTGAATGCTAGCTTTGCCGGGTATATCAGTCTGAGTTGGCAGTTATTGGTTCTAAGGGCCCGTATGTTACTTTCCCAGGCTTTTCTTGCATTCAATGTCTGTGTGGAAATATTTTTTCCCGTTGTAGTATAACTCCTTCATTTTTGCTGCATGCAAGATTGTTTCCTTATTATTCTGATTTATCATTTTTACCAAAATGTGCCTAGAAGTGTTTCTCCTGGAATCTTGCTTGTTAGGTGTTCTATATGCTTCTGTTATGTAAGTAAGAGGATCTTTTTTAAGATGGGGGAAATTTTCACTGATAACCTTGTTGAATATGTGCTGCATTCCCTTGCCTTGATATTCTTCACCTTTCTCCACTGCAATTATATGAAGATTAAGTTTCTTGGCAGTTTCTGATTTCTCTTGGATTTCCCTTTGGCATAATTTAAGTGATTTTTCCATATCTGTGATTTCTAGGTCCAGTTGGTGCATTCTGTATTTGACATTCTACATTCCATTTCGTTCACTGTGTTAACTATGGCTTCCATTGTGGTTTGCATGGAAGAAATGGACTCATTTATGGATTCGATGTTGGTTCTCAAAGTACTAATTTCATCTCTTAGTGAGGTGTGTGCTGCCTTTATTTTTGTACTAATTTCACCTCTTAGTGAGGTGTGTACTGCCTCTATTTTTGCATGCACATCCTGTTTGATATCCTGCATCTCTTTTGATATTTCATCCCAGTGTTCTTTGAATTTCTGGTCTATTTCTCACTTTAATTCTTGAGTCATTGCCTCCAGCATCTCTTGGATGTAGCTTTTGTCTTCCATTCCTGCTTTGCTCCTACTCGGGCTCTTCCCTGGGTGGCTGCTAGCTTTTGGGTGTGGCTTGCTATCCTGGGTGTTGATAAACCTTGTAATTTTTCACTGCAATTTTCTCATAGGGATTCAGGGATTATTGGAGACTAATCTGAAATTTTATTTTGGTCAATAGGTGTCTGTCTTTGCTTGGCTGCTGTTTCTGTGCTGGTAGAGAGAGTCTGTACCTGGTCTTGATTCTGTTGGGGGCTGAGCTGGTGGTCTGACGCACATCGGGTTCTCAGCTCTCTGCTGTAGATCACTGTCAGTTCCCACCTTTAGACGTGTTGAGTAGCCTAGATTACTCCTGTTTACTCCTACAGGTGCTCTTGGGGAGATCTAATGTGCTGGATGTACTATCTCAGTTGCTGGAGTCTGTTATGGGCTCCTGATGTTTGTTTGTTTTTTGACAATTGTGGGTCTGAACTCTGGTCCTGGGCACTGTTACTTAGCTCTTCAGCTCAAGGCTGGAGCCCTACGTTTGAGCCACAGCCCCACTTCTAGCTCTTTCGGCTTATGTCGTGCTGAGGAATCAGATCCAGGGCCTCATACACACAAGAAAATCTCTCTATCGCTAAGCCACTTTACCAGCCTGAGCTCCTGCTGGCAACCTGAGTTGTCAAATTCCTGGCCCAGGATATATGGGTGGGGTTCTGATCGGGTATGGGCTTCTTGTTCTGTTGCCCTGGACACCCAGATCTTTTGCTGTCACAAGCATGTTTCCTAGGGGGTGCAGTTCCCTGTTTTCCCCCCTCTGCTGAGGCATATGCTCAGCTTCTGACTTCAGTTGGGAGGAGTTGGCTGTGTTTCTCAAGCAGTAGGTCCCAAGGCCTGGTCCTGTTCCCCTGGTTGGGGCACGCCAGTTAGACCTCTGCTGCTGTGTATCCCACCTGGGTTACACAGCCTGGAGTATACAGTTCAAGTTTCTTCCACTGTTGGTTGTTGTGACCCAGTGGCACTGTTCTTAGCTTGGGTGTTTAAGCTCCCTTCCAGGAGCACTCTTGCTCCAGCCTGGAGGTCTGGGTGGACCCAACAGGCTGATGGAGCTCTCGAACAGTTCCCAGTTGTAGTGGGTCCGGTAGTCCGGGTGTTGGGGTGGTGGTTTGGGTCAGGGTCTGGGGGTTTCCACCAGCTCTGACCTCTCTTGAGGGCTATACTGTCCCCTGCAGGATATTCACCATGGCGCTAGTTGTTGTTTTTGTGTGATGTAGGTTGCGGGTTGCTGCTGCAATCAGAGTTCAGTTGAGGTGGTTGTAGGCTGGTCTGGACGGTGGTGGCTCTGCGTTTTTTCTCCTCTGTCCCTGCCTTTGTTGATGTTCAGGCCAGTGCTGCAGGATGAGCCTCCAACTTCTAGCCGAGGGGTGGCAGAGGGATCTCCATGCAGGTTCTGAGCACTTGGGTTTGTCTCTGTGCTCTCCCAATCAGCACCAGTACCTTGCAAGTCTTCTGCTTTAGTGTTCTGTGGGCAACCCGTGTATAGCTGGGCTTCCCACCGAGTGGCTTTGGTGGCATGGAGCCACGCTGCCAGGAGAGTGAGAGGAGGGGATGGGATCTTTGTGCAGGCTCCCAGCTCGGAGGTTTCTCTGTACATCGCGATCAGCGTGTCCTACACTGGTACCTCAGGCTTCTTCTGAGCAGGAGATCTGAAGATGACCCCCTGTGTCTAAAGGGACTCTGGCAGCCCCCGCCGGGCTGGGGTGGCCATGGCTTGGTGTATTGCCCTGTAGATAGTAAAGGTTGGGGGAGGGCTCTTCGTGCTTCTGTGTCCTGAAATTCTTCCTTTTCATTCTTTCTTTTTTTTTTTTTCCCGTCTCCTATTTTTCTCTGGGTATTTGTCTTTTTGCTGTTGTCGGTCTCTTGGGGAAATTAAGCATTGGAACTCGAACTCTCTTTTTGGTTGGAGAGAGCTGTGGCATTTTCTTACTGCCCTGTTGCCATCTGGGTCCCCCTTCTTGCTATGGTTTTAAAAGTATTTATAATGTACTATGTGATTTTGTGTTTCTTTGGTATGTTCTTCCTCCATGGTATAACCCCTATTTTCACTTCATTGATTCTGGTGCCCTGCACCTTGTATATAGATTTTTCTAATTTGGGGAGGGGAAGGGAAAAAAACAAAATGTTTGAATAAGGATACAGGTTGGCTCATTGTAACAATGAGATGTACAAGACAGTATGTTGAGAAAGAACTTTACAACTTTGTGCATGGGGGAGGGGAGGCAAGAGTTAGATAGGTGGAGAGGGAAGTGTTGATGGGGAGAAAACAAAGGAGGGGGTAACCATACTTGATAGGAAATGTAGTTATTGCCGTACTCATGTTACTGTAACCCCCCTATACAGTATCTTTACAATAAAAATATATTAATAAGAGGAAAACAATAAATGTAAGTCCCTAACTTACTCAGATGGCTGAGATCTGAGGATCATATTTTAAAACCAGCTCTGGCAGGAAAGAGAGAGACTCTTTTTTTTTTTAATTTTATTTTATTTTATTTGAGAACATACTGTACAGAGGGGTTACAATTACATGGTCAGGATAATGCATACATTTCTTACCAAGCATTGCAGCCTCCTCCTTTGTTTACCCTTCACCTCCCTTCCCAGCCTCCCCCCTCCCCCCCACCCAATCATACCCTCCCTCCCCCCCCCCCTCCGACACTGTAAAGCTGGTTTTGACATGACATTTTGTACTTCTCATTGTTACAACAGGTCCACCTGAATCCTTAAACGACTTGTTTGTCCCCATCTCCTCCACATGTTATACTGACATCAAATATAGTGAAAGCAGGGGTTACACTGTGGGGGAGGGACATACAAAGCAACCAAGAAATAATCTTATAAATGCGTTAGAAACACATGCATGAAAGAAACAAAAACATTAAAATACATATTTGAGGGTTTGTTTTCCTAACATCACATTCTCTGACTTTTTCTGCTTGACTCATACCTATACTAGATATTGCAAATAAGGGAAACCATGGGACCTATGTTTCTTTGGGCCTGGCTTACTTCACATAATATAATTTTTTTCCAAGCTTTTCCATTTCCTAACAAATGGGGCAATGTCATTCTTTCTTATGGAGGCATAGAATTCCATTGTGTATATATACCACATTTTCTTGATCCATTCATCTATTGAGGGGCATCTGGGTTGGTTCCATATCTTAGCTATGGTAAATAATGCTGCAATAAACATAGTTGTGCTGGTAGCTTTAGTGTGGTCTTTTTTGTAAACATTAGGGTAAATGCCCAAAAGTGGGATTGCTGGGTCATAGGGGAGCTCTATGTGGAGTCTTTTGAGGAACCTCCATACTGCTTCCCAAAGTGGTTGAACAAGTTTACATTCCCACCAACAATGAAGTAAGGTAGAGAGAGACTCTTATCTCCAACAGAAAACCAAAAATCTGGAAGATGTGACTCAAGTGGGAAGGTGCTAAACTTGAGTCAGCCAAAAAAAGGGGATGGGGTCAGAGGACAGCATTCAGGGCCTAACTTCAAACCCAACGACCACCACCCATATACACAAGCAAATCTAACTAACAACAATTCATGTATAAATCATGTGAACTACCTAATTGGAAATGTGCATAAGAATTTAAAAAACATTTCTATTTTGAAGACATATATAATTTGTGGAAGGAAAAACAAATTATTTAAAGAGGGATAGGAGCAGGGGAGGAAGATGAGGGAGATGGGAAGGGATGGTAAGGGGAAACAAAAGAGGAGGCAAGAATGCTTGATAAGAAATTTACTCATTAGCTTACCTATGTAATTTTAAACACGTTGTACGGCATTTTCACAACAAAAATTCATTTTAATAGGATTTTTATTGTAAAAATACTGTACAGAGGGGTTACAGTTACATGAGCAAGGTATTGAATACATTTATTATCAAGTATTGTTGCCTCCTCCCTTGTTTGTCCCCTACCATCACTTTCCACCCAACTCCAAACTATACTCCCACTCCCCCCCCCACTTAAATTGTCAAGTTCATTTTTCAACATAATGTCTTGTACATCTCATTGTTACATGGGTCAAACTGTATCCCTACTTAAGGATTTTGTTTATTCCCTTCCTCTCCCCAAATTAGAGAAGTGTATATACAAGATGCAGGTCACTGACATCAAATAATGAAAATAGGGGTTATACCATAGGGGAAGTACATACAAAGAAGCAAAACAAAAATCACATGGTACATTATAAATACATTAGAAACAATAGCAAAAAAAAAAAAAAAAAACCACACCCGTGTCCCTATCTTGAGGTTCATTTCACTTAATACGTCTTATGTGGCTATAAGAAATACATTTTAAAAAAAGAAAATTAACACTTTATTTTATATTTGCAAAATCCATTATTATTTGGGAACATGTCATAGTGTTTGAAAACTAAGCAAATAAAAGTTGATCACAATATACATATACCTCCTTCAACTGCACACTTGTAATTTTCCCTGGGATTTTAAGAAACAGATAATGTGGTTTTCATCCTAATACAAACCAAATGACCTTACTAGTCACAAACACATCAAGATAACAAACAAGTAATGTGTATGAACTGTTTATTTTTAAATCCTTGCAGAATGGTCTAATTTTCGATTTCATTGTAATTTCCCTTTCAGTACAATATGTAATTGGGAATTACAGAATTCCAACCTGTAAATCTCTCTCTCTCTCTCTCTCTCTCTCTCTCTCTCTCTCTCTCTCTCTCTCTCTCTCTCTTTTTCTCTCTCTTTCTCTCTCTCTCTTTCTCCCTCTTTCTCTGTCTCTCTCATCTTCTCTCTCTCATTCTCTCTCTCACTCTCTATCTGTATTTATGATTGTTCCCATTAATATTAAGGCATTAATTATTTATATAGTTTTGTTTTGTAAGGCAAACTTGGTTCTATAAGAGATCCAAATGAGTTTTGTTATGTTTTTGATTAACAAGGAATTCAATTTTGGAAAAAATATTTGGTACATTACATATATTTATACCCAAGTAACGACTGCTGCTTACAAGTATTCTGTAGTTTTTCCCAACATTTTCAATCATGGTTAGAAATTGTACATAGTTGCCTTATACCAGTGGGTCACGCCTATAATCCTAGCTACTAATGAGGCTGAGATATAAACATTCTGGTCCAAAACGAGCCCATGCAGGAAAGTCCATGAGACTCTTATCTGCAATTAACCACCTGAAATCCAGAAGTAGCACTGTGACTCAAGTGGTAGTGCACCAGGCTTCAGCTGAATTGCTGAGGGACAGCACCTAGGCCCAGAGTTCAAGCTCCATGACCAAAAAAACCAAGCACAAAAACAAAAACTTTTTTAACATGGTCAAAACACAGATAAAAATTCTGGGAATATATTGGCTGGCATACTTCATTCTTCCTTAAGCAAAAGTTCTTTGTAGTTGGATTTAGAAACTCTATTAGAAGATCATTTTTGCTATAGCCTCATTCTGGTTCAAGTTAAAGTGTGTGGCCTAAAAAAGGAGGTTTTGTGGTCAAGTTATGAAAATTTGTCTTAAATCATCACTGCAACTGAACACTGGTCTCTGTTGTTGTGAAGTTCTTCACATCACTCGATAAAGTCATCTAAGATGACACAGACATTCACTTACAACCTTTCAACAAATCTAAGCAGTCAGACTGAGCATGGTGGATATTGCTAATATGGGATGTAGCATGCGAGATGCAAAAGGAGGAACCTGAAGGGAGGCTTCAGACCACAGCAACTCAGTTGCGTTGAACTCATGGCCCTGATGAATTCATGTTGAAGACCTCACCACTAAGTTTCCAAGGTTATGCTGTAAGACAATCCCTCTTATCATGTTCTACCAATATATTTGTTTCTAGACTCTAATTGTATCTAACTAGATTAATCAAAACCTAAAAATCTGAAACATTCCAATATACTGGAATAAACATTTCTTTCCATCCTACACTCAGATATAGGGAGAATTCAAAAAGATGTTCTGGGGCTGGGTTATAGGTCAATGAGTGTACTTGCCTAGCTAATGAAATATCCTGGGTTCAATCTTCATTAACACAAAAGAAGAATAAAAATCAGATAGGAGGAAAAGCCCAGAAAGTGGAAAGTAATTCAAGTAAAACTCCTGAAACAAGGACAGACTCTCCTGGTATCTGTCAGGAAAAAGTAGAAGAAGAAAGGCCACCTCCTCCACCTGCCATAGCTACCAAGTGTGTTAGAACTGGACCAATCAAACCTCAGGCAATCACAACTGAAGAAACAAAACCATAAAGGCTGTGGTTTACTGCAGGATATTGAAGCGAGAATTGGGAGAAGGAAGATTGGTAATGCCACCAGCCACATAGGTAAAATGGTCAGTGACATGTTGTGTAGAACTTGGAGAGATGCACATGGGAAACAGGAACAATTACATTGACATACAGTTGCTGTACCAGTTAAAACGATCCTTTACAAGCTAACACCTCAGTTGATGGACATATATCTTCAGCCAGTATGTATATAGAAATATGCACATAGTTCTCAAGTGCACACAACTCAGATCCAAAAGAAGGAAGAAAGTAATACTACAGAGGATAAAATGTTCAAACTGAACCATGTGTTGGTCCCAGCTAATACATAAGAATGCTAATACTTTACCTCCCTTCCTTTCATTCGTTTTTTTATATATTTATGATGAATATGGCTTGGAAGTGACCTAAATATAACTGGTGCTGGGTAGAGGAGCCTTAATTTTTATTTTGGAAGCTTGCTATTTTTATAACATGGTAATTGGATTGAACACAATCAAAATACCATAGTAACTGATCTCCCCTTCCTGGATGAATAAGCAAATGATTAAATATTAATGACAGCATCCTTGAACATATCCAAATGTACACTGCCTGGTTGCATTGGCATCTCCTTCTATGGAGCTATCACCATTCAAACATAATAGATTTGGTAAAATATTGTTAGGTTGAGTCTTACTTGCCTTCATTCAGTCATCTTTGTATGTATCCAGTAGTTGTGGGATAAGTTTTTTGCTTTGTTGTTTGTTTGTTTTTCCCTTCCTGCTCCTGCACTTCCATTTTCAGATGACTTATTGATGACATTCAGTAAGAGACAGAGTATTAAAACTGTCCCACTGATGGAAGGAAATATTCGTGTGAATGAACATACACAAGCACAAAACCCTTAATCCTCCTTTTGGTTCTTCCAGGGGAGGAACCAAAGGTCCCCTTCCCTTTTGGTGGGCTCCCACTTGTCTTGAAAGGAGGCATCTGGCCATGATACCTGCACTTGGGCGGACAGGGACCAAGAAGATGGAGGTCTAGAAGGTGAAGAATAGGCCCTTGGACAGGGAATTTTTATAGCACTTAGAAGCTGTGTTCAAGCCCCAGTACTGAAAGAAGAAAGAAAAGGAAGGGAAAAATGAGGAAAAAAAGAAGGAACTATTGTTTGAGTGCATTTATATATTAACTATACCTCATGGATAACCGTGATATGAATCTGTTACCCTAGATGCGGCCCATTCTAACCACCCATCTTCACAATAAACCTCTTCTCCAGTGCCAGAGGGTTTTGCCACTGCCAGGTGAATAGTTAGATGGAGTGCCTTTCCTGTAATCAGGTTGTGGGGAATGGTTACTCTAACCAACTGGGATTACCCATGACATAGCAGAGATGAGCATAGCACACAGCACATGGAGAGAGCCATAATGGACAGTCCTGTTTCCAGTTTAGGGGGCCCAACCCCTCTTCTTGCTCCTCTTTCCATTCTGCTAGGTTCCTGTCTCATACCTCTCCCCATCATCCCACCTCCCTCCTCCATCCGCTGGCCCATGGTCACCCCATGTTTCCCCCAACCCACCACCATTCTATGAGCCCTACTCCCCCTTTGTTGACCAGACAACTTATTGAAGCCAGATATCCCCTCAGGGCTGCATCCAGTCTCCTGATCCACCCTTCTCACTGCCACAACTTTTACCTCCACTCCCACCTTCCTGGCCCCACCCCTTCCTGCCACCACCCCTTCTGGCCTCACTGCTTTCCCCTAACTGCCTGGTCCAGCCCCTCCCTTGGGAACATATGCTTAGGATGGGGAATGTGCACATTCCCAGCACTCACTACCCAATGCCAGGTGCCACAATATTCTGAACATGAACTATGGCTGCCACAGAGAAGGAAGGCCCAGGTCATAATCTGCCCATCCTCCCTTCCTGGCTAAGGCCTGGACAGCCTCAGGGCTCTCTGGTTTACCTGAGTTTGCTGGCAGTTGCAGGACTGGAGATGAAGATCTTGCCTCCATCTCCTCAACCGGTGTTGCATCTTCCTGAGGGATCTTCAGCTTCAACACCTGGATCTCCATCTTTCTACTCAGTGTGGGCCCAGCTACAGACAATATCCCATGATGACCTCGATTTGAGGTAAGGGAACCCCCTCTCCTAAACCCCTCTCTTTCCAGTTTCTTCTATGCTACCCTGTGGGAGCCTCCCATCTCAGGCCATTTGCAACTGAAGTGCGCCATCTCCTCTTCCTGGAACCCAATATCCCCTGACAGGCTCCCCTTTCCCACCAACACCTGGCCCACCACAGTCCCTTGCTCCTCATCACACGGGCCACCCGTACCCCATTCCCTGGCCCTCTAGTGACCCTCAAACTTTCACTGGGTTAGGGATGTGTGGACCCAGCTGCCAGAGACAACCCTAGAGGACCCAGTTCCAATGTAATGGGGCCCCACTCCCACCAGTCTCCCCCTCCCCACACCTGTAGGTCTGAACCTCACCCTAAACTCGGCCCCACCCCTCTCAGTGTAGGAAAATTCATGGGTGAGAGGATGTAGCTCCTCCATAGAAGGAAGATAGGAGCTGAGAGTTCAACCCCATCCCCTTCTGGTTAGCCCCCAGTAGTCAGGGTTGCTATGAAGCAACTGCTGCGCCTCCAGCAGTTGGAGGTGAGGAAGAGGCCACCTCTCCCAACTGGTGCTGCATCTGTTAGAGGGACGTGGTTCCCCAGGCCCTCTTTGGCTTCACCAGCCAGCTGATCTCCACTTTCAAGGTCACTGTGGAGTCAACTGCTGGAGCAATCAGCAAAGACCCAGAGTCAATGTAAGTGAGTGCCACCTTTCACCCCCCTCCATTACCCTTTTCTCCATTCTCTCCTCTGCTCCTCAGCAGGAGCCATCCCTAGGACACGGCTCTTAAATGTTAAGTGGGCTGAACCTGTCTTCTTCTCCTCCTTTCTATTGCCAGGTTGTCCACCTGTGTCCTTCTTCCTCACTACACCTCTGCTATCCCACCCCCACCCCATATTTCCCCTTCCCACAATCAATT
Source organism: Dipodomys spectabilis (assembly GCF_019054845.1). NCBI lineage: Eukaryota > Metazoa > Chordata > Mammalia > Rodentia > Heteromyidae > Dipodomys > Dipodomys spectabilis. The sequence goes on from NW_024870793.1 coordinate 1,233,197, forward strand.
GTTTCACCTGCCCACCCCAAACCATGCTTCCTCACTCCAGTTGCTTCCCTAACCTTTGCTTTCCTCACTCCATCCTCCATCCCTTGCTTCCTCTGCCACCCATTCCAATCCTTCCCCCATTCCTTCCCCTTCTGAGTGAGAGGATGTGCATGGCATGCACATATGAATGTGATGCAATTGGACTGAACCAAGGCAAAATAATCATTGGAGAAGGAAAGCAGGGGTTCAGAGTCTTTCCTGTCCACCATTCCACTTTGTAACATGCTTGTTTGCTCAGTTCCACTGCATCTGCTGGTACTGGAGCTAATATTGCTGACTCTTCAATGTCAACATGGAGGACCTCCACTTTCCTCGTGAGTGTGGGCCCAACTCCAGGAGCCATCCCTGGACAGCCATGAATTTAGGTAAGTGGGGCATAACTCCTCCCAGCTGGCTGATCCCCTCTCCCTGACCACCCTCAAGCCCATTCACCTTAGACCCCAGTGTCCCACTCTCTCTTCTCCTCCCTGTCCACTTCCTGGTTCAACCCCTCCTGTGGGAACATGTTCAGGTGAGGGAATGTGTGTGTGTGTGTGTGTGTTTGTGTCCACACACAACACACAGAAGTGGTGCGAAACTGGTCTGAACCCAGTTGTGGTGGTTGCAGACTCAGAGATATATTCATATTAATATTACTGAGATTTGCATTACAATATAAGCAATATAGGTATTTTAAGGAATTGGTCATTCAATGCCCTAGATACCTAATGGATGAAGAATGGAGTTTTCCCTGCCTCCCCTCCCAGCAAGGGTTGTAGAGCTTCAGGATTACTTGTTTACTCTATGTTCACTGGCATTTATGGGGTTTGAGGTGCAGCCCTTGCCTCCTTCTCTCAACAGGTTTTATGCCTGCCACAACAGCTGGGGAAGCCTGAGTGATCTTCAGCTATACCACATGACCTTCCTGCTAAGTGTGGGCCCAGCTGTTGGAGCCATCCTCAGAGGACATCACGAGGTAAGTGAGAACCCTGTTCTTCATTCCTTGATTTTGCATTTTCAACTCTGACCCCTGTGGCAGTCATTCCAGGACAGCCCTATTTTGAGATAATTTGGTCCCACCCCCTTTTCCAGGTTCCAAACCATCTGCCAGTCCTCCCTTCCCTTCCACCAAGTTGAGCTGAACATATGCTATAGCAGGTGCCAGAGAAAGAAGGTTGAGGACGGGAACTGCCCCATCTCCTCTCTTGGCTATGGCCTGTTTAGCTGGGGGTCCCGGGGGTAATGTGTATTCAGAATATGTTCCTGGCTGCTTCAGGCCAATTCACAGTACCCTGAATACAGTATCCTCAAACTTGACATTCAAGTCAAACTCTATGAATTTATGATACTATTCCAAATTACTAAAATTTATTGGATCTAGAAACCAAAAAAAATCCAACTTGTTATTTTAGTAGCAATTGATATCATGAAAGTAGAATATTGATCAGGAATAGAGGTAAGAAAACGAGACAATGAGGGAAAATGTAGAATACTGGATGTGCGTTAGAGATACAAAAATCATATCCTATAGGCTCATTTATTGAAAACTTGTCATCCTATATTGAAAGCTCAATTTACATATATAGTTACAGTTACTTTTCTTACCTATCACTTCTGATCACAAATCCTTTTATAAATTTTTATAGTACTTTTGAATAAATCAAATTTTATTGTTAAAATACCTTACAGAGGGGTTACAATTACATGGGCAGGATAATGCGTACATTTCTTATCAAGTATTGCAGCCTCCTCCTTTGTTTACACTTCACATCCCTTCCCAGCTTACCCACCCACACCCACACCCAATCCTCCCTCCTCTCCCCATCCACACCAACGTTGTAAAGCTCATTTTTGACATGACAACTTGTACTTCTCATTGTTGCAACAGGTCCACCTGTATCCTTAAACGACGTGTTTTCCCCCATCTCCTCCACAAGTTATACTGACATCAAATATAGTGAAAGCAGGGGTTATACTGTGGGGGAGGAACATACAAAGCAACAAAGTGATAATCTTATAAATGCGTTAGAAACAAATGCAAGAAAGAAAAAAAGCATTCAAATACATATCTAAGGGTTCATTTTCCTAACATCACATTATCTGACCTTTTCTGCTTGACTCAGACATGTACTAGATATTGCAAATAAGGGAAACCATGGGACCTATGTTTCTTTGGGCCTGGCTTACTTCACTTAATGTAATTTTTTCCAAGTCTTTCCATTTCCTAACAAATAGGGCAATGTCTTTCTTTCTGATGGAGGTATAGAATTCCATTGTGTATATATACCACATTTTCTTGATCCATTCATCTACTGGGGGTCATCTGGGTTGGTTCCATATCTTAGCTACGGTAAATAATGCTGCAATAAACATAGTTGTGCTGGTAGCTTTAGTGTGGTCTTGTTTGTAAACATTTGGGTAAATGCCCAAAAGTGGGATTGCTGCGTCATAGGGGAGCTCTATGTGAAGTCTTTTGGGGAATCTCCATACTACTTTTCAAAGTGGTTGAACAAGTTTACATTCCCACCAACAATGAAGTAAGGTTCCCTTCTGTCCACGTCCCTTCCAGCATCTGTTGTTGTTAAAGTTCTTGATTTTTGCCATTCTAACTGGAGTGAGGTGGTATCTCAATGTTGTTTTGATTTGCATTTCGTTTATAGCTAGGGATGTTGAGCATTTCTTCATGTGTCTATTGGCCATCCTTCTTTCTTCTTCAGAGAAGTTTCTCTTTAAGTCTTTAGCCCACTTATTTATTGGGCAGTTGTTTCTTTGAGGATTTGTTGTTGGGGGATTTAATTTTTTGAGTTCCAAGTATATTTTAGATATGAGACCCTTGTCTGTTCTATGGCTAGTGAAGATCTTCTCCCAATCCGTGGGCTTTCTATTGATCTTGCGAGCTATGTCCTTTGCCATGCAGAAGCTCTGCAACTTTATGCAATCCCATTTGTCCAAACTTTCTTTGATTTGTTGTGAAAATTTCGGCCTGCGCCAAGGAGACCTAGGGTTTCTCCCATTCCATCCTGTAATGTTTTCAGAGTGTCTGCTTTGACTTCGAGGTCTTTGATCCATTTTGAGTTGATTCTGGTGCAGGGTGATATGTAAGGATCTAGCTTTAGTTTTCTACAAGTAGTTAACCAATTTTGCCAGCACCATTTACTGAAGAGGCTATCTTTCTTCCATTCTATTGTTTTAGCTCCCTTATCGAATATTAGATGGCTATAGGTCTGTGGGTTCATTTCTGGGTTTTCAATTGTATTCCATTGGTCCTGAGGTCTGTTCTTTGCCAGTACCAAGCTGTTTTGATTACTATGGCTTTATAGTAGAGTTTGAAATTTGGTATTTATATTCCTCCAGCAGTGTTGTTTCTGTTGAGGAGCGTTTTTGGTATTCGGGGTCTTTTTTTGTTCCATATGAATTTTTGGATTGCATCTTCTATTTCCTTCCCATCTCCTCCCCTCCCCACTACCCCAACCTTCCCCATGTCAAAGTTGTAACATACATTTTTCAACATAATGTCTTGTACATCTCATTGTTGCGATGGATCCACCCGTATCTTTATTTAAACAATTTGTTTTTTCCCTTCCCCTCCACAAATTATATCAACATCAAATACAGTGAAAACAGGGAATATACCGTGGGGGACAGACATACATAGCAACAAAGAAATCATCTCATAAATATATTAGAAAGAATAGCAAGAAAGGGAAACCATTTGAGTCCTTATCTTGGGGATCATTTCACCTAATATCAATTTATCTGACCGTTTCTGGTTGTCTCAGACATATAGTAGTTATTGCAAATAAGGGAAACCAAGGGACCTATGTTTCTTTAGGCCTGTAGTACTTCAATTAATATAATTTTTTCCAAGTGTTTCCATTTCCTAACAAATGGGGCAATGTCATTCTCTCTGATGGAGGCATAGAATTCCATTGTGTATAAATAAGAATTGGGCTAAAGAGTGACAGAGAAACTTCTCTGGATTGGAAAGAAGGATTGCCAATAGACATATGAAGAAATGCTCAAACTCCCTAGCCATAAAAGAAGTACAAATCAAAACAATATTGAGATATCACCTCACTACAGTTAGAATGGCTATAACCAAGAACTCTAATAACAACAGATGCTGGAGGGGATGTCGACAGAAGGAAACCCTAGTGCATTGTTGGTGAGAGTGTAAATGTGTTCAACCACTTTGGCAAGCAGTATGGAAGAGTCTCAAAAGATTCCACATAGAGCTCCCCTATGACCCAGCAATCCCACTTTTGGGCATTCACCCAAAAGATCACAAACAAGACTATACTAAATCAACCTGCACGTCTATGTTTATTGCAGCATTATTTACCATAGCAAACCCAGATATCCCTCAATAGATAAATGGATAAATCACACTTTTTGAATGTTATCATCTTAACGACAGTATGCTTCTACATCTTTCATTCTATGTTTCAAACCTTTATATTTTTTCTTTCTCTGTTTGCTGAATAAATGTATTCCTGGAAACGATATTCACAGCAAATCTGGGTGTAATTTTCAATTTTAAAATTTCAAATATAATACAAATTTTGTTTTGACTAGTCATTTTCTAAAAATGAGTGATATTCATGAACACTAATATTTTTGTGCCTTTAAGTAAATTGAGACTTGGGTTGTTCTTATGTCTAAGTGACTTAATCATTAGATTAATCATGTATAAACATGTGCATTACACTTTTTTATTTTAATATATAAAATAGTCTCCAAGGATTTACTTTAAAGTGATAATGGGAGGGTTTGTCTTCCTGTTACAAACTTTATATTTACTGCAGTAAAAGTACTTGAAATACATGATGTTTACTGGAGCAATATAAAAGATGAGAACAAATTTCTAAAAAGAATGGATTTATTGATTAAAACATAGAAAAGACTAAAATAGGTTTCTTCCTTGAGACTGCATAAATTTCTTATGAATGTAGCTCAAGATGAAACTCAGAGATTTTTTCATATTAATATTACTGAGATTTACATCACAATATAAGCAGTAGTGATAGTTTAAGGAATTGGTCATTCAAAGTCTTAGATAACTAATGAAGAATGGGATTGAAAATAGTAGAGGAAAACAATCAACATACAGCTATTGTGATTTTATAATACTAATATGAAAGAAATGGCACTTTCCCCTTTCTGAATAAGAAAGTTTAGCCAGTAATTTCAAAGTAAGGCATCAGTTGTAATGAGTCTCAAGTCTTTTCCTCCAAGATATCCAAGAGTACTATACTCATCCTCTGAAGAGTAAATAAGTAATTATTTTAATTAGCTTTCTTAATATTAATTTACTTGTAGCAAATAGTTTTAAATGTTTACTCCCTTTCCTTCAATGTAATAAGATACATTTCATATTCTTTCACTTTATACAAGCCTGAAATCACTATTTCAAAGTAACAGAAACAGAAAAACAAAAATAACCTGATACAATATCACCAATCCTAAATTATATGAAAAAATCGACAATATAAAAAACAAACCCGAGGAAGAGGAAAATCAATGGCAGGATAACAACAGAAAATTACTCTAGCTCTCTCTAATCAATCAGAGATTTAGAGTCCTAGGAGGTACTACATTTCTAGAGATTCACACCATGGCAGCTACAATTATATATAGATACACAATTCAAAAGAAGATTTTATACTGTCTTCAAAAGAAAATGGAAATGTATGAAAAGATATTTAGTCAGGCAGGTGACTCTTTTGACTGTGTTGGCCAACATATTCAAAACACAGCTAAAGTGTGGAATAAAAGGACCACATGGGACAAAAGAAGGAACAAAAGTGGACAAGACAGAGTTACATGCAAACACAGAGACAATTCACCATACCACTAGACTGTCCAAACTCTCACTGGAACCACAAATATTAACATCACAACATCTCACCACAACTGACCTCTACTCCTCCACTTAATGATCTAAACAAAAACCTAATTCCAGAACAAACAACAACAGAAGATCAAACTAACACCTGGCAAATCAACCAAGAACATAGAGTCACATATTAAGATCATAGATACTCCAAACGAGAACGAAGAAATCCTCCAAATGGACAGAACAAATCAGAAAAATACAAGAAAAATGATGTCAAGGTAGTATAATTCACACAGTTAATAAACAGGCATTAGAACAGACAATCAAGGACCTGGAAGATAGTTTTCAAAAAACATTACAAATACTGCTGAAAAATGTGATTAATGAAAACATACAAAACCTCTACAAGGAAATTTGTAAATAAGATGATACCAACCAAAGATTAGCAAAATAACTCATGGAGACTGCAAACAAAGATAAATAAATTCTGAGAAGACAAGGTAGTTCATGGAAAAAACAGTTGGTATCGATGGTATGATCAAACAAGATTCATTCTAGGATAAAATTGGATTCACTATACTTGTCAATAAACATAATACAAACCATCAGCAGAAGCAGGAAGAAGAAGCACATGATTGCCTATACGGATATAGAAATTGTTTTTAACAAACTCCAATACCCCTTTATGATTAAAAGGTCTGAGAAACTAGTAATGCATGGAACTTTCCTCGATATAATACAGAGATGTATATGACAAAGCGATAATTAGCATGTGCCTAACGGTGGAAGCATGAAGACATTAAAATCAGGAATTAGACAAGGATGTCTACTCTCTCCACTACTCTTCAATATAGTAGTGGACTGTCAGGCAAGAGCTATAGGCAAGAGAAAAACATAAAGGGGCTCTAAATAGGGAAAAAATAAAACCATCCCTTTTTTCAAATTAAATGCTCCTGTATTTAAATGACCCTATAGCTTCCTCCCCCAAGTTAGTAAAGGTGATACGAACCTTCAGCAATGTAGCAGGGTATAAAACCCACAAGAATCAGTAGGTTTTCTGTGTTACCAACAATGGGAAGATCCGCGCTGAAATCCAAAATAAAACCTCAAATGTTTTAGCCTCAAAATCAAATCATATTAAACGAAACAAAACAACAACAACAAAGCTAGGAATTAATTAAAATAAAAATGAGAAGGACCTCTACTGTGAAAACTTTAAAGCCTTTCAATGCTCTTGGTTGGAAGAAATAACATTGTGAAAACTGCAATACTGCCCCCAAACAATTGACAATGTAATACCCATCAAAATCCCAAAAATATTCCTCAATGCCGTAGAGAAAGCAATCCAAGATCAAGAAAATGTCGCATACATGCACAATGGAATTCTATGCCTCCATCAGAAAGAATGACACTGCCCCATTTGTTAGGAAATGGAAAGACCTGGAAAAAATTATATTAAGTGAAGTAAGCCAGGCTCAGATAAACATAGGTCCCATGTTTTCCCTTATTTGCAATATCTAGTATATGTCTGAGTTAAGCAGAAAAGGTCAGATAAGTTGATGTTAGGGGAATGAACCCTAAGATATGTACTCAAATGTTTTTTTTTTTCTTTCTTGCGATTGTTTCTAACACAGTTACAAAATTATTTCGTTGTTGTTTCATATATCCTTCCCCCACAGTATAACCCCTGCTTTCACTGTATTTAATGTTGTTATAACTTATGGAGGGGAAGGGGAAAAACAAATCGTTTAAATAGGGATACTGGTGGATCCATTGCAACAATGAGATGTACAAGTCATTATGTGGAAAACAAACTTTACAACTTTGGTTCGGGAGGGGGGGTGGCGGAGGGGTCGTGGAGGGGGCGGGGGAGGATGGGAAGGATGGGAAGGGTAAACAAAGGAGGAGGCTACAATGCTTGATAAGAAATGTACTCATTATCTTGCCTATGTAATTGTAACCCCTCCGTACAGTATTTTCACAATAAAAAACCATTTAAAAATAAATAAAAAAGAAAGCAATCCAAATTTAATATAGAATTACAAAATTACATATGATACATGAACTCCTGGGCCTATAGTCATCTTACACACACACACACACACACACACACACACACACACACACACACACACGCACACACATACACACAATGGAATTCTATTCACCTCTCAAAAAGGAAGATTTTTCACCGGTCATCAGGAAAATGAAAGTTTGGGAAAATTACATTAAGAGAAAGGAATGCAGACTTAAAGAAATTTAGTTTTCATGGATTCATTAATTTATGGTAGCTAGAAGATGCATACAAAACTTTAAGACAGATTCTACCTCACCCCAGTTAGAATGGCCATTATCAAGAAAACTAACAATAGCAAATACTGGCATGGATGTAGCCAATTGGAACTTTATTATATTGTTGATGGGAAATTAAAATTTCTTTTTTTATTGTGAAAATACTGTACAGAGGAGTCGCAATTACATGGGAAAGATAATGAGTATACTTCTTATCAAGCATTGTAGCCTTCTCCTTTGTTTCCCCTTTCCATCCCTTCCCCTCTTCCCCCCGCCCACCCTTCTCCTCCCCCAACCCGGCACAAAAGTTGTAAATTTCCTTTCTGACATAACGATTTGTACATCTCATTGTTGCAATGGGACCAACTGTATCACTATTTAAACGATTTGTTTTTCCCCTTTCCCTCCACAAATTATAACAATAGCAAATACAGTGAAAGCAGGAGTTATACTGTGGGGGAGGGACATACAAAGCAACAAAGAAATATTTTTATAAATGTGTTAGAAACAATCGCATGAAAGAAAAAAAAAAACATTTGAATACATATCTTAGGGTTCATTTCCCTAACATCACATTATCTGACCTTTTCTGCTTGATTCAGACATATACTAGATATTGCAAATAAGGGAAACCATCGGACCTATGTTCCTTTGGGCCTGGCTTACTTCACTTAATATAATTTTTTCCAAGTCCTTCTATTTCCTAACAAATGAGGCAATGCCATTCTTTCTGATGGAGGCAGAAAATTCCATTGTGTATATATACCACATTTTCTTGATCCATTCCTCTACTGAGGGGCATCTCGGTTGGTTCTAAATCTTAGCTATAGTAAATAATGCTGCAATAAATATAGTTGTGCTGGTAGCTTTAGTGTGGTCTTGTTTGTAAACATTTGGGTAAATACCCAATAGTGGGATTGCTGGGTCATAGGGGAGCTCTATGTGGAGTCTTTTGAGGAACCTCCATACTACTTTCCAAAGTGGTTGAACAATTTTACACTCCCACCAACAATGCAGTAAGGTTCACTTCTGTCCACATCCCCTCCAGCATCTGTTGTTATTAGAGTACTTGATTATAGCCATTCTAAGTGGGATGAGGTATCTCAATGTCGTTTTGATTTGCATTTCTTTTATGGGTAGGGAGGTTGAGCATTTCTCCATGTGTCTATTGGCAACCTTCTTTCCTCTTCAGAGAAGTTTCTCTTTAAGTCTTTAGCCCACTTATTTATTGGGCAGCTGTTTCTTTGAGACTTTGTTGTTGGGGGATTTAATTTTTTGAGTTCCATGTAAACTTTAGATATGAGACCCTTGTCCATTGTATGGTTAGTGAAGATCTTCTCCCAATACGTGGGGTTTATATTGATCTTGCTAGCTATGTCCTTTGCCATGCAGAAGGTCTTCAATTACATGTGATCCCATTTGTCCAACCTTTCTTTGATTTGTTGTGTTTCTGGGTCTCCAATTAGAAAATTTCGGCCTGCGTCAAGGAGACCTAGGGTTTCTCCTATTCCATCCTGTAATCTTTTCAGAGTGTCTGCTTTGACTCCAAGGTCTTTGATCCATTTGGAGTTGTTTCTGGTGCAGGGTGATATGTAAGGATCTAGTTTTAGTTTTCTACAAGTAGTTAACCAATTTTGCCAGCACCATTTACTGAAGATGCTGTCTTTCTTCCATTCTTGTTTTTTTTTAGCTCCCCGTTCAAAAATTAGATGGCTATAGGTTTGTAGGTTCTTTTCTGGTTTTTAAATTCTATTACATTTGTCCTGAGGACTGTTCTTGTGCCAATACCAAGCTGTTTTGATTACTATGGCTTTTTAGTAGAGTTTGAAATTTGGTATAGATCTTCCTCCAGCAGTATTTTTTCTATTGAGGATCATTTTTGCTCTCTGGCGTCTTTTATTGTTCCATATGAATTTTTGGATTGCCTCTTCTATTTCTTTGAAGAATGAAGTTGGAATTTTTATAGGTATCGCATTGAATTTGTAGATAGCCTTGTGAAGTATTGCCATTTTCACGATGTTCATCTTTCCGATCCAAGACCATGGGAGTTTTTGCCCCTTTGTAAGTTCTGTATTGATTTCTTTTTCAAGTTTTTAAAGTTTTCATCATAGAAGTCCTTCACTTCTTTGCTTAAGTTAATTACTAGGTATTTTATTTTTTGTGAGGCTATTATAATTGGAGCTGCTTTCCTAATTTCAGCCACACTTTTGTCATTGTTGGCATACAGAAACGCAATTGATTTTTGAGGGTTAATTTTACACCCTGCTAATTTGCCAAAATTTTGAATCAGCTTGAGTAATTTGGGAGTGGAATCTATGGGATTCGTTAAATACAAGATCATGTCATCTGCAAAGAGGGATTGTTTTACATCTTATTTCCCTATTTGGATCCCCTTTATGTTTGCATCTTGTCTTAGTGCTGTAGCTAGGCATTCTAATACTGGATTGAAGAGAAGTGGAGAAAGAGGACATCCTTGTCTTGTTCCTGAGTTAAGAGGAAATGGCTTTAGTTTTTCATCATTAAGTATTCTGCTGGCTGTATGTTTGTCATATACAGCCTTTATTGTATTGAGTAATGTTCCATGGATTCTTAGTTTTTCCCAAACCTTCATGTGCATCTATTGAGATAACCATGTGGTTTTTATCCTTGCTCCTGTTGATGTGATGAATTATATTAATTGATTTGCGTATATTGAACCAGCTTTGCATCTCTGAAATGAATTCTCTTTGATTGTGGTGCATGATTTTTTGGAGCAAATGTTGAAGTTGATTGGCCAAAATTTTGTTGAGAAGTTTTTCATCAGTGTTCATCAAAGAAATGAGTCTATAGTTCTCTTTCTTTGATGAGTTTTTGCCTGGTTTTTGGATGAGGGTTATGATGGTTTCATAGAATGTGTTCGGTAGTGAACTTTCTCTTTCAATTTCATTGAAGAGTTGGAGGAGTATTGGTGTGAGCTCTGCTTTGAAGGCCTTATGGAATTCCGTTGTAAAACCATCTGGTCCTGGACTTTTATTAGATGGGAGGTCTCTTATTGCTATTTCTATTTCAATGCTTGACATGGGCCTGTTAAACTGGTTATCTGATCTTGGTTTAGTTTTGGCATATCAATATTTGCTAGGAAAAGGTCCATTTCAGCCATGTTCTAAAACTTATTAGCATAAAGTTTTGAGAAGTATTCCCTTATAATGTTCTGAATCTTGGTTGTTTTCAAGGTGATGTTTCCATTTTCATCTCTGAGTTTATTTATTTGGGTGTGTTCTCTTCTATTTCTGATAAGATTTGCTAAGGGTCTGTCAATTTTGTTAATTTTTCGAAGAAGCGATTCTTTGGTTTGTTGGTTCTTTCTATAGTTTTTTTGGATGCTAATTCATTTAATTTTGATTTAATTTTAATTATTTCTTTCCATCTACTGCATTGGGGTTTATCTTACTGCTCTTTTTCCAGGAGGTTCAGATGTCTCATTGAATTGTTAGTTTCAGATCTCTCCAATTTGTTGATGTAGGAACTCAGAGCTATAAACTTGCCCCTGAGTATTGCCTTTGCTGTGTCCTAGAGGAGCTGGTAATTTGTGTGCTCATTTTTGTTGTATAGCATAAACATTTGAATTTCTTTTCTAATCTCCTCCATGACCCACTCATGATTCTGCAGTGTGTTGTTCAGTCTCCATGTGTTACCGGACTTTCTTTGGTGGCTTTTGGTGTTGAGTTTTAATTTTATTCCCTTGTGATCTGAGAGAATCTATCTAGTGGGGAAAGTGGTGTGTTAAAATCCCCAACAATTAATACCTTTCGGTCTATGTGGGATTTGAGGGGAAGTAGTGTTTCTTGGATAAATTTTTGTGCTCCGTTGTTGGGCGAATAGATATTTAGAATTATAATATCCTCCTGATGGAGAGATCCTTTAATTAGTATGTAGCAACCTTCTTTATCTCTTCTCACAAATTTTAATTTGAAGTATATTTTATCTGATATTAGGATTGCATCTCCTGCCTGTTTATGGGGACCGTTTGCTTGATAGAGTTTGTTCCTGCGTTTAACATTGAAAATGTGTTGGTTTCTATGGGCAAGATGTGACTCCTGAAGGCAGCAGATAGAAGGATCTTGATTTCTAATCCAACTAGACAGTATACATCTCTTAATTGGATAAAGTCCGTTAATGTTGAGAGATAGGACTGAGAAGTATTTGGGAGATCCTGCCATTTAATTCACCTTCGTGGGGGCTAGAGGTACTGGGTTCTTGCTATGGTTCTTGGATTCTCAGTTTGGGTGCAGTTTCTTGGCCTTTATTGTGGTCTTGTTGGTTTCTATGTGTGGGACATCTTTAAGAATATTTTGTAGGGATGGTTTGGTGGAGATATATTGTTTCAATTTTTCTTTGCTATGAAAGGTTTTTATTTGGCCTTCAGTTATGAAGGAGAGTTTAGCTGGGTACAGTACTCTTGTTTGACAGTTTTTGTCTTTAGGGCATGGCATACATCATTCCAGGCTCTCATTGCTTTGATAGTCGCTGCTGAGAAATCTGAGGTGATTCTAATGGATTTCCGTGGACAGACGATTGGTCTTTTCTCCTTGACAGCTTTAAGGATCTTTTCCTTGGTCTGAATTGATCCTGTTTGGATTATAATGTGATGGTGGGCTGTCCTATTCTGGTCTGGTCTATTTGGGTTCTAAAAGCTTCTCATATCTGAATAGGCCTATCTTTTTGCATGTTTGGGAAGTTCTCTGCTAGGTCCCTGTTAAACAAATTTCCTAGATCATTAACTCCTATTTCTAGGTGCTCCTCTACACCCATTATCCTCAGATTAGGTCTTCTGTGGTGTCTTCCAAGTGTTTAATAGATCTATCATATTTCTTGGACTTGTCTTGGATTGTTGTATGTTCTTTCTCTATAATATCTAGGCTGTCTTCAATCCCCGAGATTCTTTCTTCTGCATGGCCTAACCTGCGGTAAAGACTTTCTATTTGTTTTTTATCTCATTTCCCCAATTGGTCAGTTTTGATGCCTTCAAATTCTTTGTTGAAGCTTTATTCTAGACTTGTATGAGCTTTTTTACTTCCTTAATTTGGTGTTCAGTGTTTATTCTCAAATCATTTAGTTGATTGGTTATGATTTCGTTGGACTCCCATTCCTTCTGTCGGGTGCCATTCAGCATTCCCTTTGTGGTCTCCCTGACTTCCTTCAGCTCTTTGTTAATGGATTCCATGAATGCCTTTAGTCATCTTTGTGTATTTTCGTCCTGTTCTCTCAATTCCTGTATTATTCTTTGCTTAGCTTCCTCACGTTCACGCCATTCTTGTAGTTCTCTTTCAGTGTTCGCAGCCTGCTCATGCCATTCCTGCCTTTCTCTTTGAGTGGTCTCCAGCTGCTCATGCAATTTCTGTATCAGTTTTTGAGTAGCTTCCTCAAGCTCCTGATATTCCTGCATTAACCTTTGGTTTGCCTCCTCTCTTTCCCTATCACGCTCATACAGAGTCCTTTGTATGTTTTCAATCTTTTCATTTACCATTGTTGCCAGCAGTGTTTGTAGAGCTCTTTGGGAACTCTCCTCTGGATTATTCATTATCTGTTCTGTCCCCTGATTATCATGAATTGGAGTTGAGATACCCAGACTTTCCACTTTTTTTGTGTTTTTCCGGCTCACTCTGCCCATTTAGGATGAAAGTAACACCAGTTTTGTGCTAGAACACTATCTTAAGGCAAGCATCAAAGTCTGTACTTGCACAGTCCAAAGTCTGCAGATACAATCTTGTTCATCAGATATATGTATTCAACATCAAACAATTATATATTAATGGGCTACAAACCCAAAGAAGTATTTGGCATACGAGAAATTATTATGTTAAGGAGAGATGTAGGTAAAAATAGGAATAAAAAGATGTAGGAAGGCACAGGGCGGGTTTACTTAAGTAAGTCCTAATCTCAAAGCTGGAAATAGGTTGGACAGGATGAAAGTAGAGAGAGAGAAAAAAAGAAGAAAGAGAAAGAGAAAAAAGAGACAAGAAAAAATAGAAAAGCAAAAATTAAAAACTAAAAATTGTAGTGCTTAAAGTTATACAATGAAAACGAAATACGCAGAGAAGAAGTGGATATCATGAGGGAAGGGGAGGGATATAATGGAAACGTGAAAAATTAAAAATAAAAATACTGAAATTATTATACAGGTATAAAGAGTCGTAGTGCTATTAAGGGATTTAAGTCTAAGAGGTTTTGAATTGAGTAATAAATTTCTGGATTAACTGTGTACACAATGGGGGATAAGGTCTAATAACTGACTATGGGTATATCTGAGGATGTGCAGAACAGCAATTAAGTCACACAAAGAAGAACGAAAGAGAAGAAAAGGTGAAAACATTGAGGAAGAAAGACAAAAAGATCAAATGTTCAGGAGAGCTAAACAAAAAACAAAAAAAATAAAATAAAATTTTAAAAAGAAAGAAAAAAGAGAAAGAAAGAAAGACGCACTCACACATATACTCCACAAATAAAAATTATAAGAGGAAGAAAAAATGTTACTAGAAAACAAATTTTTAAAAAGGTAAAAATTAAGAATTAAAAAAATTTTAGAAAAAAAATTTTATTAAAAGGTACCAAAAAAAAAAAGTTCTTTAATTTTTTTGGAGGGGTGTGAAGATCCTGTTATCTCCCTTGTGTCCATAACCAGCCTCTTGTTGGAGTCTCTGGTCTGCTTGTGGTGTTTGATTTTCCTGTGGCTTGGTTGGTTTCTTAAGTCAGTTTGAGTAGGCAGAAAAATGCTCTGCTTTACCCAGGATGTTGTGATCCTCCTCCCAGGCTAGTTCAATGGGAGGGAGATCTGCTTTGAGTATCACAAAAGAGGGAGATGGCTCTTTCCTCAAGTTTGGAGATGCTGTGATGATGCTAAGTTCTGGGTGGAGTTGAGGCCTTTTAGCCATCAGTAGCTTTTCCCTGAGGGGTTAGATAGTGAGAGACTCACAAAGCCCAGCCTGGAGCCATTATCAGGGTTCCTGTTTACTGAATTTCAATTGATTGTCAAGGCTGCTAAAGGGAGGGGGAGCCTCTGGCTCTGTTTACCAAGTGAAGAAAGCCATTCCTGGGACTGGCAGCCAGAGCTGGGTGACTTTTCCCTGGGTGGAGCTGAGTCTGGCCGGTCAGTTTAGGTTCTTGTGACCAGCTAAATGATGCTAGTTTTCTTCCAAGGCCTGAGTTGGAGCTAGCAGCTCAGCCTGGCCTGTGTCAGTATCAAAGATGGAGATCTCTGGTAGTGGGGTGGGTGGCCTTTCCTCCTCTGCTCCCTGAGAAGGAGTGAGGATTTAAGGCTTCTACCCACGTGGAGTCTTGGTTCCTGGGTTTTCTCTGGTCTGTGAACTGCAGGATGAAATGTTTGCTCCTTGTCGCTTCTTGCTGATATTGAGTAGAATCTGCTCGCCTGCCGCGTCTGACTCCTTTGTCCTGGACTCTCTGTGTTGCAGGTATGGCAGCTATGGCCGTTTTCACCACCGCTGCAGCCGCAGTAGCAGCTGCTGGCTAGTGCTCAAATCTATCTCTTTGCCTGGATTTTCCCTCTGTGGCCTACCTCTCTGTCCTGTGATGGCACACTTGGTGTGATTCTCTGGCTTAGGACTGTTCACTGGAACACTAAAACTTCTTTCTATACGAGAGCTTGTTTAGCCTCCAGCTTCTCCTCTGCCATCTTCCCGGAACTCCCTTCCAAATTAAACTTTTTCAATCACTCTGTAATGCAGTATGGAGAGTACTCAAAAGACTAAACATAAATCTCCCCTATGACCCATTAATTCCCCTCCTGGGCAGTAATCCAATAAATAACAAACAAGCTCACATTAAAGCTACCACATAACCATGTTCAGGGCCCAGGGCAAGAGTTCAAGGAATGGAAAAAAACGTTAATCCTGTTGATATTTGTTTCCACAAATATGAAACTTTTGACATCAGATACCAAATCATTCTATTGGCAGTAGCTAGTTTAGGACTTAAATGTAGCGGGTGATAAAAGGGCTTTTTGTTGAATGTTAGGAAAAGATGTAGGCAGTCCAAGAGTAGGGGGATTTTTTGTTGTTGGTGGTGGTCAAGTGTCTTTAACTATGGGAGTGGGACCTGTTCCTAAACTCTTCAACTGAAGGTGAGTTCTCCACCTCTTGAGCCACAGTGCCACTTCTGGTTTTCTGGTGGTTCAATGGAGATAACAGTCTTAGGGACTTTGTTGCCCCAGCTGTCTTTGAACAGCAGTCCTCAGATCTCAGCTTCTGGAGTAGCTAGGATTACAGCTGTGAGGGTCTGGCACCCGGCTAAAAAATGGGGGATTTTTATATAAAAAGAGAATCCACCTCTTCTCCTGTGTCTAAATGTCAGATATCAGTATTAGAACACTTCACCCTCAATTCATGTCATCATACATTTGTAAATTTTCTCTTTTCCTTCATGTGGGAATACTTCAGTAAATATCAACTCAGATGTGGGACTGGATCAATTGTATGGGAATTGCTAGTAAATAAATCAAGAACTACTAAATCAAATCAAATGAGCCCCTCATTTGGAAAAATTACAAGTCTGTGCTTGATTACTTCGTAACGTGATATTGAACATCCTAACGGAGTGATGACATTTTCTTTCTCTTCACTAATTGGCCTTCTCCCACATGTGGTCAAATATTTAAGAATCCAAAGATTTCCATTGATAATTCATTAAGCTGTCCTCTAAGAAAATGTGCATTTCTGGAATTTGGTCTGCTGTCCTATTCTTACATGCACAGGCTTTCTATGATTTATTTGTTCTACAAGGAATTCTATTTTCCAATCTTTGTGTGACAAATTTAATCTCTCTAATCAGTATTTCTGACCCTCTCTCTAGAGTCTCATTTCAGTCTGACTCATAAAAATATGTTTTTATCAGTTAAATGGCTCTCATCTTCTGTTTTTTGCCTGACTTCATGTAGGCTGTGATAGCAGCTCTAACTGGCTGTGCTTACTGGAGTATTTTTTTTAGAGGTCTAGGATTACTATTCAAGGTAGTAGCTTCACTCGGTCCCAATGATCCCCTGGCCTACACTCAATAGGTTTTTCTCCTAAAGAAACAAAAACAGCTGACTAAATTCCTGTTTTCATTGTTTCAAAATGAGGCAATCTGGCATCCTTGCAAAGCCATGAATAATCCTCTCTAACAATGGTCTATCAAGATGGCTTTTCAAAGTTGACTGTGAAAAATGTTCAATTTCAAGTCACTACCATAAAACAATCACATCTCTGGGAGCAGAATTTTGGAAGGAAGGATTACCTTCCTTTTTTCTCTTAGGATAGATCAAATCATAATATTCTTCAGTTGTGGTCAGCGTGGAGCACATTTTCCCAAGAATATACTGTAGTGTAAAGGAGGACCAACTATCAAAATAAAGGTGGAAATACTTGTCTAGAGTCTGATTTATCTTGCTTATATTTGTTGTCATTTTCATTATTTCAAACACATGGATAATTTGTACTTGGGATTAGACAGATTTATCTTGCTTATATCTGTTGTTTTTTTCATTACTTCAAACACATGGATAATTTATACTTGGGATTAGACAAGCGACAATGGATTAATGTAATAAACATTCATTACTTTCATATATCCAATATAATACACTTAACACCTTATGGAAAATTAAATCCAACTATAGAAACAATGTCAGAAATATAAAATAAGCCTCAATATGTATAATCTGGCACACATGCACCATCATCTACTCAGAAATTCAGTCTCTCTACAAATATTTATTTGGCACAAAATAAAAATTTAATGAATATGTTCTGTAAGCATCATCTGAAATACTGTATATAATTTTATGGATGTATATAATTTTATGGATGTCTCCTAGACAGGAATTTAACATGGATGTAGTAATCAAATTTCCACAATTTAAGCTAGGCAAGAGGAGTCATACCCTCATACACTGCCTGGAGAATATGTGGTGTGAATTTTACTACAGTGCTGAGCCTTTTCACCTAATACCAAGAGTCATATGCAATAATTTATTATTTGATGTTATGATGAGTGCTAAGTGTAGAATAAACTTTGAATTATTAAATTAATTCACAAAAATGAAATGATGATTTATTATTGAAATAATGATATGTTTGTTTAAATTCTAATGCTTCTCAATTTTACAATTCATGAAATATATTATTAAAATTAGTTTCACTTTCTTATTTTCTATATCTACTAAAATTAAAATTATATGTTAAACATTCAATATTAAATCAGTAATAATAACATTATTAAAATAATATATTATTAAACTGTGATTTGAATTACAGTTCTAACAAATTGTGATGTAAAAAAATACTATTATGGGTAATATTTTTTAAACTTACCAGCTTATTTGCTTCCTGTGTCATTTGTTATTCTTGGTCCAAATCATCTCTTCACCTTAATTGTTTATTTTTCTATTTTATCTCTATTGTTTTACTGAGTTTGCATTTTGTTTTCCCTGTTTAGTGACTGACATGAGGGTGAAAAGGTGTATGCTACTTTATCACTTCCTATGTTACAGTGAAATTACTGTACTCCACAGCTGTTCTACTTTTCTCTGTATAGTACAATATTTTCCCCACTCTCATCTCCTGTATTGCTGCTCTCATGTATTTTATTTTTTATTTAAATTTTATTATCAAGTTAATGTACAGAGGGGTTAGATTTACATAAGTAAGTTAGTGAATTCATTTTTTTCTAACTTGTTACCACTTCCCCCATGTTACTCCCTCTTCCTTCCTAACATTCCCCAAGATTATTTCCAAAATATTGTGAGTATCTCGTTTGCATAGGTTCCCCCTTTGTCCTTTGTCTCACTATTTTGTTTATTTACCTCTCCCTTTCCTATTTCAGATCAACATATTTACAATAACCATGGTATCAAAATCAAATACAGTGACTACAGGGGATAAACATTGGTGGGGAAAACACAAAAGATAAAAAGAAATCACATACTACATTAAGAACTACAACAACAAAAACATGTCTTTGAGTTCATTTCACTTGGAATCACCTTATAAGATCATATGTAAATAGATAGTGAGCTATTCTGCTCATCTACTAAGATTATCCTTGATGTACACAATAATGCTTCCCTATTACCCACTAATCCCACTTCTGGGCATTTACCCACGTGACAACAAACAAGGCCACACTAAAGCTACCAGCACAATTGTGTTTATCACAGTATTATTTACCATAGCTAAGATATGATATCAACCCAGATGCCCCTCAGTAGATGAATGAAGAAAATGTCACTCTCTCATACACACACACTTACACATGCACGTGGAATACTATGCTTCCATCAGAAAGAATGATACCACCTCATTTGTAAGGAAATGGAAGATCTTGGAAAAAATCATATTAAGTGAAGTAAGCCAGACTTAAAGAAACATAGGTCTCAGGTTTTCCCTTATTTGTAATAATTAGTTTATATCAAGAATAATCTCATGTACTTTAATTTGACATTTTGTTCTATGTTGAGCATAGAACATTATTGCTATATTGTTTGATATTATTTCTGCAAACATGCAGGTATATTTAAAGAATTACATTAATCTCATCCATTACTGAAGGAAGAACAACTTAAAGAGCAAACCCTACTCGTTAGAACAACTCCTACTTATTTAGCTTCATTCCTTTGTAAGGCCAGTGTAGTCCCCTGTAACCTCATCTTGTACATTACAACTCTGTACTTGGTCATCCTGCATATCTACTATCTTCTACATTGTGACCTAAATGCCCTAGTGATTCCAGTTTGCTTTACTTTAAAAAAAATTCTCTCTTAATGTTTGAGGTTGGTGTGTTTGCGTGTGTGTAGTATTACAAAGATTGGAAGACAACATTTTTGTTCATTTAGATTACATCTTTCTGGTCATTGTAAGTTGTGGCTCATGGGAGAAGTATCTTGCTATTTTAAGGATGAAACAGAACATGTATTTGCGCATGTACCAGAGTTGCTTTAATTGTGTGGATTTGAACTTAACTTCGAAGTATATCTTGGCTGCTGTTGTGCATAATATGAATAACAATGAACTACAAATATATTTACGAGTTACCCAGAGAGAAGCAATCACATGATTGGTGAGTCAAGATGATATTTCAACTTTGCATTTTTTTAGAAAATGCATACTACTTTCTACAACGAGAATACGAGCCTGTATTTTGACCAAGAGTGTACAGAATTTTCTTTTCTCCATACTCTCACCAACATTATTACCTTTTGAGTTTTATGAAAGTGCATGTTTCTAATAGGTGAAGTAACCCAGACTGGCTTTAGACTCAAATCCTCTTAGTCCAACCTCCTAAATGGTTGGAATTACAAACCTTTACCACCACACCTGGTTCTTTTGAGTTTTTTTGATAAGAGTTATAATAGTTATGAAGTAGTATCATAGTAATTTTGAATTGCATTTCTCTAATGACTTCTGTTCACTAAGCCAGCATCGAAATGGCATTAAATACAACTTTGTAAACCCACTGTGATTTTCAGGGCTTTTTGGAAAACAGGCCTATTCAGAACTTTTGTCCATTTTTATTCATGTTACTTGTTAATCTCATCTTTAAGCTCTCTATACAAAATCAATAATTAATTCAAGATAGTAGTAAAAGAAAAAATTAAGCAACTCCTAACATTTTAAAATTTTCAATACATGATATTGCTTAGATCATTTTCTGTTTACACTTGAGACTATAAAACTCAATTTAGTTTGACCTTTTACAAGGCTATATTTATTTTATTTTATGTTTATTGCTCTTTCCAAAGCCTGCATGTCTGATTTCCCTTGGTTTCCTTCAGTTTCAAGTAGTTCAGATTTCAAACTGAAGAATAAATGGAAGGAAGCAAACACAAAAACACTGCTCCTCTCATCCGATGATGCTTCTCCAAGAATGAGATAAGTTCATCCTTCTAAGTCCCTATGATAGGGTATCAAAAGGAGAATTCATTCTTCTAGGTCTCTCTATCTTTGCAATTTAACTTAAATGATGTAAAACACAATATACTGCTCAGATAAGTTTACGTTTTATCAGTTTTGCACATTTTCATATGGGCTTCAGCTCAGTGCACAACATTTCTTCATTATTCTGTCCCTGATATTTTTACACTATCAAGACAAGATAACCAGTTTGAATTACAGCATGAGAAGTTATCCACCTGGCTTCCTTGAAAGCAGATCACAGTCAATTGATAACATTAGTTCTGGGTTCTCTCTACATGTAATGGTTTCTGTAATACATATGGAATTATATTTAGTATTAAAAAATTGCTGACCAAACTCAAAGCTTATTCTTAGAAACTTAAGATAATATTTGCTGTAATGCTAATGTTATTACCATTATAATGTTGGGAAAAATTGTAATTAAAGGCACTAAGTGCATGGTCCAAAACACACAATGAGGAAGGAAATCAGTCAAAGTTTCCAAAAGTCTTTCAGCAATACAAAAAAGGTAGGTAAAATCTCTCCATTCTCTTACACACTCAATTCAATATACATATTGTCCAAGAAATAATACCATAGCAATTGTTGCCAAGGGTGTTTGTTTTCTGCCACATTTTGTCTTCAACACAGACTGTGTTGGTGACATTGGGTTATCATGCACAGAGATGAGCTTATAAATTGAGGTCCAAAGAGAGCCAAATTTCTTCTATTCCACATTTCCAGTTTCCTTTTTAAAAAGTACTAAAATTTTTAAATATCATCACTTACTGTCTTTTAAGAATCCAAAAACGAAATAAATTCACATATAATCACTCCAAAATGCTTTAAATGTAGATGATAAAACAGGCACTCATGATGTAAATTTTCTTCTACATTTAATATGTTTCTGAAAGCTTTGTGCTGGTTGGTCACCCTTGTAATCCTGACTACTCAGGATATGTACTCAGAAGGCTGAGGTCTGTGGATAACATTTGGAAACCAATCAGAGCAAAAAATCATGAGATTATTTTTCAAAAATTTTAATGAACTAGAAAAGAGCATGAACGGAGATGTAGCTAATATACTAGCTCACCAAACTAGAGGGGAAAGGCCTAGGAAGACCTTAAAGCCCTAAGTTCAAACTCTGAGCACGCCAACATTCAGGCACACACACATACACACACACTCACACACTTATTCACGTCAGTGTTTTGCATTAATTTCTTAGTTAATGATATTATATGGGTATAATAGGGGAAATAAACTCTTCCATCTCAGAACATTTTTATATGTATTTTATTGTTAAAATACCATACAGAGGGGTTTCAGTTACATGAGCAAGTTAATGAGTCCATTTCCTCTCAGGCATTGTTACTACCTCCTTTGTTTTTTTCCCCCACCATCCCTTCCCTCGCACCTCTACAAGTACACTCCCCTTCATCCCCCCCAACCCCACCTAAATTGTAAAGTTCAACTTTCAACATAGTGTCTTGTGCATCTCATTGTCACAATGGGTCGACCAGTATTCTTAGTTAACCATTTTGTTTCTTCTTTCCCCTCCCCAATTAGCTAAGTGTATATACAAGATTCAGGTGCACCAAAATCAAATACAGTGAAAACAGAGGTTATACTGTGGGCGAGGAACATATAAAGAAACAATAAAACACATCGTACATTATAAATATGTTTGAAATAATAGCATGCAAGAAAAAAACCCCACTTGTGTACTTACTTTGGGGGTCATTTCATTTAACATCATCTTATCTGGTCATATGCACATAGCTTTTGACCTTTTCTGCTTATCCCAGACATATATTATTTATTGCAAATAAGGGAAACCATGGGACCTATGTTTCTTTGGACTTGGCTTACTTCACTAATATAATTTTTTCCAAGCCTTTCCATTTCCTAACAAATTGGGCAATGACATTCTTTCAGATGGAGGTATAGAATTCCTATTCACACACACACACACACACACACACACACACACACACACACACACACACACAATGGAAATCAATCAATCTATCTATTTATCTATCTATAACATTTTCTTGATCCATTCATGTACTGAGAGGTATCGATGTTGGTTCCATATTTTAGCTATGGTAAATAATGCTGCAATAAATATAGTAGTGCTGGTAGTTTTAGTATGGTCTTGTTTGTGATCATTTGGGTAAATGCCCAGAAGAAGTATTGTTGGGTCATAGGGGAGCGCTATGTGGAATCTTGTGAGGAACCTTCATACTGCTGTCCAAAGTGGCTGAAGAAGTTTACACTCCCACCCAAGAATGCAGTAGGGTTCGAATGCAGTAGGGTTCCCTTCTGGCCACATCCACTCCAGCGTCTGTTGTAAAAATATGGAACACCTCATGAGTTTGCTTGTCATCCTTGCACAGGGGCCATGGTAATCTTCTCTGTATCATTTCAATTTTAGTGTATGTGTTGGCGAATTGAGCACAGAACATTTTTTATATATAAAGTGTAATTGATTTTCTTAAACTAAACAATTCAACAAAAAGTAAGTTCTAAAGAATTGTTGTGAAATTTTAGAACCATGTATTTCTTATATAAGCACACATTTATGAATAAATCAAGATTGACATGTCACAAACAATATAATTCCAGATATTTGTTGTTCAAGGGATGTGTAAGAGGAGGAATTCAATTATTCTATACAAGGCACCTCTCATAATGAACATTGAAATAAGTGTTAAGGTTTGTTAAAAGTTTTAATGTTTTAAATATTTTTAATTTTGGGAATTTGCTTATATATATATGCCAAAATTAAGACTGTATGACAGGTCATAAAACTTTTCCATAAAGTATTTAAGATTTATTGTAGCAGCATATACTACTAAGTGTGTACATTTCAGAGTTTATAGAAATTTTACTAATGAGAATTTGCAAAGTCTTTGTGTAAAGAAGCAGAGTGAAGACTTAAGACTTTGTTAATTCCACAGTTTCTGTTAAAACTTTAGGGCTTCTTTACTTTATAGGTTAGCGAGGAACAAATGATGATATAAGCCATATACAGATGATATGAGCCATAAATAATAATCTTAGTGGGAAACTTTAAAGACTACTCATTGCCTATAAAACTCTGAAACTATGAAAAAATAGTAAAACCTAATATGTAGTATACTTCAAATACTGGAAACACTGGTAATTGTTTCATTTTTCATTTATTAATCATTAATATTTAATGATTGGTTTTGTTTATTGTAGCATTGTTTTTCTTGTTGTAATATAATACAACTTTTTGTAAGTCGTCATTAGGAGGTACTTTGAGAATGTTACTGGGATGGCCACACCATGTTTTATAGGAGCATATGAATTTACAAAGAGCAAAATTAAGAACAAAATATTCATTAAAATTTTTCTCAAGTAGAGTCTGAATCAGGAGTGTTAAGTGTCCACAGCTAAAATCTTAGCCCTAGGCTGAAGCAGCCGTATTACAGAGTTGAGGACACAAAAGTGAGAGATAGTGTTTTTTTGTTTTTTGATTTTGTTTTTGTTGCTCGTGGGGCTTGAACTGTTAGGCCTGGGTGCTTTCCCTTAGCTCTTCAGCTCAAGGCTAGTGCTACCACTTGAGCCACAGGACCACCTTTGTCTTTTTCTACTGATGCGGTACTGAGGAATCAAACCCAGGGCCTCATTCATTCTAGGCAAGCACTCTACCACTGAACCCCCTTCCCAGTTCCTGAGAAAGTATATTTTAAAAAGTCATCTAAAGAACATTTGCTTTCTGCTTTGGCTTATATAATGATATACATGAATATCTTTTTATATTTTTGTGAATTGTCATACTTCTAAATTTATATTAATTTCAGTCACTTTATCCTTTTCAAAGTCATGAAATATCTCTAAGAATTTGTTTCTGTAAAGACTGTTTTTGCATTTATAATTTCTTCTGAGTTACCTTTATTTTTTATCAAAATTACTTTATATTTTATATTGATGGGTTTTCACACATCAAATGCCTTCAAGTGTATATATGTATTAAGGTTTGTATCCTGTCAATAAATGTGTAGAACACAATTATACCACTGACAAAAGATGATTTGCACTTCATTTATGAGCTTTTGGACTTGGAGAGTGACCTTAGGTGTGTCAACACAAGTAGAATCAGCATGAAACAAGCCAACATTTCTTCATTTAAGATACAAGGAAAGGATACAGGTTGATCCATTGTAACAATAGGATGTACAAGACACTCTGTCAGAGGGGGGTGGAAGGAGGAGTTGAGGAGGTGTAAAGGGAAGGGATGGTAGAGGAAAAACAGGAGGGGTTAACAATGCTCAATAAGAAATGTACTCATTTCCTTACTTGTGTAACTGTAACCCCTCTGTACAGTATCTTTACAATAAAAGTATATATTAAAAAGATACAGGGAAAATTTCTGTACTTATGGGAAGTTATATTTGTCATTCAATATCAGTAAGGTATTGTGTTTAGGATGACAGGCATATTAAAATTTTGGATACTCAAATTCTCTACAAAAATAAATATATTATTTACATTAGAAACTGCCCACAATCTAGTGCAGTGTAATTGCTATGAGAAATTTTACCGCATTCTAGGTTTATAACGGAAAGTAAATGTATATGCAATATCAACAGATATGAATTTTTTCAGATATTTTTGTCTGTATTTTGTGGATGGAATTGGGAGAACAATTTTAAAAAGCACAAATTTCATCACCAAGAGCTGTCCGCAAAACGTAACAAGTTTCTAATACAGCAAAATTGAATGAATGGTTTGGAACTCCAAGAAGTACTTGAATTGACACATTATCAGAAAGTGTAACCAGGCAAGCACTTTTATTTTTAATTTTTTTGGGGGGGTCCGGTCGTGGGCCTGAACTTTGGGCCTGGGAGCTGTCCCTCAGTTCTTCAGCTCAAGGTTAGCACTCTACCACTTGAGCCACAGAGCCACTTCCGACTTTTGTTTCCTGCTTATGTGGTGTTGAGGCATCGAACCCAGGGCCTCATGCATGCAAGACAAGTGCTCTACCACTGAGCCACCTTCCCAGCCCCTAGGCAAGCACTTTTAAGAAATGCAGCTACTAGATTTCTCATTGAGGGCTTTCATAACACTTTGTGAAATACAAGTCAGAACCTCATTGAAGACTAGAGAGTTTTCCCTCACCTTTCTGTCAAGTTCAGTTATTATCAATCAACATATAGCTAATCTTGAATAATCCTCTAATAAGAAAATGTTGATGGAGTATTTATATGCAGAAAAGCTCAGAAGGCTAACTTTTTCCAATTGGCCTGAATGGTTGAGCCCCACCCTATTATCCCAAGTCCATACGGACTCCAGGCATAATTCCAGGTATGTGTGAACTCCTTTGATGTGCAGGGAGGGCAATCCACCTAGGCCCAGTTGTAAACATCCCATCTCAGACCCAACTGAAAGTCTTCCATCTTTCTTGACCTAGGGGCTTTTCATTAACCTCTACCTCCTTGATCAGATCTCCTATAAAACACTGATCCTGTGCCAGCTACCTCACACAACCTCAATCCTGCTGGAAGGGCTGTGCCCCTGGCTGTTCCTCAATAAAGAGTCCTTTCTGTTGGTGATCAAGTCAGGCCTATTTCTTTTCCGTTCTCCTCCATTTTCCTAACATATGGTGCTGACACTCAGGAGATAAAAAGCACCAGGAGTAACTAGGTGCCCTCTGCCAAGGGGCCACCCACCTCCTTGCCACCTCTCACGGAGCCTTTCTGCTACCTTCCTCCTCCTTCCAAGGCTTTTCTTCATCAGAAGCACAGAGCCCTCTGAGCTTACTTTGGGCTAAACAGACACCTGAAAAACCTCCCAGCCTTTGCTTTTGTAAGCAGTGCAAACAGTGGATGGCCACGCTGCTGTGGCTTGAGGTATTATTGCCCCTCTGCGTAAGCTCAGAAAAGGCTTTATCTCTCCCCCTATTCTCTATCCTTTACCCTGTCCCTGGTCACTGATCTCCAGGCAGGAGGCTTTTCGCTGTTTGACTGGCTTCACCCAATACCTAAAAGCCTTCAGGACAAGGCAACTGACATGGACACCAGGAGGGCAGGACTTCCTCCCTTCCTTCTTGTCTGTGGGGTCCAGAGACTCCATAAGTCTCTTCTTTCCTTATACCCTTATACCCTTTAATAAGGACCTTTGGGGATGCCTTCTCTTAATTATTGAGATCCATCCGTCTGGCTTCCCAAAGCGCTAGCATTGCCTGTAGCATCAGGACAGGCTCCATAGTCCTACCAAAATTTCCAAATTGTCTCCCAGAGACACCCCATTGGCATGCCTGCTGTCTACACTTAAGACTCTGGGCTGACTGATTTACAGTCATAAAAAAACAAAACTGACTTGTTTTTATTCCAAAATCTGGTCTCATTACCATGGCACTGCTGACCTAAATTCAGAACCTTAGGTTTTACTCTTGCTGATTTAAACAATTCTCCAATGAAACTGGGAGGAGTCTGAGGTCCCCTAAACCTAAGCCCTCCTCAAGCTCTGCTCCAGAAAATCCTCCCTTTGCTTGTTCTGTTCGGTCCACCAAGTCCTTCTCTGACCTCTACTCCAGAGGACTCCCTCTCCACTCTCCTGCCTTGCTCACCAAGCCCTTCTCTGCCAGGAGCCCCCCAAAGTTTCCTCTAAAAAAGTAACTCCTTATCTTGTAGCAACTCAATCTGTCTCTCTCCCCCTCTCCATTTCCCTCTATCTCTCTTTTCTTTGATGACCTCCATCACAAAAGACCCTTTTCTCCTTCCTTGCTCTTCTAACTACACTCTTGGTATTTGCAGTTGGTCCATATTCTCTAGGCTAAAACTGTGTCTGTTTCAAGCAAACTCCTTTTGCTGACCCCGGTCTCTGTGCCTGCCTGTCTGCATGCTTGTGTAGCTGACACAAGGTGGGGGTGGGCATAGGCCTCCAAAGGTAAAACAACAAGCTATGAGTCCTGTTAAAAATCCCTCTAAACAAACCCCTCCATACTTATATATTTCTCAATCCTCTTCTATGGCTAATACACCTTCTTTCCTTCCAGACCATAATTAAATGGTCCTCTGGTCTGGACATTTCGTTAATCTGTTACTGACAGAGGCTGGCTGACAAACACACTGAGGACAGCCTCTGTCTTTTGCTGCTCTCTCCCTTTACCACCCTGAAATCCCATAATAGAAACAAGCCAATCCTTCTTCTCTTAGGGACTTAGGCAATAATACAGTCCTTTCCTCTTTCCTGAGTCCACTCACTTCAAAATCTAGCTTCTTAATTTCTCCTCTAAATGGCTACCGAAGAAAAATCCCTCCCTCTCACCTCTTCCAATAACTTTATCCAATTATTCAAACACTAGCTTTTCAGTAACTTCATTATGCCACATCCTCCCTTTAAATGTCTTCATGGTTAAAAGTGCTATCTTTTCCCCCTTACAAACCTGTTCAACCACCTCCTCCCCCAATTCTCTCTACATGCCTTGGAAGCTGATCCTAGCAAGAGACAAAGACCACATGATGGGTTTTTCTTCAACCCCCACGCTTCCACCAATCTAACTCCTCTCTACTCTTCACTCTTCTAGTGGTTAAAATGTTCAATTTAAAATTCTAAACCACCTCATAACCAAAATTGATTTAAAGGGTTCCTTCTCTTGTTGTCAATGTTTGTTTAAAGGTGGAAATTCTGTTTGTCAAAATTTGCCTTGCATTATGTTTGGTATTGCCTTGAACAAATGGTTTTTATCATATTGGTCAAAACAATATCACTTTGCCATTGGAATTCCAAAAAATCTTATGGCCGATTTTCATTTCTTTAAAAACCTACGCACCTTAAAATGTTTAAGTGTGTGTGTGTGAGAGAGAGAGAGAGAGAGAGACAGAGACAGAGACAGAGACAGACAGAGAGAGAGACAGAAAGCACGTTCAACATAATCTCATTATAATACATAAAAACTGTGTAAAAATTATCTTCTTATAATTCTTTGTAGTGATATTTCTCAACAAATGTGCTGTTTGTTATAAGAAAACACCTTTTTCAAGGGTAGTAGTAAAAGTAGTGAGACCCAGCTCAGCTCCTAGCCAGCTGTGAGGATAAACACCGGTAAGGAGGTAAAAATTTTCTAAAAATGTTTGTTCCACATATTTGTTTCGGTCAGAAAATTTGAGTATGTAGAAGATGGTATGAATATGCCTTAAAAGACAGTTTATAAGTAAAAGTTTGTATGTAATTGGTTGCTGTGATTTACATTAAAACTATCATGTCATTCTCTATGTCCATCTAAAGTCAAGTGTCTTAACCAATTTTTGTATAAATTTGTAAGCAACAAAGCAGGAGATTTGACAATTCATCCGAGGGACAGATTCTGGCCAAGATCTTGCTTGGACTATCCTACCTCCACCATGGTAGATTGGACTTCTGCCTGACTCCATCACACAGCTGATTCTTGGTAAAAGACTGCTTTAGATTTACAAAAACTAAGACTCCTGGAAAACTCTCTGAAAACATTTCCAAGCCTGACCTGAGAAAGCTAGCTGCATTGTTATGGTGTTAAAACATGTGTAGGCCAGGACAGCCTCTTGTAAAATTGGTTATCAGGTTTTCCAGGCATCCAAGCTATGCTCAAACTCTCATCTCATCAATTGAGTTTTGTCATTGTAGAGTTCTGGCAAGTATTTGTTGATCAATTCTTGACAGGATGCATGTAAGCTCTACTTGTTCCCATTAATCTCTGGTTGCTTTAATTGGAAATAATAAAAGATTTTTGTGGCAAATATTGCAGTTCAAAGCCAGCCTGGGCAGAAAAATCCCTCTGAGACTCTATAATCAGCAAAGAGCCAGGCTGGAAGCAGGCTCAAATATTAATGAGCCAAAGGCTAAAAGTGGCCCTGTGACTCAAAGTGGTAGGGTGCTAGCTTTGAGCTGAAGTGCTCAGGGAATGCCCTCAGGCCTTGAGTTCAAAGCCTATATCTAAGCCACAAGCACCTACACGTCCAGGACAAGGTGGAAAAGAATAAGAGGATATGATGTCACATCAGCCACTTCGTGCCTACCTTTTCAAAATTAACCAGAGCCAAGCGGTCAATAGACACAAGTTGAGAAGCTTGTCCATCTACTGTCTGTATCTGTCTAACTTGTAACTGGACAGGAATTTACATTCTTGCCTTTGTTACCTGCTATTGATAGGAAATGATCAAGGTCTCACACCAGGCCCTTAACTTCTCCAATCCAGGCTTAACTTCTGACTGGTTATGGGCTCATGATACAAATGGAACATTTATGGCTTGTGCCCAGGGTGTGTTTTCCTGTGTCACTCATATGAACTAGTCCTGCCACCTTGTCAGCCTTTTGACTGATCTCATCATTTTCAAGTTTCTCTCTAACAGGATAACAGCCCTCACTCAGGATCTGGGACCAAGTCAAGGCCATCCTATTACTGCAGGCAACCAGAGGCTTTGCTGACACTGTCCTGGATTCAACACAGACCTGAAAGATCCCAGCCCCAGTGACTCCTTTAAACCCTCATGCCAGCAGGAAATAGCCAGAAAAGACCATGATGCCCCTCCACCTTTTATACTCCTTCAGGGTTACAAATGATGGGAATCTGCTTTGTTCTCATAACTCCATGATACTCCCACTCATCACAATTCTTTTTATGTCTCAAAGACCCTATATGAAGAACTTGCCTCTCACCTCTTGGCCCTAACATTCTATCAAGATGGAATATGATGGATTGACCCTGACCCTAAATCCCGGGTATTTGTGAACTCCTTTGAATTACAGGAAGGGCAATCCACCTAAGCCCAGCTGTACACATCCCATTGTGGTCCCAACTGAAAAGGCCCCCACCTTTCTTGACCTAGGAGCTTTTCATTAACCTCTACCTCCTTGCTCAGACCTTTTATAAAAACCCTGATCCTGTCCCAACTCCCTCGCACAACTTCCAAACCCACTGGAAAGGCTGTGCCCCTCACTGTTCATCAATAAACAGTCCTTGTTTGTTGATGATCAAGTCCATCCTATTCCTTTTCCACTCGCCTCCATTTTCCTAACAAGGACCATCTGTATTCTATGGCCCAGAAGTGAGAAAATTAGGTAAGCATATATGTAATTTTGATTCTACCCACATCAGTTATCTATCCAGACCTGTATCAAAGTGAGAGGATTTTAAAAGAATTTAGTGATTTAAAATTTAAACTTAAATGTAGAATGAAATTAGTTCCAACGCATTACTTTAAGATATTTAGAAACAACTGAGCAACCTAAAGGTCAATAAGACTTTTTATTGGAAGGGAAGGAATAGTGTTATTTGGTTCTGTATATTCTAAGTAATTTGCAAAAAGAATTTACAAAATAAAATTTACATTTGCAGCAGATTTCACACTTATTAATTTTTGTATATTGAAAGGAGCACAAGCGTCAAGAATATGTCGATGCAATCCTCTAATTTATCTCTAAATGCTTATGCTTCTGGTCTCAATATTAAAACTTCAAAAACTTAATTTTTAGCTAGTTGTGCAAAGGGATTTCGTTTCATCATGTCAGTGTTGAAGAGAGTGTGTATGTGCATTTCAATGTACAATGCATCTGGATTATTGTCAAACTTTCCATTTTTCTTCCTTCACTTACCCCAATCCCATCTTTCCCTTCAGGTTTCCTATTTATATTCTCACATATGTACATTGAGGGTTATGACTGTATTAGTCAACCATTTCCATCTCCATTCTTCTGCCCTATTCCCATTAAGCCCAGCTTT